>NC_141557.1:146030387-147230387 GCF_036417535.1 Chlamydotis macqueenii | reverse complement strand
CCACGATGGAGCAGGGAGGAATGTGAGGAGTTCTTCCCCTGAGGAGGAAGGAGCGGCATAAAGCAATGTGTGATGAACTGACCATAACCCCCATTCCTTTTCCCCCCCTGTGCCGCTTGAGGGGGAAGGAGGTAGAGGTAATGTTAAGCCCAGGAAGAGGGAGGGGTAGGGGGAAGTTACTTTGTTCTTTTTCTCATCATCCTGCTTTGGTTTTAATAATAAACAAATAGTTTTCCCCAAGTCAACTCTGTTTTGCCCGTAATGGTATCTTTAAGAATATTGCCCTGTCCTTACCTCTAATCTCGATCCTTCTTTCTTATATTGTCTCTCCCTATTCCCTTGGAGGGTGGAGCAGGTGAAAAGAGAGACTGCGTAGTTTGGTCCCAAGTGGGGCCAAACCATGACAGCACATCACCCTTGCCCATCTCCTCCCAGCCTTCTTCCATTTTAGGGGTTTATTGCTGTATTCACAATCAATAAATAATTGCTTGTGATAATAGGTCAAGTAATTTCACAATTATTCACATATCATGAAAAATGTATTCCTATGGTCATATTTGAAGGACCTGATCTGTTAAAAATTACACCCACTAAAATTTCTGTGATGTAAACATCTTAATTTTGAAAGTATCTTCTGTCAGACATTTGGGAAATCACCCATGCCTGGCTTTGGTTTGAAAACTGAGCAGCTATTTGAAAATTTAAAAAAGATTATTGGAGAACAAACTTAAATATCACCAGATATTCACTAAAATAAAATATGATAATACAATTAATGTAAGATGGGTTGAATTAACATGCTCGTTTTCTCAGTATAATGTTGTCTCAAAAGTTGGGTCCATCACCCGATGTGCAAAGAGCTGATCCACACATAGAGCGGAGATGTTTCCTTCTGTTACATATGTGCACACATATGGGTGCCTGTCCCAAGCCAGCAAACATCAAAGCTCCAAATTGTCTTTTATTTATACATAAAATATTAACATATTCAACTTTTTAATATATATACATTGTTATTTTATTAAATGATTGATCAGAGTCTCTTCGCCTGGCATGCAAATTAGTACACATGTTCAGTCCTGTTACTCTACATACTTCTTTTGAGTAAGTGGTACAATGTGAGTCAGTGATAACCCCTGCCAGAATTACCTTTCCCTTAGTTTTTTCAGTAGTTTGGCAAACCTAAGCAGTTCTTCACAAGTTGTTGATGGAGCTAGCATTTTATCATTTTATGCTTCTTGCTTTTAGACAGGTCAGACAAAGGTACATTTTTTAAATTATGAATCTTTAACTAACATTATTCTGGCTTTAAACCGTTAAGGACAGGGCTGTAGAAGGGGTGTCTATAGCAGCAGTTAACTTGTTTATTAATCTAAATTTTACATTTCAAGTTTTCTTGCAACAATGTGACTGCTACATATCATGTGTCAGACTGCATATAATAGAGATTAAAATCAACTTGCTTTATTAAAACATTTTTTGTTAAAGCGAAGGAGGAAATAACAAAATTTTTGCATGCTATTGTAAAGTGAGTGAAACAATGCTAATCAAATTAATAAATAGTAGATTGTAAAAATATGTGCTGGCACTTGTATAATAATTTTTTAATAATTGAAATCTAAAGAATTTATTTCTTAACACCTTAACTTTGCAGCATCATTCCAACTCTAACACGTTAAAAAAAAAACTTAAGCAATTGCTTACCTAAAAGGTAGCAAACTTCTGTCCTCAACAAGAAAGTATATATTTCTAAGGGGTGATTTTAATTACTTTTTTTTTTTTTTTTAACAGCTGAGGATGCATGTGGAGGAACTATGAGAGGATCCAGTGGTATCATTTCAAGCCCCAACTTTCCTAATGAGTATCATAATAATGCAGATTGCACATGGACAATTGTGGCAGAGCCTGGGGATACTATCTCGCTCATATTTACAGATTTCCAAATGGAAGAAAAATATGATTACTTGGAAGTAGAAGGTTCTGAACCACCTACAATATGGTAAGTCAGCTATTGCAATTTTAATGTGGTTAAAGAAAAAAAAAGATAATGACAAGTGGAAGGATAACTTTTGTTACTTTTCCTTTTGTCAATAGATAATCTTGCTAAAAACAAACAAAAAACCTCACTAATGGTTGTTACTATGCCATAAATGTTGTTATTATAATTGCAGCTGTAAAATAATTTCCAAATAGATTCCAAGGATGTAACTTCGAGATAAAAGGCACTGTAAGCTCATTCACCTCATTGTCTGTAGGTCTAACCATTCTAACCATTATTGTATTAAAAATGTATATATTTAGAAACAGAATGAATGGACTATTGTACTGGTGAAGGTTGGTGGAGCCTTCAGGGAATCTCAGAAAGTGAATGGCATGGAGCCCTTTCAGCACAGAGCTGGAGGAAGTAGCATTGGTCGCACATGTTGGTCACATATTCTCTCTGGAGGAGTTTCTGTACAGAGAACTTTATACATGGTCTTACTATATAATGTGCTGGGGGTGTAACTGGTGTTACACTCATCTAAAAATTTCCATCCTGATCTGTGTGATACAACATCCTGAGCTAAGTAGCCACAGCACTTTTTGACTTGGATTTTACCACCTTTAAAGAAGATTTCTGTTCGGATTTGTTTGTTTGTTGACTTAGCAGTAGTAACAATAGTTCTGCTAGACTGGCTTCTGCAATTCTTTATCTCAGTGTAGATGCATTGTGTAAAACAAGTAGAAGAAATAAAATAGTAAACAACCTCTTTCAAGATCAGGTTCAGTTAAGTAGAAAAAAATAAAAGATATCTTCTGTAGTTTTCTGGCCTTGTAGTTTTATGATAACACAGCATCACACCACTCAAGAAACATGTGAATATGATAAATCCTTGTGTTTGTTATATTGGTTTAAATATACTATTGGTTCACAAAACCATATAGTTTGGTTCACATAAAACCATAAATAACAGTGATGCTCTCCAGTAAAATCTTAAGCTCTTAACCAGTTCATAAAGCATTATGAGGGTTCTGCAGAACAGACGGAGGCATTTGAACAACAGTTGATACAACAGGTGATTGGGTAGCCACATTAAAGTCAGTAGAGTCTTGTTTTCTTATTATCGATACAAAAAAAACCACCAAACATAGCGTAGACCAAATGAATGAAATTATTTTCCAGTACCTAAGGGGCACCTACAGGAAAGACAGGCCCGTTGTGACAGGACAAGGGGTAATGGTTTTAAAATAGAGGGAGGTAGATTTAGTTGATGCTCCATCCCTGTAAATATTCAAGGCCAGATTGGATGAGGCTCTGAGCAACCTGATCTAGTTGAAGATGTCCCTGCTCCTTGCAGGGGGGTTGGACTAGATGACCTTCAAAGGTCTCTTCCAACCGTAACGATTTTATGATTCTATGATTTTTAGTTTTATAATAAGAAAATATCCTAAATTAGATAATTACATTGTTTCAAAAAACATAAATTTCCATTTCTATGAATTATGCTTATAAGTAATATTCCATACTACTTCAGGGTATAGTAGAAGCCTATGCACTAAGTCTCAGCTTTAGCAAATAGTATTTAAGAATTAGAATTAATTCATACTGCCACCTACATAGTTAATTACTTGTATTAGAATATTACTTAATTGCCATTGAGTTTTTCAAGCTGTTAAATTGAAATCTTTTGAACTAGCTGTCAGCTAAAATAATTTTTAAACAATAATTTATACTAATTATTAATGAAGTTACACCAATGACATACAGACAATATGAATCACTCGAATAACTAAATGTGCATTTGGTTACTCTTGAATGTGTTTTATGTATTCAGTCATGAGCTTCAAACAATGATTTCATTTTTTTTTCTACAGAAGACTTTGGCTATATTTAAATTATATAAGAAGATTTCTTTATATATGGAAATGCTCATACTGTCTGTTTACAAAACATAAAAAATTGCAATCCTAATTTAATAATTGCTCATGTAGAGAAACAGATTGAGAGCATATTCTTTTTTTCAGCTTGTCATTTATATTCCCTAAATTTGACTGATGTATTCAATTATGCAAAAGTATCCCTTGCATATGTTAGGAAAAATAGATTTGAAAAGCTTAATTAACAATGGTTTGTTAATTAGATTTGCTGTGGTAATACTTTATATCTCCTTAGACTAGCTTGTGGTTTAGTTCAAGATATTCTAGTTTAGCATAGAAGTATAGTTCTCAAACTAAAATCAGGCTTTTGATCTTTAATTCTGGAAAATAAATAGTACATAATTATTAAAAATGTATCGATTGATCTGGACAATAAGTAGTATTATAAAGCAATTCGTTAGATATTTTATTACTTTATGTAAATACTACACCTATTAGTTTAAAAAAAACCTCAAACTTTTCTTCTGCACACCTACTGTGTAACAAATTATCCCTACTTTTTGGTTCTAAGTAAAACAATGAGCTGGAATATACATTAAGTAGATAGTGTGAGCTTATCCAGGAGAAAGACATGGAATTTTTCATTTTTATCTTTCCATAGTCTTCCAGTCAGTCATTGTAATATTTCAGTTATACCAGGTCTTTTCTTTAAGAACATCTTGCTAGGCCATTTTCATGTAAGTGTGGGAAAAAATACTGCCGTGTTCTGAAGAAGGATCACAGTTTCTTTTCAAAGAACACATAATTATGCAATTTTTTATTATTTATTAACACTAAGGTGTGCATTAAAGTGAAGTGTCTGAGATGTTTGAAAGTGTAGCAGTGTCTCAAATATTGTAAGGAAAATGTACTTTCACTTCCACCATGACAAAAAAAAAAAATAACAACAAAGTTTTCAGCTCTATTCTCTCTGGGTAGGAGTGTACTGTCGTAGTTCAGCCCCAACGGGGACCAGACTACGCAGTCTCTCTCTCACTCCCCCCACTCTCCGAGAGAATAGGAGGAGATTTGACAAACAAAAGAAAACCAGGAAAAAAAAAAACCAAACACGTGGGTTGAGATTGAACAAAAAGTAAATTTAACAGTAATGACACAAGAAAACAAGACAGTGATGGAACACAAATACAGTACAATAGCTCACAACAGATCTCCACATCCAGTCTCTTCCAACTAGGAGGGCCTCCCTTCAGCACCCTCCTCACTTATATACTGAGCATGATGTCAGATGGGATGGAATAGCCCTTTGGCTAATTTGGGTAAATTAACCCCAGCTGTTAGCTAATTAGTTAACTATCCCAGCCATAGGGGCTACCAGCTTCAGTTCTCCACCCAGCTCAGGTAAATATTAACTCTATCCTGGCCAGAACCAGGACATGTACTTCTAAGAAAATCTTTGTGTAGTGTTCTAACATTTGACCTACCACTGGCATGTTCATACAAAATAATAAGACACTTAACAGACTAAGTAGTCTGTTATCAAAGATAAATTTGAAATATGATGTAATTACTCCTTTTAAAACAAAATAACTAACCTCACTTCTCTCTTACTGATGGTGTATTCTTGGATATTTTGAAATGTTTCCTATTTAATTTTCCTAAAATGTAAAGGAGGCTTAGAATTTTCCATAGTAAATAAAAGTGTTCTATTGCCTAGATAATCACTCTGTTTCTGATTTTAGCTATAAATCTAGATACAATGTAAAATGGTACATACTGAATGAAATTTGTGTTGATGAACCCATAGGCAATTTATTAAATATGAAATATATTTAAATATGTCATTGTTTGATATTGCATATTTTGTATGTTACATCTATTGCGTTAAAATAGACAGCTGTTAGAGAGCAATGGCTAACAAATTAATTTCTCCCTTGCAACAATGATTTAGTGAATTTTTTTCACCAACATAAATGCTCCCTTTGCATTAATTTTAAAATTCTGTGGAGAATAAAATTACATTTTGAGAAAAAAACTTTCCCTTAGTTTAGATGAAATAAAAAACATCCAGTTTTAAAAGTTTTTGTCTGAGATATTTAAAATTCTTTTGATCCTTATAAAAAAATTCTTCAAAATAGTCTGTTAGCTTAAGAATACCTTGCAGATTGTATGAATGAGAAAGCATAAGAACACTAAAAACACCCACTACGTGGATCTTTGGGTTGCCAAATCAGAATTTATTCTAAGTAAGTAGTTATTTGTTTCTTATCAGTTTGGATCTGCCCTTGACCTGGGAATTTTCCTGATAAACTTTTCATTGGATATGACCTGTTTGCATTCAGTTTTTTTTTACATTTTGACCTTAATTTGTTTAGTCTTCTATATAGCACAGCTAAGGATAATTTAATGAGCACACTTTATTCATTACAAATTTATGCAATCATAATTTCCTTGTAAAAGTTTTGTAAAACTGTTTCTCATTTAAAAAAAAAAAAAGTTTATGATTTACGAAGGCCGGAAGCTTAAATAAAAATATCGGAAAACATCTAGTCCTAAAGAAATAATATCAGTGTACTGAGTGACCTGTAGCTTTAAACAGAACATTCTTGAATTTCACAGTAGATTCTCTTTTACATTTTGTAAGAAGATAATTACATTTTAACTTCAAGTGTTATCATAATATTACACTTGCTGGATTTTTTTCTGAATCCAAGCTTACAAAATATGCTAATTAAGATTTAAAATATTAGTAGTATGTTTAGAAAGCAATTAGGCAAATAAAATACAGTGTTTTATAAAGAAACAATGTGCTTAAATAAATATTCATAGTTAATCAACTTTATTTTAAATAAACTAACGGTAATTTACTTCTAAGGTAAATAACTTTCACAGACTGAAAATTAATTTTATATACAATTTTATAAAGTTTTGGTGATTATGTAGCATGGTATTGCAGTAGCATCTGAACATCATTAAGAACAGCCATTTTGGATCAATAAATGTTTGTATTTGGAGTTCAATATTGTATAGTGGCAGTAGCAGTTGCTTAGTAAAACAGTAGAAGACACCAGGATCCTATGGTGTGCTCCTCCCCCTTGTGTAGACTCCCAGCTTCTGTAGCTAGTGATTTAGGAACTTCTTGATCAAACATTTGCCTTAAAAATGTGTTAAATAGCTGTAAATAGATCTTTCTTTTGCTAGTTAGTCATTCTTCAAGAGTCATTCTTCAAGATACTCTGGAAAGTACTAAATGTGTTTGGTTTGGGGTTTTTTAAAATCCAAGCAGGTTGCGTCCATGAGTTCCCTGTTACCCACACAATCATGTATTCCTTAAAATAACCTTAACTGATGTGTCAGTCATAGCTTTCCTCTACAGAAGCCGTATCATCCCTTTCCTTGCATGCATTCCTATATAGACAAATTATCTTCCTTTTTACCATTTCAATAAATTCTCTGAAGTAATGAAGCATATCAGCCAGTGGCTTTCTCTTCACTTTGAAATAACTTCGTTCTTCGCTTTCCTCCCAAGTCCTGGTCATCAGTGGTGTGTGAGGATCTGTTTTACTCAAGATTCTACTTTCTGAGAGATGAAATCAGATACAATTGTGGGATCAATCTGTCCTAGGCTCCACCTCCACTGACAGTATGAACAAGAATATGTTGAGCTCGTTTTGATTATTCATAATGTAGTCATTGATCACTATTCCAGGATGGCACTATGTACTTTGATAGCATCACACATTTTCACATGCCTGTAGCCTTTATACTATGCTATAAAGACATCATCCTGGAGGTTCACAACACACATGACAACAGTGTATTACCGCAGATATTTTGAGCAGTAGGAACAGGAAAAAAAATATATCTTAGAACAGTGGAAAAGGGCCCAGCGGGAATTTTGTCCAAGTGCTACCCAACCTGAATGTTGCCCATTCACTCTAGAGGAGCCTTAGGTAGCATCGCTGTGCATTCATGGCCTGATGCCCTTGGATCAACTGGTTTTAGCACTATAGGCCTCCTGTAATATCCAGAATGGAAAGTCTCTCACTCTCACATCCCTCAACAATGCTTTTTCTAAAATACACATGGCATCTTATGTACCATTTTCCATGCCTTTGCTGTCATTTGCAAATTAATGATGGTGAAAATTACTATTTCCTGACTCTTAATCCCATTTTATTAGTGCTATGAAAGAACAAACTTTAAAGCAATTTTAGTGAAGAATATATCAACCAGTGCTAATTAAAAGCAAAGTGAGGATGAGCAGACAAATGATAGTTATTATGGAAAAGAAGTTTGGGTTGTTTCTTTTTTTTTTTTTTGGTGGTGGAAGATGCAGTTAATTCATGTTAAACATCTACACAGTAATTTTTAATTGCCAGTACAGTTACAATAGAAATTAGGCTTCAGGAGGCATTTAAAAATTAAGTGTACTGTTGTTGACATTTAGTCTACAACAGACAAGTACTTTAACACAACCGGTTCTCAATCATATCTTTATAACAAAGCAATTATTTAATTTATGCAGCTATCCAGTATCTGAATATGTTAGATGTTTGCAGTTGATGTACTTGATCAAATGATGCTCGTATGTAAGGCTATAGAGGAAAACCTCTGCCTGACATAAATGTGGCGGCACAGGTATAGACAATCGCACCTCAGTAGTACAAGTACCATTGAAAATAATAACGTATTGGAGAAAAAAACAAAACAGACAAGACAAGAAGCAGAGGTGCTCACAAGAAGAGATTTAAAATGGAGGGAAAAAGACCCACCTCAGGCTTAGTGATTGTTTTCTTGAAAAATCACTTCAAATTAGAAAGGGACAAGTATAATTTTTTCTTTTTTATTAATGAAGGCTGTTGACACTACCTTAGATATTATTAGTTTTCTCACTAGGTATTAAACAGAGTTTTAAAATCTATGCTCAATGCTCACAAGAAGGACTCAGGAAAGTAATGTTTATGATTAATATGATCCTATTAAGGATGTTAAAAGCCCTAGATGATAGACAGTCTGTAATCTGATACATTTGAGTTAAAATTTAAAGAACAGTGGCAAAATTGATACTGCTTAACACATGAAAAATGCCTGTGCATTTGTAGCCAACTAGATAGAAAAAATATTCAATTAGTATGTCAAACAAAGTGCAGTCATAAAAAAAAAACCTGCTGAAAAGTGATTAATAGAGTATTTGTTTACTGATAGTGAATAGAATTAATTTTTTAAATTGGATTTAACTGAAAAAAAAAAACAAAACAAAAAACCAACTAACAGATGTAACTGCAAAAAGCAGCCAAGTTTTGGAGTGCCTAAGTCCTCTTCTTCTAAAACAGTGAACAGAAGATAATAGAGATAATGCTTAAGTGTAGAACAGGGTAAGCAGAAAGTCAGGAATAGGAGGAATACTAATGATAAAAATATTGTCTGGTTTGGGTCTTTGATAATCCATGCATTGTTCATTTCAGTTTTCATCCTCTTTTTCTGAAGGACTGAGAACAGAAATGAAGTAGTTTGCTTTCTTGGAAACAAAAGTTTTCTATAGAAACCAGATATTTCTATCCTGTTATGTTTGCCTCTGTGGTTTGATTTTGTATGTGATAGTTCACTATTTCACCTGTGGCATTTCTTCTGTGTTTCTGAAGAAACAGAAGGTCCTTCCATGATACCTTGTTACAGTGATTTTTTTCTGCCTTCATTTCTCAGGCTGTACTTCAAAGTGTAGTGCACAAATATGTCTCAGATTTTTCAGGCAGAATAGATATGTGATGAAAATCTTTATTCTGTCACTTAACAGTAAAGACCTTGAAGTCTATGCTTTTTTTTAAAAAAAAAGACTTATGTAGGGAACACAGGACAGAACAAGAATCAGGATCATTCAGTGTGGAAGGGAACTCAGGAGCTGTGTAGTCTGACCTACTGCTGAAAGCAGGCTCAACACTGAGGTGAGACAAGGTCACTCAGGGCTTTATTCAGGCTGGTCTTGAAAAACTCCGAAGATGGAGACTGCACAACCTGTGTGAGCAACCTTCTTCAATGCCTGACTGGGGGAAAAAGCTTTTCCTTTTTTTCCTTATTTGGAAATCATTGTTTACAGTTAGAATCGATACACAAGAATAATTCTCTCCAAACATCTCTTTGATGTCCAAACAGCTCGTGTGGTCTCTTTCTTCTTCATAGATAGGCACTAGTATGACCTTTCATCTGTCCAGGTTGGCTGATCTGGCCAGTCCTAGCTCATGAGTTGGAGACATATGGAAACACATTGGAGTCCTTCCTTCCCCTGGCTCATGTTGTCCCACTCATTTTATAGGGGTATGTACCTGCGCATAGTCATGAATCATCCTGTCTTCCTCTAGACTACAACAAGATAAAGCTTATCTAGTACATGTGATTTATTACTGTATAACAGAGTCAAGCATAGGCTGTTGAATTACAGTGTGTACTTGCATAAGGCATAGAGTCAAACTTAGTCACCGAATCACCTTGGCCCATGATGGTACAAATGAACACTTTACATGGCCATCATTTACATGATATTGCTTTGGAAAAAATACATTTCCACTCTTATTTCCAGCTCATCTCTTACCTCATGTGGGCTCAGGCATTTACATAGTTACAAAGGAACTGCACCAGGAAGTGATATAGATAAAAACTCACTTTTTTTTTTTTTAAATTCCTGTGTTAGTCAGTAGGTAGCATAAGAGTTGAAGAGAACAGTGAGGCACATAGGGATGGTTCTTCAAGGAGCAGGACCACTTTATTGTCAAAATAAAGCCTGAACTGTTTTTCTCTCAGATACTGTAGATTGAATGGTAGTATCCGCGCAAGGATTTACTTTTTCTTTTAACCTTATGTGCAGAGACTTCATAGAGTTAGTTAATTTTCTTCATATTTTTCTACTGTATCCTTAATTTATTGTATTCCTGTGATGGTATGAGATATTTTATTCTGACTAAAGTGCACAATGTATTGT
Organism: Chlamydotis macqueenii; assembly: GCF_036417535.1. Classification (NCBI taxonomy): domain Eukaryota; kingdom Metazoa; phylum Chordata; class Aves; order Otidiformes; family Otididae; genus Chlamydotis; species Chlamydotis macqueenii. Next base: position 147,219,556 of record NC_141557.1, on the reverse strand, counting down.
TGCAAAAATTAGTATATCCTGGTGGCATAGGCTGCAGAAGAAACATTTCTGAAGCTGTTCCTAATTTCTTACCTTTCCTATAATCGTGAGTACTGCAAAAGTAGTGAACATTTGAAGCCTTATCTGAAGATACATATTTTCATTATTCTGATGGTACTTTTAAATATGTATGAAGTTATTCTTATCTAGAGTCAAACAGATATCCACCAGTAGTTTTCAAATGAGCAGTTATGCATTGGATGGGCTTTTTACATATATTCTCCTCAACAGAGATAGGATTATATTATATTGTATTATTTCCCAAAGTCTTATCAATGTTCAGAAACAAATTGAAAAATCATTTTGATTAATCCTTATATGGTAGAAGAGTAGTCAGATTTTTCCACCATCCCTCTTGGGCAAAGGTTTACTGACTACTGTGTTTGTGCTTACACGGCCCCGTTTAACCCTCTTTGGATGGAGCAGCCCAGAGTGTTTCCAATATTGCTTATCTGCAACTGTGTTTTGTAGTAACCAGATAAATAACAGTCTAGACGTAGGGCACTTTACTCATGAATTTTTTAAAAGCGTGATCAGTAATAAAAACAAACAAATGCAAAAAAAAAAAAATCTGGAGTCTCTGGCTCTGCAGTTTCTGGTAAAAATAGAGATGGGAAGATGGATTGATAATTTAACAGGGAACACTTTCACTGTGCCTACTCCAGCAGAATACTGCATTTGTTTTGATGTTGTCATTTACTATTGTCTCAGGATGACAATTGCTGGAATAGGGAGGGAGACTGAGTACTCTTCTACACTGAAACATCAGTGACTGAACTGGCAAATCTCACAAGTAAGGCTGAAACAGTTGTATTTTATGCTGCATGAGTTGTATGGTGGGTGTTCTGGTTTTGTTGGGTAAGGGGGAGCCTAAGGTGGTAGCTTCTGTAGGAAACTGCTAGAAGTTGCTCCCCTTTGTTCAGTGGACTCGGACAGGCCTCGGGCAGACCTGCTGCTGGCCAAGGCCGAGCCAATTGGTAGCAGAATGTCCCAGGATAACGCCTCTGCAATAACATATATAAGTAGGGGAAAACAGGAAAAAGAGGAGGAGAAGATGTGAAGCAGCTGAGCGGGGGGCAGAGAGGGGGAGGCGTGAGCCTGGTGGACCTTGCAGGCCTCACCCTCTGGCCTCCCGCTGGACAGCTGACTGGGCCCAACTCGGCCCAGCACGGCTGCAAGAATTGGAGAGGAGATGAGAAGTGAATAAGGTATAAAAAGGATCCTGAGAGGAGTCTGCCAGCCTGTTGTGAGGAAAGGCTGCAGACGCCAAGGTCAGTGAAGAAGGAGGGGGAGGAGTAATGTGGCTCCTGGCCAAGATTCCCCTGCAGCCCGTGGTGAAGACCATGGAGCAGGTTGTCCCCCTGCAGCCCATGGAGGTCCACAGAGGGGCAGAGATCCACCTGCAGCCCGTGGAGGACCCCACGTTAGAGCAGGTGGAGGCCTGAAGGCGGCTGTGGCCCGTGGAGGGCCCGCTGGGACAGCTGTTCTAGAGGGACTGCACCCCGTGGAAGAGATGACCCACCCTGGAGCAGTTTCACAAAGGACTGTGGCCCGTGGGAGGGACCCCATGCTGGAGCAGGGGAGGAGTGCGAGGAGTTGTTCCCCCGACAATGACGCAGCGGCGTAAAACAATGTGTGATGAACTGACCGCAACCCCCATTCTCTTTTTTCCCCTGTGCCGCTCAGGGGGGGAGAAGGTAGTAGAGATAATGTTAAGCCTGGGAAGAGGGAGGGGTGTGGGGAGGTTATCTTGTTCCCTGTCTCATTCTCCTGCTAGTTTTAGAAATAAATGAATAGTTTCCCCCAAGTCGAGTCTGTTTTGCCCGTGACAGTAACTTTAAGGATTTCTCCCCATCCTTATCTCAAACCTCGAGCTGGTTTTTCTTATATCATCTCCCCCTATTTTCTCGGAGGGTGGGGAGAGCGAGAGAGAGACTGCGTAGTCTGGTCCTGATCAGGGCTGAACTACGACAGTGGGGGAAAGAGTATTACACATAAAGCAGAGGATAACATAAATCTAAAAACAAGACAGCAAAAAAAAAAACCCCACAAATAACCCACAGACCAAAACCTAAACCCAAAATGTGTAATTGTTTCATTTGTCATTCCAGAGTAATTAAAATGTCACACTTCCTTGTCATGTGTTCTGAGTCCCTGCCATGATTCCTGTTTACTTTTGTCAGCAAAGTAAGTGACAGGCTTATTCCTGCAGAAATAATCTGAAATCACTCTTGTTTCTAGGTTCTGGATGATCATTAGTATGTTTTGTACATTTGGTAAACTATATGCATTCAGAATTTCATCTTTTATGTCTCAGGCCATAACAGCCAAAAATATATATTTTTTTAATACATTAATGAAATGCTTTGCATTCATGAATAAATCCTGACAACAAGATAAAGCATTGCTTGTATGAGGCCTACAGACTCTTCAGAACTTCAGATGTTGCTGGTTCTTTTTGTCATTGTCCATCTGTTTTGCCTGTGAAAATCACTTCAGGTGATTTAGGATGCAAATTCACTTGTAAAATTAAACAGTAACTAAAATAAACATTCAGCATCCTATGAACCTGCTAGAGCAATTTATTTATTTTAAGAATTGACACAATGTCAAATCAGTGTCAGAGCAATTTTTAATATTTACATGCCATCCAATATGCAGGTGACCTGTCACAACCCATAGCTTTTGTTTATGACATAACAGTCAGTAAAAAAGAAAGCAAGTCATTCATGTATGCTTACTGTATGTTTATTTCTTCTACGTACAGTAGGTCATGCAAGTGAAAAAACAACTAAAATGCAGCAATCTAGAGCTTTGAAAATGAGCCTTGAATAAATGACTTCTTCTCCCCCCCACCTCAAAATTAAAAAAGCCTATTCAAATAATTGTGTCAATTTCAGTAAATATTTTTATCACATAAACTTTTAAACTGTTTTTAAAGTTAACAGCCTTAGGTGTTTCCAAATGAAATACAATGAATTTTCATTATTTTGAAACCCTGTGGGGAATTAATCTAAGTATATTTTAAAAATTTAAACATTTGAAAGTTAAATGCAATTTCCTTATGACCTAATTCCTGATCCATGTTAGTATTCTGATATTCTGTGTCAAGATAGATATAGTAACATAAGAAATAGTACAGAAAAGGGAAAATGTATGGAAACAGATATGGAAAAGCATTTATAGGGAGAGGAATGAAATAGGCTCATGCTTTTAAATCTTGAAAAGAAGTGAGAAAGGATATGAAGGATTCAGAAAATCAAGAATATTATATGTCAGGCAAATAAGGAACATTCTTCATTTCTTATAGTAAAATAAGTAGGGACACTCGATGATTTGTCAGGCAGAATATTTAAAACAGAAGGTAGAATTTTTCTATAGCATACATAATTACATTGTGGAAGTCATTGGTATGTGATGTTATAGATAGAAAAATTGTAAATAGATTGAAAAATGAATTGGAAATTAGTAAAAGGAAAATTTATCAAAGGGCATTAAACATCAAGGCCTGCTAGAGGGGCTCCATTCAAGAAGCCTGCAGTCCATAAAATTGCTGGAAATTGTGATGATGTATGAAGGGATGAATCTCATTCTGTATAATTACAGATTCTGACACTCCTGGTGAATTATCTATTACTGCTTATTGTCAGAAATAAAACATTAGTCTCAATGTGTTTCTGATGTAACACATTAGTTCATACATTCTTGGATACCATGAAGGATATAATGGATATTTTACAGGGTATTATAATTCCAGTTGTGCCAGTAAGAGATCTTTGCATGATTTATATAAAGCAAATAAATGATCATAACCAAGATGTATCAGAGGTAATAGTTTTGCATCTGTAAAACATTTTGGGGGCTGATGTCCAGAACTTTTTGGCTTATGTTATAAAAAAAGTCTGGCTTAATTTAAGCCTTGTGATAAGAAAACAAATCTGCGAAGTCCTTATTTAAGGCTTCAGCAAATACAGAATCTAATATTTCACTTGGCATTATCTAATATTTAATCATAACCAATGTTAAGATGCAAGCAATACTTTTAATATCGTTATTGTCTTGTTTCATTTTCCAGCCAATTAGGAGTTCTTATTGGACTTTACTTCCGTCTACTAAAAAAGCTCATTAAAGAAGATATTTATATATCTTGATTAAGTGAACACCTAGTCATCTTTCTTGGCTAAGTAGACTTTGTGTAAGATCCAGTAAGTAAGTTGCTGGAAACTTCACATCTCTCGATCAGCCTCTTCTGTACTCAGACTTGCAGCATTGGACTTGTATATTTGAATCAGCAGAAAAACTACCTACCACAGTACATATTCTCTCATCCTTGAACCATCTAATTCAAATTCGGATGTCTTGTGTGTCAATATATTGTACTGCCACACAACTTCTTTTCCCTATTATTTTTTATGTCTGCATGTTGTAAGTGAAGTTAAGGGTAAGGTGAAGGACTGTTGCAATGAGACTTAATTTCTGTTCAGTAGCTGACACCATGTCTTTCGAAAAAACCCACTCAACCTTGAATTCAAGCTTCCCAGTTTTTAACAAAATTTTTCAGCTCTGTATAACTTACATAATTTGAGATTAAATTTCAAAATGCAAGCATCTTTGCTTGTCTGTGTTTTGTTTGTTTGTTTGTTTCCAGAGAGTTAATTGTAATTAAAGGAAACTTCCTTAAAAATATGGAATTAAGGAAGGGCTACAGTGGTAAGTGCAATTAAAAGCAGAGTTCAGCTCCTGTGGAAATGAAATGAGAGATTATTATGACAGCAGCAAAGGCTAACAATCCTTAGAGTATTATTTTTTCATCCAGTTTTGAATTACAAATGAATCTATGAGCAAGAACTTCCACAAATCTGTGAATGGATTTAAAATATCTAGCTGAAAGTTATGTTTATACTGAAAATTTTGCTAAACATGAGACTATAGCTTTGCTAAATGTCCTGGAAATTATTTTCATTTCCATAGTCTATGCATTAGACATTTATACCTATACATTGGAATGCTGCCATTCCATTTGCTTTTGGTGACTTTGGACATAGAGTCCCCAAAACTGTGAAGTAGAGCAGCACACTGTATTATTCTATTCTAGAAAGAGGCAATACACAGAAATAAACCTTGAATCCCCAAACTTGTGATTTCAGTGATGTCTTGTTCTTTAAAAACTAGTGCAACGAATTAAATTAATGCTTGATCTATTTAGCATGACTGTTCCTCTTACCTTTCGTGAAGCTTGTTACTGATGCAGGAAAAAGATAAAAATGAACCTGGTGGTTGCAATTGGCTAGTTCAGTTTACACAGCAACATTAATAATCTATTATTTTTCTGTTATTAGGTCTGAATTTTTGCAAACTTTCCAACTCAGATATCTCAGAATAGCAAAGGCTGTCACTATGCTCAGATAAATCTATCATCATTACAACTAATATAATTTAAAGGCTTTATATAATAAGCTAATAGGTAGTAAACCCTGATACAAGATATTTTAAAGCTAACGCATTTGGCTTTTTACTGCATAATTTAGATTATATCCCTTTCCAGCCAAATGTCATGCACAAAGATAAAATTATTTGGTGAAATAGAACAGAAAATTTGGCAGTCATTGATTTACATGGTAAAGTAAATAAAAATTATTTTTCTAAGGAGTGTTTCCATACAATCTGGTGTAGTCTGGAAAACATACGTAATGAGCTGGCGTTAAATGAGGCACTAGATTTTCCCAGAGTGTGAAATATTTCATTCCTATAACACAGAATATAGATAAATTTTAGTAGATTTATTCTTGCTCTTTAGCAAAGCTTTTATAAGTATTAGTCAATATATTAAACATTTACATTAATTTTGTTATAAGTAAATATATTAATAAACACTGTGTCCTGTATAAAAGCCAGCATTCTTTAGTGGGCCTATTTTTCTCTGTTTTTTGAAGAGAGAGGGAGGCAAAGAGATGAGAGTTAAAAACAAATTATGTTTTCTTATAGCACAACAAAAATCTTATCTTTACATTTTAAGAGACAAACATTCATTTTAAATATGTATATTTTTAACAGCTGTAAATTGAAGACTTTTGAATCCAGGGAGTTTTATAAATAACACAGATTGGTCTAGTAAAATCAATTTTAAATATTCCCAATTACTAATCACTTTTTGTTATTTTACATGGTATTAATTATCCACAATAAAAAATATACTATGAGATTTGTACTGAAGAAAATGTTATATGTTCTTCTTAGTTCATAATTTCTTGTTGTACTGGTTTTTTTCAGATGTTTATAGCTCTTTATATCTTCTGTATGGCCTCTGTAAACAGTGTGATATTTTCTGTTGGACAAATTAAACTACAAATGTTCAACTCGGAGGCATGGTTCCAAAGAATAGAGAGGTTAAAATGCTGTGACATGGATCACTTTTTCAGTCTGATTTACTGGAAACAGCAAGTGGCTAGCAGTCATATCTGTGCAGTGCTGTTCCTGAAGTGTATGCTCATCTCTGAGAGCAGCATTTAGTTTTTGAAAGATAATAATTATATAAATTGTGATTTCACACACACTTGTGTATGAAGAATTGACATAGGTAAAATATTTTTTACATATAAACATACTTATATTTCAAATTAAGAAATAAAAATTTCTCTTGTGACATTTCTTGTAAGATTTGTCACACAAGTTGAATTTTTATAATATTTTTTTTAAAAATAGAAAACACTGAAAATATAAATGTGTTATTCTGGATACCTTGACATACATAAACTCAATAACAAATACTATATCAATAATATATTTACATATCAAGTTAGCAACAACACTTCTGAACATCACGCTACTGCTTGTACACTGTTAACCTGTATGGCCCGTGCCAACCTCATGAAGTTCAGCCAGGCCAAGTGCAAAGTCCTTGACATGGATCGGGGCAATCTCAAGCACAAATACAGGCTGGGCGGAGAATGGGTTTAAAGCATCCCTGAGGAGAAGGACTTGGGAGTGCTGGTGGGCAAGAGGCTGGACATGAGCTGATAATGTGCACTTGCAGCCCAGAAGGCCAACTGCATCCTGGGCTGCATCAAAAGGAGCGTGGCCAGCAGGTCGAGGGAGGTGATTCTTCTGCTCTGCTCTTGTGAGATTCCACCTGGAGTACTGCATCCAGCTTTGGAGTCCTTAGCGCAGGAGAGACATGGACCTGTTGGAGAGTGTCCAGAGGAGGGCCATGAAGATGATCAGAGGGCTGGAGCACGTGTCCTGTGAGGACAGGCTGAGAGAGTTGGGGCTGCTCAATCTGGAGAAGAGAAGGCTTGTGGGAGACCCCTAGTACCTAAAGGGGGCTTATAAGAAAAATGGGGATAAACACTTCAGCAGGGCTTGTTGTGATAAGATGAGGGGTAATGGTTTTAAATAGAGGGAATTAGATTCAGACTGGACATAAGGGAAAAAAAAAAAATTACAATGAGGGTGGTGAAACACTGGAGCAGGTTGCCCAGAGAAGAGGTGGATGCCCCATCCCTGGAAATATTCAAGGCCAGGTTGGTCGAGGCACTGAGCACCCTGATCTAGTTGGGGATGTCCCTGCTTCTTGCAGGGTTGTTGGACTAGATGACCTTTGAAGGTCCCTTCTGACCCAAATTATGCTATGATTTTAGTTCATCCTTTTTAATATGACATCTTGAAAGTCAATAGAATTTGGCCAGATTATTACTTTACACAAACATCAATCACTTCTTGTATATCTACAAGGTTCAGCTCAGTGGCTTATCAACCTAGATCTAGAACTAGAAGCAGTACAACTGCATCAATGGGAATCCATGCTCAAGGTGATTATTCTTGCTTCTATATGCATGAGTATGTCTGTATATTTTTTCACTTTGAAACACAGGACTGTGTTAGCTCCAGCCAGTTATGTGGCACAAAGGGGAAGGACTGTGTTGCAAGCCTCTTTCATTCAGTATCTGCTATTCACATTGTGTATTTTTTAGTGGTTCAGAATGTACAAGCAGAGGTATGATGTTCAGAACTGAGTTTTAATGAGGTGCTTGGTGTTAACTTGAATATCTCAGTGATATTGCTCTTGACTGTCTAGATATGCCAGTTAGCTACGGAATCTACACAGAAATGAAGAGATCATTGGTTCTCAGTAAAGAACAGAAGACATAATTTCAGACTTTTTAAAGAACTAGTCTCTGGGGTCAGTAATAAAGGTTTTGGATGAGAAAAGCAACTCCTGTAATTTCTTAAGATTCAATTTCATAGACACAGAGTTTAGTGCCAGAAAGAACTAGTGGATAATCTAGTATCTCCTCCTGTAAATGACAGACTTCTGTATTTCATTTGATTTTCTGTGCTAATTTTTAAAAATAGCCATCTTCTACAGTCTTCACTTAAAAATGTTAAGTGATAAAATACCCAACTATCTTTTCTTTTTATAATTTGTTCTAATAGTTGCTCACCATTGTTTGCAAAAATAGCGGAAAAATACACTTTGAATGTGTTTGTCATTGACTTCAGCTGCTGGCTTTTTCCTGTGTTTTCCAGGTTAGAGAAAGAGGTGTTCAGTGGTTTTTACATTCCTTTTCTTTTAAATTTGATACATTAAGAAAAGTTAGTACATCCATTTTTGAATGAGACCTTTTTTTTAAGATATAAAACATTCTTTTTAGTTTCTCAGTAATCTCTTATGTTAAAAAAAAAAAAAAGTCAACAAAATAAGGCTGGATGCAATACTCCAGGAGTTACTGCATGCTTTTGCCATAACCAGTACTAATCTTGTATCTTTATTTCCACATACTTCTTTCTTGGTTAAGTGTCTAAGATTTGCTTTAGCATTTTATGCTGCAGCATTTAGCTGTATTAAAGGAAGAAGAAAAGTGCTTAGCTAAAAAAGTCACTTAGGCCATGCAGTATGATGGCCATACTCTTTTTATTACCTTACTGTCGGTTCATGAGTGTGGTAGGATGACTTTGGCTGGATACCAGGTGTGCACCAAAGCCACTCTATCACTCTCCCTCCTCAGCTGAAGAGGGGGGAGAAAATGTAATGAAAGGCTTGTCAGTCGAGATAAGGACAGGGAAAGATCATCCACCAGTTACTGTCATGGGCGAAACAGACTTGTCTCAAGAAGATTAGTTTAATTTATTGCCAGTTAAATAAGAGTAGGATAATGAGAAATAAAACCAAATCCTAAAATACCTTCACCCCATCTCTGCCTTCTTTTTGGGCTCAACTTTACTCCTGATTTTCTCTGCATCCTCCCTCAGAGAGTTGCAGGGGGATGGGGAACGGGGGTTGCAGTCAGTTCATCACACGTCTCTGCTGCTTCTTCCTCCTCACACTATTCCCCTGCCACAGTGTGGGTTCCTTCCCATGGGAGACAGTTCTCCATGAACTTCTCCAATGTGAGTCCTCCCCATGGCCTGCAGTTCTTCACCAGCTGCTCCAGCATGAGCCCCCATGGGGTCACAAATCCTGTCAGCAGACCTGCTCCAGAGTGGGTTTCTCTCTCTATGAGGTCACATATCCTGCCAGGAGTCTGCTCCAGCATGGGCTCTCCACAGAGTTGCAGCCTTCGTCAGACATACACTTGCCCTGGAATGGGGTCCTCCATGGGCTGCAGGTGGATCTCTGCTCCACCATTAACTGCTATGGTCTGCAGGGGGACAGCCTGCTTCACCATGGTCTGCACCACAGGCTGCAGGATAATCTCTGCTCCAGCACTTGGAGCACATCTTCCCACTCCTTCGTCACTGACCTTGGTGTCTGCAGAGTTGTTTCTCTCACATATTCTTACACCTCTCCTCTGACTGCTGTTGCGCAGCAGTTTTTTCCCCTTCTTAAATATGTTATCACAAAGGTGCTCCCACCATTGCTGATGGGCTTAGGCTTGGCCAGCAGTAAGTCTGTCTTGGAGCCAGCTGGTATTGGCTCTGTCTGACACAGGGGAATCTTCTAGAGGGGTTGTGGTCAGTCCATAACAGTTCCTCTCTGCCTTTCCTTCCTCCTCAGACTTTTGCCCTGCTCCAAAGTGGGTTCTTCCCACAGGCTACAGGCCTTCTGTAACTGCTTTATTTTGGGTCCTGTCCATAGGCTGTAGGGTAAACATGCTTCATTGTGGGTCCTCCATGGGTCACAGTTCTTCTTAGGAGAGCCTATTTTGGAATGGTCTTCTCCATGGGCTGCAGGAGAATAGCTGGAGCACCTCCTTTCCCTCCTGCTACTGTGACCTTGATATTAAAAGGATTGTTTCTCCCTTTTTTTTCCCCCCTCATTCCTCAAAAAAAAAAAAAAAAAAAAGAAAAAAAACCAAACAAACTTGTACAGTGTTTTGCCCTGTCTTAAATATGTTTTTGCAGAGGTGACACTGACTTAGAGGCTCAGCTGTACCTTGTGGCGCATTCATTGTGGAGGTGATTCAAACTGTGTCTGGCACAGGACAGTCCCTGATCTCTTCTTACAGAGGCTGCTCCTGAAGTCCTCTGTGTCAAAAAAAAAAAAAATTTTCTAAGTTTTTTTTCCTTAGGAGTTGCCAGTCTATTAAACAAGGAAAAAACACCTCCTCCCTCCAAATCAAACACAGTTTTGATTACATTTATCAATCTCGCCTGGTCATACAAACACAAACAGAGGATGTGTTCTTAAATTTTAGCTTTGGAGGTTTTTTACTGTGAGCCGTCAAACTAGGAGTTAGAATCTAAAATCTTCTTGTCAAGTGTCAAAATAATTTATTTCAAAATGAGGCATTTTGCATGAGTGCTGATACTACTTGTCCAATCCTCTTCTCTCTTTTTAGCTCTTAATAGGGCTAAATGTGAGCTGTCCTATCCCTTATTACTTACATTTAATTGGTCCTTGGTTTTAAAGACTGTTAGTTATATGTCAATGGAATAACCATGGTGGCGGTGTATGATATCCATATCTTAATTTTATCATAATGTCTTAAAAATCCTCCATACATAAGATACAAGAAAGATTTCCCTAATTGCAGTTGGAGAACATTTGAATATGAATGTTACAAATAGAGTAAAAGAGAAGTATGATCAAGTACACAGAACAACAGCAAATTCATAATGTTGTTTAAATTAGATAATTTATAATAGAAAAAAATAGTGCAATTTCAATTATTAGAGCAGTTTAATTGGGAGATTTGATCTCTTATTTGTGTCTGGGAGTAGCAGGAGCAAGGAAGGGACAACTGGGAGCCAAGGGTGATCCCACACAGACTATACGCTGACTGATGATGTGCAGTCCTGCAGGGGTGGAACACAGGGGTCAGAGCTGAGGACTTAGGACTTAACAGAGTCAATTGACAGACCCCAATGTAGTAAGTGATGAATCAGGTCCAGGGTCCCTCCAAGAACCCAGTCAAAAGGAGATGGCCAAGGACAGAGCTGGGGTTGACTTATGCTGAGGTGGCATGAGGTTCCTGCACCCAAGGGCGGAGGGTCATCAGGGTCCCCAGGTAGGGCTAGTCAGGGCTACGAAAATACCCTTAGGGTCCTTGTAGTTTTCAGTTTTATCTTAGATTTTTGTGGTGGAGAACATCATATAATCTCTCTATGCTTTGGATTTTTTTTTTTTTTTCAATGAAGTAAAGGATGATACAGTTCTTGATATTTGTCAAGCACTCTGAGATCAATGTTCTATAAAATGATCTAGTAAGAAATTTATTAGCTTACGGACATATTTCAAAAGAGGGGAAGGTCACTACAGATAAATGTAAGCAATTTTAAAAGGTGAAGATCTTATGGGATAAATTCAGTGGAACTAGAAGCAGACCAGATGTTTGAGATATAGAAGAAAGCTGTTGCACAAAATGTAACTGAGCAAAATATTAATTCACAAAAAAATAAGGTGGAAGCTAACTGAGGTGAATGGTTCTGTGAGAAATCTGCATGGATTCTTTGACAGTAATTATATTAAAATTATGCAATAAGAGTAGCCTTTTCTGACAGATTTCAGTATCTACCTTGATACATTTTCAGAGGCAGAAAATAGGAAATAGGAAGGAGTGAACTCTCAGGAAAAGATCACCTGTAATTTGAGTCAAGCAGCTTAATTTTTATCCTCTTACTTTGTATAGATGAGTTTTTCTTTCAAGGCATTTCAAGACTCGCACTGTCTTAACTGTAAAAAAGATGAAGTAACATAACTGACACAGGCCTAGCATGACAGCATTTTTAATTTTTATTCTAATATTAAGGAACAGCTCTTTTAAGATACATTTGCATTTTGATTTCATATCTAACTATGAGTAACTAGAGTGGCAGATTCTCAGGAAAACTTTCAGATTCTAAAAGTACTTCTTCTAATAAGACCCATGGGGTCTCTAATTCTACTGAAGAGTGGGAGTAGTTTGACTTATATTTTAAACTTTATCTCCAGTCAGAGTTGCATGCCAATTTCCCTTTATGCTATACAGAAAATATAATTAGAGTCTTTTATCAGTTTGAATATTGCATACTTGTATGTGCTTTTCATTTTTAACTACTGTAGTTACATGAAATACTAAGGGTTAGATGGAGAAGTTAAATGAGAATTGGCTGCAGGGAGAAGTACGATTTCCTTCCTTTTTCTTATGCCTCCAAGTTTCTTTAGTGTGAATCTGGCAACACTGATATTGACTAGTAGCCCAGTAAGTATGACTTTTCCCTTATTACTGGGAAGTGGCCACAGGCTTTGTATGGATCTGACAGCAGGATTGTCTTAGAACTCTTGTGAGGTGTCTTGACCTGAGCTGATTTTAGCTTGTTTGAGCTCCGTCAGTTGCCTACTGGTCGAGTGACTATGTAACTGTCATGTATAGTAAAGGTCTGGCAACCCTAGGCAGTTGCTGTCTAACACACATTGGCCCCCTATGTTAATTGGGGCTGGTGAAGACTGGTAACCAATGAGGAAAAAGCAGGCTATGTTAAGAAGACATCAAATAGCCCAAAGATGATTGGAGGCTGAGGAAGGGGAGTTTTATCATTAACATCCTTCAGGGATGACCTCAGGATAGTGGTGGCTCACAATAAACATTTTCTCCTTTTGTTTGGGAAGGAATGAAGTGCTTATCTCAGGACACAGAGGGACACTGAAAGGGTGAGCATAACACCAGAGGAAAGGTATAGATATTAGGAAGATTACTTTAGTTAAAGAAATTACTAGTATTATTAATGAGACTTTTTGATATTTAGCCTATTATTAATACTGTTAAAGTATTAATTGGATTAACAGTAAATTTTGGCTCCATATTTGGGGTGGTCTGTCCCAACAAGAGTTTGTGTATACAATTTATCGAATATCAGGTGCCATGTTTTTTCATTTGGTTCATTTATTATCACTTAAGAGGAAGACTCAAGAACAAGCTTGTAAGTATAATAATTCACTATATAGAATTAAGAAAAAAAAAACAAAATGGAGAAAATAACCAATTATGAAATAGTAAGATGTTGGCCATGTTTTAAGAGAAGTAAACTATGTAAACCTTTCATTGATAATGGTCCCAGTTATTCAGTTTGACTGTTATCCAGAGAAGTAATTGGTCAGATGTAAGTTGCATTTAATTCAATTTTATTTAGAGTAGCTGTAAAAATAGAGGAAAGAAATGTGCAGAATTCCAGGGAAAGCACTCAGATAATCACATCCATCTTTACACCTGTCTGGGGTCCTCAGCTGTCCAGCCACGGTCCTCAGAGATTTGAGGTTCTTGAAAGAGACAGTGTCCCACAGGTTTGCTTTAGCAGGTACAGGAAAAACAGATTATGTGGCAGCTCTTGGTGTCCACCTTATTATAGCTTCTGGGCCATCAGGATGAGTCTCTTTGAGGGAGGGCCTTACCTGCACAACTTGCTCAAGCTGGGCTTGTATCTTCTCAGTGGTGCATTCAAACTCATCTGCCTCTGCTCCTTGCCGAGTGCCCTGATCATGGTTTGGTCTCCTCGGTTACACCAAGGAGCTATGCAACTTGCCACAGCTTGTGTGACAGAAAAACCCGTACGTTAACCATCATGTGCAAGCCAGGTGAAGTTAATGTGTGTTTATATTGATTCTATGATCTGCTTAGGAAAATTGAGTTGTAAGCATGATGTCATTTTGTATATATTTGCATCACATTTGTGAATAATGACTCTTTCCGGGTCCCTGACATCTATATGAAAATCAACAACATGATACTAGTCCTTCAGGCAACCAGGACAGCAACACTATCCATCAGTGTTATTTGTATTACTTGTGTCACAAACAACACGCTTGTTTGTGCATACCATAGACTTGTATCATAGACTAACATTTCAGAGTATGTGTTGGGATGTCTCCTTTTACCTTTCATCATTACCTTAATTATTCTACCAAGTCAACAGATTAATTGGAAAATCTTTGAAAGACGAACATCTGGCTTTATACAACATGGTCTACTTCTGACATTAAAAAGTAGTTCTTAATCTTGGCACTTTTCAACCTTTCATATCCACAGTACTGCAAACTTTCATTAATCATCAGTCAGACCTTTATTCAGCCCTTAATGATCACACAGTGGTTTCTCATAGACTTGCTTTATATAATAGTAACTTTACTTCAAAATTGAACTTTTTCCAACATTGCAAAGGCATGATAGGACTTTCATATATTTCAACACTGACATTTTTAAAACAAAGACTTTTTTTTTTTGTCTTCCAGACATCATAATGAACTTGACAAAGAGAGTCATAGGGTGAATTATTTTTATCCCTCTAACTGAATAACTCTAAAATTAATTAATAGATTGTTAAAGTACTTTCCAGAACAAGTTATTTTTTTTCAAGGTGACATAATGTAGAACTTTTTTTCCCCGTGTTCACAAACATTGACTTATTTAATTTTTCATTTATTTGTTTTATAAATCAGAAATAAGTTATTACAATGGAGTTTCTACCTAAAATCTTAGTTTAGTTCTAAATAACTCATTAGGTTAAATTTCTAAGAGTGGTAATTTATTGTTCTAAAAATAAAACATAGCTTTTTGTCAGTCATTTGGCTGCAGTTCTGAGATACAGAAACAACATAGGCTATATCTAGCTTCAAATGTGTCAATGTCCTGATTCTCAGTTAAATACAGTGCTTAGTCCTACTAAAGACAGTTTTACAGGAACTGACCTTAGGAACTAAGGAGAAGAGGAGGCTCCGGGGAGACCTTATAGCGGTCTTCCAGTACCGCAAGGGGGCCTACAGGAAAGATGGGGAGAGGCTGTTTAGTAGGGCCTGTTGTGATAGGATGAGGGGTAATGGTTTTAAAATAGAGGGAGGTAAATTTAGATTAGATATTAGGAAAATTTTTTTTACACTGAGGGTGGTGGAACACTGGAACAGGTTTCCCAGAGAGGTGGTGGAAGCCCCATCCCTGGAAACGTTCAAGGCCAGGTTGGATGAGGCTCTGAGCAACCTGATCTAGTTGGGGATGTCCCTGCTTCTTGCAGGGGTGTTGGACTAGATGACCTTTGAAGGTCCCTTCCAACCCTAACCATTCTATGATTCTAACTAGACCTTTCACTGACTTCTGCCTTTGTAACTGCTTAAAACTTGAGTGATATATTACCCTGAAACTGCTAGTAGAGTGTTATATTTTAGACACTTTTCTTGTGGACACTTCCCCTTTACTTTTCTTCTGCATATTTAACTTAGAGAAAGAGCTGACTTTAGGGACAGAAGTCTTTTTCTTCTTTCCTTCTTCAAGACTGAATTAGTACTGTTTACTTTCTTCTCTGAAAGATGTGTTCTGTCATTCTTTATGACTGGACGTTGAACTATGACAATGCAGAAGATTAACTCAATTAACTTCCTCTTTTGTTCTCTTTTTTTTTTATATGCTTGCTATATCTCCAACCTGATCTTTCTGTGTTGTTTCTTGTTTTCATCATTTGAAGACTCAACTGGGAAACTTCACATATTTTGATACTGTAATTACATTTCAAATTAGTGTATTTTCTCAAGCCCGGCTGTTATCTCACTAGATGGTCAATTCCTGAATAATCCAGGGAATTAACGACTCAGGTGTACTGGATGCACATACAAGAACAGCCTTCATAGCAGCCTACAACTTGAGTTTCACACATACAATTCAGTGAGAAACTCCACTTCCTTGAAAGTTCTATAGCTTCTGTCACAAAGATGTAGCAATTTTTTTTTTCTGTAATACAGGTATATCAATATTATATATGTGAATGCTGCATAACTGTAAGTTGCAATTAAAATTCTAGGAAATATATAGTTCTGAAAAATTTCATGTAACTTGAATATTTATATTGGAAATACTTTCCCAAAAGAGGAATTTACAGATAATTATTTGTCTTGTTGACTTATCTTGTTATCCAAATATAACTGAAAATATCTATTAGCATGTAACATTTATTCTATGTCTTCAATAACATTCAAATCTTGAGTTCTCAGTTTAGACAGCAATAGATTTTGTATGAGATACAAGAGGATTTTTTTTTGACTCTTTGACAATATATGTCACCATGTCCTTGCTCTGAAATGATATAATATAATTTGGTAGAGCATTTCCAGGAGAAAGAAAAGTGAGGGAAAAAAAGGCCAGTACCGAAGCTCTCATGCAATAGACATCCATATTTATAACGACTGCCATTAAGACCCATTAATTTCATCACCAGAATTGGAAACATATAGAATATTGATAGCCCTAGTCATATAAAAAACTTACTTGTTTAGTGCTTGACCAAAACATTAATGGTTAGGTTACTGTCTGAACCGCAATGTAAACGTCTTACTAATGGGGTTGATGGAACAAGAGGGATATGTTAACTTAATAATTAAATCCTTCAGGATCTTTCAAATCAAGCAATATTCCAAATATTCAGTTAGTTTCAACTTTGCTTCTTTAGTGTGAATCTGGTTCTTTCAAGCAGATCTGGATTTTTTAAATCTGAGACCTGAGTTTTAGTTTTGTATCCACAAAGTAATGTCCTTACATCTGCAATGTGGGGTAGATCTTTTTACAAAAGGTGTTCATTATGAAGCTTGTTGCAAGAGTTGTTTTCTGGGATCAAGACAATCATGAAGAATAAGTGAAAGGATGCTACAAATCTTTGCTAATGAGTATATGTTGTATACACGTATAGGAAACACAATAAGCTGTAAGTTGTTGATACTTCACATTTGTGTTTAATACACCTGCTCCCTAATTTAACCAAAAGTAAACCAAACTAGAAAAGTTACTTGTCAGGTACTGTTCTATTGGGTAGATTTTTCTTCTCCTTTCAAGATGGAAGGAGGCTAGTGTCTTTTGTAGTGTTTGTATTATGCTATGTAAGTATTAAGATCCACTAGTATTTATGTACACATGGATAATGCACAACAGACCTTATCAAAATATGTGATACTTTGCCCTTTTTTTTAATCAAGGCTTTTTATATAACACTTTTTTTTTCAATAATACCAATGAGAAAAATTCCACACACCCGCAGCTAGCACCAAAACAAGCGCTTAAGGTTTTGTACTGCATATATATGAGTAATGAGATCTGTGTATGCACCGTCATGCTAAGACGTAAATCTATGTTAGCCTAAGGCTTTTTAAGTATTAGAATGGGTTTCAGCAGTGCTTATAGATGAAGTATCGACCTCAAACTCCTTTTTTTTGATCAGTTCCATTTTTATTAATCTCCTGGCTTGTGAGGAAATGTGGGAACTATATGCTTCATTAAAGAGTTTTGGGTGAAAGTCTTTACTGTATATTTTTTCCAACAAAAATACTTTTTCTATTTGGAATATTTCTGGGTGTGTTTAATGTCTAAATTAAGGCTTGTATTAGTGAGGCTTACATGCTTGTTTCTTGATAGTTGTCTTTCTTCAAAATTAAAATGCACATGTTCTGCAAATAAATCAGTTTCACTAAAAGAATACCTGATTTTCTGTCAGTGATTTCTGCTCCAAACAAATACATAATATACAAAGCTTAAGTTCTGCTACCGTTCAATACAAATTTGAACATAACAAAATAGAATTGGGCTCTTAAATAGAGTGAGGGCTGCCTATTTGACTCTTTTTTTATCTCCTTCCCCTTAAATGCATATTTTGTAGTGTCTGTATTCTTCCTTGAAGTTTTTACACATTTGCTCACTGATCTGATTTTGAGCTTTTACTGGACTTTTGCAATCTGGACACTTTTTGTCTCTCTTCATATGTGTATCATGTCTGAGTTACTTCTTTTGTTTGTGTATCACACACTGTATTTTATCTGACTAATCCAGAATAACCTTCTGAGCTACTTCTTAACAAGATGACAATGACAATCATTGCAGATAAGCAATTTCTGAAAAAGGAAACAGCAGTGTGAATGAAGTAGTTAAGACCATAATTTCTGTAAGAATAAGGAATAGTCTATCTGTGAAATTTGTACAAAATCGAGCATTTTTGTCCTATAACTTGTGTCTTCTACTAATCCTCACTGATTTGTTACCTGACTTTAAAGAAAAATAGAGTTCAATCTGTTTTTATTTCTGTTTGTAAGAACCATAGTTTTAGAAGACTTTTAGTAATTAAAACTGGTTTGGTACATCAACAGGACAGGGACTTTTAAAGTACTTGTCAATATTATAGCTAGCTGGCGGTGTGCATATGAGATGTTAAAGTGTATAGTATATGATATGTCACTAAGTCTCTGGAGAAAGTGAATGATGTGCACTGTGCTATTAAAAAATCTGAACAAATCAACCCTGAATTCCACTTTGCACCATAAGGTTGGAATTATATGTTAGATTTTTGAGAGAGAATAAAATACTAATTGACTTCACTGGATCAGAGTTAGCCTAAAGCAGAGTGATTTTTGAAAATTACCTCCTAAATAGTGCAGAAAAGAAGAGGATGGAGGCATGATGTTGTAATAAATTGCAAGAAGAATAAAATTTTTATTCTTAAAAATGTTAATGCCTTATTCCTTCTGTAAACTGTGATTTACCCACAGTCTCAAACCAAATAAGACACAAAGATGGGAACTTCACTGATGCATCTATGTGCATAGCCTTACACTTTTACTCACCCCTTGATTAGCAACAAAGGTGCATTATTTCAGTAAGCACTTTTTTTTCAAAATATATTTTGCATTAGATAACAGACTATGTAATGTAAATGTTGTTGACTACTCATAGTGGTGAGATACTTTAAACCTCTGATTCACAACCAATGATCTGAAGATTCTCCATGAGCATTTCTAAGACTTTATTAAAGACAGCTGCAGAAGGGAAGCCCACTCTCTGTTGCCTTAAATTTGCTGTGCAGGATTCTGTGCAGCTTCAGGGAGAGTGACACCTTTTGAACTATAAAAAAAAATAATGAGAGAACTGCATTTCCATTATGGTAGATATTGTGTTTTTCTTTGAATTTTAGGAAAATATTGTAGACGATGCAGTGTAGCTATGCTTGGAATTGTAGCTGGCACAGAAGTAGGTTGGACTGTTAATGCATTACCGTAATGGTGAACTGCTTTATAATTTGCTGAGAAGACAAATTGACATGAGAGAAGGGGCACTTATATGAGCAGAATAAGCAATAATTTTTTGCTGGTTGCCATTATAGATTCTGTCAGCTTGCAAATCTACTTTCTGGGAAAAATCTCATAGAAAACATCAACTATGAAGATCAGATTTTAGAAACTGCAAATATAGTTAGATGATATCAGAACATGCTTAGAATAATCTGAAGTATAACCCATAGGTGTCAAGGATAGATGTGCAAAATAATAATTGATTTGATAGGTAGACTTAACTAGATATAAGCTATTTTAAAGATAAAACTATTCTTATACCATGGACATGTTTAAATGGCTAGAGTGAAATTTTCTTGTGCTTTGAACAATAAACTTGCAGTTTATTTTTCACGTTTTTGTCGTTATTGAAGAGAAACGTTCTTATAGGCAGAATACATACTAGTCAAAATAGGCGCTAGGAAGTGTGTTTTACAGCCTTATTTTCTTTTCAATTGTTCAGTAAGACCTCTTCCAGTAATAGCTTTTTTCTCAAATATATAAGCAGTGAAAGGTTATTCCCTGTGTATTGCTTAACAATTAGTTACA
The DNA here is from genome assembly GCF_036417535.1 of Chlamydotis macqueenii. Classification (NCBI taxonomy): domain Eukaryota; kingdom Metazoa; phylum Chordata; class Aves; order Otidiformes; family Otididae; genus Chlamydotis; species Chlamydotis macqueenii. Next base: position 147,199,485 of record NC_141557.1, on the reverse strand, counting down.
GGGTGAGACTGTAAAGAAAAGGGCAATTTTGTCTTGCATCATTAGGTAATAGTATTACACAGAGAAATAGCTGCACCAAAAAGAACAGCTAATTAAACCTCTCCCTTCCAAAAAACAAGCGTCAAACTAAGGTATCCTACTTACAGTTGTAACAAGATATTTGTAACAACTTAAGTCACTTTATGGCTGTTAGAAAGTGTTTTTCATGCTGAAATTCACAGTGACAATGCAGAAAGCTTTCATGTTTTCCAATCAAAAGGTGTAAGTTTCTGCCTCTTATGCTGAATACATGCTATAGTGTAGTTCTGACTTTAATCAGTACAGAGCAATGTGCAAATGCAATTTACTAGCTAGCTATAACAATGTACCATAAAGTAAAGCTAACCAGAAAAAGAAATTCTGGTTTAGGGTCTCTTTTTTTTCCCACGAAATTCTGGATACCTATGTTGCATGTAACTTTATGAAATTTCCAGTGATGTGAAAAAACATTTTGGTACTGACTGGGTGTCAAATCAGAAAACGAGAGCTAAAAGGCCCACCGAGCCCAACAGCTAGATAACCAGGCAGTTAGGGGGCCCATTGCTAGCCTGGCAGCCATGCAGCAAAGTAGCACCAGGTTAACCAGCTGGCAAAACAGCTAAGTCACTGACTGGCCAATAAGCGATCCAAGCAGGCTGCTTCTTTGGATTTAATTAAAGGTTTAACCAGAATGAATATGTTTCCACAAATCTTACTGACTGTCACAATTTTATATCACTAGTACTAATTTGGTGTTAGAATTATTTGATAATAAAATGATGAATAAATGAGAACAATTCATTGATATAAAAATGAAACTTTCCCCTATTAACACAAACCAAGAAGGATGTTGTTCTTGAACAAATGATTAGCATTCATCTTCAGAACTGGAATCTCTCTCTGCCAGAGGCTTTGTGTACCACTAAAATCATGGGGGAACTTAGGTGTCAAAAAAGCATAAACAATCCTGGAAGAAAGTTGGAGAGCTGAGATTTCCTTTTCATGTCTTCCACCTTCACTTTAACCTTTGCAGGCTAGAACACTTCATTTTCCTTCTAGCTTGATGAATACTTTGATCCTTCTGCAGAATAGCACATCAGTAATATAAATGGTAAAAAGTGTTCACAAATGCATACACATATTTATATTGAGACTGCTTCTCTCTATACTGTCATGTTGTGTAAAGGATGAATTTAAATTACGTTTTTGAATTCCTACCCCTTCGTCTGAAACAAGGGTTAAACTGATATAAGTTTCCTGGATAAGTGCTGTAACTTCTTGATTGGCAATATATATTTTTAAAAAAGAAAACAAGAGACACTATAAAATAGTGTTTCTGATTATGTTTTGCATACTTTGTATTAGAGATAGCATTACTGGCTTGAGGCTGTCAGAGGACTATACAGAATACGTAGAATTTACATACCAACTAGTATGAAACTGTTGTTCCTTGGAGTGGTGTATTTACAGCCTCATGCAGAAATGACTGCCAATTCTGTGGGACAGAGGTGAGGGGGACATACCAAAAGAAGAGGTACTAATACAGGAACTAATACTAACACTAACTAATATTAATACAAGAACGCCTTTATCCATTCACCACATCCCTTTGCAAATTCATAGCCCTTTTCTTTTTTTGATTTTTTTTTTTTAACATCACTATCCAAATTCCTTTGATCTAGGATTTTGAGTAAATTTCTTAAGCTGAAAAAAAGCTAGATTTTATATGTTCTCCAACAGAAATTAATAAGATCAGCTAGTATGTTTCCATAGTATAAAAACATTCTAAAGCAAGTATTTGATGGCACTTTAATAGCTTATGGTGTCAGTCAAGCATTTTGTCATTTATAGTAGTGCCTGAGGGAAAGAGGGTGATAACACAGTTTCAGAAATTTGGAAAGTAGTCTAAAATATATCCTATTTTCAGATGGTGTGGTTGGGAAAAGAATAACCTCTACACTGTTATTCATGCAAATAAAAAAAATTCTTTTGTCTTCCTCACAAAATAATACCTACACAAGCTTATTAGTGTTTTACTTAAGCAGGTTTTTTTTTTTTTCACCTGAAAAAAAAAAACTTCTAAATTACTTGCTTTATTATGAATACAGTTGACTCTAAATGAGCCTTGATCATTGTCTTTGACAAGACTAAACCAACAGAAAATCTGGAAGTGATTAATGATAGAGCTAGGCACATTCCTTAGGGCTGACCCCCAAAAGAGATTTGGTTTACCCTGAGAATGGAAGCAATTTATTTTTTAGTGTTATGAAGGTCACTTGCCCATCCACCTTTGGCACAATTTTGAGGTAAGGCTATAATAATGTGGGGAAATCAGAACTGCTTCCTGATCTAGAAAACATATGCACGCTAATGAAATAATGAGAAAAATGAGTGTTGAGTACAAGAAGAACAGGAAAAATCTGCCTTCATAGCCTTTTGGTAGGCAAGAGAGTCCCTGACATTTAGCATTAATTAATATTTTCCATGTTGATTTTTTATGATTTACGCTTCCGTCTCATCTGTAATCTAAAGGATAGGCAGAAAAAGCTACTCTATTTGCTGTGGTGTTTTGAGAACGATTGTTGAGCACAACAGAAATACTACTCTAAGACTGATACTTCAATCAGACCTGCATAAGGGTTAAAAAGTCTGAATAAGATGTCATGAGTTTTGTCTCTGGGGGAATGAATTAATTTGTTTTAAAATGAGTGCATCGACATCTTTCAGTGCCTGCAAATGCACTTGTACTACTCACCCACAGAACAATTTTGAAGAGATAAAACCGTAGACCATGGACTTCTGGTCATTGTAAATGGAGGATCATAACTCAAGGTTAAAAATACAGTCTCCAAGTCAAACCAAAATCTCTGGCTAAATTTTTAATTGAAAGTTTTGAAATCCATAGAATAGATAACAAGAATTTTCTTGGTTGTGGTTTTCAAAGCTATCACACGTCTTATTCAATGTATTGTTTTTAATAAAACAGACTACTAAGAGAAAGAATGAATGAAAGTGCTAATGTTAGTTCTATACAAGAGAAGATTGTTCCATATAAATTTGTTGATTTAAACTTATTGATACTTGTCAGGTTTTTTAATTGGCTCTTGGCCACCTTTCCCCAACCCTACCTCACCAGCCTTCAAATGCATGTGTTACAGACGTTGGGGGAGATTTGTACAGAAGATTACTTCAGGGTTTACCTGAAGCCATAAAATGAAACAGAAATCTTTCCCTTTGAGGGAGCTAAGAACATATTTAGTGAGTAAGGGGCTATTGCACTTTAAAAATAAGTATGCTTTAAATTAAAATAATGTGATCCCATGTTAGAGGAGGGACTGCTATCAAATGAAACACGCCATTTCCCTGGATTGGTTGTCATAAGCAGAAATTAAATCTAGGCTTCTGCATCTGAAAAAAAAACATTAATTTTCACAGCCTGAGCTGACCATCTCAAAGCTTATTAGCTCCAAGTCAGGACTGAGCTCAAATTTAGCTCTAGACACTGTATGAGGACAAAGAAGCAAAGAACAAAAATTTAGTCTTCAGAGACTTGCCATTACCTTCTTGAACTTACTATTAATTTCATTACTCTTTTAGCTAGTTGTGCTCTTGCATACTTCTATGACAATAAGATTCCAAGCCTTGAAACAAATATTAAGCCACATAATAACTCTTGGGAAGTGTTTTGAACTTTAGATAGGCAAATGCTCTTATGGACAAGGGTATATACTGACAGTGATGCAAAGAACAGAAGTTTAGAGGACACCACTGTTCTGTCTAGTGATAGGTTTGCTCTATAACTGGTGATAGTCCAAACACTTAATGTAATCAGTTTATTTTCAGAAATACTGCTTAAAGAAACTGAGATGCCTGATGAGAGTATGTTGACAGAACTTGAAGTGGAATACAGTCAATTTTTTTTTTTTTAGATGGTGAAGTATTTTATTTTTATTTAATTTCCTTAGTTCTATGACTTGTATTTGTTAAAATTATCATATTAATCTAACTTTACCACAAATATTTTCATAGGACAGCTGAAAAAATACCACTTGATACTAAAAAAAAAAAAGTGAGGTACTATTTCAGCACAGAGCACTGTATAAAATTCTTCTGACTTTCTATTTGATAAGGAATGTCAAATTGTCAAATTTGTTTCTACTTGCAACAGGAAAAACATGCCTTTTTAAAGAAAACTCAAAGCAAAAGTTTCTAATTGAATAAAAGGGGGTAGGGGAGGACTGTGCATTGCTAAAGACTATATGCAGCCATTTACCAGGCAATGCTGATTTGGTTTTAGTTATAAAAGCCAGAGTTCTGAACTTGCAGGTTTTTTTTCTCACAATTTTATTTTAGCTTCTGCTCTGCTAGGTGATAGAAGTTGCTTTCCCTCTCTGTGCATGAGTTTCCCTCTCTGTAAAATGGAGATAAGATATTGATAATGACATTATTGCATTTTGCAAAGCCAGTTCAAATGTTAGATGAAAAGTCCTTTGTAAAAGCAAAGAATTTCTAAAGCAGAATCCTCTCATTCTCTCACTTGTGGATGGCATGGATAGTTTTGTGATCTGTTTCATTACAGTTCTCTTCTCTTCTCTTCTCTCACAATAGAAGAGGAATTCACAATGTCTGAACATAAAATGGTATGGTTGGCTAGTATTTTATTCTAACTACAGGAAGAGCTCTGTTTAGAAATAAATGGAAGGACATAGATAAGTGTGTTGACATCCTGAAGATGTGACTTACATTTCTGGTTCTGGTTTTGGTGAGAAATATATCTTGAATTATTGGCTTGATGTAAGGATTGTTTATCTAAAGCTTATTTACCTTCTTCTGAACTATAATATCTCTCTATATAATATCTCATCTAATTAAAAAATCAAACCTCTATTTCATACCTTCCTAATAAGCAAGTCAAGATGAAAAACTACAGTAATAGAATAACGTCTCGAAGTTAAAAAACAGACAGAAAACCAAGAAAGAACTCAGATAATTTTGTATACTGCCTTTAGTGACTTGGAGTTAATTTTCTTCATAGAAGCTCATATGGTGCTGTGGTTTTGATTTGTGGCTAAACCAGAGTTGATTACATACCAGTGTTTTGGGTATTGCTGAGCAATGCTTGCACAGCATCAAGGCTTTCATCTTCCCTCTATTCTGTCCCCACAGTGAGTAGGCCAGGCTAGACAAGATGCTGGGAAGGGACAAAACCTAAACAGCTCACTCAAATTGGCTAAAATGATATTCCATAACATATAACTTCACATTCAGCAATAAAAAATAAGGAGAGGGGCTGGGGGGCAGGTAGCCATTGCTTGGAGGTTGGTTTGATTGATCTACTTATGGGATGTGGTAAATTATTGCTTTTGTATCACTTGGGTTTTTGATGCTTTTTTCTCTCCTCTTCACTTGGAAGACTGCCTTTTGAAGAGTCTTTGTTTTGACCCAGGAGTTTTCTTGGTTTTGCTTTTCCTATTCTCTCCCCTATCCTTCTGTCGCGGGCAGGGAGGGAAGTGAGTGAGTGAGCAGCTGTGTTGTGCTTAGCTGCTAGGTGGTGTTAATCCACCACAACTCCCTGCTCTTGTACTTTTGATAACTGATTTTCAGATTCACTAAAGTGATGGAGTATTTCTTATTTCTTTGTACCCTGAATTTAGAAAAATACACTTACTCTTGAAAAATAGGTGTCTGTTTTATAGTTTTATGCATAACCTGAGCTCTCTTGTTCCATATCTTGAACATGAAAGTCACAGGGTACAATTCTTTTCCTGGTGCCCAGAGCAGTCTTCTTCCTAATCTGATGACTAACCCAGACAGATGCAAACTCTTTCTAGTCTGAGTGTCATGTACTTGCATCATAATAGTGCTGTGCCTGACCAATGTCATGACTATGTGGTTTCTAGATTAGTGCTGATTTGTATCCCACCACTTGGTCACGCAGAGTGGACAATTTGTCTGTTCATACATGTCATAACATAATATTCACTGATAAATAAGAAGTCCCACAGAAGGCATGTCAATGACTGTGTGTTTGAAAAAAAGTTTTCCGTACAAGACCTTGTTATCAAAGCTTTTTGAATATTTACTGATCTTCAGCCCTAATAATTTTTTAACCTTTTAATAATAATTTTTATTTGTTTGTTTTAATTCAGGCTGTCTGGAATGAATGTACCTCCTCCTGTTATCAGCAACAAAAACTGGCTCAGATTACATTTTGTAACAGACAGCAATCATCGATACCGTGGATTTAGTGCTCACTACCAAGGTACATTTAAAACAATACATTTTTTGTTGTGGTTGTTTTTGTTAAGAAAAAAAATAAGTACCTGAGTTGTAGAAGAAATGGGAAGAAAGATTTTTAAAAGTCCTCATCAAGGTGTAGTTTGTATTTGCATAAATGATACATTCATCTGTGCAAACTGTCAAATTGCAATATGTTAGAGTACGGCAGTGTGTTATCTAGTGTGTCTAAATATATTTATAAAAAATTTACAGCAGATATCTACTTCATTTTACCTTGGGCAAGTACTTAGCTTTTAAAATGGTCCTAATATTCTGAAACATATTGTGTAACAGATACAGAAATAATGTTTTTATCATTAAAATATGCATTTGCATCTATGGTTGTGTAAGTCATGTTTGTAAAACAGTGAGTAAGTTTCTATTTACTAATCTAGCATTTAATCACTGTTGCCTCTTACTACCTATGTCTGAATGCATTGTGCTATTAAGAGTTCAATTAACCTGTAAGATTCTTATCCACTGTTTTTATGAACAAGCATTATTTTGAGTAAGAGTGAAAGCATCTGAAGTATTAACTTGGGAATATCACCATTTGAAACAAGGTCACTATAAAGATGAAGTGCTAATGAAAACTGAGCTTTATTAGTGTATGGCAATACTGTCTGCTTTTTCACAAGTATTACTGTAAATAATATTTTTCAATATCTACAGTGTATCAATGGATCTTCAGGGAACAGTAACCATTTTAATGCTTTTGTGCTTTTCCATATTTCCGATGAAAAATAAATCCTGGCATTCCGAAAGAAATTTAGTTCAGAAATTTCTTTTACAGTTTTCTGTAGGAAATTTAGCATAGGAAGAGATTAGCTATGTAAATGATTGCAGAATCTGATAAAATTAATGAACTAATGTAAAAATTGCAACTTACAAAAGACTAGGACTTTTTTTTTTTGTATAATTGATCTTTTACAATAGTAAACTTTTTAGAATTCTGTGTGATTGCCTCAGATAACATATTCTCTAAAAGAACAGAGCAAATTTGATTACTATTTCAGCAAATATTGTAAATCTCTATTTAGACTTCTTGAGTTCATAGATGTTCTGGAATGTGTATTATGAGTGAATTTAGGTAAAAGGAGCCTGTAGCTGTAGCTCCAGGGCTGCTGTAACTGTTTACAAAAAGCACTGACTCATTTTTTGCACAGTAACCTTCATACCAAATATGATAAACCACACTCTTCCATGGGAAATTGCTAGCTTACAGGACGGTGAAAAGATATAAAGTAGGAACTTTCTTTATTAGATTCTATTCCACAGTTGAGAAATCACGTGACAGCTGTTTGGGTGGTCTCTGTGAAGTAATTTGGATTGTTGAGATGTTCGGTTTTGAACTACAGAGAAAAGGAGAACAAACTATGTCTCAGATGACACACATAATTGCATTCCTACCAAAAGTATGAGGTAATAGGTAATGAAAGAGAATACACTTTTGTTTAGTTTTAAAATGTGTTTTCTGCAAGTCATATGAAACGTGAGTTGGTAGGTGTGTGATATTTGAATATACTGTGTATCTTCTATTTGTTTTTAGTACCGCAGTCTATAGTGATTACATTATGGATTTTTTTAACTGTTATTTTAGTTTACTCATTTAATTTTTAATGGCATATGGTTGAATGTATGGTAAAGTGTACTCTGTACTGTTTGTGAAATGCTGCAGTAGTCCATCATGATTAAAATGAAGAAAATATCTTTTACAACTCTTTGAAAAAAAATATGTAAGCAGTAAATAATTTCATCATGAAAATACATTAAATGTGTATACTCAAGCAGATATGATCATTAAAAATTAACCTTAAGTGTAGACAATGCAAAAATGCTTTGTCAGGTAATAGCAAAGAGTGGTTTCTAGGTCGGTGGTAGGCTAAAGGAGAGAGCGTGAGGAAATCAAATAATCATATTAAAAATCTTTCATACCTTTAGGAAACAAATAAAAATGTATACCAGAAAATATTTTAGTTTGTTAAGAACTGAAACCTTTGGTTTTCTCAGTTAGAAACAACTTTAAGCCTTTTTGTAAAGCCTACTTTCAAACAGTAATTTTATCGGTGCATTTACATGAATTGTCACAAAAGCTGCCAGATAACTGATAAAAATAAAAGGTATTCCAAAGAGCCATATAGAACAGATACATGGGCCTTTTTCTCTTTTCAGTTTATTTCTGCATCACTTTTGAGAGGGTGTCTGTTAATCCTCTCAATAGCTTGTATTATCACTTTACACTAATGTAAAAACTTGCTCTTTCCACTGCTTAGTTAACATAGATATTATTGTAACTTTTTTCTGACTTTCTTCCTTGAAACTTAATCTTTTGTACATAGTACCACTATAACCAGAATTAGTAATTTCTTATCACTTCATCTACTTTAACTTGCTTTATGCTATTGTTGCATCTTTCAAAGGAGCCAGACTCCAAATTTTGAGCTTCAGAACACTGCATAATTCTTACTCCATCACTACTTGACACTTCAGGACTCTTTTCACTTAATCACTCCTTTGGTTTGCTGGTTTTGTTTGCACAGCTGCACATTTTGAACTAGGATAGTTGAATGGTAGTTTGACCCTGAGTATCAGTGAAGCATCCCCACAGTCACTTGCTCACTTCACCCCCACAGTGGAACAGGGCAGAAAACAGGAAGAACAACAGTGAGAAAATTCATGGGTTGAAAGGAAGACAGGGAAAATCACTCATCAACTACAGTCCTTGGTAAAACAGTCTTAATTTCAAACATTTAATTACTGATGTGAGTGTTAGGAAGCAAAGACAATTATTTAAACAATTAGGGAAAACACCTTTTCTCTCTACTTTTGCAGGCTTAACTTCATTCCAGTCACCTCTCTTTCTCTTTCTCTACAACACCACAGATTACATTTTGTCTCTTTGGTGATGTGAGGGGCAGTGCAGGAGGTTCAGGTCAAGGTGTAGGAGTTTCTTTCTGCTACTTTTTTTTCTCACTCTTTTCTTCTGCCAGTCCTACCTTCTTACTCATTTCCTCTGCTCTGATGTGGATTGACCGTGGACTTAACTCTCTTAGGGGAAGAACTTGCTCAAGTGTGGTTTATCCACAGGCTGCAAACTCTTTGAGGGTGTTGCTGTCTCTGGAATGGCCTGCTCCTGCTCTGGCCTTGTTCCTTTCTCTCAGTGTTTACTGCCTTTTCTTAGGCACATTTTCATAGAGATGCCACAAATTCTGCTGATGGACTCAGTTGAGTCCTGTGGTGGGTTCATTGTGGAGTCAGCTGGAACCAGCTGTGATCAGTATGGGGCAGCCCCTGACCTTCTCTCACAGAGGTCGCATGTGCAGCCCCCTTGCTACCAGACCCTGCCATTTATACGAATTATAATCTGAAAAAATACCTGTTGGTTGTTTTATTCAAACCAAGGAAAATGAACATGTTTTATTGCCACTTTTTAAGCAGGTTATGAAATAACTAAATCATACTCCCTTCTGTTTTCTTAAATTTATGGAAATTGCTTTTTTAAGATTCTTTTTTTTTCATCTTCTCTGATCACCCTTGTTTCAGCACTTCTTTTTATTCACTGAGGGTTCATTGTCTTGATGTTTTCTGTCATTACTGCTTTGTTAAAACTCCTTTTGAGTTAAAAACTTCTGGCTGAATTAGAACCAAAGCTTTTTTGGATCTTCCTGAAGCTACTGGTTCCCTGGCAGTGGTAATCCTGTTTTGTTTGTTCTAAAATTAGCTGTGTTTTTTTTTACTCCATCCATTTGCAGTTCCTGTAAAAGTTCCTTTTGCTTGCTGCTTTGTGTTGGCTACTCTTTGAACTCTATCACTTATGTATGAATCCATAATATTATCTAAGTGGACAAAAGGGATTAAGTTAGTTTCACAGCTTCCAGTCTACAGGCTGGCATAAACAAACTTCAATATTCCTTACGTCAAGTATACCTGGACTCTGAAAGGGCTTTTGGAAAATAATTCCTTATTTTTCTGACAGCTAAGCATTACTCTAAGTATCAGTAACTTTGCTATCTTTTGAGATCCAGCATCCTCTCTCTCTCCCTCTCTCCCTCCCTCCTTTAAAGCTCTGGAAGGTTTCAGTAGTAGGCCTATACTTGCTATTTATTTCACTTGTGAAACCCATTTCTTAACTGCTTTTACTTCAATCGCCCTTCCCTTTACCTCTGTTTAAGCTATGTACAAACTAATGCTTCAACTATGAACAAAATAGCATCAAATGTTGATTGTGTGCAATCATGTCTGCCTTCCATTAAGAATCTTTGCAATTAGGAAAATACAGATGAGAAGAAATACATCCATGAGATTTTCAGAACAGAATAAAATTTATCTGTCATACATATGTTGAAAAGCATGCAAATGGTTACTCTGCTTAATACTTGACACCCAACTATGTAGAGCTGAAACTGAAAAAATGCCAGCACTTTCAATGTGTGATGCAATATTGAGAAAACTGACATTAAAAAGTTTTCTCTTTCTCTGCTTGACTTGCCATTGTTCTTTTATTTTTCTTTATGTCCTTTTGTGTATGAATAGAAATCTATCTTCCTTCAGAAATTATTTATAGAGTTAGACTGAGATTTTTTTTTTGTTGGTTTTGTTTTGAGAGAGAATTTGAAACAATTAGCAATCAGGTAAAGAACAAAAGTAAGTAGTACTAAGCTGCCTCAGAACCTTGTGGCTAGAGTTGTCAGAAGGGAAAAACTATCTACATAACTTTTTTTTTCAGAACATAGAATCAGGATGGTAACCTTCAAAGGTCTTCTAGTCCAACCCCCCTGCAAGGAGGAGGGACATCTTTGACTAGATCAGGTTGCTCAGAGCCCCATCCAACCTGGCCTTGAATGTTTCCAGGGATGGGGCATCTACCACCTCTCTGGGCAACCTCTAACAATTTAAACAGAATTTGTCATTCATTCCTCATATAAAAAGCCGTTGCAATGAACAATACTCAGTCCTACTACCAAAAGACTCAGCAATCATAATGAAATCTTAGTTGAGATTCAGCTCCAAGACACCAAAATGTAGATGTCTCTGTATTGTAACTTACAGATTTAGACACCTATAGATATCTAAATACCCATTAAAGTTGAGGAGCTGTGGGGCATAGTTCAGCTGTACATAAATATATGTGCACTGACATATGAAATCACCTAGGGTATCCAGGATATTTTTAAGGTAGTGTCAGAAGTGCAGAGGCTCTTCTGGCAGACAAACCAAGGTGTTGCAAAGCAGTATATTATGAAGTAACAAAATTTCACAAACCCAAACTATGCATGGGCAGCTGAATCTTCCATACCTAGCTAATCCTGTCAGTGCAGGTTAGAGTGATTCAGCTGAGCACCTGGCAGGGGTTCAGTAGAGGTACTCTAGAGTAAATGAGATATCTGCAAGGTGTTGGCAAATTAGAATGTAAAGTACATCATGCCATTCTGGCATAGAAACTAGAAAGGGAAGAACACCTAAAAATTACAACAAACAGCAGCTGTTATATCCTGTCCAAGGTAAGTACTTTAAGATGAATTAAAACACTGCATTCCAATGACTACACTGACTAGATTTCCATTTATTATAGTAGTTCATATACTTAGTGTAACTATAGGTGTGCAGATGTAGGTGTCAATCACAGGTTGATTCTCACATAATGTGACTACTGTTTTAATGAAATGGCTTTTTACTACAAGCATGCTCATGGACTTAAGATTCCCTGGGTTAGATTAAGGTGCTGCATCACTTGTGTCACATCTGTAGAAGACTACTACTTAAATAAGGACTGAGTCTGCTTCTACTTAGGGTAGTGTAAATAAGTTGCTGGTTGCATTGGTAATTTATTTCACAGATGACAGATTTTTTTTTTTTTTATTGATAGATATTTAGTTCTCACAATTGTAAAACTTTGAATTTTCAGACCCTGAACTCCTATTATCAAAACAGCCTAGATGGCTACATGATTTTGCAATGGATGGAGGAAAAACGAATCTTCTATTCACAGAATGAAAGGAAATTACAAGAGCTTCTCAACATGTTTTTTTTTTCTTCAGGCATAACAATAACTTAAACTGCATACATTGTCACACAAGTAAATGTTTTTAGTGGAGTTTCATACTCATGGGTCTCTTAGCTCCACTTGATCTTATTTTCTGAGCTATACTTTCTGAACAGATGATTTTTCACCTTTGCACTCTTGACATGTCTTTTATGACACACAATAACAGTATGCAGAATGACATTGATTTTGCTGTAGTCAAGTCATACAGGAGAAAAATTGCTTCATTTTGTTGACCCTATTCCATTTTAAAGTACTTATTTCTAGAATTCTCCCAATTATAGGTTTGAATAACACCACTGATAACAGTTAGTTATGTTAGTTCTGACACTCTATACAGATCTAGAAAGATCTGTTTCTTTTTCTGCTTCAAATAAGATCATAATTAATTTAAAAACTCAATAGAAATAATGTTAAATATGAAAACATGGTAGTCTGTGCTAATATTTAAATTAATGGATTGTAATTTACTTCTGAAATAAATGTTAAGTGATGCAGTAGAGAGTCCTTCCCATTTTTTAATGATTTAACAGATGTTTCTTCTTAATTTCATACTTATCTTAAGGAAAATCTCTAATGTTTTAGGTACATTCACACATTTTAATATATTTCTGTTTCATTTACTATTCTACAGACTTCTGTTCATTATTTTCAAAAGTGCAAATTACAGTGTTTTATGTATTACTATCTGTAAGTAATTCCATCTCTGTAGAAGAGAAAAAAAATGTACTGCATTACTCTCTATTTCAATTTAGCTAATACTTACAAAGAAAGTAGTTTCCTTACTTAGGTCAATTTTGTTGAGGTGTAGGAATTTATAAATTGAAATTAAAAACAACATTTAAAACCAACAATTTAAAAAAAACCAACAGGAAAATGGGATGTTCAAACTATAAAATTGATAGGTGATAGAAAAGGTCCTGGTTTATGGAAAGGCATGAGAAGTATTTAAAAATCATTGTGATTTTTATTATCCTATTCATATACATGAATATAGGTACAGAGGGACCTTGACAGACTGGAGAGGTGGGCCTGTGCAAACTTCATGAGGTTCAAGCAGGCCAAGTGCAAGGTCCTACACATGGGTCATGGCAATCCCAGGCACAAATACAGGCTGGGCGGAGAATGCATCAAGAGCAGCCCTGAGGAGAAAGACTTGGGAGTGCTGGTGGATGAGAAGCTTAACATGAGCAGGCAACACGCCCTTGCGGCCCAGAAGGCCAACCGCATCCTGGGCTGCATCAAGAGAAGCGTGGCCAGCAGGTCGAGGGAGGTGATTCTCCCCCTCTACTCTGCCCTGGTGAGATCCCACCTGGAGTACTGTGTCCAGTTCTGGATCCCCCAACACAAGAAGGACATGTACCAGTTGGAGAAGGTCCAGAGAGGGGCCACAAAGATGATCAGAGGGCTGGAGCACCTCTCCTATGAGGACAGGCTGAGAGAGTTGGGGCTGTTCAGCCTGGAGAACAGAAGGCTCCGGGGAGACCTTATAGTGACCTTCCAATACTTAAAGGGGCCCTATAGGAAAGACAGGGAAAAACTCTTCAGTAGGGCCTGTTGTGATAGGACAAGGGGTAATATTTTTAAAATAGAGGGAGATAGATTTAGATTAGATATTAGGAATATTTTTTTTTATAGTGAAGGTGGTGGAACACTGGCACATGTTGCCCAGAGAGGTGGTGGATGCCCCATCCCTGGGAACATTCAAAGTCAGGTTGGATGGGACTCTGAGCAACCTGATCTAGTTGAAGATATCCCTGCTCCTTGCAGAGGAGTTGGGCTAGATGACATTTAAAGGTCCCTTCCAACCCTAGCAATTCTCTGATTCTATATCTATATATAAATATTTTAAATATATATAACTGCATATAATAGATATAAAATTTTATATAGAATATACATATAAAAGGTATTTTTTTTTAAAAAAGGAATACACTAAGGAAACCAACTAAATTTCAAGAAAAATTAACTACTAAAATAAGTGGAACTCTTCTAATAGTAACACATAAACTCTAGAGTTTATAGGACCTTCAAAATACTTCATTTTGATAAGGTCAAAACATTAATACATTAACCTGTACATCTATATGCTTCATAACCACCAAACAGCATAATATATTGCACTGATGATCTGTTCACGTCAAGGTGATGAAATAACTGAGGGAAAAACCTGAGGTAAAACATTGTTTACATTCAGACTATTTAGTGGTATTGACATAAAGTGTTAGAAGACTCTGTTTCCCCAATGAAAACAGTTGATGTTCAAATGCTCCCATAGTATACTTGGGCTTTTTCATTAAGTGACTTATGTTTTCACCATAATCAAAAGTGATAAGCCATTCCAGTTAGTTTTTGAATATCTGTGACCATTGTGGAGTTTACTGGACACCAAAGGAAACAAACTTGAAGTGGTCTAACTTTGGAAAAAAGATCTTAAGTGTTATAATGAATACTGTCAGTAACATCAGATGTTTTAGAATTATTTCTACTGGATGGTATACTGCCATTTATTTCCCTCGCTCCTCCCCTATGCAGCATTTTCAAGTTTTTTCTTCTTTAATTTTAGGAGGTAATTTTTCATTTCGGAGGGTTTTTTTTTTTGTACCATTCATGGACACCCACACAATAATAGAGATCGTTTTGATAAGAAAACAACAGCCAGATATAGAGAACTAGATAATGAAGTAACAGAATGTGAATTTTTTTTTTCTTGCCTCACACTCGAGTTTCCCGTGTACTTTCTAATCAAACTGCATAAATTATTATTTGGCATTATCTCTTTGTCTGTATTTCTTCTCTTTGACCTAAAGACAGAGTTGTTTGTTTGTTGTTTCATTGCTTGAAAACACTTGCATTTTTTGATAGAAATCGTACCATCATGTCCTTGAGGATAAAGGTAGAGTAATTAGTTAGTTTTAAATTTAATTGTATGAACTGGATAGCTATGTGTTGAAGCATAAAGAATGTGAAATATAGTTGTTTTTCTCTTTAAAATGTTTTTCTATCCTTTACTGTTTGTGAAGACTCTAAGCATACCATATGCACAAACACTGAGTAATATGCTGAATAGTCTCCTGCCTAAAGACGGGAAAGTTATTCTTTTTCCAGTAGAAAAATTAAATCCAAAATTCTGCTCTGATATATGAATATGGAAGTGACCTATGCAATATGCTATGTCAGAAGTTATTTCTTAGTGTTTAATAAGATACTACAGTTTTTGCTAATTCTCAGTACAGGTAAGGTTGAGGACATTTGGCTTCACTCTGCAGAACTAAGTCTAAGGTTATCTAATTCCAGAAATACAAGTACCCTTTGCAAAGTATCCCCAAAATTCCTTAGATTCCTTAGTATACAACAAGTTAAATCTATTTAATGAAAAGTTAATGTTTTAATGAGTTCTACTGCAAGTAAGGAATGAATTTTCTGAACTATATTTTCAGTTTCCAGCTACATTTTCTCCACTTCGGTTCTAGTCAATGGATCTCTTAATACTTCAAAATATGGGCTGCTTTATTTGTGTACTGTATCAGTAGCAGTACCAGTAAGCTGAAAGAATTTAACTTTTTTCCTCCATTCACAAGTATCTGGACAGTAATTAAACATATACCTCCATCGAATGGATGACGTGTTTTCACTTAGATGCAGCTGATGCAGTAAAACTTGCATACTAGTAAACATCGTTATATGGATTTTGTTGATCTGTACAATCACTAACTAGTACCAAAGAGATTCTCAGTTATGTTATTTCTTTAGATCTTCATTATGTCAAATTTCAGTACCATTCATATTTGAAAGAAAACTTGATAAAAGCTCTCTGAGAACCATGTTGGTAATACCTTCTCTAAGTCTGCTTGAAAATTGCCAGAACAACAATAAAATAGCAATGTGAATACTAAAGTGTTTGTAGCATCCCCTAAGAGTGATTTTTTTTAAAAAAAAATTATTTGCTTGGTTTTAGAGATGTCAATATTTATTTTTTGGCTGAATCCTGTATCAATGTTAACATTGTTTTACCTTTTCACAAAATCAAATGAGCCCAGTACACATTGTTTTATGCATTTTCAATTCCAGTGTTATTTTTTTTTTCAGAAAACTCATATATTTTGAAGTTATTAACATGATTTATGATTTTTCTCGAATGTCACCTATTTTTAGCTAATTTACAAAGCTTTGTCCCTGAGTGGTGAAAAGTTTATGTGTGAACTGAGGTATGGAGATCAGGAACTGGGATTAGGAGAGAAAAAAAGGAAGAGGAGAAAAAAACATTTGCATCAGGAACCCCCAAAAGTAAGCTGAGAGTTTTTAATGAAAAGGAATATGCAGGAGAAACACAAAGAGCCATGTAAAGTGACTAGAGTCGAGAGTGAGGGATTGAAAGGAAAAGATTTAAGTGAGGAGACCACCAGTAAGATTGAACCTGAAGGGAATCTGTTGAATAGTTGTGACTTACTGGATAAGAAAACTTCTTATGTAACACATAGCCTGGTTGGAATCTAGTCTGTGCTAGTTGAGAAAAACTGGCTTGAACAGGTAGCCAGAACAAACCATGGAAGGTATAAGATGGCATGTAAGGAGGCAAGTGTTTAAAAATGATTCCACCAGTGTCCTTATACTCCACTGCAGAACTGTGAATATGTTCCTTCCTGCCATGAAATAGCTGAAACCTACCAGAAAATTTTGGGTCAACAAGGTGTTTTTTGCACTGTATAGAGTGGTCTGAGGATCCGTTAAAAATAATGTCATGCAGAGTTGGCTGTAATTCCTTTCTGTTCTCATTTTGAAGAAGTTAAAAGGTAATTTGTGAATGACATACAAAATCTAATTTACTCTAAGAAGTAGCTTAGGTATCGTAAGATCATAGGATAATTCGAGTTGAAAGGGAACCTCTTACTCAAAAGAAGCTGATCATTGAGATAAAGCCAGATAGCTCAGGGGTTTACCCAGTCCTATCTTGAAAAGTCCAAGGATGGAGACTGCTAAACATCTCCAGGCAGTCTGTTCACAGCTTGACTGTCCTCACAGGATAAAAGTTTCTCCTTATATCTACTCAGAACCTCTCTTGTTTCTACTTACACTTTTTCCTCTTGTCCTCCCACTTCAGATGTATTGTAAAGCTGCTTTTAGGCCCCCCTGCAGCTCTCTTCTCTGGGCTGAGCAAGTCCAGCTTCTTCAGCCTCTCTCACAGGGCAAGTGCTCCAGTCCCAACCATCTTGGGGACCATCTGCCAAACTCATGCATTTATCAATTTCTTCCCAGGGCACCTTTGTTTTTGTGAGCCTCAAACTGGACACGGATCTAATAAGTACTAAATAGAGGTGGGGATAATCCCTTCCATCAGTATATCAGTCATACTTCTCTTAATACAGTTCAGGATGCTCTTTGCGAGGGCACATTGCTGGCTTACGTTCATCTTGCTGTCCACTGGGGCCCTCAGGGCCATTTCAGCAGAGCTGTCCCCCAACCAGTCAGATCTTAGCCTTTCCCATTGCCAGAGGTTGAATTTGCCCTTGTTCAGTTTCATAAGATTCCTGTTGGCCCATTCCTTCAGCCTTTCTTAGGTGCCTCTAGATGGCAAGCCTGCTTTCAAACATATTGTCTATTCCTCTCAGTTTGGTGTTACCTGCAAACCTGAATATCAACCAATCTGGAAGAAATTAATCCTTTTACCTGTTGTGGAGGCTATCACAATGTTGTTTTTGGGGGTTTAATTGACATTTAGATATCCCTTCGCCTTGTACAGAGGCAAAATATTTATTTTTGTGCTCGTCTTTTCTCTATAGAATCATAGAATCATAGAATGGTTAGGGTTGGAAGGGACCTTCAAAGGTCATCTAGTCCTACCCCCCTGCAAGGAGCAGGGACATCCCCGACTAGATCAGATTGCTCAGAGCCTCATCCAACCTGGCCTTGAATGTTTCCAGGGATGGGGCATCCACCACCTCTCTGGGCAACCTGTTCCAGTGTTCTACAAACCTCATTGTAAAAAATTTTTTCCTAATATCCAATCTAAATCTACCCCCCTCTATTTTAAAACCATTACCCCTTGTCCTATCACAACAGGCCCTACTGAACAGTCTCTCCCTGTCTTTCCTGTAGGCCCCCTTGAGGTACTGGAAGACCGCTGTAAGGTCTCCCCGGAGCCTCCTCTTCTCCAGGCTGAATAGCCTCAAGTCTCTCAGCCTGTCTTCATAGTTTTCTAGAATAATGAAAATAAATGAACAATTCTGCACAGTATCTTTAAGTCTTTTTCTGCTCTCACTGTTTGAAGTATCCGTTATATGGAAAACATCCCACAGTATCTTAGGACACACTAAGATTAATGTCTGAGGTACAGAGCTTGCACTAATTTCCGCATTTTAGCTCCCTGATTCTACAGGCTTCTATTTGTGCTTTTTTTCCAAGTAAACTACCCTAATATTAATCCTAATGTTTGGCTTTTGTTCCTTTTGTTGACTGAAACCTGTATTCTAATTCTGCTTACCAGGACCTTTTTGTTGTCTTCATGGTCTAATGACATGAATGGGCCTTCTAATGTAGTTAGCTTTTTTATAGAGGTAAAGAAATTGCTCAAAGCAGGCTCCCACAAAGGAAGAAGCCATAAAGTCATATTTTCTGCCATGGCTCTAGAAAATTGTCAAATTCTGTGAAAAATACTGAGTTTCCACTTTTGCATAGCAGAATAGATTTTGTGATTGAGTCTAGAAATGTTTATGTCCTTGATTTGGATAGAGGAGACATTTCAGATAACTTGAGGAAGCTGAATGGCTTGAAAGGGTATTTTACTGTCTCAACAAACTTAACAAATGTTGATACCTTCATACAAATTTATTTTTTGGTTTTTTGAGAGTATTCTTCAGAGTGAAAACAACACATGATCTCAGAGAGATTTTTTTCCAGTGTCAACTTTTAGTTTTTCTGGAAAATAAATTAGTTTGCTGACCTACAGAACTTATATTCAAGAATAAGACTGTCATAGGAGACAGTTAGACTTCAGAGTAGGATATTTTTATAAGGAAAAAAAAAAAGTGGAAGGAATGTGTAAAACATGTATGATTCTAAATTTCTAGTTCAAATACACACTTCCAAAAATTTGTGATTCCAATTTAAAGAATATCAGTTTTTAAGACACTTTAAAGGATTAGTATTTTTAAACCTAAACAAGGATGTTAGTGCATATATACATAAATGTCTGATGAGAGGGAGTAATTAAGATGGAGCCAGACTATTCTCAGTGGTGCCCAATGAAAGGATAAATCATAATGGGCACATATTGAAACATGGGAAATTCCTTTTAAACAAAATAAAACGTTTTTTGCTGTAAATGTGATTGAAAAATTGAACAAGCTTCCCAGGAAGGTTGTAGGTCTCTGTCCCCGTAGAGTGTAGACTGGACACTATTTTGAGCAACCTGTTTTGGTTGACCCAGCTTTTAGCAGGTGAGGGTGAACTAGACAATCTCCAGATGTGCCTTCCAACCTCAACTGTTCTGTGAAAGTCTGAAGTGTTCAGATATGCAGAGCAACCAGTCATCTCAGAATTTGACTTCCTTAAGTTCTGTCAACTAAGGAATATTAAGAAATATCCAACACCAGCTGCCATTTCTGAAAATCAAAATGCCATATTTTTAATCATGCCAATATATCTTTCTCCTGTAGAAGATGTCTCTTTTTGAGCATTTCTCTGTACAACATAATACACCGCTGAGGAAAGATACTTGCAGTAACTGAGGTAGCTATTTTGGATATTAGTAACCATTTTGGCTATTGTAAGAGAACTTTTTAATTACTATCATTGTGTTGTTGTGCAAATTTTCCTGAAATGCTAATTAAGGCAATGCATATGTAGCTCTTTCAAGAATACATTTGGAGTTTATTTTAATGTGTAAACATTTAGCTTATGACATCTTCAAATTATTGGCTAATAGATCACTGGGGGCATCTCACAGGGAAACTTCTCCTGAGGCAAAGCTCTTATTTTGCACTGGATGTGCACTTCAGAGCTCAAAAAATCACTTACTGTCCACTTGATGCTGGCAGGATGTAAAGTTCTGCGGGAATAGCTTTATCTCTGTAAAGTCTAAGTGGATTTTGAATCAATTTCTGTACTGAAGGAACCTTCACCTTCACAGAGAATTGTTTTAATCTCACTTAGGACCTGACCTTTCTTAAAAAGTGTTATTTTTCAGCCTGTCCTGACCTTTTAGATAAAACCGAAAAATAAAAGATGGCACAATTTCATTTATAAATTGTTCAACTTTACATTACTTTATAATTAACATTTCTCTGCTTAGAGATTAACTTCAGTTATTTATTCTGAGTGAGAATTAAGAGAAGAATAACACTTCTTGTTAAATGTAATGCTTTGCTTTGTTCATAGGCATTGTATTTTTTTCAGTGATTAAGAGACAGTAATTGTCAGGACGTGGCAGGGTCCTATAGCTCTCTCAGGGCTGGAGAGCTGGGGACCACAGAGTATCTGCATCAGGGGCAGGCAGTTGAGGGCATCACAGCCAGTGCTGGTCCTGCTGCCTCCAGCCAGGGAGCAGGGCAGGCTGGGGCGCAGCAGGAGGCAAACCCAGCCCTGGACATCAGGCACCTCCACGAGAATGGAAACAGGCCAAGGCCAGGCAGGGACATTAGCCCCATGGCTGGGCAGGGCAGGGCTGCAGGAGCTGGGGATCAGCACTGCTGCAGCATCACTGGGGCAGGGACTGATGGCCCCAGGCTAGGGGTCCTGGACGTGAGTGGAGGGAGACCCAGGGGAGGCTGGGCAGTGCTGTTTAGGCCCGTTAGATCCCTCAGAGTCCAAACAGTCATTGAACAGTACTTCAGTGGTATAAGATACATAGAAACATAATTTATGTTTGGTATACAAAACATCAGCTCTAAAGTTAGTTGGATTGTAATACACTTACATAGTATAATGTTAGACAGAGAATCTTGTTATGGCCAAAGGAAATGCAATTTATGTGGAATTAACAATTTATTATTATTCCAATTAAAGTTTTAACAGTCTGGTAGTCTAAATTATCTAATATAGAAAAGCCTCAATAATAATAATAAAACACTTATAAATGTTAAGAACTGCCTTTCCACTCTCCACTGTTTTTCTCTTGTCTTATTTTCACTGTGCTCCTGGAGTGGGCATTACAATTAATTTATAGCATCTAAGGGTTTGTGTTGGGATGAGTGTGATATTTGTGGTGGTGACGGGGTGGGTGGCAGCTTCCTCTTCAGTCTTTGAGTTCAGTTGCTTCTTTTATATGTTTTCTTAACACAAGCTGCTTCTTTCTTACTGTTCTTTACTAAAATCTGAAAGTTGCAGATTAGCGTCCCCTGCCTCAGTAAGTATAAAGGGTTGTTGCTTGTTGACCACTACAAATTATCAAAGCTAGTGAAAACAACCTCAGGCCAAGGCAAGTCTGCAGGAGGTCAACAAAAATTCTGTGGCCTTGTATTACTAATGGCAAAATTACACTTATTAGCCTACAGTCTTCAGAATTTCTGTATCATTCTGTTAATTTTCCTAGATACAGATAGAGTAAACCATGCAAAAGATGTGCTCAAGTATTAAGATTTGTATTCTTTCCTATGCAATGAACATGTACAGACTGATATGAAGGTAAATTGGCAAGATACCTCTTCTGCAAGCTTGTCTTTGCCTTTTGCCTAGTAAAGGACTAGCCTTTCTAAGAACTTCACATTATTGCTGACAAAGGCTAATCTGTTAAAAAAAAAAAGGAAAAAAAAATATTACCTCTTAAGATTACCTTATTTGTGCTGAAGATTAATATATCAGATATTTTTTTTTGAGTCTTAAATTACTGTAGTAATCTTTAGTAATAAGATTGTGTCTAATAGCTCCTTGATGCCTAATACTGGATTTAGAATAGAAAATTCGGGCATTTAGCCTACTTAGGGCAAAGATTAGATACCTGATGTAGATACCTGACTTAGATACTTGAAAGCAATGATAGAAAGATTTTTTTAATATCAAGAGTAAATGAAAGATTATTATTACTGGTTTTATAGTTCATTATTTTTCCATGCATCTGAACTTCACTGAAAAAAAATAAAAAGTAGGAGTGTCAAAGTCTTAACAATATGCAGTTCCAGCTTTAGCAAGTATTCTATCTGAAACTGTACATTAGACATATGCACACTAGTTTACTTGTTTATAGCACTGAACAGATATTAGGCAACTAACATTAATATCCTTCTGGTAGTAAAAGGAAAGTGTGAATTTCATTTTGCTGATAAGAAATTAGAGCACTACAATACAATGGCATGTCCAAGGTGACACAAGAAACAGAATAAGAAATCAGAACCTTTAAATTTAAAACTTATGGAAACCTCTGATAAGGTTAGATATCCATAATACATGTTTACATTGAAGTCTTTTTTGAAAAGGTACATACATACAAGCTTTTGTGATAGTTTTTAACTTGCTTTAAACCCTCCTTTTTTTTTTTTTTTAAAAAAGGCAAGTTATAGCACACATACCCGAAATAAAGTTGCAACATTTTCCCTGTTACTTCTTGATTCTTCTGCCTAAAATCTCAGAAGAGAATGCTTTCCAAAATTGTCCAAAATCCAGTCATTAAAATCCTGTTCATGAAGGAGTGAAACGGCAGGTTCTGTCCTGCTGAATGGTCCAAGCTAAGCACAGTGGGTTAGATTTTGCACTGCAGAATGTATAAAATGCATTCAGTTTCCTTTTGTCTTAAGTGGTTCCTGGAACAAAAAAAACCATCTTTTTGTTACGTGGTTGCTATATACATTGCTTTGTACATAGTCTGTATAGTAATTACTCTTGAAGATTTGCCTGTTTGATATTATCCAATCCTTAAAAAGGGTAAATAAATCTTTGTGTTGCAATGTGATTCACAAGAGCAAATTATAAAGAAAATAAATACATAAGACAATATTGGCAGGGCTTTTTAGTTGACAAATACAATAAAGGTACTCTTTTATAAGATGACTGCTAGTAAATAAGGCCAATAGATGTGAATGCTTTCCAGTCCCAGCATTTTGTCATTCATTTCGTAGATTCCTGTCATATCATTGAAAGAGAGTCTTGAAAAATTTATAAGTTTTTTTTTGTATTATTATAGTGAATTCCACAGATTTATCTTGCATTGATATGCATCTGTTTCAAGAAAAAAAACAATGTATGACTATATCTATGCAACAAATGATCATATGAAAATAATTCTTTCATATTTCAGATCACTACTTTCTCATTTACAAACATTCATCTGTGCTAAAGTTTGGTTTTGTTTTGTTTTTTCTTAAAAGTAGCAGACCTTTCAAAAAAGTATTTTCTCACTGAAGTTAAACCAACTGAAAGAGCAATATCCATATGTGTGCATAT
The DNA here is from genome assembly GCF_036417535.1 of Chlamydotis macqueenii. NCBI lineage: Eukaryota > Metazoa > Chordata > Aves > Otidiformes > Otididae > Chlamydotis > Chlamydotis macqueenii. Next base: position 147,175,772 of record NC_141557.1, on the reverse strand, counting down.
ATTGGTGATTTTCATTTTGTTTCTCTATTAAACAAATGTATTTTACTGGAATAAAATCTATTATTTGAGTAGATATACGTAAAAGAACAAAGTGGTATTTCTCTGTCTATGTTCTGAGTTTAGTGGAGGGCAGATAAATCATGTTTAAGTGTTTGGTATTTCTGCATTATCAAAAGATAGAATGTTGATTTTGTCTGGGTAGAAATTCAGATTTTCAAATGTAACCAGTTTGATAAAATTAAGATACATCAATTTATGATATTTTCAGTACCTACTTAAAAAAATTTCAGATGTTTGTAAGTTAACTAAGAGAAGCATCCGGAAAATCATGCAGACATGCATTCGTATGTACTGAAGGATGATAAATGTCTTTATCTCCTGCATCACTGAAAATTTCTGGTCAATGCTTAATTGTTACTTTCAGACTCTTCTGGTGTATGTCATACTGCAGCAGTTGATTTACATTTAAAATTAATATAAATTATGTAGTCAAAGAGAAGAAAGAGGTTAAAAAAAGAGAGAGAAAAAAATGTAAGTGAAAAGATCATAAAAGAATGCAATAATGCAAAGAAGTGCATTCTGATACCAAAAAGAAATATATTAAAAAAAACTTCTGAATCAATTCACACAAATTGTGGACAACATGAAGACTAAAGGAAGCAAAAAGTACATGTATTAAACTTCTGTCTAGACAGCTTTTAGAGTCTTTGCTATTTGAATAAATCCAGGGATCATTGCCTGTTTGAGCTGAAGTCTAGAAACTTTTTTTTTAAGTGGATTTTTTTTAGTCATGTATTTCTTTAAATCTGCAGTTTTATTTCCTTCCTGAATAGCTGGGGTCTGAAAGTTGATTTGATCAGAAGAATGTTTTACGTCAACCATTTATACTGATTTTATAATTTCAAATGTATATTTGTGTTTTGGATTCCTTTCTTTTCTGTTGTTTATTTGTAAACCAACAGAAGCAAAACTGTAACTTGAATTTAAGAGCAAGTAAAAATACTAGGAATTTATGAAGACTAAAAAAAGAGATTTGTGAAAAAAATAAAGATGAAATGACATCTAAAATATGCAAAAAAAAAGAGAGTTAAATAAGCTTTTAAATCTACATTAACTTGAAAATTCCTTTAACAGATTCAGAATACATCCTTACATCCTTGTAACTTTATTGGAAAGTCTTGGAGGCAGCAGATATTTATGCCAGAGAACATCAAAGAGAACAGTTCATTAAGATATTTTATTAGCAAAAGAAAATCCCCCTTCTTAATGGGATGCACCGGTCACTGCAAAGTTAGTTAACTATGGGAAGGTTTTAAGTAAGGATACTAAATAAGTCTTGACTGAAAGTCATTGAACGTCTGAAAGAAAAATGAATGTGGAATATAGTGCTTACTCTTTTTTTTTAAAGAAATTCTGTATATAATTGTAACCATCTCTTTTTTTATTTAATGAAACATGCATTTTATTTTTTGCTTAAGAGTGTCAACACTTCTTTCTCAATTACCCATTACAAGAGGATAGAATAGCTTATTTCTCACTATTAAGATACACAGAAAACATCCCAGGCTGTCCTCACTAGCAGTTTACTATAGTGAGTCTCATTTAGGGTCATCTGCCTTAAGGACCTTCAGCTTTGTTTGGGAAGTCCGTGGTCGGATCATATGTGTGACAAGAACTAATAAAGTCCTGCATCTTGAATTCATCCTGAATAAAAAAAGGTAGTGAATATCTGACTTTGCTCTCACATTTTGAAATCAATTTGATTCTTAGGAATTAATCAGCAAAACTAATTCTAATGAATTAGAATAGCTGCTGAACACTAGCCTTAGATCCTATTTATTTGGTCTTATGAACAATTTGTCAGTTTTCATTTGTTCTTCCACTGCTGAAGTTACAGTAACATACTTCATTTTAAAGGTTTATTTAAAAATGGCATTGCATCTGAAATAGTTTCAGTCCAATTGATGGTTAATATCTGAAAGCATGCTAATTTTGTAATATCACACTGTCACTTTAATTTAGTGAATTAATTAATTTTCCTTAAAATCCTGTCTGTTTGAATCCTAATGTAGCTAAAATGTAATTCTCAGTTGTATCTTGTACGAAAGAATGGCAATTAAATATTGAGAGTTAATTATGTTAATTTTATGAAAAAAAAACCCAGTCTTAAATCATATGTTAATGCATGTTGACTAATCACTGATACTTTGCCTTGTAGAAGCTGGTGGAACTGGAAAAGAAAAACAATTCTGTTTTAATAGGACAAAACAACCACAGTTTAAATCTACATCTTAATCTGGAATTGAACACAAGATCTTAACATAGCATAGAGGTCAAGTTTTTAAAATGAGCATACAACTCAGGTTGTCTTTTCTGAAATTAATTGATTTTGGTTAAGAAAACAACTTATTTCTAAAGTGTATGGAGATTCAAATTAAGATCTATAACAAGAATTGCATCTTTCTGATTCTGCTTTCCAACATATATGAACTACTATGACTATTTTTCAGGCTTACAGTTTCTAAAAATTGTTACATTTTAATTTAGTATTGGCACATTACTTGTGACTTACATGAGTACATTTTAAATATCTGTACTGATTTGAGATGGAAGATACATTGTTCTAGCATTCCTCATTTTAAAGGAAGCTTTCATAAGTCATAGTCTTCTAAAAGGGAATAAAAAAAATAATTTTCAATAGAAGTATTTTCACTGTGTAAGATACCATTTTCTGCCCTTTTTTTTTTTTTTTCAGATCAATGCTTCTGCAGAGTGGCCAAAGTTATTCACTCTGTCCCTAGATTATTTTATTCCCTCAGTGATTACTTATCAAGAGCTAGTTCATTAGATTAATTTAAATGAGAACTTCCACTATGAATTTATCTGGGGTAAATTGTCTTTGCTATCATGTTTACAACAGGAACCCTGTGTATACTTGTAGCATATTGCATATGCAAAGCATGTGCAACTAGCACAGATTCATAATCTATTTTGAGAGCTTTGTCTGAGGCAAATGTCAAAGGCTCTTGCCTCTTTCCTTTACTAAAAATGATCCTGGAATCAGGAGCAACCTCCACTCCTCTATAAATAGAGAGGCTTATGGGTCTTCCATATGTTTGTGTTATCCAAAGTTTTAGCACTTAAAATGCCTTTGAGTAGTGTTCAATTCATTCAGACTCATTTTCTGAACTGAAATGCTCTGCAGAACATCAGCTTGATCTCCTTCTACTTCTACATAGTTATGAATTTATTTGTATAAATACCACTTCAAATCTTTCCTCATCTAAGAAGTCTAATTTGACACATGAAAGGTCCTCATTTTTACTCATTTTTACCTGTTCTCCATCCACAGAGGCTCACTTAGGAAACTGGTTGTCTAGTCTAGTAGATCTCAGACTACTTTAGTCTGGGCTGGTCAGGTTCCCTTTCTTTGTGAACCCCATGCCCCGAGCAACTAATACTTTTTCTTATTTCTGCATCCTTGTTACTTTCTCCCATGGTGCAGCCTGGCAGTTCCTCAAGATTTAATTTTTCTCAGTTGTCGTTTGTGAATTCAAAGTGATGACCTACCTCGGAGCTGACTTCAGCTGACTCAAAATTGTTGGTTTAAACCTTATCCAAAATGCAGAAATCATAGAATCATAGAATCATAAAATCATAGAATGGTTAGGGTTGGAAGGGATCTTCAAAGGTCATCTAGTCCAACACCCCTGCAAGGAGCAGGGACATCCCTGACTAGATCAGGTTGCTCAGAGCCTCATCCAGCCTGGCCTTGAACGTCTCCAGGGATGGGGCCTTCACCACCTTTCTGGGCAACCTGTTCCAGTGTTCTGTAACTCGCATCGTAAAAAATTTCTTCCTTGTGTCGAATCTAAATCTACCCCCCTCTATTTTAAAACCATTACCCCTCGTCCTATTGCAACAGGCCCTACTAAACAGCCTTTCCCCATCTTTCTTGTAGGCCCCCTTGAGGTACTGGAAGACCGCTATCAGGTCTCCCCGGAGCCTCCTCTTCTGCAGGCTGAACAGCCCCACCTCTCTCAGCCTGTCCTCATAGGGAAGGTGCTTCAGCCCTCTTATCATCTTTGTGGCCCTCCTCTGGACCTTCTCCAACTGGTCCATGTCCTTCTTGTGTTGGGGGCTCCAGAACTGGACACAGTACTCCAGGTGGGGTCTCACCAGGGCAGAGTAGAGGGGGAGAATCACCTCCCTCGACCTGCTGGCCACCCTCCTCTTGATGCAGCCCAGGATGCGGTTGGCCTTCTGGGCCGCAAGGGCGCATTGCCTGCTCGTGTTGAGCTTCTTGTCCACCAGCACTCCCAAGTCCTTCTCCTTGGGGCTGCTCTCAATCCATTCTCTGCCCAGCCTGTATTTGTGCCTGGGATTGCCACGACCCATGTGTAGGACCTTGCACTTGGCCTGGTTGAACTTCATGAGGTTGGCACGGGCCCACCTCTCCAGCCTGTCAAGGTCCCTCTGGATGACATCCCTCACTTCCAGCGTGTCGACGGCACCACACAACTTGGTGTCATTGGCGAACTTGCTGAAGGTGCACTCTATCCCACTGTCCATGTCGCTGACAAAGATGTTGAACAGGGCCGGGCCCAGCACGGACCCCTGAGGGACGCCACTTGTGACCGGTCTCCACTTGGACATTGAGCCATTGACCACCACTCTCTGATTGTGGCCATCCAGCCAACTTATCCACCGAGTGGTCCATCCATCAAACCCATGTCTCTCTAGTTTAGAGAGAAGGATGTTGTGCGGGACAGTGTCAAAAGCTTTGCACAAGTCCAGATAGATGATGTCAGTTGCTCGTCCCTTGTCCACCGATGCTGTCACCCCGTCATAGAAGGCCACCAAATTGGTCAGGCACAATCTGCCCTTGGTGAAGCCATGTTGGCTGTCACCAACCACCTCCTTGCTCTCCATGTGCCTTAGCATGGTTTCCAGGAGAATCTGCTCCATGACCTTGCCAGGCACAGAGGTGAGGCTGACCAGCTTGTAGTTACCTGGGTCTTCCTTGTTCCCCTTTTTAAAAATGGGGGTTATGTTCCCTCTCTTCCAGTCATTGGGGACCTCACCAGACTGCCACGATTTCTCAAATATGATGGCCAGTGGCTTGGCAACTTCATCCACCAGTTCCCTCAGGACCCGCGGATGGATCTCATCAGGTCCCATAGACTTGTGCACCTTCAAGTTCCTCAGATGATCCCGAACCTGCTCTTCGAGTACAATGGGCGGTTCTTCATCCTTGCAGTCCCTGCTTGCACCTTCTACAGCTTGGGTGGTGGGACAAGAACTCTTCCTTTCTTCATTCTTGTATAATTTTTCATTTTGATTTTGTCTTTTTTAATTTTTTTTTTTAACCAGAGTATTAGGGGAAAATAATATGTGCAGAGGTTTTTGTATCATAGGAAATTACAATTTTTAAAATGGTCTCTTTGACAAACTGAAATGTCAAATTTTACTGCAGATGACTGAAGTGGAGGGTATGTTGCATTACCCATACAACACAGGTGTTTCATAGAATACTGACACCAAAGTTCATGGTTTTACAGATTACAAATGATATTTAGGCAAACATGAATGCATCTATTCTGTGCAGTAGCTGATACCAGATTGTTTGTACTGAACATGAATTTTGTCTTAAAGTCTTCCATGTTGATCATACCACACTGTTTAGCTTTTACTGCTGTTTTGCATGAATTCTTTTTTGCAGTGTGAGTGGATATGGAAGCCTAACGAGTTAGGTGCTTTACTTGAAAGTTGCCTCTGTATCAAAGTAGTACAGTACTTCTCAATGTATCAGCTTTGAAGCTTTAAGTAAGCATAATTTTTCTTGCTTTTTTATTTTGAGATGAACTTTCTCTCAACTTGTTTTCATTTAAAGTGCTGTGAATTTTTAAAGCACTAGGACATAACATGCCATTTGACTGACATTCTGAATATAACTGTGCTTTGAGCTTGATATTAGGAGCAGGTGTCTGCCTGTTCTTGTACATTTGCTTGCATGATAAAGATGCATCCACGCAGATTTTGCTTTAATAGTAGTGGTTATGTAATATGCAATACGTTTTCTTTGTTTTAATCAGCATTATTCTGTTCCAAAATATCTCTTGACCATACACTTATATTTTCTGTGTTGAATCTTGATGCTAGTTTGTAAAAATTTATTGTATCTTGAATCATGACTACTCTATTCTCTTGATACCGTTCATTATTGTGACAATTTTCTTATTTTATTCTGAGATAAAGAATAAAACATGTCTTGGTCTATTTTAGTTACTTATACTCCTACCATCATAGGACAGTAAGTCATTTTTTGTTTGGTCTCTGACACATAAACGTGGAGTCTTACCTGATGATTTTAAGGTTGTTTGTTTAGTTTTGCAGGGGGAACCAGCACTGTGTGATTTAGAAGTGCTATACTACAGAACAGATATTAAGACATTAAATGCAAGATAGCAAAAATAATATATACCTACAGCAGCCCAATTAATTGTCTGTATTCTGTTATGGTAGCATTTTTTTAACAGTATAGCAAAATAAAATATTTTCAGCCTAAAGTTTCTGCAGTAAACAAAAGAGACCTTAATAGCAAGACTGAGTATTTTTTATATTAGGAACTGTTCCATTTATTTATACAGTGCTTTTGATAATTATATGAAAAGATTTTGTATACCTTGTGCATGAAAGGTGCTGTATACTGCTCAGTTCCTCTGAGTGCCATATTTCCATTTTGTAGTGTATATGTTCTGCACTTCTAACAGTGCAAAAACTCTGTTTTGTTTCCATCCTGTCATAGTCTGTGTGAGAGGATAGCTTGGAAGTAAAAAGAGAAGTGTGGAATCCTATTGTTTGAATGACTATTAAAGAGCCCCTTAATCATTATTATGGAATAAAAAAAAGCCCTATTTTAAAGATACTAGTATAACATAGTACAGTTCATACTACATCAACTGTATTTATGCTAATTTTTAAATGAATTTTATTATGCATCACCCAGTCATTTATTCATTCCAGTCAAGATGGAGTTGCTACTGTGTTAGATGTTCTAAATGCTCACAGGTGAGAGACTTGGCCTCCAAACATTTGCAGTGAAATCTGGGGAATGGGGAAAGATTAAAAGGTAAATAAAATAGTAAAAATTCCAACATTAGTTATATATTTTATCTACTAGACAAGTTAGAAGTGTTAATAGTTTCACAAGCAGTACATAGAGAAATTTTAACTTACCAAACATATTGTGTGTGGGTTTTTCGAGTAAAATAATCTGGTCTACTACAGGAATCAGAGAGTAAAAAGAATTACAGATGCATCCTTTGTCCAATATCAAGTATAGATAATTATACTTAGATGTTTTGTTTAAATGTGTACCTTTTACTCTCCATCTACCCCTGTCCTTGTATCAAGTCTAAATGAGCTTTTAGAGCTTTTAGAGCATCAAGCTTTGATGAAAAGAATCAAATGTATGCACATATTTGGCAGCCTTATTAGCAGTTGGAGCATGGAAGCTTCACACTTCACTTGCTACCTACGTTACTATATAATGCAGCTATAACGCTCCTCGATAGGACAGTTATCACTTTTCTACACGTGGGGTCCCTTTTAATGGCATAGCTGTATATTTTGCTCTAGCCATGCTGCTTTCAGGACTGAATTTGCAGGGGTGAAAATTATGTGCTGTCATTCTGACTGGTACAAAAGTTTATACTATAGGTTTTTGAGGACATTTAAAACTAAATGTGTAATATCACTATAATTACAAAATGTTCACTAGCATTAAATAAATGTTCAGATTATTTCAAATTTTTAAATAAAGCATACTGACTTTCCTCTTTTGATGTCAGCTGTCTTTACTATGTTAAATAGAGGGAAATTTAGTCTCTTAGATTGAGCAGGAAAACAGAATTCAAAAGAAAAAGTTAGCATCTAGTGCTACTGTGTGTCCCACAGGTTCTTCCACTTTGATCAAAACTGCCTCCACTGGTGAGTTAGAGGAGCATATTGCGGCCACTACTGGTGCTGTTACTGTTGCTAGCACATCTGCTGGTGTTGCTGTATCCAGTGCAGTGACCACCTATAGACAACCTTCTGAAGAGCAGCAAGTGGAAGCTATGCATATAAGAAAATCAATTCTGGAGTCGACCACTTCCAAGGAAGCACTCTCCCTTCATCAAGCAAATTTACAAAGCATGAGAAGACGACCAAGAAATGCTGAGCAGATAGAAAGAACTAAAGAACTTGCAGTTGTTACTCATAGAGGTATTGGATATTATTTTACTTGTGCCCATGCAGTTATGGAAAAATATTCTCTATAATTTAAAAGCGAAAGGTCAGCTATCAATTCAGGAAATGTAATTGAACCAAATGGGAAAGGGATTAAATCTACTTAAAACTGAGTTATAGTGGGACAGCCAGATGGAAAAATGAAATTAATAATAATATTGACAGAGTAATTTAAATTAATTTGATTCATAAAAAGACAAGAGGGAAAATAAGGAATTTTCCTTTGATGCCATTTTCTAGTTTATATCATTATATTTCATTATCCAGCCTACTGTAAATGGGATCTGATGAAAGTTTAGAGAATTGAAATTAAAATGTTAATCTATTCTGCATATGTGTTTAGAAATAATCAACTATAGCATTAAAAATGTACTTTATAAATAGGTGCTTTGTTCTAAACTAATTGATAATGCAGTTGCAACCATCTTCCTTCTGCTTAAATCTTCAGAAAAATTTTTACTTTATAAAGCAGTTGTACATTTTTATTCTGTCAAACATGAAATCAATGAATGAAGCAAAGTTTAAAATACTAGAGAGTTCAAGTGCAAGTATTAAAGTAGTAAAGCTAAAGATTTGATATTTTCCTATATTCAGAAGATTTAATCCACATGCTAAAGTACTAATAATCAACAACATTTGGAGTATAAACAAAGCATTATTTACTGTGTTAAAAGGTAAATGATGGTATCTGAAACATGAGGCTGAGAAACAGTAATGCTAGAATGTCTTAATTTAACCAACATAGATATTCGGAAACAAATTGCATGTGGTATGTTTTTACACAAACACAAGTTCAAGGAAGGAGCAGCTTAATTTTACAGGTTGATGATGTTAAATGCTATTTATTATACATTTTTAATTTTTAATGTGTGCTAATCTATTGTTTCATATGAAGTATGAAGTATTTCTAAACACAAATATATGGAGAAGGAACATCTTTATAGCACAAACAATTTGTAGCAGTCTCATTATAGGGTTGATATTTTGTAAAGACAACTCCAGATTGGAAACTTGTCCTACTGGGTCAGGTAATTACCTAGTATAAGTTATTGTAGCTTCTTTTATTAAAAAGCAGAGCTGCATTTCTACAGTATTTTAAAACATGTTATTTAAGAAGTATGCCTGAAAAATAAGCACTATATTTTGTTTGTATATGAAACACAAATCATTAAACAGCTATTTATGTTTCATTTGTAATAATTTCAGTACAACTCTACAGTATTTTCATTATTATCAACTGATATAAATTAATTAATAGAGTTTGGTTTGTACTGGTTGTGTGGCTATACATTCACTTCAGAACATCTTAGGTCAAGTTAAAAAAAAAGCAGGCTTATTATTGGATGCTCTGGAAGTGTTTAAGGCCAGATTGGATGGGGCTTTGAGCAACCCAGTCTAGTGGAACTTGTCCCTGCCCATGGCAGGGGGGATTGGAACTAGATGATCTTCTTTAAGGTTCTTTCCAACCCAAACCATTCTCTGATTCTATGATTTTCAGTTATAAGGGAGTGTCTGAGGGCCTGTAACAATCTCTTCTAATTTAAAGATGTGAGAGTGTACTAATTTGACAATTAAATTTGGCAGTAATTTTGATATACATACAGTTTCTTCAATCTCCTATTTGTAATCATTACACTACAATGTCTTTTCTGCTGTTTTCTCACTGTCCTTTTCATCTCTGACCTATACTTTAATATGAGATGTTGGTAAGACACATACTTCTGTATTACTTTGCCATATTACAGTGCTAAATCTTATATTACGGAAAAAAAAAGACACAAAGTTAGAGACCAAGGTACTGCTAAAATTATATTATGGTGCTTATTTGTCAGATATTAAAGTAGTACCACAGGTATTAAAAGATGCCACAGCCCACATACAGATGAAATCAATCTTGTATAGGCCTTACTGGAGAAGAAAGCCCATATGTAGTTCTGCGTGCAGTTTATTCCCTCATGCCACATTTAAAATCTTGATTTTGCTAGCAGTCTTTATACGAAATATTTTAAATATTCTTTTTGCTGTATCATACCCACAGAACAGTATATATAAGTATACTGTTAGAGTGAGTATTCATATCCTGACTAAAAATTACCATTTTTGCTTGTCAAACACCAATATTTGATGATATACTTAAAATAGTCATGAAAACATAAAATTGACCCCTCCCTAAATAACCTCTAATGATCTTCCACAAAATATTCCTCCTTACAAAGACAGGAAATATTTTGAAGGAATGTTTGTGAATGTGAGACTATTGTTAATTGACCTGAAGAAATTGCCATTATGGGGTGATACTCCACAGATGTTTTTTGGAGTAGGTTCCTGTTGAAGTATTTTAGCCTCTCTTTGACAAAGAAATATGTATAAAAGTATAAAAACTACTTGTCTTGCTCTGCATATTAAATTACTATGGAACTATATATAAAAGTTACATAAGAAGTTTATCTAAATTCCTTTTTTTTTTTCATTCTTTCTCTATTTAATAGATATTAAAAATTAGTTTTTACTTTGGAAATCTATTTTTTTCCTGGTCTCTTGATCACATGTTAAGAATTATATTCCTAAATCTATGCAAATTCATTAATACTTGAAAAGATAAAATTTAATATCCAAAATATAATTTACAAAACATACTTTATCATCTACGTGTATATTTAAAATTGTATATGTGTACTGTACATGTAGGCTTCACTGTAGGGTTTTTTGAGAATGTTGCTACTGAGATGAGAATAGTGCTCTATTATGATATGTTAGCATTGATGCAAAATGATAATGACAGAATAAGAGTCATACTGTTGGCTTCCATGGGGTTGTTCTGTGAATAAGATCTTTCAGAATAAGTAAAAAAATAGCAATACTGGTTTGTGTCCTAAACTGTTGTTTGTTTGGTTTTTTTTCAAGTGTATGTTTAAAAGAGATATATAGAGAGAACTAGAAATCTCTCTTTATCTAAAATTAAACTGCTATGTTTAAATTATTCTAACACACTTACTATCTGGACTTCAACAATAATTGTAGGTTATGTCAAAGGCTGGCTGAAGAATTTATTCTCTAAGCTTATTAGTTATAAATCACAGAAGAGGAGAAGACTTTGTGTTCTGACTATTTAAGGGAGGAAAAAGGAACCCTAGAGTCATTTGGTGGAATTCTTCCAATAGAGATAGGGAACTACAAGTATCATTTTATAAGGCAACAGTGATATCTCATGAGGAACACTGTACAGCATTATTATTCATCAAAAAGAATTCAGACTGAATCAGATGAATAAAAGAATTATAATGGTATTACATTGTTCAGATCATCCCACCTTACAGAAGAACACATAAGACAAGATGAAAGAATAAATGTTTCAGGAAGTGAATGCAAGTATGTGAAGAACTTAAAGACAAATTACTATATATTATATAAATAGATACATCAGGGAGAGTTCTTGTTATTGGAATGATGAATCCTTCTGGTAGAAGAAGGGAGTGGGTGAAAGGTGAAAAGCTTACTTTCAAGATGCAGCTTGATAGGCTAATGAAAACTATTTTTAAGTATGATAGCTGGAAAAAAAAAAACATAGCATCTTTGGAATCCTGAGTTCTAATGAAATCAAGTGCTCAGACTCAGGAAAGTGTATCTCTTCTTCTATTCAGAAGTAGGGGGAAAAATGGAGGTCTCTAACCACTTTCATTCAGTTAAATCTAGAAGCATCAAATGCCAAGCATACAGTAGCAATTCATGTGGATACTACAGTCACAGTGCCTGATATGATCTGTCTTCTTCAGATGTAAAATCAGGAAGGAAATCAAATGTGTTTTTGTTTCTTTGTTTATTTTCTGTTTCAGTATTAAAGTACTGTTACCTTGACCATAACTATATTATTAGAGGATAATCTGACATTTTTTGTCTTTTCTACTATTTATGTTTCATACACTAAGAATTCAGAGGTTAGTAATGCTGTTAGTGCTATTGAATTGTTTTACAGTTCGTATCAACTGCATCTTTCTTAAGGTTGAGAATTTTTACTTCAGTATATGCAAACATCATGAGAGATAGTTTAGAACTTTTTATTGTGAGTGCTTTTATAGCATATTTGTACTGTCCAAAGATGTGCAGAGAGACATATGTCCAAATGCTAAAAGGCAGTTTGACAATGCCCTTAGAAACGTGCTTTAACTTTTGGTCAGCCCTGAAGTGGTCTGGCAGTGGGACTAGATGATCAGTGTATGTTTCTTCCAACTGAACCATTCTATTAGAACTGACTCCTGTTGCATAAGATGAATGCAGTGTGAGGAACTCAGTGGATAAGGAATTGGCTGGATGGCCACTCTCAAAGAATTGTGGTCAACGATTCGATGTCCAAGTGGAGACTGTGATGAGTGGCGTTCCTCAGTGGTCGGTATTGGGACTGGCCCTGTTTAATATCTTTTTTGGCGACATGGACAGTGGGATAGAGTGCACCCTCAGCAAGTTCACTGACAACACCAAGCTGTGCAATGTTTCACTGGAGGGAAAGGATGCCATCCAGAGCGGCCTTGACAGGCTGGAGAGGTGGGCCTGTGAGAACCTCATGAAGTTCAACCAGGCCAAGTTCAACCAGAACCTCATGAAGTTCAACCAGGCCTAGTGTAGCATGCCTCAACCATGTCCTGCATATGGGTTGAGGCAATACCAAGCATAAACACAGGCTGAGTGGTGAATGGATCAAGAGCAGCCCTGAGGAGAACGATTTGGGAGAGATAGTGGACAAGAAGCTCATCATGAGCCTACAATGTGCCCTTGCAGCCCAGAAAACTAACCACATCCTGGGCTGCATCAAAAGAAGAGTGGCCAGCAGGTCGAGGGAAGGGATGCTCCCCCTCTACTCTGCCCTGGTGACACCCCACCTGGAGTACTGCATCCAGCTCTGGAGCTCCTAACATAAGAAGGACATGGACCAGTTGGAGCAAGTTCAGAAGAGAGCCATGAAGATGATCAGAGTGCTGGAGCACCTCTCCTATGAGGACAGACTGAGAGAGTTGGGGCTGTTCAGCCTGGAGAAGAGGAGGCTCTGGGGAGACCTTATAGCGGTCTTCCAGTACCTCAAGGGGGCCTACAAGAAAGATGGGGAGAGGCTGTTCAGTAGGGCCTGTTGTGATAGTGTAAGCTGGTCAGAAGATTAGCATTGTCTCAACCTTGTTATCAAGGACATGGCACATCAGCGACACAGCACCTCCAGTTGGACTATGGATTTGATGTGGCCTAAAAGTTAGGCTCACAACTTGACATGAGTTGCTGCGAGTAGCCTGCCTGAGATGCAGTTGCTGCTCCCATGAGTGGAATGCAGTTTCTGGGGAAGCCAGAGGTGTAACGCTCCTGGAACAGAGACTGAATGAGACGCAGCACTCCTGGAGCCGGGACTGAGTGGACTGTCCGTTCTCTGTTATCAGGGAAGCACCTGAGCTGCTAAGATAACCACATACCTGCTGTCAAGAAAGATGGATCGCAACGGCTGTCTCAGAACTTTGCTGAGGGTCATGAGTTCCTAGAAAGGCAGAGATCTCCGAAGCAAAGGAGGACCAAGGTTTGTTACGTAGCATAAAAGGTCAACCTCTAACAACCAAACCCCTGAGAATTCTCCCCACCAAGGATCGACATCGATATTTATTGTGAAGACCAGTGGGACACTGCTTCGATCTGGGACCATAAGGACGCCTTGGATTCATGGTGGTAGCTATTACCCTCTTTCGTATATTTACTTATCTTTCCTTTCCAGTCCCTTTTATCTATTGTATGCTGGTTTACAGGCAAAATAATAAAGTTTGTACTGTTTGATTGAAACCAACCCCTTTGGCTTGTTCGCCATAATTTTGCACTTCGAGACCACAGTAAAAGAACCATCACGAGTCGCAAGTCAGCTGTGACAGACAGGAAAAGGGGTAATGGTTTTAAAATAGAGGGAGGTAGATTCAGACTTGATATAAGGAATTTTTTTTTCCAGTGTGGGTGTTTAAACACTGGAACAGGTCGCCCAGAGAGGTAGTAGATGCCCTGTCCCTGGAAACATTCAAGGCCAGGTTGGATGGAGCTCTGAGGAAGTTAGAGATGTCCTTGCAAGGGAGTTGGACTAGGTGACCTTTAAAGGTCCCTTCCAAGTCAAACTGTTCTATGATTCTATAAACAATTTATAGTAGCCATAGTTCTTTTCTTTTTCACGGAAGAATTATAAAGTTTGGCTATATCTTTCAATTCAACAATCATGAGGCAATTGAACAGTGGTTTAATTCCTTATATTGAAAAATGAAGAAACAAATTGCTATCCTTTTTTTTTCCAATGAACTTTGTATGTATAAAGAATATTTAGAGTATTGACAGGTATACAGCTATATGGACCAAGAGAGTCACAAAGAGGAAAAGATTTAAATTATTTTTAAGACTTATTTTATTATAGTGTACCATTAAGAAGTCCTGCATTCTAAGACAATGTCCATTCCAAAGTAATTTCTAAATTAAAACCTCTGTACTATACATATAAACTAGTACAAGGTGCAGGCAGTGTAACAAGCCCACTGATACAGTTCATAATTAAGAAATGAAATATAGAAAAAAAAATCTGAAATGGAAATATAAAGATTGGAGAAAACAGATTACTTATCAAACTCTAATAGTACCAGGAAATCTTAATGGATGAGACTAGTCATGATGTAGCCATTCAAAAAGTGACTCCATTCTTTCCTTAGGATCTGAAGTCCCATTTATTTTCAAGAGAACCTTAGATTCCAACACATTTCACTACTCTGAACTTCTATCCTTCTATTTATTCTTCTTGCAGTTCCTGCAGTTCTTAAATGTTCTTCATTATATTATACATGTTTGCTTCTATAATTGATATTTTTCTTCTGATGTGTTGTGTCATTATTTTTCCTTAGTAATTCATATTTTCCTATGTTGACCACAATAGGTTGGTATAAGTCAAATACATTGCAGTTAGAATATAAAAAAAAAACCCAAGCAATTTATCATTAGTTGAATTACACATTGCTTTAAAAATGTACATATTAACCATACTTGTTTTGTTTTAAATAATAACATTAACCATTAAACTTCCAGTTCTGTTCCATGCTAATCATACTTTTCCGTTAAGAGAAGAGGAAGGTTTTTTTTCCATTCAGTGGCTCATCAGTGTATTTTTAACTGAGATAAGAACCCAATGAGATATTTTCATGTTAAATTATACATAGCTTATATCACATTGTTCTTTGAAAATTGTCATAGGTTTTCATGTATGGATAAAAAATTAACCTGAGAAGTTGCACAATTAAAATGGAAATGCATCGTATTAAAATAAAATAAAAATACATTAAATTTTAATTTAAACTTGAAATGCACTCATTAAGTTAGAATCATATTCTTATGGCATGTTTCACTGAAGTATATACAATAATGTTCATTCAGAACTATCAGAGCATTTTATTTTATGGATAGATTTTTACTTTCATTCCTATTTGCATTTTCTTCCATTCTGAATAAAACTGTGGGGTAACACTAAAATAGAGCCTCTTGTCAGCAAAACTAAGATACATGAAATTAAAAGTATAATTTTATCTATTTAATAGATCATATTGAGTAGTATGTTTGTTTAAACTACTGTAGGCAGGGAGTCAAAAATTTATTTTCACAATTTTCACAATTTTAGTCATTCTATTGCCCATCACCATATCATGTTTAAAATATTGTAGGATCAAGAAACAAGCATTTATTAGGTGTTGTACTAATGCAGTATCTTAGATAGTAATCAGTAATACAGTGCAGTAATTCAATACAGTAATGCAGTGTATGCGGTACTTCAATATATAAATATACAAATCTGCTTTGACCAGGGCACTTTAAGGTTGAAACGGACAGGAATGGGGAGAATATAAAAGAGAAACTAAGATCAGCTCATCTATAGCCAGATAGGAGCAGCCTCACAGTCACAAGCCCTGGTCCTCATGGGGGACTTCAACCACCCTGACATCTGTTGGAGAGCCAACATGGCAGGGCACAGGCAGTCCAGGAGGTTCCTGGAATGCATGGATGATAACTTCCTTCTGCAGGTGATAGAAGAGCCGACAAGGAGGGGTGCCATGCTCAACCTTGTGCTCACCAACAGAGAGGGACTGGTGAGGGATGTGAAACTAAAGGACAGCCTTGGCTGCAGCGACCACGACACAGTGGCGTTCAAGATCCACGGGGCAGCAAGGAAACTACATGGCAAGCTCTCAGCCCTTGACTTCAAGAAGGAGGACTTCGGCCTCTTCAGGGACCTGATGGGCCAAGTGCCATGGGAGGTGGCCCTGGAGGGAAGTGGGGCCCAGGAAAGTTGGTCCACATTCAAGGAGCACCTCCTCCAAGCTCAGCAGAGGTGCATCCCGATGAAGAACAAGTCGGGCAAAAAAGGCCAGGAGGCCTGTGTGGATGAGCAAGGAGCTCCTGGACCAACTGAAAGTGAAGGGGAAGGCCTATAGAGGGTGGAAGTGGAGACAGGTAGCCTAGGAGGTCTACAAAGAGGCTGTGCGAGTGGCCAGGGATCGGGTGAGGAAGGCTAAAGCCCTGACAAAATTGAATCTGGCCAGGGATATAAAAAGCAACAAGAAAAACTTCTGTAGGTATGTAGGAGACAAAAGAAAGTCCAAGGAGAAAGTAGGCCCCCTCCGGAAGGAAACCAATGTCCTGGTTACCTGGGACATAGAGAAAGTTGAGGTACTCTATGACTTTTTGCCTCAGTCTTCACCGATAAGGGCTCTTGTCTCACCACTCAAGCTGTGGAAGGCACAGGCAGGGACTGGGAGGATGAAGAACCGCCCACTGTACTCGAAGAGCAGGTTCAGGATTATCTGAGGAACCTAAAGGTGCACAAGTCCATGGGACCTGATGAGATCCATCTGCGGGTCCTGAGGGAACTGGTGGATGAAGTTGCCAAGCCACTGGCCATCATATTTGAGAAAACGTCCCCGATGACTGGAAGAGAGGGAACATAACCCCCATTTTTAAAAAGGGGAACAAGGAAGACCCGGGTAACTACAGGCCAGTCAGCCTCACCTCTGTGCCTGGCAAGGTCATGGAGCAGATTCTCCTGGAAACCATGCTAAGGCACATGGAGAGCAAGGAGGTAGTTGGTGACAGCCAACATGGCTTCACCAAGGGCAGATTGTGCCTGACCAATTTGGTGGCCTTCTATGACAGGGTGACAGCATCAGTGGACAAGGGACGAGCAACTGATATCATCTACCTGGACTTGTGCAAAGCTTTTGACACTGTCCCGCATGACATCCTTCTCTCTAAACTAGAGAGACATGGGTTTGATGGACGGACCACTCGGTGGATAAGGAGTTGGCTGGATGGCCGCACTCAGAGAGTGGTGGTCAACGGCTCAATGTCCAGGTGGAGACCGGTCACCAGTGGCGTCTCTCAGGGGTCCATGTTGGGCCCGGCCCTGTTCAACATCTTTGTCGGCAAAATGGACAGTGGGATAGAGTGTACCCTCAGCAAGTTCGCCGATGACACCGAGCTGTGTGGTGCCGTCGACACGCTGGAAGTGAGGGATGTCATCCAGAGGGACCTTGACAGGCTGGAGAGGTGGGCCCGTGCCAACCTCATGAAGTTCAACCAGGCCAAGTGCAAGGTCCTACACATGGGTCGTGGCAATCCCAGGCACCAAAATAGGCTGTGCAGAGAATGTATCGAGAGCAGCCCTGAGGAGAAGGACTTTTTAAATGTAAATTTCTGGAGCCTAAGTGCTATCACCTATGCTATGCTATCATCTATGATTCTATGATTCTACCTAAAAGCAAAATGGGTTGCTATATCTTCCCTCTCCCCACCACCCCCGCTATTTGTGCAATCCCTTGAAGTGGTGATCCCTAACATGTATGGATATCTAGCATTTGTATTATCAGAGTTTGGAAATTCTGGATTATGAGTTGCCTCGCATGTGTAGTGAACATGAAGTATACACCCCCAAAAAAATGGAACTGACCTGTATGTGAGTATTAAGTTCAATGCTTTCAGGCCATGGATGTGCTGTGCATGTAGATCACCTTCTAGAGGAAATACAATGAATTAGACCTATTTCCAAGATAAGCTGGAAGTATCATGCATTATTTATTTGCAAATCTGCAAAAAAGCACCAAATGTCACTAGTCCAGAGTATATCAGACTCCTGTTTCTGTCATTAGAAATAGCAGCTGCTGCAAGTAAAATCTGCCATCAGATACTGAATTTCTTGATCAGTCAGTGAATTACTGGTTCTGCACCAGTCAGATTCAGTTCTATGCTGTATTCCGAACAAATGTCTTCTGTCTCTTTAGAAAGCAGTTAATGAGTTATTATTACTCATTATTTCTAGGATTATTTCTAAGATAACATAAATCCAGCAAATATACTTATTGCAGAAAATCATGTAATTCTGAATAGACAAATGTTTTCAATGTCAATTTATATTCCCTAATATCTGGACCCAATGCAAAGTAAACAAATGGTATTGAGTTGTAGGTATTTATTTCTGTTTTCTAAATAATAGTAGTGTGGTGGGAAGAATTTTGAGAATGTAAATTCAAAGGAAATATTAACTTTTTCTCTCAGTCTTGTGAAAAAAAGGAAACAAAAAATCTTGAGACAGTATAGTCTCAAAGACTTTCACCCCAGAATTTCTTTTAACAGTTAATTTTTTTTTTTCAGACAGTATCAAGCAGAATACTTTGCAGTTGACTTTAAATGAATGTCTAAGATGGGAAACAGAGGAATATAAAGATTATGAGGAGGCACAAAACTTTACCTTTATTTCCAGAGATATTATGTATTTTCTAATACAGGTTAATCAGGAATTTATGTATATGCAATACAAATATTTAGGTACAGTCAAATAAGTAATATAGTGCCTTTTTCACATAATAATGTATTTCTACAAATGTCATTTAAAGTGAGCTGTGCATACAGTCTTGAAATAATGGCTTTGATATTATGATATTGTTCTCCATCTCCTTTAGCTGAGTTGTAATGAGTATAATGTAACAAAGACTCAGGAGAGAGGAGGGGCTGTTTCAGTGTTAGAACTACTTTGAGGTACACCCAAGGAAAGAAGTGTGTCAGGTCAGAGGAGGCCCAAGTTTCCATGATTTCCATGATTCCAAGTAACTCTGTATAATTACTTGTAGTAATGCAACCTGAGTGCTTTTTTTTTTGTGGACAGTGGTGTTTAGTCATTAGCATTTAAAATGTGCTTTATACTTTGTTTAAAAATTTGCAACACATAGACAAGACAATTTGGACAATTTCTTTACATAAATGCTGTTGCATAACTAAAATAAAGACTTGAATTTGTGTGTTGTCAGTGTTTTAAATTGATACCCTTCACATGGCTACATACCCTGATGTTTCGATATTGTAGAAGCAAATTTTCCGTCTTGAAATTTATGCCTTGTGTAGCTCTCAGGATGCTAAAACTGCTTTTGAACAGTTGCCATTTTTGTCACCGGTTTCTACATTGGCATGTGCAAAATGATGCCTAGTCTACCAAGTATTAAAGAATGTGTTTATTGTGTTTTGGGTATGGGATTTTTTAGTGATGGTGGGGTCTTTTTTATGGATGTACATGCTTTTGCAGCCTGACACATGGTTTAGTAATGGCATGTTTGGACCAAATACATTTCTATAGCTACTTCACAGTGTATCCAGAAAATACTGTTCAATAAATCAACATACAAAGCCCACTTAAAAGTAAAATTCTTCTCTTGTAGTGTAAAGATACTTCAGAGATCTTGAGTTGCTTGCTTTCCTAGTAGTATTTAGTAGCCTTGGTAAAGTGATACAAGTAGTTATAAAAATCTCTGATTGTTTTAGATAACGTGTTCGCTAAGACACTCTTGTAACTATTTTCAGTTCTACCTTAGATCTTGTGAACTCTGTTTCTTGTGTACATAACTTATGAATAATGCCATTCAGGTGTTTGAAGACGAGTAGAAACAAAACAAAAACCCGAACCAGTCTTTGTTCTTTCATGTGTTGTTATTATGATTTCTGAAAATAAAAGACAAACATCTCGCTAATGTGAGTATTTAAACCCATCCCAGCACCTGAGATCATCTGTTCAAGCCCACGCCCATTTTAATTAGGTGTTGGAAGAATAGCTAGATCTATCTTCTGATTCATGAGGAGTTATTTTACATTAATGCTTAGAGAAGGCCAAAAGAAGCTTACAACTATACTCCTACGTTCATATTTGTGTAGGAATATCATCTTAGAAATCTCACACAATGATGAGACAGCATTATTGTTATAACAGTATGGCTCTACTGTGTGAAGGTACGGTTCTCGAGTCCATGACTTCCAATGAGGATAGAATTGCTTATGGACTTCTAATTAATTTGGGGAGGCAAAGAGAGCTTCTAATACTAAGGATTAAAAAACTTTTGTAGCAAGAGATAAGTTATGCTCCTGCAAGTAGCGTATTTCCCAGAACCACTAGCAATGTTTATAGGTTATATTATGCTGCACCAGCAAATTTACATTTTAGCTCTTGAGATAAAAGCCTCAATGTATTTAGAAGAAAGTACCATCTCTTGCATCAGAAGCATAAAAATGTTTATCATCACATCCTATCCTATATTTGTCCTATAAATTGTCTTTTTAATAGTATATTATTTTCTCCTGAATCTTACTCTGCTCTAGGAATTATTACTTTTGTTTAATAATGTCAATAGTATTTTGCTATTTTGGTATTTATGCCTCATGTAAGGATTTATTTGATTATTCATTGATTTTGTATAAGAAGTTAACAAGTGCTGAAAAGTTTTTATTCTCTGCTGTCTTCATCAGCAGTATTTTCTTGTAACCAGCATAGAACACCTTCTTACATATAGTTTTTAAATATATCTAAGCTATAAAGTCACTTGAGTGTAATGTACCTAAAATTAACCTATTGTTTACATTTTTTCAGAAGATCAGCTTTTTAGGTATGGTTCATTGCTCACTGGCAGAGTGCGTTGGACAAAAGAGGCACTTATTTTAATGACTGAAAGAAAAAAATTCTTGCGCTATTTTAGCTGTATTATCTCTTACCTTTTGATATTGGTTAAGTTTTGGCTTTACTGTCTTTTTATTAGTTGTTTTGTTTCAAAAACATGTTGAGGCCTCATGGCTTGCCTGCATTAACTGCCTTTAACAAAAGACAGCCCAGAATAAGGGCTTTTACAGAAACAGTTCAGCAGTGGGCTTAGGGGTGAGGTAGGAGCCAACTACCTTCCATATCACACTTTGCAAATAACAATTTTCAAGCTAGAAAGAGTACCAGCTGCAGAACCAACAGCAGAACAGAAGACTGTATTTCATTTTTTTTTTGTTTCTAAATGTCTTTAGTTAAAATAGAAAAATAGCATTGTATGCTTAATTTAATAATGCAGGTAGTTTTTTTTCTATGATCAAAATATTTCTGTTTTGTCTGTGTAATCTAAACACAGGTAATAAAATCTCAGTATTTGCTGAATAAAAATTATTCTTTTGTACTAAAGCTAGGAACATAGCTAAGATAGATTTTTGAAAACAACTAATGGAGACACTTTTGGAATGGGGAGGTAATCTAGGTACCTGTAGACCTTGAGAATGTATTCCAGTGTGTTACTTCTAGAAAGGCTTTGTGTCTACTAAAACATCGTAATTTTTTAGCTCTTTCCTCTGTTTTGTCTTTTTCTGAAATGTAATACTGACTTTTACTGTAAATTTAAAAATCTGAACTAAGAGGCAAAATATATCGATAAAAGGTGTCTTGGCATTTCTACTCCTGACTAAACATTTTCAGAATATAGGTGGATTAACAGATGTCCTGTATTCCTTGCATGCTTATGGAATTCAGATCTCAGCATATATATTGAATTTCAGTGTGCTCTGAAATTTTTTATTCCTTTCAAATTCTCTGTCACTGGGAAGAATAATTTAATTAAAATTTCACAAAAAAATCAGCTGTTTAAAAAAAGTCATTGTATCTTTATTTCAAAGCTCAGTGACTTTTCAGTTTGCAGATATGATAGTATTCTGTACTTTTTTTTTTTCATTTTTAATGGAGAGAGCAGGGGATAAGCACTACTATTCTACTGTTTCTTATTACAGAAACATCAGATAAGATTAAACTATTCAGCTGTTTTAGAGCAAATCTTTTTTTTTTTTTTCATTTTCCAGATTCCCTAAATGTGTGACAATGTTTTACACAATTATATGGTGCATGGATATAAACACTTTTGGCCATAATTATTTTTCTTGGTTATGTGGGAGAAAAAATAAGTTACAAATCTTACTTCTTTCCTTTGTCAAGTACACAAATTGATCTCAATACTTGTTTTTGTAAATTGTTTCCCACCAAAGGTACACAATAAGAGCTTGTTAGGTAGCTGGTACTATACTGTATGTACTTCCATGATAAAATTTGTCAAATGAAATGAAATATTTCAGACTGTATTGCCTGATACATGTTTTTGTTTGTTTTTTTAACTAGTGAAAAAGGCCATAGATTTTAAATCTAGAGGATTTAAATTGTTTCCAGGGAAAGACAACAGCAACAAGTTTTCTATCTGTGAGTGTACTCCTTTTTTGTTACTTTTCTCTAGTGCAAGAGTGAAGTTTGTGCTGTCTGTGTTGTGTGTTTTCAAAATTGTTTATGTATTTCTGATAATATAACTGACTTAAATCTGTTTCTCCAGTCTGCATGGTGAATTTTTAAGTACGGTTCTACTCCAACGGCAAGCTTTCTATAAATCTGGCATTGTAGAATGACATGTTCTTTTGTCAGTAATTTCACATTAAATTTGTGGTATTTACTAAGAAATAAATATTCAGCCACCCAAGTGTCAGCTGAAATCTTAGGTATGAACAGGAAAGAGGTAATTTTAATTGAAAATTAGTACTAGCTATACAAACCAAAGCCTATCCTCACTTACTTACAAATTTGCAATCACATATGAGGTCACTTTCAGAATTTTTTTGGTCATTAGTTTGACATTTTTAACTGATTAACTAACTGTAGTTGAAAAAATTCTGAAGGTGCTTAGTGACTTCAATTTTAATTACAGAAAATAGAAACTGAAAGCACTTGGCATCTTACAGGACAGAGTCCTGATTAACTTAGAAAGTGGAATCAGGCAACTTTCTAACATAAATTTAAACAGAGATGACTAAATATATTAAAAGGATATCTTTTACAAAAGAACGTGCCATTTTTATAGAGTTCCTTTCTGGACTAGAACCATATTTTAAATATTTAGTAGTAATTGATTAAAATAAAGATGGACTAACTGCTTAGCCCATGTCTGCTTATACTACGTTTCATTATTCATCACAGGAGCGAAAGGACTTGCTTTCAAACTCCTTAGGTTGACCACATGTGTACTAATTTTTTTTTTGTTTAAAGTGTCAGTGCTGGATTCAGTTTCCAGGATTTTGCAGGGCACATTGGCATAATTTTTAATGCATTTTTCATTTTTAGATTTTAAAGTGTCAATATATTATATGTGATTTTTTTATTAAAAAGGTGTCTTCAAGCAGCAAGATTCTTTAACACTTACCAAGTAAGAAAAATAAAGCAAAACACACTTCTGTTCAGTTTTTATAATGTAGCATATTGCCATATTCAACTTTTCTGTAAACCGTATCAACTAAATAGTTCTGTAAGGCATTTCTGGCTTGTTTGAAAACTGTGTATCAAGATTTTAAAAACAGGTATTCTTTTAAAACAAATTCGGTGACTGGAAAGTAGAGTGATTATATAACAAGAAATAACAGTAAGATAATTACAGTATAATTACAGTAGTGTTTATAAGGTACATTGCTGAAGTCTTTCTCTGCTGGTCCATCTTTGCTTTTATAGTTGTGAATGAGAATAGTACAATGGCTGATAAAACAGATTGTAGACACTTGTGATACTTAAAGGTGATTGCTGTGAAATTAGTGATGACATTTATCAATATCTTTTTTGAAAGCCTTTATGTCATTTCATACATTATGATATTCTATGTAAAGCTGAAAGCATCTGAGGCTTGTTTTACTGGGTATGCAGAGTAGATTACCTATATGGGTCAATAATAAGTGAAGGTGAAAACTTTTATGATTTGTACTTTTAGTGATCATAATCTTGTCATAAATAGATAGCTAAGATTTTATATTGTAATCTAGCTTTTGGTTAGCTAGTCACTTTGGTAGCCAAGGAAATTGAAGAGGCAATATTTCATGAGAAGTATTTAACTGTTGACTTTAGATAAAATTCCCATTGTGGCCTCAGCTGGATTTGTACCTGCATTGCAGTGACAGATAGGGTTCTTTAAAAAAAATAAAAGAATGACCATCATTCAATTTTTAGTGGAAATAAGATAAGTGAATGTTTATTTCACATTATGCCTTGTATTAACAGTGTCTTTAGAAATTATAATCTAACATTTCTCATGTGTATGTCTGCCCTATTTTTTCTTTTTTGTTACAAGGTATTATCTTTTGTTAACGAAGGTATTAATTATATATATAACATTCAATACTAATGCATAAGTGATTTGCACATAGTAAAGCCAGAATGATAATAGGATCATTCAATATATCATCATGAGATGATGATATACTTTGAAACAAGTATGCATCAACTTCATTTTGCAAGTGTTGAGATTAACAGAAAAAAAATCATTGGGGGAACTAGTTCGATCTGGGTTAGAACTCTGGAATTTCTTGCTCCCAGTTTCATGACAAGATCATGAATGAATATTTTCCCTAGAGGAGCCTTTAATTTACTACAGGAAACCCTTTATTTGCTTACTGTCATATGACTATCTGGAGTGTAAAGTAAACAAATTAATTAATTAGATGGATAGGTAGGCAGATAGATAAATAGATAGGGAACTATAGAAAGATGTATTTCAGTAGACTGAAAAATCAAGCATTATTTCTGGAAAAGTAGCATCAATACAAAAATAATAAAATGTGCATTTATTTTTTCACAAAGTACTTAACAGAAATCAGAACATATTTAAGTTTGTGCTTAAATGCATTTCTAATTTGGCATCAAATCAGAAATCAGTTTAATGACTTCTGCTTGTAACTTCTTCTGAAATTTTATTGTGGTATATATCTTACTTTAAGTTTGTCACTGTAATTATTTTATTTGTTTTATTTAACATAAGCCTTTTTATTTTTATTTATTAATATTATTAAATCCATAATTTATAATTAAAAATATATTTCACAGTGTATTTTTAAGAATAGAACTTTATACAGAAGATGTCAAAAAAAACCCCAAAGATTTTCAAGCTTCCATTTTTGTTAGAAATTTAAGTATAAAATAGTTCTTGTGCTTTGAAATCCAGTAGAATATTATTTTTTATATGAATGGTCACTCTATTACCTACATATGGGAAAATATAGTGTATAAAAATAAAAGAATACTTTGAAATATTAAAACATAAATTAAAATAAATAGAAATAATTATATTTAAATAATATTTTTACTTTATTTTGTTTATAGTAAAGAATTTGTTCTGTGTGCATAGAAATATGATACAGACCCCAAATGGCAATTTTTTAATTTTAATTTCTTTAATATTATTATCAGGCATCACGAATATGTTTCCAGCTATATTTTTAACATGTGTTCAATGTCAGAGAAGTTAACAGACTGTCACAAAAATTAGATGATGTTCTTTTCCCTACTTGTTCTCAAGTATGCTTCCTTTCCCTTCCTGCATTGTTCAGTGAATCCTGTCTGCCCAAAGTTTTAAGGTCCTTTGCGTACGTACAGGCTACTTATGATGATTTTGAATTACTCACATCTTGATATAGATTTTGAAACTGTATAAAAGCATCCAGATATTTCAAAGAGAGAGTTCATTCTAAGATTCCCATCCAAAAAATTCCTACTAGGTGGCCTCATGAAATGCACTTTATGGATTCATAATTGTCAGATATATATATATATTCCAACACTAGCAGGAACTTGGGTTTCTAATATGCTTTCATCAGCACTAGAAGTATCAGGGGAAAAAAAGACTGAAACTCAGTAATGTGAATGGGCTTTAAGGAAGAGTCCTCCTGGTTCCAAAGTCCCCTGAGCATAAAGATGCAGATGAACAGAGATTGTCTTTGTTTGCTGTTAGCACAATCTTGGATGTGGTACAGCTCTTTTCGGGCAGAGGAGGATAAATAGTGTGGTTCCAGTTGACAAAGGCTGAGCTTGATAGGTTGTTTGAGCAGCGTGCTAAGTTGAGACATTTTCCTTTTAACCCTCTGCAACATTTTCATTTACCTTTTTGACTTCCTCGGGGTACCAAACCAATTCTTCCCTTTCTGTGTATGCAAGAAGATAAATTTCAAGAAAGGGAAAATCTCTAAGTATTCTGAATATTATTGTCCTTCACTGAAAGCTGAAATTTAATGAACACTCCTTAGAAATATAGTTAGAAGCTACTTTTTTTTTTTATTCAAATACACATTCAATTTAAAATATAATGTGATTAGCCGAATTGTATGCAAAATTTTTCTTTAAAGGAAAGTTAAAATCTAATACTGGAAATCCATTGGTCTAGTTCCTCAGAAATAAATATGAACAAAGGTGCAAATCTCTTTCTGCTTAGCATAAATCTCTTGGCTTCATATCTTGTATTTTTGAAAAAAAAATTCTTCTATCAGGCCATGAATTTACCAAGTAATTGCAGAACAACCTCCTTTGCTAATGTTTTTTTTTTTTTTTTTTTTTTATGAGAAGTGCTACCTCCTGGTTCAATTAACTTCAAAAAATTAAATAAAAAATAATCGAATTATTTGGGCCTAAAATTATTTTTGTAAGATATACTTTTGCAAGCTGTAAAAAATATGAGAAATTATGTAATGCATTAAAAAGAAATCAAGTTACAAGGTACTTGAATATGCTGAGGGCTAGATCACTACATACAAATTTCTGGAAAAACACACTGCAAAGTTCACAGGAAGTTTCCCTCTGAAGATCCATTTTAGTTCATTGTAAGATAAATGTATGCAAATCAAACTGGCATTTTTAGTTTACCTTCAGATCACCGTATTTTGGGAGTATCTGCATTTTCAATACTAATTAAGGACAATTCTGTCAGCACAAGACTATGCATTCAAATTTTATTGTAATTCAAGGAGAAAAGGTCAGCTCTTAGTGGAGATGACATTTATTAGATTATGTGCAGAGTAAAATCTTACAGCCCTAAACTTAATGAACAGTCCTTTAAATGTTAATGTTTGTAAAGGAATAGTAATAACATCTCCATATGGGTTCAATAATATTACAAACAAACAAAATAGCTAATTAGTGCAATTTATTAAAAAAGCCTTAATTTTTGATGGAAAAATAAAACAACAAACAAACAAAAAAATACATGCTTTTCTTGTTATATGATGGAGAAACTTATGTTTTAAAACTAGACATTATATAGGTGATGGTATTCTGTAGAAAGTCTGTTTTTAAGGACCTAAGATGCAGAGAATGTACTCTTTCATATTTGTTAATTGCTTAAATCTGAATTTCCTAAAAACTGTATTATTTTATCTTTTTTTTTCTTTTTTTTTCCTGTTTTTCTTTCTTTTTTTTTTTTTTTTTTTTTTTTTTGCAGTAAATGAGGGAGGTATTAAACAGGCATCCAATTTGTGTCCAGATCCCGGAGAACCAGAAAATGGAAAACGAATAGGCTCAGATTTTAGGTAAAATATAAACCCTACCATTGTATAATTTCTCTAATACTGAACTTGGAAAAAGTATGTGTTAAAAAATTTATTGCTGTTCTTGAGCTACTCTTTCAAAACTGAACTTCTCAGCAAAAAGTGAAAAGGAATTCTGTGTAAAATTATGTAGTGTAATATAGCCTGTACTTAGTATGTAAAGAAGATAAAATACCTACTTGGAAGAGAGCATATATCTCTGACAAACTGACAAAAACTGGATTGAAGGTAAGTTAAAATAATTTTCCCATGTAAATACTATATTAGGTTTACAGATATTGACTGTACATGTGTTACTGGAGGTTTTTGGGAAGGACAAAGCAAAATTGAATGCAACACAAAAAGAACAATAAAACCTCACAGAAGAGGTTTAATATATTATCATAGAAATACTCATTGGAATCTAATAGAAAATATTTTATTATCTATAATATGTTTTTCAGTAATCCAAAAGTTTAATACATGCAGTGTATTTCCCTAGCAGTCCTCAGATTGGTTTAGCACTCTTAATGCAGACTATTTTTTAAATTAATTTCGATACATAACAAATTTATAGTGTATAGTATTACTGTA
This sequence comes from Chlamydotis macqueenii, assembly GCF_036417535.1. Taxonomy (NCBI): domain Eukaryota; kingdom Metazoa; phylum Chordata; class Aves; order Otidiformes; family Otididae; genus Chlamydotis; species Chlamydotis macqueenii. The sequence goes on along the minus strand of NC_141557.1, from coordinate 147,147,197 downwards.
TGAAAAGAAATAAAATCAAAACTAAAAAGTTGTAATTCATTTCTACAAATTCTTACATTTCATTCCTTGATGGCTTTTTCAAATGTTTCTAGGAAGACTCCAAAGAATCAAAGAATTACGTGCTGCCAGTGATTTATTCCACAATTTTTTATATTTAACCTAAACTCAAATTGTAGCACACTTTCCTCCTCCATTCTTAGCCGTTTTTCAAATTCCTTATATTGTAAGGAAAAAAAAGGTTCACAATACTCTTTCAAAACATTCTGTGTTTTTTTTCTCAGTGAACATATATGACTCTTACTGTCAGTACCAGCAGTGGTTGATGTATTGTATGACTAGAGACACATACATAATCACGTCTTGAAAATGCTATGAATTAATTTTAATCTGATATATATATATATGAGTTTTGCAATTATTTCATTTTCAATTGTTGAACATACATTTCATAACATACTAAAAAGGATTAAACATACATATTAGAATATATATGATATATAGATAAATTTTGGACTATATTAAAATAATAAATTTAAAGTTATGTTGTTGCTTTATGTCATATGGTAATTTCACATTATCATCGAGTTTACAAATCCCTTCAAAACACCTAAGAGAGGAAAGAGAAAAGGAAGAAATAAGTAGGAGGGAAATTGATAATTTTAAAATTAATTGGTTTTATTACATTTGATTTTGTTCAAAATATGTATTTTACATATCAGACAGCACACTTCTAACATTTTAAGATAATAAGTGTTAGCATAACCTGGGAGCTGAGCAAAGATTTTCGAGAATTATGTCACATATTATTTTACATAACTTCTTTTAGGGTTTTTTTTGTTGTTGTTGTTTTGTCTTTTCTGCTTGCAATCAAGCAGAACATAGGATTGGTAATGATACCCCAAGTAAATGTGCTAGCTGACAGTCAGTTAGTTATTACAATTTCTTAGTTACTACTTATTATTATTTCTCTATTTCTGTAGTTTTGAGAAAAGAAAAATTTCAATGTGTATCAAAGAAAGCTTTATAATTAATTTTATATGGAATGCCATTTTATCATTACCTGACATAAAATGATTTCTCAATATTTTCAGAGAAATAAAAATAAATGAAATCTGGTTTTTAACTGTCATGCTTTCTGGAATCACTACTTTGGTCAATATTTTGTATTATAACCTCAGAAATATGAATTGATAGAGAAAGCCTTTGACAGAATCCACAAGTCCTTTTCTAGTGTTTTCTCTGCAAGTGACCAATGAAAGACCTACCTTCAAGATCATTCTAGTTACACTGATATGAGGGGAAGTACCTCAAAGGAGATATGAAGATGGTCATGCCCTCATCTTTATTTTTAGGCTAAACTATTAGGATATAATTTAGCATTATTTTTCACTATACATTGTGATGATGTGACTGTTCAGTAGGGCCTGTTGTGATAGGACGAGGGGTAATGGTTTTAAAATAGAGGGACGTAGATTTAGATTGGATATTAGGAAAAAATTTTTTACACTGAGGGTGGTGGAACACTGGAACAGGTTGCCCAGAGAGGTGGTGGATGCCTCATCCCTGGAAACATTCAAGGCCAGGTTGGATGAGGCTCTGAGCAACCTGATCTAGTTGGGGATGTCCCTGATCCTTGCAGGGGTGTTGGACTAGATGACCTTTGAAGGTCCCTTCCAACCCTAACCATTCTATGATTCTATGTACTTTCAGATCAAACCAAACTCTTTTTTTTTTTTTTATTGATCCTTATCTTGATTACTTCTTGACATTAGTATGGAACTAACCCTTTACAAAGCAAGAAAAAATAAAAAAGACCACAGTTCTCCAACAAACTAATACTTAAATGATCCTCTTTCTGTTGAGGGCAGGTTCTAGGAACAGTCTAAAATCTTGCTGATTTTAAGGGCAGCCTACTTGCTTCCTGGTCTCTCTCTACAGGTTAGATTGCAAAGCAATAACAGTTTCTGAAAGCACAAACTTCTCAATGGCTTCACTGACACCTCAAATTTATGCTGAAAAGCTGTCCTCAAACTAATTCCTTTCAACTAAGTATTTGAATTTTCATGGTTCAGTGTATTTTGAGATAAAAACAGTCTGGTCTGGATAGTCTTCTCTAGATAAATCCCATCTAGTGCAACATTTCCTCAACAGGCAGATCTTTTCTGAGTTTAGCTCTCAGAAACAACCCAGAAAGGACTTGTTTCCTTTCAAAAGATTGAATATTTCCACTATTTTGTAGTAGCCTGTCTTTATAATGCAAAACTATTTTATTTGGAAATAGCAGGAGGACATACATACACATACACACATGCACATTTTCTAGCCACTTTATTGACAGGTCATGTAAAAGGAAACACTTATTCCTTTGGTTGTATTCATTTTACACATATTAGGGATAAATATGGTGGTTTCCTACCTAAGACTATTAAATGTCTTAGGAATGTGAATGGTGAGATTTGTACTTGTAAAAACAAGGACTGGTGAATGTTAGTAATGCATATGTCATTTATCTCAAATTGAACACTTGACACATTGAAAAGAGGTCTTACAAGGAACAAAAGCAAACCAAAAACTTTCAGCAGACAATAAAATTCCTTTTTAAATTGACCTGATTTAAATTCTTGCCATTATTATAATGGCTGCTCTGTTGCTTCATAAGCTTCCAAAGTAAGAATGCTAGTAATAAGCAAATAAATAAGATATTGAAAGAAAGTTCTTACATTTAGTTGAAATACACAGTTTATGGAAAATCTTTCCCAGGTTGTCTTATGCCCGACAGAGAGAAAAATAGCACATTTTTCCTTTTCCCTTCTCGAAGTCACTGTCTCTGTATTGTAGGAAAGAGCTTTACTTTGACCTTGTCTTTTTTCCCCCCTTCTGATAAGAAGTGGAAATCCCAATTAAAATACCTTAATTTTAAAATACAGTATTTTCAAGAAGGGTTTAGATCTATCTTTATAAAGATTAATCAAAATCTAATTTCAGTACAATTTAATCTGGTTTAGAGAAGAGCTTGCTCTTTTCACTTCTCTTTATTTTTCTTCAAATGTGAAGGTATAGGCCTGGAACCATTTTATTGCAATTTCACTTCTGTTATGGTTGTAAATACTGCCAGCTCTCTCAGCACATTTGTATGTTCTTACATGATTCTTACACACACTTAGAAAATCAGCAATGCAAGCTCTAAGACAAGCTGCAGCATTTCATTGCATTCTTTGGGACCTGACACTCCTGTCACCCTCTTGGATATTTTTTCTAATACGAAAATTCTCCATTTTGAAGTTTTAAAGGCTTTCTTTCTGATGCTGGATGTCTTTATGAGCATAACAGGCCTTTGCAGGTTGAAATAAAGTCAAGAAGACTTGCTAATAGCTGGCAGCTTTTCCTGTATCAAAAAAAAAAAAATTACCTCAGAAAGAAAAATTCCCTTCCCTAGAAGTGTCTTAAATTTTTAGAGGTACCAGTCTTCATTCTGCTGGAATTTCCAACAGCTTATTTTATGTTACCCGTCATGCTGTAAAATTCACTTTTTTTGTGACATGAGTGTCCAATTTTAGAATCAATGACACTATGGAAAATATAAAAATGATGTAATAGATAAAGAAAAAAAGGTTTTATGTGGTCTTGTTGCTTTTTTTAATTGTTGGGTTTTTGGAGGCTTTTTTTTCTTTGTTTGTTTATAGTGGAGTAAACTTACCCAAACTGAATTATACTTGGACAAGTAATTTATTATGAAGCAAAGCTGCTCCTCTGCCACAATCCCAAAGTTCTGGCATCATAAAATGAATGAATGATCCTACCTCTATCCCTCTACCTCTGCGGTGTGCTCCAGCTAGGTATTTAAAAATGAGATTCAGATCAAACTTGGATCACAACAAAGCAGTGAATGCTGTTGGACAGCCACAAAGATGCTAGTGAGATCTTAAAATAGAGATTCTATTGAGAGAAGGAAGCATATGAATTTTATATTAAAGACAATTTATTATATCAATGAGTTAAGTTACAGTATGCCTAATGACAATTTCTTCTTTCATATTATATTATAAATTAATTTATAGTTATTTTCTTTGGAAGAATGACTTTGAAGTGTAACCATATTGATTGACTGGAGGTTTCACACTTAATTTTCCTTAAACCATCTCTGAATCACATACCCTTCTCTACAGATATGCAAGGTGAGCTTCTAGACTCTGAAACATCCTGAAAATTGAACAAAATTCAAATTATTTGCAGTGTGAGATGTGAAGCTAGTTTAAAGAGGAATAGTACATGTTTCATTTGTCACCAGTTAATTGGTTCCTTTGTCAAGCAGAAGCCTCTGACAGTACAAGGGGTTTTTTTTTGTGAAAAGGTGACGCCTTAAGAATTACCAATGATGTCAGAGTGCTGGGAGATCCTCTGCAACTGAAATTTAGTCATCCTTTTATTTTGTTCAGCACATGGTAAGGATTTTTCTTGACCAGAGGTTTTGAGGATTTAGGTATTCTAACGTTATATCTTGGAATCCTAACATCTTGCAGTAATATTTCCAAACTGTATTAATTGACCTACAGAAAAGTTCCTATGCATGCTCTTAACTTTGGTCAACTCTCCTGCTGTGGCTCAAATAGACTATGGTAGATTCTATCTGTAGCTTGCACATAAATAATGAAGGGTCAGTGGTGTGTAGAAAGTTTCTAGGTTAAGAAAATGTGCTTTACATTGCATAGCCTTGAAAGCTTACATATAGCTTTAGCTTCTTATACCGCAGATGGAGAAAATAATACATATGTTGCCATATTGTTATTTATTTACACTAGCACTAAAATTTATCGTAATATTAAATTGATTTTAAATTAATTATTTGATAGGGACAGACTTTAGGAGCTGATGTTTAGGTGTTTCTGTTTTTTTGGGGTTGTTTTGTCTTTTTTTTTTTTTTTTTCCCTATGACAAAAATTGTATACTCTCTCACACTTGTTCAGCTGCAGGTGTGGACAGAATAGGTTCATATGGCAGAAAGATATGAATCTTGGAGAATACTTTTTTTTTCTATATTTTAATGCATATATGACTTTTCAGTTGATTCCACAGAAAGAGAATAGTACTGCAATGTATGATCTCAGATGTATTCCCTGCATATCAGTGCAAAAATCTAAACTACATTTTCTAATCTGTCCCATCTATCCATCACAAAATTTACAAGAGAAATGTGAGTTCAAAATGCAGGTTAATATAATTTATTGTTACAACTGAGCTTGAGGTTTTGATTCCTTGCATAATTGATTCTTGTTCAATAATAATTTAAAGAATATATCAAATAACGGAGGAAAAGAATCTAAAATAAGTTAGTTTGCTACATGTATGCCAGCTGTTAAAATAATACTATTATATATAAACCTCATATGAAGTTCAAAATTTTAAACCTGCTCATTCACATCCTTTTAGGCTCCTTCTTACTACTTTTAGTTTGTGTTCTCTAAAGAGGGATCCAAAATCTGGGGCAGATGATGGAGACATCAAAAAAACAGATATGAGATTAAAGTGTTTTCTCAAATTTGTATAGGTGTCTTACTCAATATTTAGTCATACGGGATATTTTTAATGAAAATATATCTAAAGTTTAGGGTTTCTTTCCTGAAAATACAAACCTAATGGCAATCATCTTGTATCCTATTAGAAATAGAAATTGGCAGATAAAGTTACTGAGACACATAGGTCAACTACACATTTTTGAAACTATGAAATGCTTTAGCATGGTATGTTTTAGATGCAAAAACTTTATATGAGTTCAAAATAAATTGAACAGCTTAAGTGAGTCATAGAAATATTGATTAGAAAGGTCCTCAGGAGGACATAAACTCCAACTTCCTACCCAAAGCAGGATTGATGCCAGCACTAAATCAGATCAGCTGTGGCTTTTTTTAGCCAATCCAGAAAACTCCCAAGAATAGAGATTTTAAAACAGTCAGAGTATGCTGTTCCAGTTCTGCCCTGCCTTTCTTGGAAGAAGTTTCTTGCAGTGTAAAACCTGTACCTCCTAAACTGCTTCTTTTATATTATCTGCCACATTAAGAAAAGTTTGGCTTCATTATCTTTGTAAAGGTTCTTGAAGTAGTTATGGTCTGCTATTAGTTTCCTCTTTGTTAGACTAATTAAGTCTAGCTGCCTCAACTTTTTGCTATAGGTCATATGCTCTAAGCCTCCGACTAACCTACAAACCATCTAGAGTTTTTATCAATGTCTCTTTTAAAGAGGAAGACCAAGCACTGGGCTTAATATTGCAGATACAGCCTCAGCAGCTGAGTATTAATTTCACTAGATATACTGCCACCATTTCTAATGTAGCTGAATATATAGTTTGTGTTATTCAGGATGAGAACACGTTACTGATAAATAGTACAAAACTTTGTTCCTCTACTTGCTGAGTTGCATGTGGTTCCTGTTGGCTCAGTGCTTAAGTTTGTCAAGTGTCTGAATTGAAGGTCTGGTATTCAGTATATCAGTTACTTTTTCTAGTTTAGTATGATCTCTAAATTTGCTGGGAGTTGATTCTATTTCATCATCAAGGTTGAGGCTGAAAATATTAAACAGGATGAGATCCTGTACTGATTTCATTTGTGGCACAAGCATGAGGTAACACACTAAACCACATATCTATGATCCTTCCTTATCAGTCTTATATAAGAAGTAGGATAATACATTATTATAGCAATAGTGTAGTACACTATAATAGGAAACACACTATTTTCAAGTGTAACCAGGACTTGAAATAATAATTATATTAAAGCAGAACAAGAATTAAGTCAATAATGTACTTTTATTTATTGATTTTTTTATAGAAGCATAGAATCATAGAACAGTTAGAGTTGGAAGGGACCTTTAAAGGTCATCTAGTACAGCCCCTCTGCAAGAAGCAGGGACATCTCTAACTAGATCAGGTTGCTCAGAGCCCCGTCCAACCTGGCCTTGAATGTTTCCAGGGATGGGGCATCTACCACCTCTCTGGTCAACCTGTTCCAGTGTTCTACTGCCCTCATATTTTTTTTTTTTCCTTATATCTAGTCTGCATCTACTTCCCACTATTTTAAAATCATTACCCCTTGTCCTTTTGAACTTTCTGAAATGCAAAAATATCCCAAATATTCTCCTCAGGAAAACATAGCATGACAAAAGAGAAAAAAAAAAAAAAAAACCACAGACAAAACAAGTTTTTGGACCTATTTCCTGTTTTGTTCTGTGCCGAATTTGCAACACCAAATGTCAGCTCCATATGGAAAAATACAAAATCTTTTGACCCTTCATTTATCACTTCATAAATAATCACAGCCAAATACCTAGAAAGATGTTTTTAGCATTATTTTATTTTCTTCCATTAATTTGAGAAACATTTACCAGTTAAAGGAGCAAATGTTCATATTGACCTTGTAACTTTCATTGTCTAGTAGTTGTTACCTTCAAAATCTTTGTTACTGGCCAGAGAAAACACACCACTTATATGAAGTCAAGACTTTACTGCTAGTCTAATTAAAATCTTAACCTATTAATCAAAATATAAAAATTAACTATTACAGTCTATTTACAACAATACAGTCCTAGTCCAAACTAATCCAAGAACATCCTATTGCTAATATATATATTCTTTGATACGATAAACCTTTTTAATATGTAATGCTTTTCTATGATATTGTATTCCCCCTTCCAGTGCCCCTTTGGTTCTAAAGTAAAAAAAAACCCCAGATTTTCTCAAGAACATTTACAGGAAGTCATCTGTATCCTGAGGCCTTCACTGAGAAGAATACAATGTTTATAGGGGGGATTTCTTCCTCAGTCTTGTGGTTGACCTTTTGTCTCTTCTAAGTGATTTCCTTATATCTCTTTCTCATTGTTTCCTAGCTTCAATTAACCTAAATAGCTACTGTTTGTTATACAGTGTCCAGGTTTGTCAAATCTTTGCTATATGGAAGTAAGAAGTTAGGTCAGAAAATAGTCGACCTCCAGACAGCTATTAAAAAGAGGCAAATCAGCTCTGGCCAAAATGAGCCCAGAAAGTGCTGAATGCTGTGTGCTGTCAGGCTGATACATAGCCTGCAGCCTTGTACTACTAAGAGCAAAAAATTGTATACTGGATTACATGTTTATATTGTTTGTTAGGACCATCATATATAAAAGAACAGAAAAAATGATTGATATGTATTTGTAAAAAAATGCTTTTTCATTGTTTGATTTTAGCTTGGGAGCAACAGTACAGTTCTCCTGCGATGAAGATTATGTGCTACAAGGTTCAAAAAGTATCACCTGTCAGAGGATAGCTGAAGTTTTTGCTGCATGGAGTGATCATAGACCTGTGTGTAAAGGTAAAGAGGAATTCTTACTCTTAAAGTGGTTTGTTCATTTCACATCTATCTATTGTTTATAAGTACCTGAAGTTTTAATCCTAGTGTTCCCACTTTCTTAGTAAAAATGTTCCCTCCTATACTGATTTGTTTAATACAAACTCTTATGCTTTAATTTACTTGGGAAATTACATTATGAAATGCACTTCGTAATGAGCTAATGAAAGCCTTTCACATGCTAAATACTGAGACTCACTAAGATGGATTTCAAAATTGCAGTGATTCAATACACAAGCTGTAGTTCATGAAGCATCTTTGTTTCATATTTGCTAAGCAGATAAGGAAGACTTGAATTTAGGATTGATAAGGACTGGATAAGTATGTCTATACCTGGTTTCGACCCTGACTAAATAGATAAAGGGCAAAAAATACAGAAAAATGTAAGAGAAGAAAAGCACAAAGACATTCTGCTGAATATATTTGATGTCCAAATACTATGGAGAAAAGAATTATGAATACGTGAATCAAGGAAGGAAAGTATTAGTGTGTATGCACGTTGTCGTAGTTCAGCCCTGATCAGGACCAGACTACGCAGTCTCTCTCCCGCTCCCCCCACCCTCCGAGAGAACAGGGGGAGATGATATAAGAAAAACGGCTCAAGGTTTGAGATAAGGACGGGGAGAAATCCTTAAAGTTACCGTCACGGGCAAAACAGACTCGACTTGGGGAAAACTATTCATTTATTTTCTAAAATTAGCAGGAGAATGAGACAGGGAACAAGATAACCTCCCCCCACCCCTCCCTCTTCCCGGGCTTAACATTATCTCTACTACCTTCCCCTCCCGAGCAGCACGGGGCGGGAAAAGGGAATGGGGGTCGCGGTCAGTTCATCACGCGTTGTTTTACGCTGCTGTATCATCGTCAGGGGAAGAACTCCTCGCATTCCTCCTCTGCTCCAGCGTGGGGTCCCTCCCACGGGCCACAGTCCTCCGTGAAACTGCTCCGGCGTGGGTCATCTCTTCCACGGGGTGCAGTCCCTCTAGAACAGCTGCCCCAGCGGGCCCTCCATGGGCCACAGCCTCCTTCAGGCCTCCACCTGCTCTGGCGTGGGGTCCTCCACGAGCTGCAGGTGGATCTCTGCCCCTCCGTGGACCTCCATGGGCTGCAGGGGGACAACCCGCTCCACCATGGTCTTCACCACGAGTTGCAGAGGAATCTTGGCCAGGAGCCATATTACTCCTCCCCCTCCTTCTGAACTGACCTTGGCGTCTGCAGCCGTTCCTCACAACAGGCTGGCAGACGCCTCTCAGGATCCTTTTTACATCTTATTCACTTCTCATCTTCTCTCCACTTCTTGCAGCCAGGCCGGGCCGAGTTGGGCCCAGTCGGCTGCCCGGCGGGAGGCCAGAGGGTGAGGCCTGCAAGGCCCATGAGGCTCGTGCCTCCCCCTCTCTGCCCCCCGCTCAGCTGCTTCACATCTTCTCCTCCTCTTTTTCCTGTTTTCCCCTACTTAAATACGTTATCGCAGAGGCGTTATCACGGGACATTCTGCTACCAATTGGCTCGGCCTTGGACAGCAGCGGGTCCGCCCTAGGCCCGGCCGAGTCCACTGAACAAAGGGGAGCGACTTCTAGCAGTTTCCTACAGAAGCTACCACCTTAGGCCCCCCCTCACTAACAAAACCAGAACACACGTATATATATATAAAAAAATATATCTGTTAGTATATATAATGAAAATATTAGTGTGTACATATACATGTAAATTGCTGTAACAGCAAAGCCTAATATGGAAGAGTACAGTTTGTTCAGAAAGACCACTTGAATATGGGAAATAGAAGGGACATTTATCTTGTAATTCAAGGCTATAGATACACTAATGTCCAGAGGGAACTGTGAGATGTTTCTGAACAGTGGAAGAGGGCAGAAAAATCTTGAGGGTGATATCCAGATGGTAGACAGTAGAAATCCATAAAACCTGGAAATTTATATGAGTGATTTTTTTTTTTTTTTTGGCTAATAAAATACTTTCTACAGGTAAGAATGAAGTGCTAGATGTAGGTTGGAATAATCAGGGTCATGGCAGTGTACGCTTCAATAAGAGCATATCACATAAACAAGTAAAAAGTTTAGTTGTATACATATAATTACAACATAAATACCTAATGATCATTTTATATCCCACTACTGTGTACTACATGAATGTATAATTGCTGGAAATTGCTAAAGAGATAGACACACACACAAACATGCATGCATAGCAGATTAATAATGTAATGCACATAAATGAAACCTTTATTTCTAGTAAAACGAGTAAGGCTTTATCTACTAGGGTTTTTCAGTATATTCACATATCCTAAATTAGATACCTGTCTAAGGATGGTAGGCTCCTAATCTTCCAGTGTAACTGGAAGGATGTTGTATACTTGTATAAGGATGTTCACATGCACTGTTAAACAGTGTGACTATCTATTAGTCTTGCCTGTGAATTGCTCACTGGAGGAGGTTTTCAGACACAGCTGATTAAATCAAGGATCCCATCTCCCACCTTAGGTGCCTAAAGCTATGTAGTGTGAGCACACTTGATTTTCTCTGCTATGGAAAAGACGTTTCAAGAAAGGTGTGGACCCATGAAAATAAGACAGAAGAAAATATTAAAAAGGATCAAAATTCTCTAAAATATATCTTAATATAAACAACTGGGTATGAACTGGGCTGCTTTGATCTAGAGAAAGAAGAATCCAGAGAAAGAAGAGGGAAAGTGTAATATATAATAGGATACAATTTTGCAAAGGAAGGTTCATGGTTGGACACTAGCAAAAATTTCTGAAGTAAAGAATATTCAGGTATGTGAGTAGAAATTTTCAAGAACATCTGAGTTATACATATATCCAGGAGAGCTTAAATACATGTAATGTCATCTTGAGCTGGGGTAATGGACTAAATATCTTTTGAAAGTTCTTCCAATTACTATTTTCTGTGTTTCATAAATGAAAGAACACTTAGATTTTAAAACTGATTCATTAAAAACAACAACAAAAAATCTTTAAGATCACATGTAAGTGTGGCTGCATGACATGATTTATGTATTTCTTGTATGATAACTATGATAAAATGACATTCTAAAGATTCTTGGCTTTCATATCCCACATAAATGGTAACTGTACTGCAAATCTTTCTGTGATTTATTAATCTGTCATTGAAAAGTCACTTCAAAAGGAAAGCATACTGCAATTAGCATTTCACTTATCAGTACCAAAATACAGTTACACACTGTCAGTTTTTTTAAAAAAGTATCTCTCCTTCCAGACAATAAAGTGTTATCAGCAGTACTGTGATAAGGCTGAGCTGTATGCATAGCTACTTGTAAGTTTAGAAAGTCAGCTCAGTAGCTTTTGGGGACTATGGCCTTCAAGCATAAATGGTTGCTAAGTATATTGTTTTTCACTTTTATATAAGTTTTGAATTCTGAATAGTAGCAAGTGTCAACGCACTTAAATATAAAAGGGTAACCACAGTTTTCAGTCCATTTTTTTTTCCAATATACCTATATTTAGAACTCACACTGTATAATGATTTACAAACCACATTTGTAAACCTGTGTAATGATAAAGTAAGCATTAATACTGAACTAGAAAGAAAAAGAAAGCATTAAATCCTTTGGAAGCTATCAGTTCTCATAAGCTTCTATCCAAATGTGAAACTACAGAATGTGTATTAACTAAATATCCAAACCCACTATTATTCATATGTAGAACATGTAGTTCACAACCAAAAGGACAGTGTTTCACTTCTTTACATTCACCAACCTCATAGAACTAGCTAATTCCACCTTAAAAAGCAGAGGACCAATATTAAGAAAGTTATTAGGAATTGATACAATGCCATATGGTGAAAACCAGACAGATGGTACAGATATTATAATTTGTCAAATATGAAATGCCTTAGAGTGTAACTAGTTGCATTAAAATTACCAATTTAAGTACCTTTGGTGTGCTATCATTTTGATTCTTTTGATTAACAAGATGTTTTAATTAGGCTCTTAGATATTCTAAAGCAGGAATATAAGCATTTCTTCTAGACTAATGATTATGTCTTCTTTAAGTTTCATGCACAGAACATACAATAAACATTTTGAAATAATTTTGTATAAGTAGTGTAAATATCATGCAGTAACATGGAGAAACTATCTGCAAAAATATGTGTGCATCTGCTTGTTGAACTTGCATGTTTGTGTACAAACCATTTGGGCAAACAAATGACACAATCATGCAAAAATGTTATTTTATGCAATCAATTAATATTTTCTTGTGAACTGATGCAGCTTTTCAGATAATGAGGGCACAGGTGGTATATTAGATAATTCTCCTGTTACTCTTTAAAATGTCACTTAAAGTACTGCTTTTTATCATGTAGTGTTTCCTACTTGAACAGTATAGCTTGCAATTGTTTTTATGCACTTATATAAATTATATTGTGGACACACCAGAAATCCCACTGTAATGATACATTTTTCAGAAGTGGCATGTGAATATCAATAATTAGTTGTATTAATATACTGCAATTGGGTAGAGTTCTAAGCAGGAACTTTCCAATTCTGTTAGATGCATTTGATTTGACATCATAAATCTTTAGGACTTGATCTCATACAGCGTATGAGTGGCTGAGTACAGCTGCTTGCCAAAAATGAAATATTAACTTTCTTTAGAAAATATCATAGCAACTGGAACTGGCATAAGATAGTATTAATGAAAGTAAATCTGGAGTAAATATGAAGCATTTGTACTGAAGAATTATAATATGCCTTTGAGAAGTGTCGTAGTTCAGCCCCAATCAGGACCAGACTACGCAGTCTCTCTCTCACTCCCCCCACCCTCCGATAGAATAGGAGGAGATGATATAAGGAAAAACAGCTCAAGGTTTGAGATAAGGACGGGGAGAAATCCTTAAAGTTACCGTCACGGGCAAAACAGACTCGGCTTGGGGAAAACTATTCATTTATTTCTAAAATTAGCAGGAGAATGAGACAGGGAACAAGATAACCTCCCCCCACCCCTCCCTCTTCCTGGGCTTAACATTATCCATACTACATCCCCTCCTGAGCGGCACGGGGTGGGGGGGGAAGGGAATGAGGGAATGAGGGTTGCGGTCAGTTCATCACGCGTTGTTTTACGCTGCTGTATCATCGTCAGGGGAAGAACTCCTCGCATTCCTCCTCTGCTCCAGCGTGGGGTCCCTCCCACGGGCCACAGTCCTTCGTGAAACTGCTCCGGCGTGGGTCATCTCTTCCACGGGGTGCAGTCCCTCTAGAACAGCTGTCCCAGCGGGCCCTCCACGGGCCACAGCCTCCTTCAGGCCTCCACCTGCTCTGGCGTGGGGTCCTCCACGAGCTGCAGGTGGATCTCTGCCCCTCCGTGGACCTCCATGGGCTGCAGGGGGACAACCCGCTCCACCATGGTCTTCACCACGAGTTGCAGAGGAATCTTGGCCAGGAGCCGCGTTACTCCTCCCCCTCCTTCTTCACTGACCTTGGCATCTGCAGCCGTTCCTCACAACAGGCTGGCAGACGCCTCTCAGGATCCTTTTTACATCTTATTCACTTCTCATCTCCTCTCCACTTCTTGCAGCCAGGCCAGGCCGAGTTGGGCCCAGTCTGCTGCCCAGCAGGAGGACAGAGGGTGAGGCCTGCAAGGCCCACAAGGCTCACGCCTCCCCCTCTCTGCCCCCCGCTCAGCTGCTTCACATCTCCTTTCTTCTTTTCCTGTTTTCCCCTACTTATATATGTTATTGCAGAGGCATTATCCTGGGACATTCTGCTACCAATTGGCTTGGCCTTGGCCAGCAGTGGGTCCGCCCTAGGCCCAGCTGAGTCCACTGAACAAAGGGGAGCAACTTCTAGCAGTTTCCTACAGAAGCTACCACCTTAGGCCCCCCCTCACTAACAAAACCAGAACAAGAAGGAAAACTGATACATCACTTCCAAAACATAAGCAAATGTTACAGATTATTAACATCTTTTATACCTTAAGAGTAGTTTCTAGGAAAAGGCTACTCTGGAAGTTTGGCAGATTTTGAACCTTTTAAATTCTAGAAGAGACTATGAGAAAATTTTAAAGTTATATTAGATATCCTGACTAGATTTAATTGCAGTTGGATTATCTTGTAGTTTAGCAACAATTATCCTTTCTTTTTTTTTTTATTTTTTAAATATATTTTATAATTTTTGTCTCACATCACCTTAGCAAAAAAACAGTTGCTTGGATAGATGAACTTGGTGAAGAAATATGGCAGAAAATCAAAGCATTTGCCCCAGTGTGATTTACGGACAAGGTATATTGAAAGAAGTTAAAATCTGGACCTATGAGGAAAGTATGGCTTTATGTTATAGGCAAGCAGATAAATTAATATAAGCTGCAGTCGAGAATTAACTGGTGTGGATTATTCCTCTCAGACACTTATTTTTTCAGATGGACTTTTTTAAGATCAATGCTTCATGCAAGCCTAAAATCCTGCTGAGGATTTTAAAATGTATTCCAATCTAATTGGCCTCATGCAAATCTTGTAACATACCATTGTTACAGGACAGCAGTGCAAACAATGCCTTCCCATCCTTCCTGAGAAAGAAAAAAAAATGTTCAAAAGATGACATGAGAATCTTTGCCCAGGCGTTTACTGTACATTGAGTTGCAACAGAAGTCTGTTATTTGAAAATGAAAATTTCTGCAGTTATTAGCTATTTGGTATCCCAAGAAATGCTTAATACATGTGGCTGTAATAACAACTGGTTACATCGACTTCTCTGTGACTTAATTCAAGAGAGAAAGTTTAAACACTTCAGGATTTAGACCCTACTTATTTATCTGTCATGACATTCAGTATTCTCCTACAGGGCAATGCCATTATTACAAAGCCAACTTGCTTAAGCAGGGACAGTTATCTACTTTATGAAAGCATTTGCCAGTTGATAAATCTCTTCCTCTCATTTACATTTCAGGAAATGAAACAGATAGATAGATCTATTCACAGTTGGTCGATTAGCCTTTTTATTTTCATGCCTGCCGCTCCTGTTTTTCTGCTTGGTTGTTTCTCAGAGCCTGTGAAACATTTATGAATGCTGTCTTTTATAAGTCTGCTGGCAAGTCAGCAAGAAGTTCTGCAACAAGTACAGTATTTTGGAAAAGCTCATCTAATCTGTAGAAAGAAAAAGTGTTTTTGAAATAATTCTTTGTATCTGAGAAAACTAAAGGAGAGACGGGTTTTATGGTTTAAATCATGGTCATCCAATTAATAGGCAGGCTACAAAGTAATTTAGATTATTAATAGAAATGCGAACAAATGATATTATGTATTTTAATTAGGTTCTGACAAATTTAGAATACAGCTTTTTTTTGCTTTGTATTGCTACTTTAGTCAGTTCATTTCACTGACTGAAGTGATTTTTTTTAAAACAACAATGAATTCCTGGACTCAGTAGCTTTAATTTCATAGATTGCAAACATCAGTTTATTAACAAGGATACACAAGCAGAATGTATATTATGAATTTTAGATCTTTTCTTTATCTATACTTAACTATATATTTTTTTTTTAAACTCTGCCTTTGCCTTACTTTTCTCCAAAGTGCAGACGTGTACCTGAACCTCTTAAATGTGATGCTGAGTAACAATGTATGCATATATGTACCCATATATACAGGTAACGCGTCATAGATAAATAGGGCTGAAAGTGGTCTTAACAAGTCAGCACTACTTCCTTACTCCAACTGTATTTATGCCTGGAAGATGTTTGTCTAACATTCATTATTTCTGGGTAAAGTGCTCTGAGATCTTATTCAAGCACTGCAGTCCATCATCAGCCTTCTAAGTAGAGGAATTTCCCTAATTCAAATGTGAACCCTTGTTGCTCTACAATTTCTTTCAATAGGTGCTTCTATATAAAGAGCAGGTTGTTTAATTAGTCTTTTCAATACCTTATTGTATACTTCAAGAGTACCTGCTCTTCTTTAAACTAAACAACAGCAGTTCAATCAGTTCTTCCTTACAGGTCATATTTATAGACCTCCAGCTTTTTTTGTCATTTTGCCAATGGGTCCACGTCTTTCTTAAAATATAATTTCTAAAAATGGGCTTAGTATTTTAGAACAGACTTTCCCAGTACTCAGTGGAGATGAAGAATTATTTATTAGATTCCTATACATTTTTCTACCTATAACTATGTGCATATCTTCCAGTTTTATTGTCATTTCATAACAGTAGGGTATTTTTTACTCAGATTATGTTTCTCAGCTATCGTAACCTCTGAAGACTTGCTGCCGAATCACTTAGTCCTTGTACTGTATTTGTGAATTGATTCTTCCTGCTTTTGTGCTTTGTCCTATACTTATCTCTACTGAATTGCATTCTATTTTAATGTAATTTCTTCAGTTTCTCATTTTTAATTCTAATTGTGTTTGCTAATTTATTCACAGTCCTTTGCAGCTCTTTGTTAAATGTAGACTTAATGAGTATGCATTTCATTCTCCTGTCTGAGGTGTTAATGAAAATGCTGAATGAACTTGACCCAGGACAAACCTCTGTGAAACTCCATTCAGTTATTCTTTCCTTTTGACACTGACACACTCATAGAACTAGAAAAGTCTAAGTTGGAAAGGACATTAGGAAATCATCTGATCTCCTGTTGCAAGCAGGGCCTTAGATTAGGTAATCCATGGCTGTTTTAAACCAAGTCTTCACTACTTCTAGTGAGGGAGATTCTACCACTTCTCTCAGCAACCTATTCCAATGGCTAACAGTTCTTATGAGGGAGAACTTTTTTCTTATATCCAGATGGAATTTCCCCTGAACTTGTGCCTGTTACCTTTTATTCTGTCTCCATGCATCCCTATGAAAAGGATATCTCCAATAGTTTTCTATAATTACCTCTTAGATACCAAAGGACTGTGATTAGATTCCTCCTTGAGAGTTCTGGTCTCTAGGTCAAACAAACCCAGTTCCTTCAAACTTTCTTTGTCTGTCACGTTCTCCAGTCTTCTTGATGTTCTTCCACTGGACCCTTTCAAATTTCTCCATGTCTTTCCTAACCTGCAGGAACCACAAATAGGCAGTATTCCACATGTGGCCTAACAAAGGCCAAGTAGTGCTGCATAATGACACCCCTTCATCTGCTGGCTCTGTTCTTACTGATACAATCCAGGACAGTTTGCCTGTTTGCTGCCAAGGCACATTGCTGGGTTTTGTTAAGCTTCCTATCCACCAAAGCCTCCAGATGCCTTTCAGCAGAACACCTTCCCAGACAGTCAGCCCTCATCTGCACTGCTTCTGGGACTTATTTTATCCCATTTGTAGGATTTTACATTTATCCTTGCCAACATTCATGTAATTCTTGTTGGCCTGGTCTTCCAGGCCACTAAGGTCTCTCTGTAGTAGCTCTTTCTTCCGATGCAACTACCTCTCTGGTCTATGCAAACTTGAGAGTGTACCTTCAATCTCATAATTTAAATCAGTTTTAAAGATATTGAACACCATCAGAGCCATTACTGACCCACTTATAACTGCCTGCCAGCTTGACTTTGAGCCTTTAACCACCATCCTTTGAACTCGGCCATATAGCTACTTTTCCTAACATCTTTTGGTCTGTCCCAAATATTATGAGATGTGAAGAAAGTGTTGAAGGACACTGTCAGACATCTTCCTAAATTCAAGGTAAATGATGTCTATAGCTCTCCTCTCATCCACTGAGCTTGTTTTTTCGTCATAGGAGGCAACCAGGTTGATTCAGTGGGACTGGACTTCCAAAGTCCAGTCTTTATTCTGCTACTTGTCTTTCTCATGCCCTTTAGGATCTTAAACTCTATGACATTATGGTCACTACAGCAAAGGCAAACATAGAGGGTCATGACTCCAAACAAATCTTTCTTATTTTTGAACAGTATATCTAAAAAGGCAGCACTCCTGTTTGGCACATTCTGTAACTGTGTTAGGAAGTTGTCCAAAGTTCACTGTAGAAATCTCATCAATTACTTCTGCACCACAGTTTTGCTTTCCTAGCAAATATCAGGGCAGTTGAACTCCCCTAGTAGAACTAGGGCCTGCAAACTCAAAGCTTCTATGAGTTATCTGGGTAAGGCTTGGTCTTGATCAAGTGGTCTGTAGCAAACGCCTACCATGAAATCTCCTCTGATGGAGATCTTGCTGATTTTGAAACAAAGGGTCTCTACTGTCCTCTTGTCATTGATAAACTCCATGCACTTAACCCTCTCTTTTACATAGAGGCCAACCACTCCTCTTCTACTCTTTCCGCATTTCCTGAATAGCTTGTAACATCATTGCAGTACTCCAGTCATGTGAGCTGTCACACTGCATTTCTGTAATTTCAATGAGATTTTAACTCTTTGACTAAACATGAAGTCCTGGTCTTGCTTGTTTCTGACCCTGCATGCATTGCCATGCTGCAAAGTAGCTCAGGCAAGGACCATGTGTCTAAGCTGTCAAATGCAGCTCCTGAGTGGAGTGAGGACTACCAGAGTTTACCATAGCTCTTTGTCACACATGCTTTCCAGCAGGCTGATGGCAGTTTACAGCAGCACCACATCAGAGCTGCATTTAGGCAGTCAGCTGAGCCCCTAGGAGTGCAAAAAGAAGGCATATGCAGGGTCCCAAGAGTGGATAGCAAATTTTAGATCATATTAATGTTACAGACTATTGTAAGTGCATTCAAAAGAAGAAAAAAAATATTGTGTTTTCTGTTAGTTGTATAAAATGGAGAGAAAATCTTATCATTGTAAAACTTTGATTGTAGTGTGAAATCTAGCCACTCTCTTAGGGAAACTGTTCATTGTATAGCTTGGAATTAAATATTCATCACATTATCTTATGATTATGTTGTTAGGCAATTCAGTGGTGCTTATTGATATAAAATATGCAGTTGCTATAGTAATTACAAAAGATTCAATATACTTTTAGTATTAATTCAGTATTTATTTAGTATTAATTGACTTTTGCACATGTAGAGTGACAACATCTTCCCAAGCACAGGTAATTATCAGTGAATCACATAAAGATATTTAAGGAAATTCTTCTGAAGAAAAATTATAGATGTAGAATAATTTCTTTTTTTGTGTGTGTGTTAGGTCATTTGCAAAGAATTTTTTTCTCACTTTTTAAATTTTGACATGTAGTGAGAAAAAGAAAAATCTCTTTAAACTAAAAAGGATTTAGAGAAGAGATTAGATTTAGAGAAGAGATATATTGCCTCATATTCTAAAAGCAGTGACAGACATTTGACTTCACTTCTCCATCCATTCCTTCATCTCAATATTCAGTCCTCAGTACACAGGCACCACTTCCTGGCATTTTTATTTTATCCTACTCATTTGCATTTAATTCTCCAAGGTAATGTGAAAAAAAAATATGACAAAGGATGGAGAAAGGCTGAAGGACAACATTTTGCCATTTACTAAAGGGGAAAAAATTCCATTGTGGGCCCGTACATTGTTTTTATTACAGTACTATAAGACTGGTTTTCTGGGAAAATAATTAGAAAGGAACTGAAAGAGGGATAAATTCTCTGATATTAGCTGATCCCCTTACCATTCCCAGAAGGTGATTAACACAGGGAAAACTCTGTTATAGCATCTTCCACCGTCAGTAAAGATCTGCAGAAATAATAAGAGAGATGATTTTGTTTTTCTGCTGTTAGAACACCAAGGTTTTAACATTTTCCTCCAAGCCTGATCAAGTGCCAAGACCGTGTTGATTGTACTGGTTATTTTCTGTCTGTTGGCAATGGCTAAAAGTTAAATAATTCTATATTAAGTTTTCAACATAATTGATTTTCATATTATTGGCCATGACAATTTGCTTAGACAATTTTGGCCTCCACAAGTAAAATGTTGTCCTCTTTTAAGCATTTTTTTTTTCTTTTTTTTGTTTTTCTTTCTTTTTTTTTTCTTTACTGCTTCTCTTGCCTGCACATTAAAGTCACAGGTATAGCTGACATGAAAAAATGTTAGGACATGCGGTCCTACATTCTCTTTCAGAAACAAAACCAAAATTAAATAAGCAGTACAGCATTACAGAAGTACAGAACAGTTGTATTTTTCCTAAACAAAAAGTGAAGAACAAAGTGTATGCTTAAATCTTAAATGATAAAAGCCTGTAGTTCCTGATTATTTGTGATTTTAAGTTTTAAAGTCATGTCGATGATTGAAACTGCAGTGCATACTATGTGGTGAAAATCTTATTAATGCAGAACTAACATAACTCAAACACCATTAGCAAGTTAGCACATTTATATGTTTATATTGGCAGAAAAATTGAACTCTTCAAGCAGAAAAAGAGACTTCTATTTAAAATGAACTCACAAAAAATTGCTCTACTGAGGCTTTTAAACATGGATATGGCTATTGTCCTTGAATATTCCTACTGTATTACAGATTTCTGAAGTTAAAGAAATCTACTATATTATACTGCAAAAGAATTTTGAAGAAGGGATTACATTCAAGTAGCTCAAATATCCTCCAGTGTTTTAACTACAAAGTGCAACATGAAAAATATTCCTTTTCAAAACTAGAATAATAACTAATTGTGAATTGATGTAATAGCTACTAACAGGAAAAAAATGGGAAGACTCCTCATAACCTCCGTATTTTGAATTTACTTTAAAGCAATGGTCACCAAAAACTCATGACTGTCAGTTTATCATTTGTACATTGTGAGTGACTAGCTTAAACAAGACTGGAGAAAACTATCTGTAAAAAATCTGAGTCTGCTGCTTCCGGCATATTGACATAAATGACGTATATCTCAGTGTAATGCTAGGCATGCATAGATTTAAGTAACATCTCAGAGAAGTGAAACGTATCAATGTTATCCTAAATTCAAAGATTGAACCTTTCTGGTATTGAACCATCTGTTGAAGAATGGGAATGTATAAAATATAATTTAAAGAGTTTTGAGATACTTCTGTAAAACCTTAAAAATATGTCCAAATAAGTTTAATGAATTTTTAAGCCAGACTGGAACAAGATTTTTACTAAACAATATGAAATGTTACAGTACTTATTATTTAGGAAGCCTAGTTAATGTGCCCGACTCTCCTTTGCGTAACTAGGCAATAAGAAAAATGAGAATTGAGTTGTTAAAATTCCTTACAAATGTCTATAAGATCTGAAAAGTAACATGTAAGAACTAGATATCAACACAGAGATAGATGTTATTGCATTACCAGAAACCTCAAAATATCATCAGGAATCAGAGGCCATGGCTATATATTATATTATTACATGATGTCCACATAAATCTTTTACTATTCAATAGTCAATACTAGGTGGAAAAATTAACATATTTTTAGACAAATATAATATATTATTTATTAAAAAAAATTGACAAGGGAATGTTAGTGCTTCTTAGGACTCAAGCACAGCTAACTAAGTCAAGAAATTTTTATACTCTTGTCAAGAAACAAGAAATTACTGTAACCACCAGTTAAAGTACAAGCAATTGTGGCAGAGAGAATAAATGGAGATACAGGAAGGTTAATCCAAAGTTAGAAAGTGTGTGTGATTCTGAGGTGGACATATGATTGTTTTAAACATGTTTGTTGTTTCACCTGTATATATATGGTGACATACACAAGTAATGTAATTGATTTGTAACTGATTTTGGGTTTTTTTTAGGAAAAAGATTATAATTGAAAAAATGTAAGGCCATAGGAAATAGCAAATAGGATAGAATTTAAAAATTCAGAATTAGGAGCCTGAATTTCCCATAAAGAGAGATTAATCTATTCCACTCTACTGGAAGATCTGCTTCACATCAGATGCTCCCACCTCTGTAAAATCCAGGGGAAAAAAAAAATAATAAAATTAAAATTTAATATTTGGCATGGTAAATGTTTTCCCTGCTGGTCGATGATACTTTGTTGATATTCTTCAAAATATTTTAACAACTTATTCCAGGAACTATATCCCATGATATGATACACCTGAGTATGGCAAAGTTACATTTGTGTGTGTGGGCAGGAATATACTTTCTCCTTGAAGGAGGGCTAAAATAATTATCTTCAAAGTTAGAGGCAAATATGTCATGCAGGACAGTGTCAAATACTTTGCATAAGTCCAGGCAGATGATGTCAGTTGCTCATCCCTTCACCAATGCTGTATCCTTGTCATAGAAGGCCATCAAATCAGTCAAGCAAAATTTGCCCTTAGTGAAGCTGTGTTGGCTGTCACCATTCGTGCCTCCTGGCATTTTTGCCTGACTTCTTCGTTGGAATGCATTGCTCCTGAGCTTGGAGGAGGTGCTCATTGAATATCAACCAAATTTCCTGGGCCCCTCTTCCCTCCAGGGCTTTATCCCATGGCACTTTACCCATCAGATCCCTGAAGAGGCCAAAGTCTGCTCTCCTGAAGCCCAGGGTATATATATAGTAATGGTGAAATATAACAAACCAAAGCCTGGACAGTAACCTCCAAAGACACAAGAGTACACTGTGAAGGAATTTATCTGTTTCTTAATGATTATAATGATTCATTTCCTGGTATTCACACTTTTAATATTTCAGTTTCTCCAAAACACAGCACCTCAGATTTTGACTAATGATTTAAGACTAGCTTGTATTGCCACAATCTTGACTTGAAGTAGTAACCAATGAATTTTGACAGACATAGGCATCAAATGTGTCTATATTTAAAGAGGCTTTTTATGCCAGAAGGATCTATTGATGGTGAATGAATCTGAATGATCTGGATGCGTATGGAACTTCTGTTCTTCACTGTATTTTGGAAACAGGTAGCCAGTCACCCCCACAGGTGACAACTAACCAATATCAAGATTGTGTGCAGAGTTCTCAAATCCTTAAAATAAGTAGAAAGAGATTCAAGAAGGCCAGGATAATATGATGTTAACTTACCATTACATATATATTTTTTTACAATTTTGCAACTTTCAGCTTATCTGTAAAGTCTTCTCATATTAAATAGATTTACTCATGTGATGAGCTGCATAAATCAATTATCTGAGGCAGTGCTTCCAAAATCCAGTGGATTTACTTACTTCTTTACTTACTCTTTGCAGTGTTGTAAAAATCAGCACAGAGCTGTGAGACAATGCACACTTAGGTGACCTGTCTTGTAAGCAACCACTTGAATTCAGAAGGGTTTTCAGAAAATGTCTTAAAACAAAAGATAAAGGAAGCATTTATAATTGTCAATAAATAAAGCAAAAAGTTTATATAGACCACTTGTTGTATCTCTGAAAGATTTTTCAGATAATCAATAAAAGCTAAACAAAAATTTTTCTTAGTTTTACAAGAATATACTACACTGCCTGTACGCTGCAACACTTTAAAGATTGCAGTGATTAAAAACAAATCTTCATGAGATTCACACAAAATCAGAGGCAGAAGCAGGAAACCTGTGTTACTTATTGAGATAAAGACAACAGGTAAAAGGATAAAAGCAAAAATGGGGATATTGAAGTGAAAAGTACATTTGAGAATCAGAGGCAGATAAATTACTGGGTAAAGAAATCACATAAGAATTTTTTGACTGTGTTTTATTGTCAAACTGGATTATAGTCTTGAATATAAAATATTAGTATATTAGAATATTATATTGTTACATTGTAGTAGAACATTGCTTTCACTAGTTATTGCTGAAGAGGAAGTACTCACCAGAAAGCACAAATAAATTTTGTTCATCAGTCACTTTACAAATGCAGTGAGATCAATTATAAATAGCCATTAAAACCATAAAGGTGTACATTTTTCTCCATTTAACTCCAAAGAAATTCAATATTAACTCATAACATTTCAGTATTTTGTGTTGCTGTATAAGAAGACTTCATAAACTGTAAATAAGTATAGCTAATAGCTTAAGATTCATATTTTAGTCACTCCTTTTTTTCTCCTTAGCCAGACTTACAAAATAAAGTGATTGGTTTAATTTACAATTTTTTTTTTCCTTCTAGATTTCAGACTATGGTACTGAAAGTAAATATCTGTTAGGAATATTTCAGATTAGTATGAATAATAGAAATTAGGAGTCAAAGGCTTAGCTTTCATCAGGTCCATTCCACTGTAGAATGACATGGCTTTCCTTTGAGACCTCCACTATAAAGCTACCCTGAGAAAAGGCAGCAAACACAATTCATAACTCTGCCACAGCACAGATGCAAAAGAGATGTGTTTTACATCCCAACTCTACCCCGAAGGATAGAGTCACATGTTCAGATGGAGCAGCAGATTGTGTCTAGAACACTCACTGGTCTCCCCTTCCTGACTTTCTTCCCACACACAGATAGGAGCTGCAAGAGTCAGACAGTTTCCTATTAAAAACACAGATGAAAAACTGTGTTTGGCATTAGTCTCATTCATGACCTCAATGGCTTCAACTACTGGTGCTACAAATGAGGAGCCTTCCTCTCATCTCCCTCTCGTCTCCTTGTTTTCCAGCTTCTGGTGTGGTTTTGAACAGACTTAATCAGACTATTGCTTCTTTGAGGGGGAAAAGTGCAGGTTGAGTGGAAGTAATGACATTCTTTCTAGAGGCTAATGTCAGGGAAAGAATGAGTCTTTATCCAGTAGCAGCTGAATCATGTTTTGTGAAAGTGCAATACAACTTTATGGTAATTTCACATATCTTAGTGTGATTTTTTTTTTATTAAGTTAAGCAAGATGGTCTGTCAGAATACAGAGGAAGCAATAATTCTTTCGCTTCTGTTGTTTATTTCTGGTGCCATAATAATCACTAGAGAAATAGGATAAGCTCATGTTTAGCTGAGGGCACCTGTCAGTTACAGGAAAACAGTGCATTTAGCAAAGATCTGAATACCAAGGAATCAACAGGAAAACTTTTAATGACTTCAACAGATTATTAATTTAGTGCCTTAAAAGTGTCATTCTCAAGCAGAAAGGACACAGTTTATGTCCTTTGTGTTATTTGTCATGTGAGATAGAACCTACAGTAAGTAAGAACATAAATTTGTTTTTAAGATATGCTACTGTAAATAATCATACAGACATTGATTTGTCAATAAATGCCCTTTGTAGTCTTTCAAAATAGATAACACTATTTTATGAAAGTCTAGCATTTTTCAAGTTTTCTTTAAAGTTTTCAGTGCTGCAGCCGTTGGTTCAATGGGTTGGAGAGTGGTTACAGCAGAAAAAATGCTGATATGCCACACACCAGTATATATGCACAAAAAAATGCACAGTAATAAAGGTGATCTTTCTGTTCTATTATATAAACTCTGTCTTTCAAGACATTAGTGAAGGTGATGACATAAGTTACCTCTTGAAATGTTCTTTTAAAAACAAAATAGTTTATGTTACTATCATTACTGGTTTTGCTCCAAATACATGATTTTTTTTTCTTTTTAAGATTATAAGCTTGGACACAAGAGAAAATCTATTTTACCTTGTGAAAATAAGTAAACACGAATATTCTGTTATCTTGTATGAGGTAGTTCTCATTTTGATCAATGGTGTTTTAATCCTTCACATCTTGATTAATGTAAGTTAGAGCTTGGTTTATGAATCTGCTACATGTGTTTTGTATGTGAATTAAAAGGTGAACTTTCTTTTTGCAGTGAAGACTTGTGGATCCAATCTTCAGGGACCTGGTGGCACTTTCACGTCACCCAATTTTCCATTCCAGTATGACAGCAATGCTCAATGTGTGTGGGTGATCACAGCTATCAATACTAATAAGGTAAGTTTCAAATTCTGACTTTGCTTTAAAAAAATCAACAAACAAAAGCATATGTAGACCATAACATTTTTCACTAATATGATTTATCTGTACGGTCCAGCTGCTCTACTTGGTGCATTGCAGACATTTCTAAGGAACGGCTGATATTAGATGAGTATGAACAGATGTTAAAACCTGTTGTTTCCCCTAACAGTGTTTTGCTTTTTGTATGCCAGGTAGATGTCAGTATGTTTTTATGTATTTCTCTAAATGAATTCCCAGAAGCAGCTACCCAATGGGATAATGCAATGTCATGGATCCACTAATGTTGTGTTATAATCGATAGAGCTGTTTCATATATAAGACTGTTTATATCGTTGACCTTAGACTATGTGAGAAACCACTAAAGTTCATTAATTCACTTTCACTTTATGAAGGACTATTCTAAAGTTGTGTAATTTGTTTCCTTATCTGAATCACTGTACTAATATCCCATACACTTTATACCTACACTTTAAACCAAAAGTACTATGAGTTCTGATAATGCCAGATGAGTCAAAGTAGAGCAATAAAGTTAAATTATGACACCAGTTGTCTTTAAATTCAAGAGCTAGGCACCTGGCAGCAATGGTTATATTCTATTTCCAGGTGTATAATTTTATCCGAACTAAGTGTAATGGACTTATTTAGATGTAATAAAACAAAAAATTAGCTGTACAGCTCAAGAATGTTTTATAAAGGACTATCAACATCTCTGTTTGCTTCTATAGGGGTATATTCTACCTCCTAATTTTTGTCTTATATGGTCATCTGCATCACACTCCAGTAATTGATCAGAGATGTCTAGAAGGCCTACCCCTTTAGACTTGAGTTTATTAACCAGGAAGCCAGAGGACTTGGTGAAAACCTGATTACATTTCAGAAACCATTTAGGTACACTTGTACATTTCTTTCTCTAATCTTACAAAGTCCTATGTGGAAGAAGGAAAATAGATGTTTAATCAAATGATTAGAATATTTATAATGAAGATGGTAGATGTGTTTGGGTGGTGGAGGGGGTTGTTTGCTTGTTTTATCCTTGTTCTAAGGACCACTAATCAAATTTATCCAATTTATATATTAAAAAAAATGTGTCAAGAGTCCCTGAAAGCTTATGCAGTCTCTATCCCACAGATGGACCCAAAGTGAGCAAGATGATATCTGTGCACATCTAGCATTTCTGAGAGAAAGTTCTGTCGAATGTGGATAGAATTTAATATCATATTGTTTGAGGAAATTAAACACAACTCTCTCACTTTGAACAAGTACTCTGACTGCCTTGAAACCACCACTGAACTGTTGTATAGAATGAACATTCTGCATTAAAAGAATCCCTTTCTTAAATGCAGCAAGGGCATGCCTACATAAAAAAAAAAAAAAGGCAAATAAGATTTTATACATTTCCACCAATGGTAAAACCAAAACTTTAAGCTCACAGACTGGTATGTACCTACTGGCAAATCACAGGTGACAGCAGGGTTAAGATGTTAATGATTTGAAGAATGTTTAGGATTACACTTCGGCAAAAGTATTCATGTCTTAATACTGCCTTCTTCCTCTCTTCTGTCACATCCCAACATCTCACCTGCAACTATGTCACATCTGATTTACTCTGTCCCAGGACACAATGACGAGAGAAGGGAGAGGTGACTCAGATTCACTGATTCCTCTGGTTGGAATAAGGTATATACAATACTAGGCCATGAGTAAACAGAGACTTCTATTCAATAGTTAGGCTTTTTGTTAAATAACTGGGTGTCCTTGTTTAGCCCCACTCAGGACTAAACTACACAGTCTCTCTCTCTCACTCCTCCCACCCTCCAAGGGTGGACTTAGACAGGTTTAGGGTGGACCCACCGCTGGCCAGGGCTGAGCCAATTGGTGGCAGAATGTTCCATGATAATGCCTCTGTGATAACGTATTTAAGAAGGGGAAAAACAGAAAAAAAGAAGCAAGAAGATGTGAAGAAGCTGAAGTGGGAGCATAGAGGGGGAGGTGCAAGCCTTGTGGGCCTTGTGGCCCTCACCCCCTGGCCTCCTGTCAGGCAGTTGTCTGGGTCCGACTCAGCCCAGCCTGGCTGCAAGAAGTGGAGAGGAGATGTGAAGAGAACCTGAGAGGTGTCTGCCTGAGCCGATTGTGAAGAATTTCTTGTGAGAGGAACAGCTGCAGACACCAAGGTCAGTGAAGAAGGAGGGGGAGGAGTAATGTGGCTCCTGGCAGAGATTCCCCTGCAGCCTGTGGTGAAGACCATAGTGAAGCAGGCTGTCCACCTGCAGCCCATGGATGCCCACGGAGGAGCAGAGATCAACCTGCAACCTATGGAGGACCCCACATCTGGGCAGATGGATGCCTGAAGGAGGCTGTGGTCTGTAGAGGGCCTGCTGGGGCAGCCAGTTCCTGATGGACTGCACCCCGTGGAAAAACGACCCACACCAGAGCATTTCACAAAGGACTGTAGCCCATGGGTGGGATCCCACGCTGGAGCAGGGAAGGAATGTGAGGACCGAGGAGGAGGAAGAAGTGGCGTAAAGTGACAAGTGATGAACTGACCATAATCCCCACTCCCTCTTCCCCCCTGTGCCACACAGTGGGTGGAAGGAGGTAGAGATAATTGAACATAATGTTAAGCCTGGGAAGAGGTAGGAGCGGGAGGAAGTTACTTTGTTCTCTTTCTCATTATCCTGTTTTGATTTTAATAATAAATAAATAGTTTTCCTAAGTCGAGTCTGTTTTGCCTGTAACGGTAGCTTTAAAAATCTCTGTCCTTATCTCTGATCTTGAGCCTTTTTTCTTATATTATCTCTCCTTATTCCCTTGGAGAGTAGGGGCAGTGAGAGAGAGACTGCGTAGCTTGGTCCTGAGCGGGCCTAAACTACAACAACCCACCACTAGCTAAAGCTGAGCAAATCAGTGATGTTGGTAGTGCCTCTGTGATAACACGTTGTTGTAGTTCAGCCCCGATTGGGACCAGACTACGCAGTCTCTCTCTCGCTCCCCCCACCCTCCGAGAGAATAGGGGGAGATGATATAAGAAAAACGGCTCAAGGTTTGAGATAAAGACAGGGAGAAATCCTTAAAGTTACCGTTACGGGCAAAACAGACTCGACTTGGGGAAAACTATTCATTTATTTCTAAAATTAGCAGGAGAATGAGACAGGGAACAAGATAACCTCCCCCCACCCCTCCCTCTTCCCGGGCTTAACATTATCTCTACTACCTTCCCCTCCCGAGCGGCACGGGGCGGGAAAAGGGAATGGGGGTCGCTGTCAGTTCATCACACGTTGTTTTACGCTGCTGTATCATCGTCAGGGGAAGAACTCCTCGCATTCCTCCTCTGCTCCAGCGTGGGGTCCCTCCCACGGGCCACAGTCCTTCGTGAAACTGCTCTGGCGTGGGTCATCTCTTCCACGGGGTGCAGTCTCTCCAGAACAGCTGTCCCAGCGGGCCCTCCACGGGCTGTTCTGGCGTGGGGTCCTCCACGGGCTGCAGGTGGATCTCTGCCCCTCCGTGGACCTCCATGGGCTGCAGGTGGACAACCCGCTCCACCATGGTCTTCACCACGAGTTGCAGAGGAATCTTGGCCAGAAGCCGCATTACTCCTCCCCCTCCTTCTTCACTGACCTTGGCATCTGCAGCCGTTCCTCACAACAGGCTGGCAGACGCCTCTCAGGATCCTTTTTACATCTTATTCACTTCTCATCTCCTCTCCACTTCTTGCAGCCAGGCCGGGCCGAGTTGGGCCCAGTCGGCTGCCTGGCAGGAGGCCAGAGGGTGAGGCCTGCAAGGCCCATGAGGCTCGCGCCTCCCCCTCTCTGCCCCCCACTCAGCTACTTCACATCTTCTCCTCCTTTTTTTCCTGTTTTCCCCTACTTAAGTACGTTATCGCAGAGGCGTTATCACGGGACATTCTGCTACCAATTGGCTTGGCCTTGGCCAGCAGCGTGTCCGCCCTAGGCCTGACTGAGTCCACTGAACAAAGGGGAGCGACTTCTAGCAGTTTCCTACAGAAGCTACCACCTTAGGCCCCCCCTCACTAACAAAACCAGAACACACGTTTACAACAGTGTAAAAAATGCTATGCAGCAGCATCTGAGGGAGAGGAATAAGAACATGTGAGAGAAAACTCTGCAGACACCAAGGTCAGAGAAGGATTAGGAGAAGGTGCTCCAGGCATCAGAGCAGAGATTCCCTGCAGCCTGTGGAGAAGATTATGGTGATACAAGTTGCCCCCCCCTCCACCTCAAATCCATGTCTCTGCAGTTTAGAGCCAAGGATGTCGTGTGGGACAGTGTCAAATGCTATGCACAAGTCTAGGTAGATGACATCAGTTGGTTGTCCCTTCTCCACCAATGCTGTAACCTCATCATAGAAGGCCATCAAATTGATTAGTGAAGTTGTGTTGGCTGTCACCAATCACCTCTTTATTTGTTGTGTGCCTTAGCATGGTTTCCAGGAGAATCTACTCCATGATCTTGCCAGGCACAGAGGTGAGTCTGACCGGCCTATAGTTCCCTGGGTCTTCCTTATTTCCCTTTTTAAAAATGGGGGTTATGTTACCCCTTTTCCAGTTGTTAGGAACCTCACCAGTCTGCCACAACTTCTCAGATATGATGGACAGCGGCTTAGCAACTGATTAGAAGAACCAAAACTTGTTAAGATTAAAAGAAAATTTTACAAGTTAGATCAACTTCTTTTAGCATATATTGAGGAATCTGAATGTGCAAATTTTTACTTACATAATCAGTGGTTTAATGTGTTCAGTTTCGATTCATGCTAACATTGCCTTCTTGTTCTGAACACAATAGTGCTTGCCTTGCATGAATTCTAAAAGCCATAACTTTTGATGTTTGCCTTAAAGTAAAAAATGTTTTGATGCATAATAGAGATTAGCCATTAAGAGTTACTTATAATGACTACAACAAATAATGTCATGGTGTTCATTACAACATGGCAATATTTGCAATATTTTATACCACAGACGAGAGAATCAAGAGGACTTATTGATCTTGGTATTTCAGGACTTAACTGGTCTAGTATTTCAGAGCTCCTTCTATTGTGTCATTTGCAACAAAATAACTCAGAAATTGAGAATCTTCTAAGGGAGAAAGCACTAGATAAAAGACCCTGAAAGGAACTTCAGTGTAAATAGACATTCTTCCGATGTCTACATGCCTATTCCAGGATTGAATCTGGCTAATCATCTTCCGTGATTGGTTTCAGAAGTAAGTTTGATATCAGTACAATATGGATGAAAGAAATACTGTCCCAGGCAATCATCTGCCTCCTTAACTTTGTACTATATTAGAGTTGGTCTCTTTCCTTGTACAGTTGACCAGACATTCTGTTCATCCCGAAGCCTTGTTGGCAGTGGAGTAGAACCATGACTAAATACCTCAAACATGTAATAGAATCATAGAATAGTTTGAGTTGGAAGGAACTTTAAAGGTTGTCTAGTCAAACTCCCCTGCAAGGAAAAGTGACATCTTAAACTCGATCAGGTTGTTCAGAGCCCCATCCAACCTGGCTTTCAATGTTTCCAGGGATGGAGCATCCACCACCTCTCTGGGCAACCTGTTCCAGTGTTCCACCACTCTAACTGTAATTTTTTTTTCCTTATATCAAGTATCAATCAACTTCCTTCTATTTTAAAACTATTACCCCTCACTGTCCAGAGGATATAGTGAGTTTACTACTGGAAAGAAGAAAATTAAATAAAAATCAGTTGTGAAAGGAAGGTTACGTGGGTTGGAGTCAATAATAAAACTCATTGATGAAGGTGCACCAGGACATCTGATATCAGTGAGATCCACATATTTTTAGTGTTCTTGTACGCAGTTTTTGCATGCTCATTCTTATCAGGATCCTGTGCTAAGGAGTTGATCTATTCAAGATAAAATAATTAAGATTGTAATTAGAAAGAGATCTGTGATGTGCTAAAGCTCTGACTAGTGATCCAGTGTTAAAAGAAATATGAGCAACTTGTACATAAATTTGTAACAATGAGATATCTATGGTTGCCTGTTTGGTACCATACCCTGATAAAAATGCTTTTATGTGTTTTGTAAAAAAAAAAAATATTTTTAACTTTTTCAACTGCTGCTTGTTGAAAGGAACATTTTTACATTCTGCTTAAATTTGAAATATTTCAGGACAGTTGAATAACTTTCATACAGGAAATTTACAATTAGTTTATTAAACATGAACTTTGTAAGACTGTTTTAGCCACATATTTAACCCCTCTCCCCCTCCAAATATTGAAGTAATACTGATATTTATTTTACTGTGGTTGTGGAAAATCAGAGAGCCAATCATGAGTTAGCATAACCTAGACAGTACATTGCTGCGTTATGTTCAATTTGCTGTGTATGAGGAGCCCCACTGCCTTTTTTCCAAAGCTCTTTTACAGTCAGTTGACTTTGAGTATGTACTGGTGTGTGGGGTTGCTCTCCTCAGAAGCAGAGACTTCCATTTCCCCCTGTAGAACTTTGTGAGGTTCCTGTCAGCCCGTTTCTCTAGCCTGTCAAGGTCTCTTTGAATGGCAGCACAACTCACTGGTGCATCAGCCACTCCTCACAGTTCTATATTGTCTTAAAACTTGCTGAGGATGCACTCAATACCATCATCAAGGTCATTAATGAGAATGTAGAACAACATTGGACCCATTATTGAGCCCTGAGGTGCATCAAGAGTGACTGGCCTCCAGCTGGATTTCTTACCTCACTGTACATTTATCTACCCATACATCGTCAGTTTGTCTGTAAGGATAGTGTTGAAATGCTTACTGAAGTTCAAGATCAGCATCCACTGCTCTCCACTCATCCACCAAGCCAGTCATCTCATTGTAGAAGGCTATCAGGTTGAAGAGGCATGATTTCCCCTTTATAAATCCGTGCTTACTACTTTCAGGAATCCTTCTGTCCTTAATAATTTTGGAAACAGTGTCCTGGAGGTTTTGCTCCATCACTTTCCCACAAATCAAAGTGAGGCTGACTGGCCTGTAGTTCCTCAGATACTCTTTCCTGCCCTTCTTGAAGATAGGAACAAAGTCTTTTTTCTTCCAGTCCTCAGGATTCTCTTCTTTATCACCATGAGCTTTCAAAGATGATCAAGAGTGGCCTCACAGTGACATTGGCCAGCTCCCTTTGCACCAATGTGTGCAGTCCTTCAGGTCTGATGGATTTGTGTATACCCAATTTTTTAAATGTTCCCTAACTGGATCCTCCTCCAGCAAGGGTAAGTCTTCCTTGCTCTAGACTTTCCCTCTGATCTCAGGGGTCTAGGATTCCCGAAGGCAAGTCTTATCAGTGAAGAGGTATTCATTGATCTTTTCTCTGTCCTTTGTCACCATGCAGCCTGCCCCATTCGGTGGACAGCTCCTGTTTCCTGTCATCTACTTTTTGCTGCTGACATGCCTGTAGAAGACCTTCTTGTTCCGTTCATGTCTATTGCCAGACTTGGCTTTAGATGGGCTTTGACTTTGCTACAAATACTAGTGCATACTCAGAGGAGTGTCTTTACACTCCCAGGTGTCCTGATCCTGATTCCATCTCTCGTATGCTTCCATTTCGTGTTTGAGTTTAGTCAGGAGCTCCTTGTTCATTCATGCAGGTCTACTAGTACCTTGGCATGTTTTTCTGTTCATTAGGGTGAACCATTGTTGAGCTTGGAGATAGCAATCCTTGAAAATCAATCAAGTCTCTGGATTGTTCTCTCCAGAACTGTCTGCGTGGGATTCTTCAAAACAGAACCCTGAACAAAGTTTGTTCTCCTGTCAGGGTTGTGTTCCTGCCTTTTGCCTTGCCTCCCTCCTTTCAGGAGGAGATATTGGGGTGGTTGAAATTCCCTGTGAAGACCCATACCTGCACATGTGAGGCTTCTCCAACAGTATATGATGGAGGAAATTCTTGGACAGTTATCTCACTTATAGGTTTTTTTAACATAGTTAATCCACTGATTTTTTTTTTTTAAATATGTCAAGCAAGTGATTTTTGCCACTGTTTTATCTATGGCTACTCTGGAATCAACTAAAGATTTAGTGATCAAAACCAGCAAAACTATAGTTACAGGGATCTGCCTGAAAGAACATCCAAGAAAATTGTACCTCTCTGTGGTACTGTAAAGGTGCAACAGAATTTAAAGTTCTTTGCTTTGATCTAAACTGTGATTCTCGTATTATTAACCCCTTGGGTCCATAGGAAACATTGTTGTAAATAACTGCACAGAAATGAGAAAAAGGATTTCTCAGTTTGAACTGCACTTCATTACATCGCTCATATCTATTAAGGGAAATTATACTTGTATATCTCATGAGATATTGTACAAACTCATCAATTATGTTTTGGACAATGCTGTGAATTGCTGGTAATTTACTCTGACACTATGTAATGGGATCTTGTAATTTTATATTTATATTTTTAATAGACTAAAAAATCTTTGTATTTTCATAGCTTAATTCCCTTCCCTTCCCCAAAAGTAGTGCATTTTTTCTTATTATTTTCTCCTAAAAACTAAAAATGTATTTTCTTTTAATTGTTTCTATATGATATCAGATGCTTGAGCAATATTTCTTGCCAATAAACAGCTGGAAATATTGTTTATAACTTTTTATGGTATCACATTTGGTTTATTTTGTCTCAGATATGAACTGTATGCACAGAAAGTAGGTCACAGGCTGATTTTTACAGTTAACTTGCATCTTGGTCCAGACCAGTCTTTTTCTCAGGTTATGTTGTGACTTATTCATCATGGGACCATAGGCAGAGGAAGCTAATGACTTCTGATGGGTTTAATCGAAACAGAGATTTATGTGCATATAATTTTTTTATATATATTTATAGTTAAGCAACAGAAAAAAAGGTTTGTTTTTTTCTCACACTAGAAGACTGATAGTTAATATCAACTAGATATAAAACAGAGATAAGCATTTTCTATTAAAGCTGTTTCAACACAAACCATGATAACTTTATCTACTTGTTTTTAAAAAAAGAAAGTATCTTTAAAATTCCCTGCGCTAAATATCTACAATATCTCATCTTACCAGCGTAAAAACTGATTGAATT
Source organism: Chlamydotis macqueenii (assembly GCF_036417535.1). Classification (NCBI taxonomy): domain Eukaryota; kingdom Metazoa; phylum Chordata; class Aves; order Otidiformes; family Otididae; genus Chlamydotis; species Chlamydotis macqueenii. The sequence continues at coordinate 147,112,097 of NC_141557.1, read as the reverse complement.
CATTTGGCATTTTTTGATAAATCTGGCAACCATCACAATCTGATGTTCTAAAACTTTAAATGCCATTTCTTGAACTTAAAGAATTATCATCATGAAAGCATTTTCATATTGTTACAAACATTGCAATATGTTCTGTATTGTGTTATCTGAATGATAGAACTTCATTTTTTATGTTTTATTCCTTCCATAACTCAAATATCTACTGCTGCTTGTAGTGACACAAATTCTGCAGCTATCCCTTGACCTTTTTCAGAAAATCTTTGTTGTTAATTTTAAAACACAGAATGAATGATACACATAATAAAATTCCAGATAGTGAAGAAAAGAAATCTGTTATCTGCTATTAATATGCATATCATAGAAAAAAACAACAAATAAAATGACAGACATATGTAATTTGTAGATTATAAATCTGAAATTACCTGTTTGACAGGTGGAGTTAAATCATATAGCAATTCTTCATTATAGACGTTCTTGAATTATGATTCTTCAAATGCTCTAGATATCTTTCGAATATAAGAATGATGAATTTAATTGTTTCATTCTTAGCTAATACTTTAAAAAATACAAATTTCATGTATTAGTTACAATAATATTAGTTTGCTGTATCTCTCTGCTTTAGATTAACAAAATAAATTGATCTAATTCCTAATAAAGTAAGAAGACTGTTTCCAGCACTGCACCAAGGCACAATTATTTTTTCTGTATCTTCACTCGCCTCCTTTTCATTTGTTACGAAGTAGTTTTAAAGTTGCACAATTTCCTCAGCTTCATTCAACATAAACGGCTGTTGTTTGTTAGGCAGTGAATGCCCTGATTTGTTAGCTTTTTTTTTTTTTTTGCCATATGTATTTTTCACAGAGCTAAACCAGACCTGTTAGGCAGTAATTGCTAGATAATTGTTATCATAGTGTGTCGTAATTCAGCCCCAATTGTGACCAGACTATGCAGTCTCTCTTTCACTCCCCCCACCCTCCAAGGGAATGGGAGAGATAATATAAGAAAAACGCTAGAGGTTTGAGATAAGGACAAAGAGAAATCCTTAAAGTTACCATCACGTGCAAAACAGACTCGACTTTCAGAAAACTATTCATTTATTTCTAAAAACAAAGCAGGATAATGAGACAGAAAACAAGATAACCTCCCCCAACCCCTCCCTCTTCCATGGCTTAACATTATCTCTACAATCTTCCCCTGCTGAGCGGTGCAGGAGGAAAGAGGGAACGGGGATTACGGTCAGTTCATCACACGTTGTTTTACGCCGCTGCTTTGTCATTGGGGGAAGGACTCCTGACATTCCTGCCCTGCTCCATCTTGGGGTCCCTCTCATGGGCCACAGTCCTTCGTGAAACTGCTCTGATGTGGGTCATCTCTTCCACGGGGTGCAGTCCCTCCAGACCAGCTGCTCCAGTGGGCTCTCCATGGGCCACAGCCTCCTTCAGGCCTCTACCTGCCCTGGCATGGGGTCCTCCATAGGCTGCAGATGGATCTCTGCTCTTCTGTGGACCTCCATGGGCTGCAGGGGGACAGCCTGCCTCACCATGGTCTTCACTACAGGCTGCAGGGGATTCTGGCCAGGAGCAGCCTTACTCCTCCTACTCCTTCTTCATTGATCTTGACAGCTGCAGCTGTTCCTCTCACCATAAAAATTCTTCACAATAGCCAGGCAGATGCCTCTCAGATTCTCTTCACATCTCATCTCCTCTCCTCTTTTTGCAGCTGGGCTGGGCCTAGTCGGGCCCAGTCGGCTGCCCAGTGGGAGGCCAGAAGGTGAGGCCTGCAAGGCCCACAAGGCTCTTGCCTTCCCACCTCTGCCCTCGGTCAGGATCTTCACATCTTCTCCCTTTTTTTTTGTTTCCCCCATTTTAAATACATTATCACAGAGGCGTTATCATGGAACATTCTGTTACCAGTTGGCTCGGCCTTGGCCAGCAGCAGGTCCGCCCTAGGCCTGGCTGAGTCCACTGAACAAAGGGGAACAACTTCTAGCAGTTTCCCACAGATGCCACCACCATAGCCCCCCCTCACTGAATAAAACCAGAACATCATGTAAGCATACTAAAGCCAGTTTAGGCCAAGAGAAAGCCAAATAATGCTGAGATGCTTATTGTCAGATCAGTACAAATCCTGTAGGTTTTTACTAGTAGTGGCAAAAATGTTATTTGCTGGGCTACATTAATACCTAGTTCGTGTTGTTTGCTTAAATAGCATGTGAGATAAGAAAATTGCAATTGTGACTCTTGATTTTGCCCTTCAAAAGGATAGGCTACAAAATGATCAATTTGAATTTAACAACAGGCTGAAATATCAGTAAAATCTGAATTAGGGCTAAAGTTAACCAGAGTTCAAGTTTTATGAATTATACTTTTTTTTTTTCTAATCCACAGTGACAGAAACACTGTGGAAAATGTCAGTGCTAGAATGACAGCTCTTCTGATAGATCTCAGACATATTCACACTACATATCATTCATCACCATGCATTAAGGAGAAAAATAAGCAAAAGAGTTCCTTTAAAAAAAAGATCAATCTCTTTTCAAAAATTGCAAAGAGAATTAAATGTATAAGCTCATTGTTAAATTTAGATAGATCAGAAAACTAGGTCCTGGTTTTGTTAATTTTGCATGGCAGGAATTTTTTAAAAATAAATTTTATATGACTACCTGTTATTTTTTGTTTTGTCATTATCATATTCTAAATTCTACATTCAGTGTATTTCAAGCATAAAAGTATTTTTTACTACCTGCATAAATGTATTCATTAGAATGTATTCTTTAGAATGTAGGTTTCAAATGTATTCTTTAGAATATAGGGTTCAAAAGTTTGACAGTGTTCACATTCTTATTGTTTTATCTATTGCATGTTGAAATAATTTTGAAATCAATAATGATTTATGTCTGAGAGTTGGGAGATACGTGGGTTTTGGTTTTAGGTCTAGGGTTTTTTTTAATAATTATTTTTGCTAGGGGTTTTTTTTTGTGGGTGTCGAATATCTGTTAGGAAATGTATAATCTGACTTTTGTCATAATGGCAGAGCCTACTGAAAATTTATGACATCTATCTCCAGATGCTGTAGTCCTTTACTTTCTGAGAAACCATTGAAATAGTTCAAAATAACTGGGATGCTCCTCATGTGGTATTTTTTGCAAGTCTGAAGAAGTTTACTGAGAGAACAACTTACAATTGTTTCTGAATTGATATTAAATATAGTTTCTATTTAATCACTTTACATTAAGATATTCTTAACTTTTAAAAAATATTTTTACATTCCATTTTTACCTTCCTTCTTCCTTACATCATGAAATTTTTGCAGAAATTTTTACAGGGGAATGTAAAAATGAAATATTCTGCAAAATTTTCATCTTCTCGTTTCTGAATTTTTGTGCTTTTTAGGCCAAGCCAAAAATAAGCTAAACAAATTCAGCAAAAAGCTGAGTGTTTACATTTAATTTACTACAGCTGTGTTATTTTGTTAACCATATCAAAACTGTCAGTGGAACATTTCCTAAGCTTGTTGTCAAGCCTAAAAACAGTCGCCATCCATATTTGTACACACTGACAGTATAAATCTCAAGCAGACTAGGTGCTTTAGCATGAATTCAAGCACTTATTTAATGAAGTCTGTTTTCGCCAGGCCTGTTGGAATAAACTACGCTGCAGGTCTTTTTACAAGCAAATGTCTCAAACTTGGCTTTTCTTAAGCCTAGTATGAAGATATATTGCATGTGTTACAGTCAGTGAAATGGTTAGAAAATATGAGCATAATTAAACTCACTCTTAACCGTATATTTTAACCATAATCCTGTTTTTCATCCATGCAGATTAAAAAAGTAGTTACTGTACTTATCAATAGGAGATAATGTGCTTTTATTCTATATGAAACTAGAAAGTGTAAAAATATTTCAGTTGTGTTCAGAACGCATTTTATTTCCTTATAGTGTTAGTTACACTATCTTCCATATGGTTCATGAACATTTTGATCCAGTTAAAAAAATCTGAGTGATATATATACTGCAGTTTTAAAAAAAAAATCTTAGAAATACATACAGAGGGAGGGGATATTGTCTCAGCAGAGTAAGAGCATATAAGGGAATCCAGCTGTTTCTAAGACAGGAAGCTAGAAGTTTCAGCAGTGACGGAATAGAATCAATTGTTGAATGAGAACATTTGGAGTCAGGAGGTATGTGCATGTGCTTTGTGTAAGTGTTGGAGGAAAATAGTAAAATAAAACAGATGTGGAGAATAAAAAAATACAATTGCAGGTGGATAAATGACTTGCTTTCTTGTCCTGCAATTTTACTATAACGCCACTTTAATTATGAAAGGAGGACAGGTCAATTTTCTTAATTATTATACATTTTGTTTCATTAAATATTTTCCTACCTTTTCTGTGACTATAGGAGTGATGTTTTACACTCTGAAATTATGATCTACCCGTAGGGAATGGGTGAGAGATTGTGACTACTGCAATAACTGCAACAGGAGTAATTGCTTCTGTTTCAGCCATCAGCAATTTAAGATTCTGGACATAACTTGGAATTCAGATATTAACTCCACATTTGATTAAAACTTAGATTGAATTAAAGGCTGAATTTGAGTTTTAGTTCTGTTTGACTTTCTGTAAGTTCCTAAAATTGATGTAAGTTATGTCTCCCGTACACTTTGAATGCAAGCGTATTTTCTTATTTGTACTTATGATGAATATGCACACTCAAACTAGAACTTTTAAAAATATGTATGTATATGACTCAGAGACTCTGATAGGAAGTTTCCAGTGCTTGCATTGTGAGCAATTGATATGTTTCAGTCTTTTTCATTTGATTAATTTTTGGCAGAGACTTGTCACTTTCCTAGAAGTTCAGATGGTTGCTCTTGTGAGGGATCTTTGTAGTAAATTGTTCTGCTTAATATATATCTTTTTTAATATTTGGCTGTGAAATGGAGTTGTTAATTGTTTATTTCTTTGTTTATTTTCTATGAAGTGACTCTTTTAATGGTTCATGGTATCCTTCTGTGGTGAGTTAACCTTGGCTGGCTGCCAGGGGCCCATCAGGCTGCTCTATCACTCCCCCTACTTAACAGGACAGGGGGAGAAAATAGGATGAAAAATGTTGTCGGTCAAGATAAAGACAGGGAGATCACTCACTAGTTACCATTATTTGAAAAACAGACATGACTTGGGGAAATTAAATTAATTTATTGCCAATCAAATTAGAGTAGGATAATGAGAAATAAGAACAAATCTAAAATAACATCTTCCCCCCACACTTCCCTTCTTCCCAGGCTCAACTTCGCTCCTGAGTTCTCTATCTCCTTCCTTCAAGCAGCACAGGGAGGATGGATAACGGGGTTTGCGGTCAGTCCATAACACTTTGATTCTACCGATTCTTCTTCCTTACACTGTTCCCCTGCTCCAGCGTTGGATCTTTCCTACAGGTTGCAGTTCTTCATGAACTGCTCCAGCATGTGTCCTTCCCATGGGGTGCAGTGCTTCAGGAGTGGACTGCTCCAGTGCAGGACCCCACAGGGGCGCAGATCCTGCCAGGACCCTCCTCCAGCGTGTGCTCTCCGTAGGGTCACAGCTTCCTTCAGGGCACATCCACCTGCTCTGGTGTGGGGTCTTCCATGGGCTGCAGGGTGGATCTCTGCTCCACTGTGGACCTCCATGGGCTGCAGGGGGGCAACCTGCATCAACATTTTCTTCTCCACAGAAGAAGAAGAAGTCAGGGAAAATAATTGTGCTGGCACCTGAAGCACCTCTTACCCCTCCTTCTTTACTGACCTTAGTGTCTGCAGTGTTGTTTGTCTCACATATTCTCACATTTTTCCTGCTTATACCTGTTACTGTTTGTTTATAATGGTCTTGGCAAGTTGTATTTTTTAGGCTATTTGGAGTATCATTGTCTCCCTATCTGTGAGGGGAAAAAAAAAAAAAAGTCTTTAGGGCAAAAGGGCACAAAATGTTCCAGGATTTTCCTAACCTTTCCTTTCCTTCCTCCTTGGAAAGCAGCAAAACAGACTGATAGGTTTTACTACAAAAGTAGTTTTTGCAAAAGTAGAAAATGGAACTCATTGAACATTATGTATTTAAAGTAAATATATATACAATGTTTTGAGATTACTTTTGTTTTCTTTAGAAATATTGTTAGATTTGAGTCTTACTCCAATGTGCTTTTGCTACTAACTCTTCTATGTGATCGTTTAGTCTCAGGTCATTTTATTTATTATTTACTGGGATAACAGTATTGATGAAATTTATTTCACCTCCTTCATAACATCAGAAGCTTAATAACTTTAATAAATTGCTGTAAAAACCTTTCAACCTTAAGATCAGTGTTATCAAAGAGACATAGCATTAAGCGCTCAAATACGACTAATAATCAGTAAGGAAATAAATTCCAAATACAACAAATCTTCTTGGGAAGAAGCATTCCTATTAATAGAAAGTACAAATCCTGTTAGGAGAAAGAAAAAGATGAGAACATTTGTAGCTTTTATTGCTGTTCAAACTCATGCTTATCTGAGAGTGACATTCATCCATAATTTTCTCAAAGTAACATTAGAGGATGTTTTTCTAAGACGTATGAAATATATTAAAATACTAGATTAGACAGGAGGAAGCAGAGTTGAAGGTTTGGAATATTAACTTTTGTCTAGTCAGATGAATGAGCAGGTGCTGTGCATTGCCACTGTAAAAAAAAAAAAAAAAAAAAAAAAGAAAGAAAGAAAGATGTTATTAAAAAAAAAATCCAAATGTTCTTATATATTACCTCATAGCTATGGTACATCTCGTGAATATACAGGTCAAAAGACCTTGTGAGTTTAAATGCCTTAGGGGTTAAATGGTATCTACCTATGATTTTATGGATCAAAGGCTTCAAAGTTGGGAAATCCATTTACATTGTGTTTGGAACTAGTCTTAAACCCCATCAGTCATTTACATGCTTTTGTGAGGAAGCCCACAAATCTCAATGGACCTATTAGAGTGGGTCCAGAGGAGGGCCACAAAAATTATCAGAGAGCTGGAAGACCTCTGCTGTGAAGAAAGAATGAGAGAGTTTGAGTTGTTCAGCCTACAGAAGAGAAGGCTTCAGGGAGATCTTATTGCAACCTTTCATCATGTAAAGGGGGAAAAGAGGGAGAAAGACCTTTTTACCAGGGCCTATAGTGAGACAACAAAGGGTAATAGTTTGAAATTGAAAGAGGGTAGACATAGATTGGATATAAGGAAGAATTTTTTTTTACAATAAGGATGGTGAGGACAGGTTGTCCAGAGAAGTTGTAGATGCCTCATCATTGGAAGTGTTCAAGGTCAGGTTGGAAGGGGCTGTGAAAACCTCATCTAGTGAAAGATGTCTCTGCCCCAGCAGGGAGGGTTGGACTAGATGACCTTTAAAGGTCCCTTCCAACCCAAACCATTCTATGATTCTATGATGCTGTGATTATATTTCTGAAATACTTAGTATATACATTTTAAATATTTTGTACTTAATTCAATAGTTATGCTTTAAAAAAAAAATACAACAAAAAACCACAAACCAAACTTGCTTTATTTGCTTTAGTAAATGTTGTGGTTTAGCCTCAGTCACCACACAGTTTCTCATTCCCTCCCCCCCCTCCCCCCGCTTTCTCTAAAATCTACCATTCCTTTCATTTATTCCTCATGCTACTGCATCAAATGCTGCCCAGGCAGGGAGTTGTGTTCAGCCAGATGTAATGGGAAATAATTAGCATGTTATTCTCAATAGTCATCCCTGTCTTTTTCACAGCTGCAGTAAAGAAGACGTGGAGGTACAATTTTATGGAAGAGACAAACTTTATGTAGATCAGTGCCATCTAACTTTAGTCAACAGAAGATTAATTGCCATAGTTGGCAAACTTATTTCAGACTTTCTCCCCAGTTAATGAAGAGATATTAGTTTCACTAGAGTTACAAATCCTAATGTACTGACTAATTATTTATCCTAAGAGGAATGTCCAAAGTAGGCAAGATTAATTTATCTTCAAATAGTTTATCTGTAGAAAAGCACTAGCTGCAAAGGTAGTAAGTGATACTTTTTGAGCAGATACTTAATTTTTAGTTGATTAAGTTTTCACAGAATCACAGAATGGCTGAGGTTGGAAGGGACTTCTTGTCCAACCCTACTGCTCAAGCATGGCCACCTAGAGACGGCTGCCCAGGGGCATGTCCAGATGGCTTTTTAGGATCTCCAAGGAAGGAGACTCCGCAACTACTCCGGGCAAACTGTGCCAGCACTTGGACACCCTCACAGTAAAAAACTGTTTCCTGATGTTCAGACAGAGCCTCTAGTGTTTCAGTTTGTGCCCATTGCCTCTGGTCCTGTCCCATCTCTGAAAAGAGGCTGGCTCCATCCTCTTTGCACCTTCCCTTCAAGTATTTATATACATTGGTAAGATACTCTGTGAGCCTTCTATTCTCTAGGTTGAACAGTCTTAGCTCTCTCAGTCTTTCCTCATAGCAGAGATGCCTTAGTCCCTTAATCATTTTTGTGACCCTTTCTTGGATTCTTTCCAGCATGTCCAAGTCTCTCTCATACTGCTGAGTATTAGACACTACATTCAGATGTGTCTTACCACAACTGAGCAGAGGGGAAGGATCACTTCCCTTGACCTGATGGCAATACTGTATCTAATGCATCTGAGGATACTATTCACCTTCTTTGTAGCCAGGGCACATTGTTGGACTTTGCACTTCCCCTTGTTGAAATTCATGAGGTTCTTCTTCCATTTCTCCAGTGTGGCAGCAGGACCATCTGGCATATCAGTCACTGCTCCCAGTTTGGTATTGTGGCAGACTTGCAGAGGTTATGCTCTGCCCCGTCATCCAGATCACCAATGAAGATGTCAAACAGGACTGGTCCCAGTACTGACCCCCGAGATACTGGCCTCCAACTAGAATTTGTGCTGCTGATCACCACTGTCTGGGCCCAGACTTTCATTCAGTTTTCAGTCCACCTCACTGTCTATTCACCCAGCCCATACATCAACAGCTGTTTCATTAATATCTTATGGAAGTCCATGTGGGCAGTATTCACTACTCTCCTCATCTACCAGGCTAGTCATTTCATCACAGAAATTTATCAAAGTTTGTCAAGCATGGCTTCCCCTTGGTGAAGCCATGCTGACTACTTCTGATGATTTTCTTGTCGTTAGTGTTCCATGAAATGGTTTCCAGGGTTAACTGCTCCATGATAGTACTAATGTTAAATAAAATTATACCTCAGTCTTTGGATTCAATATATTTTCCTACTGAAACTATTCTATAATTGAATATATAATAACACAATTATTTTGATGGAGGGACCTGTAATTCTATGGAAAATTATGGAGGTAAAGCCTATCAATTAGACAGGAGCATTTGATTAGCTTATACCATCAGATATAAATGCACATAATTTACTTACTGAGAAGCACAAGATTTACTTACTTATTCAACACAAAAGTAATTAACCATCTTGAGGCCACATGAGGACACACAGCTATAAACAGGATTTTCTTCTCCTTGCCTAATTTCACTTCCACAAGTGAAGAAGGCAACCAGGTAATTCCTTTTAATTGATGAGCAAAGGGTGGGCATGACATTATCAGCAGGCTATAGGTGTTTTTTTTTCTAGAGTTAATAATGAAAATGGATGAAAGTAGATATCTTGTGGTTATGTTTCAGAGAGGTGGATTTCTTTCTGTTATTATTGTTCATGGACCATTTGTACCATGTTTTTTTTTTTTTTTGCAAGATGCTGTTTGCAGAAATAGATTTCTTTGTAGATCAATTACTGATGTTCTAACAGTAGAGAGCTGGCCAGAATTTCCTTTCCCTCTCTAGTTATCTTCTAGGTACAATGCCATTCCCACACCATGTTGAAGTTAGTTACTGATCAGTCATTTGCTTCAGTGACTAGATAAAAAAAATTCACTTCTTTTCTAGCAGCTTAATGAAAATGAGTGAAATTAACTTAATTCTATGTACAACCACTAGTAATTTTAGGTGTATAAAAATGAGACAGCATTTGCAAAAGCTAAGATACTTGATGTGAGAAAATAAGGCAAAATCTAATCTGAAATAATTGCTTAGAGGTAAAACAAAACTAAACCCATAACACAATATTTTTTTTTCACAAGATAAAAGTTATATAATAATTTGTGTTATTTGGAATATAATAAGCATAATGACAACTGAAAATCAATGTGTTTGCTTAATGATTTAGTTGTACTCCTTTATTTCCTTTTGTGGATGGTATACTAATAGTTGAATTAAATTGTGTAATTATTTATTTTTGTTTCTTTGTGGAAGGCCTTATTTACAAGATAATTTCTTTTTTTTTGTAGAATACTTCTTTTTATTTGCGCTGCAAACATTGATTAAATGTTGAGACTGAATTCCTTTGATTAATCAGTCCCAGAAACTCTTCTTGTGAATGCAAGCCAACACAATACAGGTCATACTTCTATGCAAACAGAAAACAACAACATGAAAAATAAAAATATCATGTCTTCATGCTGTTACCTTAATGTACTATCCCTCCAGTTTAAGACTTTCCAGTGTATTTGTTCGCGGGTGTCGTAGTTCAGCCCCGATCGGACCAGACTACGCAGTCTCTCTCTCACTCCCCCCACACTCCAAGAAAAACAGGGAGAGAAAATATAAGGAAAAACGGCTCGAGGTTTGAGATAAGGACAGGGAGAAATCCTTAAAGTTACCGTCACGGGCAAAACAGACTCGACTTGGGGAAAACTATTCATTTATTACTACAAACAGCAGGAGAATGAGACAGAGAACAAGATAACCTCCCCCCACCCCTCCCTCTTCCCAAGCTTAACATTATCTCTACTACCTTCCCCCCCCCGAGCGGCACAGGGGGGAAGAGGGAATGGGGGTTGCAGTCAGTTCATCATATGTTGTTCTACGCTGCTGCTTCATGGTTGGGGGAAGAACTCCTCACATTCCTCCCCTGCTCCAGCGTGGGGTCCCTCCCACGGGCCACAGTCCTTTGTGGAACTGCTCCGGCGTGGGTCATCTCTTCCACGGGTGCAGTCTCTCCAGAACAGCTGTCCCAGCGGGCCCTCCACGGGCCACAGCTGCCTTCAGGCATCCACCTCCCCCGGTATGGGGTCCTTCACCAGCTCCAAGTGGATCTCTGCCCCTCCGTGGACCTCCATGGGCTGCAGGGGGACAACCTGCTCCACCATGGTCGTCACCACAGGCTGCAGGGGAATCTTGGCCAGGAGCCGCATTACTCCTCCCCCTCCTTCTGAACTGATCTTGGCGTCTGCAGCCGTTCCTCACAACAGGCTGGTAGATGTCTCTCAGATCTTTTTTTACATCTTATTCACTTCTCATCTCCTCTCCACTTCTTGCAGCCGGGCTGGACCAAGTCGGGCCCAGTCGGCTGCCTGGCGAGAGGCCAGATGGTGAGGCCTGCAAGGCCAATGAGGCCTGCGCCTCCCCCCCTGCGCCTCTGCCCCCGCTCAGCTTCTTCACATCTTCTCTCCTCTGCTTTGTTTTTCTGTTTTCCCATTCTTAAATATGTTATTGCAGAGGCGTTATCACGAGACATTCTGCTACCAATCGGCTCGGCCTTGGCCAGCAGCAGGTCCGCCCTAGGCCTGGCCAAGTCCCCTGAACAAAGGGGAGCGACTTCTAGCAGTTTCCTACAGAAGCTACCACCTTAGGCCCCCCCCTACTAAACAAAACCACGACAGCGGGATAGGGAAAAACCTGAACATCTGTTTTCAATTATTGTGGCTCCAACGTAAGTAATTCTAAAATTAAATAAATAAATTAAATAAATAAATTCTAAAATTAAATAAATAAATTCTAAAATTAAATAACTGGTTGCAGGATTAGACTCTATGGAAAATTGACATTTAACACTAGTATTGAGGTTGAAAAAAAAAAAAACAAATCAGAACAAAACAAAACCTTCTTTTAAAGAACTGCATGAAAGAAATTACATTATGTGTTTATCAGTCACTCTGGAAAGCAGAATTCATCTGCTACCTGTAGGATTCAGATTACTGGCAACCATTGACATAAAATACTCCAGGATAACCCAACAGGTCTTCAGCTGCCTTCCCAAAAGAGCACAGTTCTTCTGAATTTCCTATATCTGTCAGATTTGTATGGATCTTTTGTCTGCTTTACACCATCTCAGGTGGTACTACTTAAATATATTTATGTGAGTGAATTCTATTTTAGATGTCTACAGTGTAGACATCCATATAGAAATGCCTAGTCTCACTTTATAGTCAAGAAAGAGAAATAGGTACTTCTAAGCTGTGGTTGATTTAGTATGTGTTATCTACCTTTTGATTAAATAGATTACACTCTAGACATGTTTTTTTTTTTTAACTGGATATGAAGAAGCCTACATCAAATATAGATGTTTTCACTGTAAATGTCTACAGTAAAGTATGATGAATCTTATTGCCAACAAATGGACTCAACAATATAGACATAACTTTCCAGTTCAGCTAGTGAGTATCTCCTGGAATTGGTAAGCTTTGTGTGTCACCTGTTTTTTTCTATAATGTTCTATAAATCTCCAAGTTTTCTCTCTCCTTTTCATCCCCTTCTCCCCTTTTTCCTCACATCCTGTGATACGCAAAATTTTAATTAAATTGCAAAGGAGAGAAGTGCTTAATATTTAGGATGTTTTGTTTTGGGTTGTGTTTTGTTCACGTAATAGGCGACTACCAAAGAGGCAATTAAACTATTATTATTGTACACAGCTGCTAGCAGATCTTGGATATTTTGAATCATTGAATTATATGCAATGTGCGGCAAAATAGTGTGTAATAATATTGCATTATTGGCAAGATGCTTTAATTCAAATTTGTTCCTTACTATTATCTAAGGTATAGCTCTTTTAAGGTATATCTTAGCTTAATTTTTAAGTACTTTTCTGAGGAGAAAAGATTCATAACATATATAGAAACTTCTTCATCATTATTTTACTGGTAGAATGTCAAATTTTATGGAATGAAAACATTACCATACATCTGAAAATATTTTTGGAGTTACATTTGCATTGGAAGTTTTACGATAACAGATGCATACATGGAAATACAACTTTAAATCTTTACACTTCCCTTTCAAAAGCAGATCTGAAGTACATATCTTTGCTTCTGTTACACATAATTCTGCTTTGTACATTTTGAATTTTAAAAGGTTGAGTACTTCACCTAGAACACTACTTTTCTTGAAAAATCTTTTGGGAGCTGATTCCATCAGGAACAAGACACACAGTTATATCGAACAATTGTATGAAAGATTGCTGTATGGAACACATCCTCCTAAGCTTGTTCTCTCTCTGAAGAATTGTAGGAAGTTCTCGAGTTAGCCATTAACTTTTCAATAAAATCTTCTCCTATGTTACTTCTGAGCTGGATACCAGACTTGGTTTTGCCTAAGGAGTAGGTTCCAAAGGATATATTCCAAGGCACAGAAAGGAGGTATGTGCACTGAAATGTGTTAGAAATTAGATCTCTGTTCCTGTTTCTTCCTTTGGAAAAGTGCTTGCAAATTAATTAGACCCCAAAGTACACCATAATTTTCAGAAAGTTATTTTTCAAATAGCACATTATTTTCTGTATAACTTGGATAACAGTCATTAGTATTACCATCCTCTGTTATTGTTGTTGTTGTTTATTTGTTTCTGGGTTTATAAATTTAATTTAATTCAGCAGTTATAAGTTGCTTATTGCTTCCTGTTTTATACATAGCAAAAGGAGATCAGGATGTAGAAAGGCTATTCCCTTCCTTTTAGCTGCTTTTGTATTTATTTTAGTGAATAAGGAATGCATAGCTCAGCATATTTTATTTAAAATAAAAATTTGTTGTTTATATATGTGTGTATATGGAGGAAGAGGGAAGAAAAGATTCCTTTTTTTTCTGACAGTGGTGTTAGGAACATGTTTAATAATATATTTTGAAACAAAATTCAAGATATGATTAGTCTCTATCAGGATAGTTATAGTAGTCTGCTACTTGCTGGATACATCACAAAAGCTACTATAAATGTACAAAACTTCAGGCACTACTGCATAGCTGTTTCTGAAAAAGAATAGTAATTATTATATTGCTTAATTTTAAGTAAAGACACTCTTAGTTTTGAAGCCATACAGATACATATCTGATACAGTTATTTGACTTACGTAACATGATAGATCATGACTATGATGGTAAACTGTCTCAGCTGGAATTCTGCATTTCTGAAATTTCCCTCTTGTGCCTGCCTTCCAGAATCCACTTTTGATAGTATTATTGTCCTGTCCAGAATTTTGTAGTTCAAGTAAATCATTGGTTCAATATTTTTATTCATAGTATGATTCCCGGAAATTACACCCAACCATTTGAAAATATTTTATGGTTCGTCCACACTTTTTTTTTTTTTTTCCAGTTTTAAATGAGATTGTGGGGTGGAGCAAAAATACAATAAATACATAAGTACTTTTTAAACATGATCACTGTTTAAATGGATCAATAAAAAGAATGGATCAGATCTCATTTATATTAATGATGCTTATATCTTGCTCTGAGAAATTGAAAAAAAAAAAGATTTTCCTTGAATTTGCAGGTCAAGAATACCTGTCCCTGTGCTTCTGATTACTGTACATTTACTGACCAGATCAATAGCACAATTTACTAATGCTAATCTGGTTTAAAAATATGTAGAATATAGTAAAAAATCAGCACAGTTTTCCCTGAAGTGTTTATTCTTACAAACAATAGAGACTAAAATGTAGAGTTACCTTCAGACTTTACTGTAATCTTAAACTGCTTCAGGGATACCACTTATTTTTGTCTGCCATTTACAGATTTTTCAGGAAAAAAAAAAAGACAAAATGTTAGATGACTGGTAAAAGCAGAATTTTTGGCAAACTTATTACACAGTTTTAAGTTATTTACTCATTTTACCTAAATCTCAGTTTTAATTTTGAAAGGTTCCAGGATGCTCGACTTCAAATGCTTATATCATCGAAAAACCTTTTCAGTATTCCAAAGGGAATAATCAATATAACGAGCACTGCCAAGTCCAGCTGTCTTTGGGTCAAACTGATTCTGACATTGTAAAACAAGGACTCTGAAAATACATCATCACTAAGAGTACTTATTTTCTTGCCATTCAGGCATATTTGCAAAGGTGTCAAGTACATTTTGTATTGTACATTGTGTACTTTGCGTGTCAAAGATAAACAGCAAAGGATGAATTTTCAAAAAATATACACAGTTGTTTTTCACAGTTGCAATACATAAATAGTTGTGCACTACATATGTAGTAAATGAGTTTACTGCCTCTTGCATGTTGGATATTGACAGCTCTGCTGTTGCTGTATGTTACTTTTACTCCATTTGTGCAAATTTCCTTAAAATGAAATGTCTTCAAGTTTAAATCAATAAACGTATTTGCCAGATAAATGGCACATTTACTTTGCCAAATCCAAAGTTTGTACTGTAAATCAGCTCAGGTGTGGTATGTTAAACCTAAGTTGAAATGGGTTGTTTATTAGTAGGTTACATACAGTTTCTTGCTTACTCTTTAATGATCTGGAGTTACGAAATATTTCATTTTTCTATAATGTGTCTGGAGCAGTTACTGGTAGCTGTTTCTAACCCTCTTCCCACAGAGGTATACATGGTATACAAAATTATTTACTGGCTTAAGCCGTAATATTTGGCTTTTTTTTTTTCCTGTACATAAAATATGATCCTATTTGGTGGTTACTGTTTCAGGTTTTATTTTACTTCTGGGAGTTTTGTACAAAGTTGCAGCATTTTCTAATTTTCACTTGATCCAGAAACTTTTAAGAAGAAATCATGATAGTAGCAACTGCAAGACTAAGATTATTGCATTAACATTCAAAATCTAGCCAGTTACTATATTTTTTTAATACATTCTTAAATTGTGAAAAGCATTGATGACTTTGTTACTACTTCTTGTCTTAAAATATGATACAAGACAGATGTAGACTAAACTATGCATCTGTGGCTTTATACAACCACAATTTTCAAAGTCGTACCTTTCCCATTATTAATTTTAGGTGAGCTACAAAGAGAGTGGGCTAGAAATCTTTTAATAAAACATGCTTCTCTAAAAAATGTTAATGCAGAAAAACAAAATAATAAACTTTTTTTGTGTGTGTTAACATCTATTTTGATTAAAAATAGAAAAGCTTTCTTTATCTCAGAAAAACATTTCAGATTGCAGAAGAATTAGAGGTCACATCAGAGCAGCCAATAGCCTAATAGATCACAACAGAATCAATAATTTGGAGATTCTCCAGAGACCAGTGGAAAGATTCAAGCTGAAGCCTATAATTTGAACAAAATATTAGTTATTTTTTTTCATATTTCACAGTATTCCTTAATGAGCCAGATATTTTTCATGGAGTTCTCTTAGTTTTTAATTCTGAGCATTGTTAAAAATAGTGAATAAGATCTTACATTTCTCAGTGAAAGTAAGAATATATTTTGAACCTTAATCATATGGGTAAAGATATGTATTGTCTTTCTGGTCAGCTCTAATTAAAAAAAAGACAAACATATTTTGAAACACTTGTAAAGGAACTTATATTTTCCTTAACCTCTAGCTTCTCCTTTGCAATGAAATACACAGTGCGGGATATTGTTGATTGTGCTAAAGAAAAGCTGGTTTAGCTTTCTGACACTGATTATAAAGACAAGTATTTCAGCTACAAAAAGAAAGATGTTTTCTATCAATTTGATGGTACTCAATTAATATAAAATATCTGGAAGGATATTAATTAAAAAAAAAATTACGGTTGCACTTACCAAGACATACATGATAATAAGATTAGATTTCTTCTTGTGTTTAATGGAAAACAAGATTAGGATTTAGGTGGGTGAACCAATTATGTGCTTTTTCTTAACATCTTGGATTTCTTGTTATTGTGAATATAAATTTCAGTTTTCTATGCTGCAGCACTTAACTATTGATATTATTGCAAAATGTATTTCACTGTTAATCAGTGAAATATACTTTCAACTTGAATTCAATACTAATATTACTTGCCCAGAAACTCACAAGTTTTATTGTGGAGCCTTTGTCCTGTTCTGATGTAACTACACAGAGCAAAAATGAAGATGCTTTTCTTTTCTTCTTCTTTTTTATTTTTTTTCAATAGTGAATAAAGTATCTGTCAGCCTTAAATCTAGTTATGGATTTCTGTTTAAATTCTTATGTCTAGGCTAACAAATTTTATGGCTAGAACAACACAAATAATCCAGAATATTTTTTTTACTCTAAGAATATTTATGTGTGGTTTTGTCTGCTTTACCTTGACAACTAGAGCAAATCAGCTACTTGCCTACACAGTTTTCCATGTCCTCTCCTTCTGGGCCCTCTTTACTCTTTGTACTTGACTGTATTCCTGGGGGTATAACGTGCACATACACATACACACACACTCCCACACCCCCCAACATACCACACGTTTGTATATGTGAATATGCCAAATTGGCTGTTCCTTAGTGTACTTACGTTCCCGTTTACACCTGTAAAGAAAAGTGTTTCTCTTCCCTTTGGAACAAATTACAGTCCTAGGAACATACCTGACTTTCTCCAACTTGCCTGTACTGACTTTTGTTCATAGAAACATGTCCTTCTTCAAACAATTACTAGAACTTCAGTGTAACAAAGTAATAGGAGCTTTCAAGGGTGTGATTTTAATCCATTAAAATGGCATCCACATCTTTAAACACAAATGCTCTCTGTTCTCAATTATAACAATAATTAAAGACCATTTATTACAGACATTAGTATTAAGAAATTCCTATGCATAAGTGGTCTGTCATTTTTATCTATATGAAAATGTGAGAAACATATTATTTTCATAAAGACAGAGTTAGCATGATTGATACATGGGTGGAAACCATATGCTTTATTTTCTTTTCTAATAATATGGTTAAATTTTGCTCTAAGTGAAAAATTCTTTGTATTCTTAAAATGAACTGAATTTTTTATCCTTTAGTATTAAATATGCATACTGCAATTTAAATTACAGGGTATAAAATATGCTCATACTTCTGATAGTTGCATTTTGTTCAGGTTCATGAAATAAGAAAATCACTTTTACCTTTGATCCACCTTTATCCTGCTTGAGCCAGATTATAGAAATCAGGAGTATATTATGTTCTTCACCTTCATTGCATTTACTCAGTAAAGTATGATTTTTCAGTTTTTATTTGAAGACAATTCTTTATTTATTTCTAAAGTATATTTACTTATTTTACTTCCTAGGTTATTCAGATAAATTTTGAAGAATTTGATCTGGAGATTGGCTATGACACACTGACAATTGGTGATGGAGGAGAAGTGGGTGATCCTAAAACTGTGCTTCAAGTGTAAGTGTTTTACATTTACAATTTATATGCATTACAGAATATCATTAATGTGGTTTTTTTTATAAGAGTAAATATTTCTTAAAATCAGGTAAATCTAAAAAAAAATATAATCTTACTGAGCTTCTAAAATTACTGAAGGTGACAGTTTAAATATATCATTATATATTTACTGTTCTGAAGTTAGTAAGAGATGAACTATACAGCAGAAAAGAAAAAGATAAACTAAAATCAGAAATTTTAAAAGACAATTTGTACATTCATGTGTAGATGTTTACATTTTTAGGGGCTATTTTTTCTCCTTTTTTAAGTGAGTTCTCAAATTAAAAGCGTCTAAGAGCATAAATGAAAATAGATAAATGGATTATTTATACATAAACTTTTACAATCTCCTAGCAAGTTTAGGATGACAAAAGATGTACTATAGGACCTTCACCTTTAAGTGCTTACTGACTATTGTAGATAACTCAAGAAATGAGTTAATATAGTGAAGAAAATTACTACAGAGAAAATATGAGTAGGATATTACCTAAACCATATATGATTACAAATCAGACAGCACTGAGTATTAAATAAGATTTTTATTATCCATTAGCATTCTTCTGGAATGTGCGAGCTCAGATATTTATACAGAGATATATATGCTTACCAACCATTGCTTAACTTCAGAACCTATATTTCTCAGATACTTAACTTGTGATAATAATGGATCTTACAATAATAACAATCTCAAGAAAACAAATTCAAAATCTTATTCCCTAATTTGAAAAATTTTGAAGACAGCAGTATAATCCAATGATTCTGTTTATTCCCCAGTCATTTGAAAATACGCAGAACTGTGTAATTAGGTATTATTTGTAGTCTGTCATTTTATGTAGCTCAAATTCCATTCTGAGTAAATAATTAAATATTTTATAGCAGAAATGAATGTCCCTTAAAATACATTGTATTTATTTTTTTTCCCAATCTGACTCAATTTTATTTAAAAAAAAAAAAGTTGTTTAGTGCTTAGAAGCCATATTTTACCCTTAAGGAATTGTCTGCTATTTAGAAAAGATTTTTTGAAAAGGTCAAATAATATTTAGCTGTTATTTTTAAATAAACTGGCTTCTCAGGAAGTACCTTACGTTATCATTAGTTCAAATGAGTTACAAATTTAAAACACAGGTCAGAAAAGAAGCAAATGTGATAAATGTTTAACATACAATGTATTTAATCAAAACCCAAACGAAGAGCAAAATTAGGATTCCTTAGAATGACATCCCCTGCATTACATTTAATGGAAATGTATTCATACTATTTTTATATATTGTAGCTTTCCATTATTCATTTTAAGAATGATATAAAGAATTTGTTTGGTTTGAATACTCTAAAACTAATGTTTACTTTTTTTTTCTTTCTTAATTTAATCTCATTAATACTATTAAGTGCAAAACTTTGAGCAGAAAATATAAGGTTTTTTTTCAAGATTTCCAGATTTTCATCATTAATTTCCCATTAGATTTATCCTTTGGATAATAGACTATTTGACCTTTTATTTTTTATTTTTTTTTATTTTTAACCTTCTATCCCTTCTTATCAATGAGGAGACTAGGATTTGGCCAGGTATTTCAGGTGCAATTACTTTAGAATAATGCAAAGTTTCTTCAGTGGATTATAGATGTGCTCGTTGTTACTAGTAATAGTTTTGAGAAGTGACAAAGTACTATAATTTCTGTTTTATAAGCAGTAACAGTATTAAGTCTTCAAAATATATTACTAATAATGCTGGTATTCAATTTCAGATATTCTTTGATTCATAAACTTTGTTGACTATCCTGTCATGTGGGAAGAGCATTTATTAAGTACCAATTCACCACCTCTGATTAACATGTAACTAAAGTATTGTTTTTCATTGGCACCTGAATTAGAATAACACATTGAGGCACAGTACAATGATATTTAAAATATTGAGTAATGCAGTAAAGCACTTTGTGCAGATTTTATTTCAGTAAAGATACTAGTATTTCATAAATTATATTTGAAAGTGAGGTTTATGTTATAAAGAAATGACGCAATCACAGGATTAAACTTGACATGAATATAAAGGAATTCTGAGTAATTTTCTTTAATAAAAGAGTTACTTAGAATTGTCAAGTGTTAACATATGATAAGAGAATCTGTTCTGTAAATAAGTAAGTAAGTAATTTTAAAGAATTATTACTGATCCTAGAAAGACAAAAAATCCCCCAATTAATCTGTGGGGTTTTAGTATTAAATAACATTGTGTAATCAGCCACACATTCATTATTTATGTTTAACAGTGGAATGATCATTGGTTATTCTATGATCAGAAGTATCAATGTTGAAGTTATAAGGATTAAAATGTTTTTTAAAAATTGCATGGAAGATGGAACATAATTGAGTAATGTAAAATACTTGTAAATCTTTTCTCCTATGAGCCATGCAGACTTTGTCTGAGATATGATGCATAGCAAATGAATCAGCTATTGTATGATTTAATTTTGGGTTTTAAATTTTAAAATAATTATCTTTCTTCCAGCAAATTGCTGAAGAACATTGGTCTAAATATGTCTAGTTTATGTGCAAATGACATGAAAATATTTATCTTTCAATTTATCAAAGTTAATCAGGAAACCTATCCAGGTGATCAATCCACTAGTTTTACTGGACACTGCTAGATAGGAAGATTCAGAATCAAAAACTGAATTTAAGTGGTATTTAGGCAGAATTATGCTTCCTAAATTGAGAATAGGAGTCCTGATAATTCCTGCTCTGCTGGTGCTAATCACAGAAGTAGCTAAACTCCAAAGCCATTTCACTACTTGCCATTTAGTTACCCTAGGTGCCTATAATTCTGTGCCTGTATACATGCACCCAGTAACATGATAGACTGCTCCAGTCTAGTGAGCCTAGCACCTAAGGGAACTTAAATCTGAACGGAATACATTTTCTGTGTTTGACAAGATGACTACTATTAAGGCATTGTTACTGCTTTCCTATGAAACTAAGATCTTTGCAATGTGGAGCAGTGTTAAATTTTATTACCAAGGCGGGGGGGGGGGAGAAGGAAAAGAAATGGTGGGTCCTCCTCCATACATCAGTCAGTAATTTTTCAGGATGTTTGGAAGTTTGCTTTCAGCAGCTTGGTCTGACAGTTGCTGCAGGTGACTTTTAATGTAATACATGTCTGGGCACTGGTTCCTGTAACACATGTTTGGAAAATCTGGAGCACAAGGCATGAAACTCTGCTGGGTGTACATGTATCTAATCTCCCATATTACAGATCGTCTTTTAGTAGATGGAAGGGAGAGTTTCACAATACTCTGAATATCCTCTAACCTAGTCTTCAGTGTATTCTCTCAGGGGGAACTTATGTCACTAGTATATGGGAGGGCTAGTTCTGCAGTCCTAGAGGAAGAGGTGGAAAACACCCTGCTGACTGTTATAACTGTTAAGCTGTTTACTACAAAGGGAGGCATCATGACATCTATCCATTTCTGCTGTTAACAGTGTTCACTGCTCAGCTTTTGAAAGAGAAAGTGTAAGAACTGACTTCCAGGAGAGGTATCTAGGTAATGAATACAGAGTAGAGGAAGTCTCATAAGCCCCAGGAGGAAAGAAAGGTTAATTCATTAACTGCAGAATTTCATTATTATCTTAAATAAGCTTCCCTTACTTAATGCTGGTTTTTTTTCTGGATCTTACTGCTCTGTGGCCTCAAAGTCTTCCCAAATATTGTACAGGGATCTCTAAGCTCTTAAGAAAGAGCAACAAGTGATTTCTGTGTTCTGTTGATTGATTCTTATTTTCAAAAATGCATTTTCAAAGGATATTTTTCCCCATGTAGTATTTAATTGAAAAAAAAAATTGTTTCTGAAAACTGTATGCATTTTAAAAAAAGATATTTATGATTGACTTCAGAAAATTGAAGTGATAAAAATTTTGATAGCTATTTAACATAGGAATTATTCTCCCTGACACAACAAAGAGCTTAATATTCCCAATGACCTTAATAGTCCCAAAACGTACTGTCACCAGTGACAATTACAAAACTCTATTAGCCATTACATCAGTGTTGTTTCTGAAGAACATCCTGTTAATCTATTAATTTGGCAAAGACCATACTTACTGAAGACATTTTCCTTTAGTGCAGGAATGAGCAGTTAGTACATTATTTTGGCTAGGCATTTATTTGTTCAATTCTGGCAAGAATTTTTGTAGTAGCTCCATCTGTGAACACAGATGTGGGAAATAGGCATGAATTTCTCCCAAAGCACAGTATTTCATACAGAAACAAGCTAAAAAAGACCAGAGGGGAGAACTAAAATTAACTGCAAAATATATTTAAAATAGTCCACTTGAAGTTTCAGCTAGCTTTAAAGAATGGTTA
The DNA here is from genome assembly GCF_036417535.1 of Chlamydotis macqueenii. Taxonomy (NCBI): domain Eukaryota; kingdom Metazoa; phylum Chordata; class Aves; order Otidiformes; family Otididae; genus Chlamydotis; species Chlamydotis macqueenii. Next base: position 147,089,323 of record NC_141557.1, on the reverse strand, counting down.
GAACTTAAAAATAAAAAAAAAATAGACTAACAGTTTTCACTCTTATACAGTCTTGTGCTTGTGATCCATTTTATAAGAATGGAAAATATTTTGGTACTTTCCACCATTCTGTTTTAGCTGATAAACTCTTACCAGATTTGAGAGAAAGTTTTGGGGAAAAAAAAATCAATATAACATAAAACTGCAGTTTTCACAACATTTCTTTTTTGCTATCACACTATTATATGCAGCTAACAGAATGAACATTCAGGATTGTATTGACTTTGAAATTTCTGCAAACAATGTGAAAAGTGGAAAAAAAAGAGGAAAAAAACCAAAATTCCACGTTTACTTCTTTCTAATTAATCAACATCCTCTAACATTAGGAGGTTTTAAAGTTCTGACATCTGTTATTTTTGTTAATGAAGGAATGAATGTCAGCTGAGTCTGTCAGGCACATTCTTCCATTGTTGTGGCAGAAGTGATGAGGGGAGGTGAGAGCAGGGAACACATGGACTTTCATAATAGTATTGCTGTTTAAGAATAACAACTTTCTCTTAAATATGCAATGTGTGTATTCCAAAGTGGATAACTGTATACCAAATAAATGCTTTTTTTTTTTTTGAAGAATAAACACCGTGGGCTTCTAGTGCCATTTAATATGCCTGTATTTATCTGTGTCATGCACAGAGGACTGCCAAATAAGGTTCCAGTTTAGGGGACATGCGTGTCTTTCTGGACCAGCAACTGAAAGTGAGATGAAGTATTTCACAAGCAGTAGTTGCTTATATTTATAGACTACTATCAAGTCTGCAGTCACTGGAACCTTAGCTAACCACTGGAACTGGCTAACCAGCTAGTAGATAACTAATTTGGTGTGAGATGAATAGAGTCAATTTAAAAACAACCAAAAAAAGCCATTTTAAAATACTTAGTAGTTATTTAGATTCCTTACACACACACACACACACAAATCTAGTTAAGTACTTAATACTTAATGGCTTTACAGATTTTTTTTTTCTGTCTGCAGGTTAACTGGGAGCTTTGTACCAGACTTAATTGTGAGCATGAGCAATCAGATGTGGTTGCACCTTCAAACAGATGAAAGTGTAGGCTCAATTGGTTTCAAGGTTAACTACAAAGGTAACAATACATTACTGGAAGCAAATTTAATGTTGTGCCAAAATTAAGCCATTATTAATGAAATGTTGTTATTTCATATTAGAGGATGCATTCTGTTTCCTATTTTGTCAGTTTTAAAAACAAGAAAATGCAAGCTGAGTTGAAAAAAATAGTTAAAAAATTGCTCTCTTTAAAGGTCTTGTATCACATGAAACTGCACACTTTTTATTTGGTGTGTTCTTACAGAGGTTTTACATTTATTTTCTGTTATTTTATGTCGACAAATATTGAAATGAAATATTTTTTTTTATTTTTTAAAGCTAAATGCATAAAGGAAATGAATACTTCCTACATTCTTTTGAAAATTAATCATGCCTAGCACAACAGGAAAAAAAAAAAAAACACCACAAGAGAAGAATTTGAGTTACTTCTGATTTTTGGGCCAAGACAAAGGAAAACTTAGCTAATAATATTGTTCTTTATAATCTTAAAATGTGAGTCATCTACAATGCATAATATAAAACAGCTGTTGTTATTTGATGGTTCTGGGAGAACATACAGTTTTCATACAGTATAACAGCAGAAGCAACCAAAAACTTAAGAATAACACATATATATATACGCATTTCTGTATACAGAATTAGTTATATTTATTATTTTTATATTGGATTCAACATAGCTGCATGTATTTCTTGCATCAAATTTTTAAATTGCATGGCTCCTGCCTACCACCAAAATCAGATAATAGAAGGTATGATTATTGACCAAAAGGGGACAGAGGAAAAGCAAAAGTTAAAAAAAAAAAAAAAAGGCTGTATTAGAAGTGGCGCTGGTGTTGCTGAGGATGAGTAGATAGAGTGAAAAAGCATATTGGGACTAAACCTGAACGATGTGAATTGCTGAGTTGTTCTGTCCATAACTTTTCTTTGGCTGTTCATATATATTAAGCTCTATAGTGGTATGACAGAAGTATAATTGTGCGTTCTTGATATTCAGATCTACTGGACTAATATAGAAAGATCCTACTACTTTGTTGTATGGTAGTTATTAAGATTCACATTTTCTATGTTCTAACTGTTCAAAGGGGCAAGAGACATTATTAATATAAACTAGTTTAAGAATTTTTTAATATAGCAAACCTTGAACTATAGCTAAGTGGAAAAGGAAGCTTTTTAGATCTGAATTTGAAATAATTTGCTCAGCTCAAGTAGTTTTTTACTTACAGGATTATTTTCTAGTGAAATTAATTTTACTTGCAACAATTTTAGTTTGCAGAAGACAGAGAATTGTTGTCTAGTGTCTTACAATGTATAACTATGTCTTGTTTTATTCATGAGTTACAATTATTAGAAGATATAGTTCTACAAGAATAAAATTAATTGAGTATGAATAGGTGGAAGGGTAAACATTCACAGTCTCATCTCCATATGATCTACTTTGTGATTGCACAGCTAGATATCATGTCTGTATTTCTCTCTTCCCCTACACCGGTACTTTACACTAGCTCACTAAGTAGCATTTGAATACATCAAGCATTCAATGGTGAGGCACTCTGTGGCGTTTGTTTTTTTTTTTTTTTTTAATTTGTTTTTTTTTTCTTTTCCTCTAATCTAGAGTATAAGCTAATTTTTAATTTTTTTTTTATATCAGTTGCCTTTACTTTGATCCTTGAGAGGACGTATTCAATAGAGATGCCAGAAATCTGGCAATGTTCCCAGAAATAAAATGGAAGCGGGGAGAGGGGAAGCCAGTCTAGGGGGTTGCTATTTTCTTTTGTTGATTTTTCTTTGTGTTTAAGTCCTTTCTGTTAATTATGGTAGACTCTGAAAAGAGACATCTAAATGGGTAGTATTTTGGATAAGCACTTGTTTTGCAATTAAAGTTTTGGAACTTACGAATTGTAAGTTGAGAGGAAGTCCAATGAGGTAAACTGAGTAATTGAATTAGAACAGTGCATTCAGGGGTATAACATATCACTGTCTTATTTACTATATTCAAAAACTGCAAAGACATTTCTCTCAAAAATGTTCAGAATTACTTAAGAAAATTGTGATTTCTGGGAGTTAGAATCAGAGGACATTTTAGTTTAACTGACTACATGAATTGTTAAGAATGTATGCCCAACTTGCTTGTATTTCTCTTTAATAGACTAGATCAAATTCTATTCCTATAACTTGTACTCTTCAACATCACAATTTCCGCTATCCACTCAGACACCTAACTGTGGCTGATACTGTATCTATTTATATATTTTACATATTTAGATCTTGTAAGTTTCTGCTTACATAAAAGGTACAACTACATTAGCATTTTAGATTAGATCCAGCAGTGTGATCTTCAAACTAAATCTTCTTCTGACTGTTCCCAAACCCCTTGCTTTAGTTTTCATCATGCAGCAATCTTGAAAGGCACAAATTAATTTCCTTTGAGTTAATTCCTAAGATACACTTGAATAACATCAAGAATAACATTCCTTATGTGCTCCAGCTCCTAATAAGCATTTATCAGGACCTGATAAATCTTGTCCAAAATAAAACCACTAAAACACAATGAAATTCTTATAGATACTATGGATACTTTATGTTCTATTGTTTCACTCTATAGACTTGCTTATGTCAGAGCTAATTGCTTGATAATGTACTCGATAACAGTACTTGCTAATAGCTAAAATAATTTCCTACTAAAATATTTTCATGCCTAAATATCTGCTTCTCTGCATCCTGAGACTCGAGTAACAATAGAGGTAGTGGAGATGTGCACGCCTCATTCCATCAAAATTCATAAAGGCGTTCTTCAATCTAGTTGACATTTAGGTCTGAGTGTGCCAGGTATTTTCAAGAATATAGAGTGTTCTGAGGCCTACATTGAATATGATGGGAGGAACAGAAGGTTGTGGGATGTCATCACCCAGTGCCCTTTACCTATTGTCCTCCAAAACGGTAAACTTGCTCAAGGTGTGAGATAGAAGGTCACATCCTTTCTAAATGGAATAGAATTGAATATGCCATATCATTTGTAATGATAGAAATAGGCAAATGAATTTTTAAATACCTCTGAATTCTCTAGTTCAGTAGATTTTCAGGTAAATAATTCTTTTAAATTTATGTTTTACAGAATCTAACAGTTTATTCTCTTTTATGTATCTGCCATTTGAGAAAATCTACTAAGTCCTTGTAAAATAATAAAAATATTTGTCTTATGATGTTGCATACGGAGTTATTTTATTATTTTAATAGCTAGATCTCATTTTAATTACTTAAATATAAAATAGATATTGAAACATTGGAGAGAGTATTTTAAAGTAAAGAATACATCAGAAGTACTCTAATTTTAATTGTGTAAGAAAATAAAGTTGAAGAAGGTTACTTTGACTGGAGTGTAATGCTAAGATCTGGAAGAGGGTTGTCTAAGATGCCAAGCTAGATAAGAGTGCGCATCTGAGTACTTTTGTCACAAATGGTAGAGAAATATTTTTCTGTGATAACTGCTCAACAGCACTTGCTTTTCTGTTGGTGACAGAACACTGAATGATCTGAATTAGGTAGATAGTTTAATCCAGTGTTAGTCCTCTAACTATGTGGAAACATGTATTTCAGAAGTATGTGTGAGGTAAGATATATATGCCACAACACAGGCTTCAGCAAGGTCTCATCTCAACAAGTTATGAGAGTAGCTTTCCCATGTAACCTATATCTTCATGTCCATTCTACTAAGAAAACTGTAGCTTTAATTCTTGTTCACAGTGTAGATTAATTTAAAAAAAAAACTTAAATTACTGAACTCAGTGAGATCGTGGACTTTTTCATTGTGTAATTTTGAGTTTCATAAGAAAGGTCATTTTCTTGTTTGTTTGTTAAATACTACTTAATCCTTCTTTTATGAGGAAGGGAGAACTGAAGGTTTTTTACCTTCTGCACTTCAAATCACAAATTAAATCTCTGTCACACTTCTTTCTGAACTGTTTAGTCTTATTCATTTGAGTTTATATTCTCCTGTAGTATTTTCACTCTTCTGATGATTTCTGTTGCCTTTGTACCCACTTTCTTCTGTGTTTCTCATCACATGTTTGTTTTGTTTGTGTGTGTTTTGTGGTGCACTTAAGTAGACGAGATCATACCAATGATTTATTTAATTGGATTCTAATACTCTAAATTCTATTCCTTGCACATCCTAACTTCATTTTGCAAGGAGAGATTCACATTAATGGCAAAAATCTTTTTGCTAAGTCATTGCAAATGGTTTTAAACCTTTTAAGTCTCATGATTAGTTCAAATTCTCAAATACAAATACTGATTTTATATTTATTAAAAACATAAACACTTCTTTTTGTGCAACCTCACTACCAATAGATTACAAATACAGCTTTATTTTCTCTGTACCTGATTCCATTTCTGCTGAAAATGTGTTATTGACAAGTTTTGTAATTCAAGCTCATTCCTATTTCAAATCTTTCTTGAATATATTAAGCAAAAGGGCATCAACTGCAAAATCCTGGGGCACCTTCCTTGTTAACTTACTGCCAAGATGAAAACTGGTGTTGTATTTTCCTCACTTTCTTCTTCCTACTTTATTGACCACAACTCACGGCAAGCTTTTTCAGTAATAGATCCAGCTCTGTCAGTATTATCCAAATGTTTTATTAATCTTTTTGTTTAATTCTCAAATAATGTATTCAACACGAGGCATAAGAGTTTCTGATTGTAATCCCTAAATTGTAACAATATGAGAACACCTGTACAGAGTCATGATAAAGAACCATTTAACTGAGTATCACATAAGGAAAAGAGAGCAAGCAATACTATAGTGATTTCAGAGTGCTTTCCTACACCCTAACAGTTTCTGGCACAGGGACTTCCTAAACACAATGTATTTATAGTAAGTAGCCCTTAACGGATCTTTTTCCATCCATGACTTTGTCTATTTTTCCTCTTAAGCTCACGTACTCTTCTAAAACTCTGAATATGGCAAGAACATAATGCAGTGTCTTTAGTCTACCATTTTCTTCTTACTCAGTTTTGCAGGACTTTATTTCTTCACAGGTGCTTGTCTTCATTGCTGCTCTGTGTAACCTAGTATCATCAGCAAGCTTTGTCATCTCACTGCTTGCTTTCTTTTCCAGTATATCTACAAATATATTGTCAACAGGTTAAATACTAAAGAAGTTATTAGTGACTTCTCTCCTCTAGAAGAACTGACCATTTACTTTTATGATCAGTTAACTGATCAGTTAAGCAAATATCCGTCAAAAACTCGTATTTTTATGACAGAGATCCTCGTCTCTCTAAAAAGCTTCCATTTACACTTCCTCAGATGCCCTTTGGAACTTCAGATAGTGTACCTATACAGGATTTCTCTCGTCTCTGTGCCAGCTAATCTCTCTGGATAGCATTGACAGGTTTGTAATATAGGACTTTCCTTTAAAAAGCCATGGTGCTTTGTGGATGTAATTTTTATCCTTTTGTCAGCTGAATCTATTCTTGATTATAATTTCTACAGTCTTGTTAAATCTGAAATGTACACGTTTGTACTTTTCAGATGCCCCTTGGAACTCTTGCTGAAAACAGGCATTTTATTTGCCCCTCTGTCCTACAGTACTAAGATCACCTTAAGGAAGAAGTCAGACATTCCTTGAGCTTTTCTACCCACACTTCAAGTAGTTTGTCTAAGGAGGCCCCAACCCTTTTTCTGTAGTCTAAAAAATTACTTAGGTTTTCTGCTATTGGTTTACAGCACCCATAGGTACAGCTAGGCAATAAGAAATGTATGTTCTCCTTTCTGATGGAGTAACTACTTTTTTTTTTTTAATTATTAGGTTTTAGTAGGTTTTTGGTTTGTTGGGGGTGCAATTTACAAATGTGTTATTGCTAGAAACTAACTTATTTCAAAACTTTGATGCATACCATCAGGATTGGTTTTCTGGTTTTGGGAGGTTTTTGTGGTTTGTTTTTTTTTTCTTTATTTTTCCTTTCAATTACAATTTTTTTTCAAGTAGGTCTTTTGACATTTCAGTCTTTGATGATTCATTTTTATTATTATAAATGTTTATGTTTATTGTGCTGCTGAGAGAAAAAACTTCCTATCTTAAGATATATGTTTTGCATTTGAGTTTGAATAAAAAGACTAATGCAGTTCTACACACACACTTTCTACTCTTAGTCAAGACTGCATGCAGTAATTTGACTATGTACACGTGTATTTAAACACACACACATATATCTATAATCCAAAAAAAAAGTTAGTCCCTAATTTGTAATTTATAAATGTTCAAAACAGTGTACTTAATTCTTATGTTTTGTAGAGAGAAATACAGATTAATGTTGCATCAAGTTTGATCTTTCATAGTTCCCTGTCGTAGTTCAGCCCCAATCGGGACCAGACTACGCAGTCTGTCTCTCGCTCCCCCCACCCTCTGAGAGAATAGGAGGAGATGATATAGGAAAAAAGGCTCAAGGTTTGAGATAAGGACGGGGAGAAATCCTTAAAGTTACCGTCACGGGCAAAACAGACTCGACTTGGGGAAAAATATTCATTTATTTCTAAAACTAGCAGGAGAATGAGACAGGGAACAAGATAACCTCCCCCCACCCCTCCCTCTTTCTGGGCTTAACATTATCCATACTACCTCCCCTCCCGAGCAGCACGGAGCGGGGAAAGGGAATGGGGGTCACGGTCAGTTCATCACGCGTTGTTTTACGCCGCTGTGTCATCGTCGGGGGAAGAACTCCTCGCATTCCTCCTCTGCTCCAGCGTGGGGTCCCTCCCACGGGCCACAGTCCTTCGTGAAACTGCTCTGGCGTGGGTCATCTCTTCCACGGGGTGCAGTCCCTCTAGAACAGCTGTCCCAGCGGGCCTCCACGGGCCACAGCCTCCTTCAGGCCTCCACCTGCTCCGGCGTGGGGTCCTCCACGGGCTGCAGGTGGATCTCTGCCCCTCCGTGGACCTCCATGGGCTGCAGGGGGACAACCCGCTCCACCATGGTCTTCACCACAAGTTGCAGAGGAATCTTGGCCAGGAGCCGCATTACTCCTCCCTCTCCTTCTTCACTGACCTTGGCGTCTGCAGCCGTTCCTTACAACAGGCTGGCAGACGCCTCTCAGGATCCTTTTTACATCTTGTTCACTTCTCATCTCCTCTCCACTTCTTGCAGCCAGGCCAGGCCGAGTTGGGCCCAGTCGGCTGCCCGGCAGGAGGCCAGAGGGTGAGGCCTGCAAGGCCCATGAGGCTCGTGCCTCCCCCTCTCTGCCCCCTGCTCAGCTGCTTCACATCTTCTCTCCTCTTTTTTTCTGTTTTCCCCTTCTTAAATACGTTATCGCAGAGGTGTTATCACGGGACATTCTGCTACCAATTGGCTTGGCCTTGGCCAGCAGCGGGTCCGCCCTAGGGCCGGCCGAGTCCACTGAACAAAGGGGAGCAACTTCTAGCAGTTTCCTACAGAAGCTACCACCTTAGGCCCCCCCTCACTAATAAAACCAGAACACTCCCTAAATCGTATTGCTGAGTACTTAAAACGCTATGCAGGTTACATTCTAATTAAGATCTTAAAAATATCATATAGTAAAAAATTATAAAATTTAATGCAGCTACTGGAATTTTGCTTTTTGATAAATTATTACCAGTATTGATTGTAATTCTGTAATCTTTCAATATAAATACACTGGTCTCAAGTCATATAAGAACCAATAATTAACTATTCCTGAAAAAGCTGTTGCATCAGAATGCATTTGGGTGTGGGTTTTTTTTGTTGTCTTTTAAAATAGTTTCTGGAAGGAGTATATTTTTGGTATTGAGAAACAGTCATGTTTCTGCTAACTTCACTAAATTGGTGAAAATAAGTCTTTAGTCTAAAAGGATGTTCTTAGAAAATGAAATTGTGTGTTTTATCTCTATTTCACCTCTCTGTTTCCCCAGAATATTTATTTACTGATCATTACTGCTTCTTTTTGATTATTTATTTTAATTCTGATTTCACTGCATGTTAGTATTGTTTAATATTATATTCTCCAAGCAGATTTATAAAATTAGGTTATTTGTCTTTAACAAGCCTTAATTTAATATTCATATTTCTACTTAATAGCTTTGTTTGGTTAAAAGGAAGGCATTTGTTTCCATGAAACACAATTTATGATCCTTTTCTACAACTCCCCTCATTTCAGTGGAGAGCTGGTCAGACAAGTTGTTATTTGAAGGTGACTCCCACGACTTTTAAATGTTGTTCAACAAAATTGTAGATCATCTTTTCTGCTTTACTGTATCTAATTAAAAGCATTTAGCAATAAAACTTTTTGTGATAGTATTATCTATAAAGAAGAGTGAAAGGATTTTCTCTGCTCTGACATTAGTACATGCGGGAAGGTCATCTTTTGCTATGTCTTTAAGTATTAGCAACTGCTTGAACCAAGGCACTGGGCTAAATGGTTGTTAATCTGACTCATCCTCCTCAGCATTTCAGTGTGTATTTAACTGCATTCAGTTCTGTTGTCTTATGTATTAAGCATACATGTTATAAGAGACTAACTCTTTACCTCTAGGGGTAAAACGAATATCCCAAACTACTTGTTTATTTGTGAGAGTTACATGAAAATTTTCTTTTAAGCATTTCTGAACTTCACCTCTGTAACTGAAAGCAAGAACCAAAGACAGATATTAAAGCAATTCATGCTTTTGGAAAGATACCCCTAGGCAAAGGGTAGAATCTGAAACTCCAACATAACAGAATAGCAGTTAAAATATCTTAAGCTAAAGAACTCTAAAAAGTGACATGAATATAGAGTTCTGTGTCCATATTTAATATATTACTTATCTCTGAATGAATTTACCTCAGTATTTACAATACATATTTTTTTCGTTCTCCACCAGCTAGCCATGGTATCTTAGTTCTAGTCTGGCTCTTTTCTCCTCATATTTTACAACACTGAGAATTTGGTATGCCTGATTAATCTTTTACCACACTTGAATTTGAGTTGATGGAGGTCCTCTTGAGGCTGCATTGCAGCAAGTTTCTTTGCAGGAAGTGGCAAGGGACTGTGTGTGGCAGCTTCTGGCGATGTGGTCTTTCAAAGTATTAAGATGTATTTCCTGCTACCTGAATCTGTAAAAGGGTGACAGAAGCCAGGTTTCCACATGTTTGCCTGCTGAAGTAACATCATGACATAGTTGTTGCTAAATTTCTTTACCTGTTGGCATTTTCTGTAACAGAGAGTTAGAAATTTATTTTACTTGGTTGGATAAAGAGTGAAGCAACTTTTTTTTGGTTTTGTATACTTCAGTATATATATGTACAAGCAAGTAGTCACTATATTTAAAACACAATCAGAACTTAAATTTAAAATGTGTGTATGTATGGAAGTTTTTCAAAATGTTTCCAGCTAAAACACTCCCATAAATCAGTATAATCAGTGGAGGTTTTGCACTTCTGAGTTTTCCATATTGCCAAGCATTATGCCATGAGAATGTTCCCTTTTTTTTTTTTTCTTTTTCTCCATTTTTTCCCCCAAGTCAGTAATTAATTTTAGTAAGTGCTATTATGCTAGAAAACAACTACATCAGCAGTGGCTTTTCATCATGTATTTTCATGTTCTGAGAAACCTCTGTTAATTAATCATATTGTATTGGAGTAGGCTGTATCTTACATTTATTGATGGCTTTTTGTTTCAGTTTACTGTTAGATGGCATTTTCTGTACCGTATTTCCAGAGTAAACTCCTATGAGCTATAAAGCTTTAGATTTGCCCAGCTGTTATGAGTTAACCTCAGCAAGCAGCTAAGCCCCACACAGCCATATGCTCACACCCGTCACAGCAGGAGGAGAAATTCAGAAGGGTAAAAGTGGAAAAAAAACTTGTGGACTGTGATAAAGAGAATTTAATAGGTAAAGTAAAAGCTGCACACACAAAATAAGGAATTCATTCACTACTTTCCAGTGGCAGGCAGATGTTTTATCCATTTCTGGGAAAGCAGAGCTTCACCATGCATAATGGTTACTTGAGAAGATAAATTCCTTAGCTCTGAAAGTCCCCTTCTCCCTCCTTCTTTTCCCAAGATATATTGCTGAGTGTGACATCATATGGTATCAGATATCTTATTGGTCAGTTGGGGTCAGCTATCCCAGCTGTCTCCCCTCCCAACTTCTTCTGCACTCCAGCCTACTCACTTGTGGGGTAATGTGAGAAGTGGAAAAGGCCTTGATACTGTGTAAGCACTGCTCAGGAACAGGTAAAACATCCCTGTCTTATCAACAGTATTCTCATCACAAATCCAAAACATAGCACCTCATGAGCGTCTGTGAAGAAAATTAAGCGTATCCCAGTGAAAACTAGTAAACCAGCTCACTATATGATAATGCTTACTTCCAAAGATAGTGCACAGATAATGCGTTAAATATTAAATTCCCTTGCATTAAACTCACTACTTATTTTACAGACTCTTGAGTCCGTACTTCCATTTTAATTGGTGTTATTGCCAAATTTTTTTTGTATGATTGAATCCTTGTAGTATTTTGCTGATGATGAAGCAACAGTTTATGAAAAGCTAGTTTCTGTGGCACAGAGAACATTATGTAGATTTCTGCTTAATATGCCTTTTTTGTCCTTTATAGAAAATCTTCAGTATAGAGTTTTAATTTTTAACTTACAACATGCCTTTAGGCTTATATATGGTGATAATTCGTATTGGATATCTGAAATATATATCGAACATCCCTTTTCATCATTAAATCTAAAATAAGAAATTTTGTTTACCATGCCATGTCATATTCTTGCCATGTCATATTCTTATAGAAATTATACATATAAAATAAAGCACTGAGTACATGCATGGGTTTTAGTAAACCTATTAGGCATGTAAATGGAATACAAATAAAAACTTGTATCCTTTGGTTAAAAAACATAATGTTATGTTTAATTAATGTTTTATACTTTTGAATTAGCCATTGTACTCTCTTTCAGAAAGACAGACAGAAATTTGTGGGCTTTTTTCTTCTTTACCCTCTCTTTTATTCCTGCATGACGTGTTTCTATGCATGAAATATTTCATGATATATGAAAAGTGCCAGAATGATAAATGAAGATCCTTATGATGGCACAAATTTGTGATTAAAGTATTTGTAAAATGTGTAATGTTGAGTTTGAATTCCTTAAAACTGAGAGAAAACGTCAGTTTTTGATATAATGAGATGATATAATGGGAGAAGGTGCTATTGTTTCTATGTTGTCACATGAAAAAATAGAAGACCATGATCTTCTCTCCTTGAATTCTAAATCTAAGCTTTTTCTTTTTTATATATATTATTTTATATTCTGGGGATTAAGAAGGGATTTCAAATTGATTAATGTACCACTCTTGAACAGTCAAGTTATGTACGTGTCATCTGATCAGGTGATGGAAAGAAATGTTCACCCTGAGGGAAATACTTTATAGTTTCCTTTTTTTTTTTTTTTATGTTATAGTTTCTTTTTTTTATTATGTGTGCATATATGGGAAAACGGTGGCATATGCCTTTGGCTTTACCTTGCATTTTCTTTTAATTTTTTTTGTTTATTTTTTGCACTTGCAGCATGTGCAAAACACTAGAAGATTTAATTTTATCAGAAAACAAAATACTGTGTTGACTGGTCGGTGCTCCAAGGTGGAGCTAAGGTGTCCAACCACTGAATCTTTCCTTTATTTTCTCTAAGCAACAGCTCAAAATATCTGCAAAATTTGTTTTATTTAATTTTCTGTGTTTAAATATACTGGTCATATCTTCTCTTATTTGTAATTAGTAGATTCTCCAGACATAGAAAATACTTTCTATTTACATGAAAAGATCTGTTTGCCAGGGGAAGCCTCCTCTCCACTACTCTCCCTCTCTCTCTCTTTTTTTTCGTCTTTTTTTCCCCCCTCTTTTGTCTTTTCTCTTTTTTTTTTTTCTTTTATCTTTTTTTCATACCATCATAGAATAATTTGAGTTGGAACGGACCTTTAAAGGTCATCTAGCCAGCACCCCTGCAAGGAGCTGGAACATCTTCAACTAGATTAGCTTGCTCAGAGCCTCATCCAATCTGGTCTTGAATGTTTCCAGGGATGGGGCATCCACCACCTCTCTGGGCAACCTATTCCAGTATTCTACAATCTTCACTGTAAAAAAAAATTTCCTTTTATCCAGTATGAATCTACCTCCCTTTATTTTAAAAACATTATCCCTTGTCCTTCCTGTCTTTCTTATAAGCCCCCTTTAAGTACTTGAAGGCTGCTAACGATCTCCGTGAAGCCTCCTCTTCTCCAGGCTGAACAGCCCCAACTCTCTCAGCCTGTCCTCATAGGAGAGATGCTCCAGCCCTCTTATCATCTTTGTGGCCCTGCTCTGGACTCGCTGCAACTGGTCCACATCCTTCTTATGTTGGGGGCTCCAGAGCTGGATGCAGTACTGCAGGTGGAGTCTCACAAGAGTGGAATAGAGGGGGAGAATCACCTCCCTCAACCTGCTGGCCACACTCCTCTTGATGCAGCCCAGGATGCGGTTAGCTTTCTGGGCTGCAAGTGTACATTGACAGCTCATGTTATTAGATAGTAGTTTTTTGGTTTGGTGTTTTTAGTGATTAACAAAAATGGAAAAATATCTTCTTATGAAATCACAGGGTGGAATGTCAATATAGTCTGCATTTTAAATGACTTGGGACAATACAGAGATGCGAGCATGGGTCTACAGAATAACGAATCTTGATTATCGCTGCTGTTAGTCACTTAAGAATTTTCACTTTAAGAGTTTGGATTGTTACAGTGACTAATTTGAGAAGAAAATGAACCTTACTAAATAATTACCATAACCAATAGCTTTATTAAATTATAATTAAAGAGGGGCTATGACAACTTTATCTGAGTGTGAATGTACGTTACTGAGTAAATATGGGAGTTAACCTGATGGAATTAATTAGATGACATTAAACAAATGAGTTCACAAGCCAAATAGAATAAACCCTAGAAAGTGAACTTTAGTAGGCATTTAATTAGTAGAAGATCTGTTGATGACGTTATTTAAAACGAGCTAAAGGAAACACAATATAAAAAGAACTAATAATTTCTTCTTTGTCCAATTTACATTGTAAGTCTAACATTCAAATTATCTAAGTAACACAGAGAAACCTTATTAACAATACAGTTAAGGTTGTACATAACCTTCCTAGTATCTGCTTCTTTTTGTTGGAGTTATGCTCACCTTTCCAGTGTCTCTTTGTGGCCTAACATTAACATCTACCTTCCTCATGCAGAGTGGAGTGGGGAGGAATGTACTACAATTTATCAGCATCCCGAGGTCAGTGCTTGGAGTAGTCTGATGCTCATAGTGGAGTTTCTTTCTCTTTTGGGTCTTAGCCAATTATTCTTATGCACTTCTTCAAAGAGACAATTTTTTATCTTGTTGATAAGACAACAGTTGCTGGTTTGAATTTGCAGAATAGCCTCTCCCATTCCCATGAACTATTGTTTATTACACTGTGTCTAAGTGGGTTAGCCAGAGCTTCACTATATATGATTGTCACAGAACTTAAGCACAGACAGGGTAAGTAACAGTCACTGTGTTACCAAACAATTGCTGTTTCTGCTCTGGCCAAGCAGCTCTGGCAAATGCAGCCAAACACTGGCAGGTCAATGCAATGCGTGTGGCCATTTAATGTTAGTGGGGTAGAAATCATATTTACTGGGCTACATAAGATGCATAAAACAAGACTTCAAATATTTTCATATACTTGGAATCCAGAAACTAGAATTTTCCCCAAGCTATTATTTAGGTGATGCTGTTAAGTAGAGTACATATAGATATATTGATATATAATACATATTACAAATTCTGTAATGTCTGAGTGTCTGAATTAATTATATGAAAAACAAATGATGTTAAATCCATTCTCACTTCATTCTTAGGGCTAAGAAAAATAAGCAATATCGCATGTAATGAGTTAGGGATAAGGAAAAGGCCAGACAAGGCATAAGGTCACTATAATTAAAGAAAGCTACTATTTTTGTAGATTAGGCTTAGAGTAAATGATACAGAAAATAGAAGCTGTAACAGTGAGGAATTTCAAAAGGAAGAAAATTGTACTTGACTGTTTGAAAAATAGCGTATTATTTCAAAAGTTAAACTTTTTTGATAGTAGAATTGTCAGTAATAATGAAGAAAAATTTGAAAGGCAGCTTAAGTAATTAAGTTTAAAATTTTGACTTAATTAAGGAAAAAAAAGTAATGGCCTTCATTATCAGTGACAAAAATGAACTGCATATTTCACACTGTTGAATGCAGTTCCTTTATTGTTGGTAAGTCCTAGTGGCTATCATTAATTTATTATTTATTACTTAAAACCATGCATTATTTTTAGACAATTATCTTGCAGTTACTTAAAAAAGATATAAATATAATAGCTGTAGGTTGTACACATAGCTGAAATAATAAAACAGGCTTAACTATAAAAAGTATGGACAAAACTATAGCATAAGTTTTATAGTTGCTTTCCACATTACATTTGTAGATCATATTTAAGTTATAAAATACCTTCCTATATGATGATAAAAAACCTTTGAGCAATATGGCTATCTAAAGAGATTGTGTTGCAACTTATAAAATCTTACTTTGCTATTTTATTTTTTTTTTTGCTTCAAACTGTTTATTTTTCACCCACACTCCAAGTCCTCATATGCTTAAACAAGTAAATGTGTAGGAAGAAACAGGAAAATTAAATGGAAAATAACTCCTGAAAATGTACATTTTGTTAGAGTGTCTCTAAGCTGGGAAAATGTCTTATGCTTGAGTAGTAGGAAGTAGGAAGTTATTATGTATTCTGTTAACCCGGCCATCTCTACTGTTAACTTTTTATATCAACTTAAAGGACATCTGAAATCTGACAATCCAGCCGCAGGCTTCTTCAAATGAAAGCATGGACACAGTGTAATAAATAACATTTGGCATAGCAGTATGGTGCATTGTTGCCAACTTTAGAGCTGCGTTTAAAAAGACTAAAAGGTTCAGATAGGAGAATTTAAGCCTTGGGCACAGGTTTTGTCAAAGTAAAAAATGTCTCTCAAATACAACCACCAAGAAATAAGAGTAATCCAAAAGCTTCAAGGTACCTTTGTAGAAACCAAATAGGTTCATCTAGTGTGACATATGTACTGTAATATATAGTGTGCCAAGTCAATTAAATCACTAATTGTCTGGTTTTGAGAAAACCAGATGGTGGGTCAGATTTTATTAACTTTGAACAATTTTAAGCCTCACATCTATGGTGATATACTCATATTACTCCATAAGGAGTTTAAGAAAGACTACCAATTTCTTTTTCAAACTGGTGACTTTTCTTCCCCTCACTCCCCCACCTCTTGTTTTAAGGAGTATTTAAAACTGTAGGGGTTTGGTTTTGTGGTTATTTTTCTACTTTTTTTTTTTTCTGCTTACTCATCCAAAATGCAATTGTAGGTTAGAAATAATCATATAAAGATGTACCGTAGAGATTGGGTTTGATCTCTTCAACAAGTTATTAAGGGTTATAAAATTAATTGACTTTTATACAGCCTTATTACTCACTTGACTGGTGCCTGGATATTTTTGTTTGTTTTCCCATGATTTCTATAAGCTTTTTAGTTCTTTTAAGCATCTTTTGCAATAATATGACAATGGCTATTATTAGGGCACCTGGCTGGATGTATGAACCATAATTAAAATTGGTAAATTTGTGGCATGCTCTAAATTTTTGAGAGTTTTGTTCTCTCTGCTTTCTAAGTCATGCCTAGTTATTACCTGTTATGCCAGGACAGCAATTTCTTCCTGCAGATGACCTCTTGTTAATTTTTCTGATTTTTTTCCTGATACATATGTCTGCCTAAGCAGAACACTCTTTTAGGTAAGTTCTGGACTAAGTATTTTCATTTAAAATATTGTTCTAGTAAGACTAAAAAGCTGAAAAGGTGCAGTGAATGTGAAGCAGTTTGCAGGTAGACCAAATGGAGACCAAATACAAAACTAGCTAACTCTTTTTGTCTTTGTGGTTAGCAAGCCAGATCTAGCCTAAGCAAAAGAATCATCTTCCCGTAGTCTTACTCAACGACTGTAAGCCTCCTATTTCTGTTGAGGCCAATACTACTGAAGAAACTTAACATCTCAGCACAACTTCTCGCTTCCTATTTTATTCAAAATCAGTAGAAATTAAGCAGAAATATCACGAAACCATTTGTCCTTTTAAATTTCCCTTTTGCCTGTCTTAAATATTTTCCATTCTTTTCCCCACAGGAGAGTCAGAAGGATTCTTAAAATCCAGGAATTTCTCAATTTAAGCATGTTACAAAAAATGCTTTAAACTGGCATCTTTATTTTAAAATATGGTCATTTAGATAAATTTTCATTCAATAAGTAGGAGAAAAAAAAGCACAAACTTGGTCAGTAGCTTTAAAAAGAAAAAGTTATTGTTTGCACAAAGTGGGCTGTTTGTTCCTAAGATGTTTGGAGAGATGCCACTTAATGTTACTTAGGAAAATACTTTTATATCAGTTTAATTCTGGTTAAATTTATGCCAATGGATGATTTGGCCATAAAGACAGCATTGTTAGCTTTGGTTTTCAATCTTTAATTCATCTAAGATAAATGAATTTATGATAAATGAATGCTATGCTGGACCTTGTTCTCACCAACAAGGAGGGGCTGATGACGAATATGGAGCTCAAGGGCAGCCTTGACTGTACTGACCATGAGATGGTGGAGTTCAAAATCCTTAGAGCAGCAAGGAAGGCATGCAGCAAGCTTTCTCCCCTGGACTTCACGAGAACAGACTCTGGCCTCTTCAGGGATTTGCTGGGCAAAAAGTACTATGAGATAAAGCCCTGGAGGGAAGAATGGCCCAAATAAGTTGATTCATATTCAAGGAGCACCTACTCCAATCTCAGGAGCAACGCATCTCAATGAAGAGGAAGTCAGGCAAAAATGCCAGGAGGCCTGCATGGATAAACAAGGAGCTCCTGGACCAACTATAAAACAAAAAGCCTACAGAGAGTGAAGGCAAGGACAGGTAGCCTGAGGGGAATACAGACAGATTCTCCAAGTGGCCAGGGATCAGGTAAGGAAGGCTAAACTGACAGAATTAAATATGTCCAAAGATATCAAAAGGAAAAAGAAAAGCTTCTTTAGGTACATTGGTGATAAAGGGAAGACAAAGGAGAATGTGGGCCCTCTCTGGAAGGAAACAGGAGACCTAGTTACCCAGGACATGGAGAAGGCTAAGGTACTCAATGACTTCTTTGCCTCAGTTTTCACTGGCAAGGACTCTAGCCACATCGCCGAAGTTGCAGAAGAAAGAAGCAAGGACTGGGAGAATGAAGAACTGCCCATTGTAACAGAGGAGCAGGTTTGAGACCATCTAAGGAACCTGAAGGTGCACAAATCCATGGGACCCAATGAGATGCATCTGCAGGTCCTGAAGGAAATGGCAGATGAAGTTGCCAAGCCACTGTCCATCATACTTGAGAAGTCATGACAGTCTGGTGAGGTTTCTCCTGACTGGAAAAGGTGTAACATTACTGCCATTTTAGAAAAGGGGGAGAAGGAAGACCCGGGCAACTACAGGCTGGTCAGCCTCACCTCTGTGCCTGGCAAGGTCATGGAGCAAATTCTCCTGGAAATCATGCTAAGGCACATGGTAAATAAGGAGGTGATTGGTGACAGCGAACACAGCTTAACTAAAAGCAAGTTGTGCTTGATCAGTTTTCTGGCCTTATATGACAGGGTTACAGCATTGGTGGATAAGGGACAAGCAACTGATGTCATCTACCTGGACTTCTGCAAAGTATTTGACACTGTCCTGTACGACATCCTTGTCTCTAAACTGGAGAGATATGGATATGATGAATGGATCTCTCTATAGATAAGGAATTGGCTGGATGGCCGCACTCAGAGAGTGGTGGTCAACAGCTCGATGTCCAAGTGGAGACCGATGATGAGTGGTGTTCCTCAGGGGTCGGTATTGGGCCCAGCCTTGTTTAACATCTTTGTCAGAGACATGGACAGTGGCATAGAGTGCACCTTCAGCAAGTTCACCAGTGACACCAAGCTGTGTGGTGCGGTTGACACGCTGTCGTAGTTCAGCCCCGATCAGGACCAGACTATGCAGTCTCTCTCTCTCCCCCCGCACCCTGCGAGAGAATAGGGGGAGATGATATAAGGAAAATGACTCGAGGTTTGAGATAAAACGTGGAGAAATCCTTAAAGTTACTGTTATGGGCAAAACAGACTCGACTTGGGGAAAAGTATTCATTTATTTCTAAAACTAGCAGGAGAATGAGACGGGGAACAAGATAACCTCCCCACACCCCTCCCTCTTTCCGGGCTTAACATTATCTCTACTACCTCCCCCCACAAGCAGCACAGGGGAGAAGAGGGAATGGGGGTTGCGGTCAGTTCATCACGTGATGTTTTATGCCGCTACTTCGCCATTGGGGGAAGAAATCCTCACATTCCTCTGCTCCAGCGTGGGGTCTCTCCCACGGGCCACAGTCCTTCGTGAAACTGCTCCGGCGTGGGTCATCTCTTCCACGGGGTGCAGTCCCTCTAGAACAGCTGTCCCAGCGGGCCCTCCACGGGCCACAGCCTCCTTCAGGCCTCCACCTGCTCTGGTGTGGGGTCCTCCACGGGCTGCAGGTGGATCTCTGCCCCTCCGTGGACCTCCATGGGCTGCAGGGGGACAAGCTGCTCCACCATGGTCTTCACTACAGGCTGCAGGGGAATCTTGAATAGGAGCTGCATTACTCCTCCCCCTCCTTCTTCACTGACCTTGGCATCTGCAGCTGTTCCTCTCACAAGAAAAGTTCTTCACAACAGGCTGGCAGACACCTCTCAGAATCTCTTCACATCATCCATCTCATCTCTTCTCCACTTCTTGCAGTCAGGATGGGCTGAGTTGGGCCCAGTCGGCCGCCTGACAAGAGGCCAGAGGGTGAGGCCTGCAAGGCCCATGAGGCCTGTGCCTCCCCCTCTGCGCCTCTGCCCCCGCTCAGCTTCTTCACATCTTCTCTTCTCTTTTTTTTTTTTTTTTTTCTGTTTTCCCCTTCTTAAATACGTTATCGCAGAGGCGTTATCACAGAACATTCTCCTACCGATCAGCTCGGCCTTGGCCAGCAGCAGGTCCGCCCTAGGCCCGGCCGAGTCCACTGAACAAAGGGGAGCAACTTCTAGCAGTTTCCTACAGAAGCTACCACCTTAGGCCCCCCCTCACTAAACAACACAACAATGCCCCATCCCTGGAAACATTCGAGGTCAGGTTGGATGGGGCTCTGAGTAACCTGATCTAGTTGAAGATGTCCCTGCTCCTTGCAGGGAAATTGTACTAGACAATCTTTAAAGATCCCTTCCAACCCAAACTATTCTGTGATTCTTTAAGTTTAGACCTACTGCCACTGTGTTAAGTAATTTAAATATTATTATTTATAGCGTGAATCAGATAATCTGTTTTATTTATTTTTCTACTTTTTTTATTAGTTCTGATTTCTCTGAAAAGCCTTGTTTGTTGTCATTATGGATTATTTATTGGTTTTTTTCCCAATACATTTAGTAGTTCTGGTTTACTAATTTATTTTTTTCTGTGATGTTTCAAGTAAATGATCATTGCCAGACTTAAATATTCCTTCCTTTTATAAAATTGTCATAATTCTAGTATATGGTAGGGTTGAACCCTGGATTGATACACTGGAGGGAACTACAGAAAATTACAGGGATTTTGTTGTTGTATTCTAACTCAAGCATAAAGTGAAGTTGAATCATCAGAACATAGGGAGATCCTGGTCCAGTATAGCTACAATTTCACACTACTGCCGACTCACTGCCACCATTACTGAACTGCTAGTAGTATACTTGACATACTTAAGAAATGAATGTGTTCAGTAATGATAGGTTTTGTTGCCACAGAAACCTCTTTTAATGAGGAGATTACTTAGCATATTTCAAGCAGAATTTTGCTTTGTATCCAAGTTTCTTTTGTTCGGTGAAATATATGTAAATATACAGTTGCAGTATAGAATATGTTCTTTGACCTTCAGCCACATGTCTAAATGAGAAAATGATCTAACTGGTTTGTAAGGTTTTTTCGCTTCTTTTCAGGTTTTTATGGCAACTTAATTGGCTAAATAATTTTTCTGAAAAAGTAAATGTCTAGTGGCAGATATTAAATTTTCTAAAAATTGTGAACATTTGCTTTAAGATCTGATTTTAAGTTACTGCAATTTAATTTAAATGATTGGTAGCAAGTGAGGGACAATGTAAAGGACAGTCAAACTCCTCCTAAATTAATGGAGTTGGTGTGAACAACCAAATTTAGATATTGAGCAGTTTCATAGGACTGTCATCTTCAGAAGCATGGGTGGTACTCCATGCTAAAGCATAGCCTCTCTATATCATGTGATGGAATGGGAATGGTAGAGACAAGGTGAATTACTAGTGAAAGGCATATGTCCTGGTTTTGGCAGGGATGGAGTTAATTTTCTTCTTAGTAGCCGGTGTGCTTTGGATTTTGTGTGTGAAGAATGTTTATAAAACACTCTGATGATACGAGTTGTTGTTAATGAGACCAAGGACACTGTCTGGCTTTCCAAGTCTTGTTAAAGTCTCGTTAACGTGCAGATGTGGGCAACTGGGTGAAAGACAGACAGAATAATTGATCCAAACTGGCCAAAGAGAGCATTCCATGCCATAAACGTCATGCCCAGTATATAAGTGGGGGTTGCCCATGGGAGGGGGCATTCTTTTCGGACATTCTTTTCGGGCATTCTTTTTGGGTATCCGTGCAGCCACCCTTGGCATCCTTTTCTTCTCTCTTGCTTGCTGGCATCGTTCCCTCTACCTTGCTAGCTTGCTCTCCCCCCTTTGCTCGCTGCTCGGTGTCGTTCCTGTGATTGCTGCTCAGGACGGGCTTCATCGGTCATTCGGACATTGGGTGGTACGAAATTGTACATTGTTCATTTTGTATATTTTGTATATATTAATATCCTTATATACTGTTAGCTTTGTAGTTTTTAGTGTTTTTAGTAAACTGTTTTTATCTCAACCCACGAGTTTTCCTTTCTTCCCAATTTCTCTCCCCCGTCCCACTGGGTAGGGGGAGGGTGAATGAGAAACTGAGTGGTGATCCAGGCTAAACCACCACAAACTACCACAAAGCCTGTTACACAGAGAAGTGCTTCATGTCCACCTGTCTTGCAGAACTGAAAAAATTTGCTGGGTATTTTTAGTGAAATAAATTGTGTGGGTAACATCCTATTAAATGATCCAAGAATAAATGTCACCCTTTAGACTTCTCATTTTTCATGCTTTCTATGGTTACCTCATTTTTATTACTTTCCTACTTTTAAGCACCACTTAAACCACTGCTTTCAGTAGTGGAAGTGAGCTGATTATTGATGAAGTGAATCTCGCTAAGTGCTTCCAAATCTTGTTGGAGATTCCATTATCATTTGCATTAGTCAGATCTTTAAGGTGATAGTTTAGCCTTTTCAATACTGCCATCATGAGTTTGCATTTAACAATCAGTTTTATAAATTTAAATGTAGGAATATACTTTTATCAGCAAGATTTCTTGAATGTGCTCTTGAGTAGCTGGCATCTGCTAGAATTTATCTGATTTTTACTTTTCCTCTAATGCCTATTTTTCTTCAAATAGGCAAAACAGTTTTTAGCTGTAGAACTCAAAGACTCTCAACTTTGATTTCTCTGTATCTACAGAGGTTTCTCTGAACAAGGGACACTTCTTTTGCTAGTTTAGTTATAGATAGGTCTTGTTAGGCATGTTTCTTTCCTTTGGTCTTCACTAAGACAGTTGAATTATGTCTTGGCAAAATTTGTAAGTGACATTGAAGATCAACCTATGATCCTTTTGTGTCTTTCCTCCTATCACTCTCTCATTTTCTGTTTCTTTATTTCATTTTCAGGCTTCCTTTAGATAACAGTGGACATATTCATAGTATCTTCTTAGTCTCTAAGACATGCTATTTATTGGAATTCCTTGTTTTATATCCTTTTCCCTTCTTTGTTACTGATGCAATTCTCTGCTTTTATTTTCTTGGCCATGACTGTGGTAAATGTAACAGCCTGTCCTTGAAATTGCAGGAATGACGTTCAGCTAATTATGTAACTTTTTTTCTTATGATCCCTACTGTAGTTCTAGCTGATTTTTCTGTTATATGGTATCTCCTCTTTCAAAAATTAGGCACATAATTTTGATTTAGTTTTTGTTTTGAAAAATGCATGATCAATTATTATGTGGTTCTTCTAGCAAATGAAGAAGATTTGCATGCTGCATAATTTCCGAAATATCTTGGTAATGTGCACTTGCAGCCCAGAAAGCCAACCACATCCTGAGCTGCATCAAGAAGAGTGTGGCCAGCAGGTTGAGGGAGGTGATTCTGCCCCTCTACTCCACTCTCATGAGACCCCACCTGTAGTACTGCACCCGGCTTTGGAGCCCCCAACATAAGGACACAGACTTGTTGGAGCAAGTCCAGAGGAGGGCCACAAAGATGATAAGAGGGCTGGAGCACCTCTCCTATGAGGACAGGCTGAGACAGTTGGGGCCTTCCAGTATGTAAAGGGGGCTTATAAAAAGATGAAGAGAAACTCTTCAGCAGGACCTGTTGTGATAGGACAAGGGGTAATGGTTTTAAAATAGAAGGAGTTTGGACTAGATGACCTTTAAAGGTCCCTTAAAACCCATACTATTCTATGATTTTGTGATTCTACCTCACATATCCCTCTTAAAGAGAGATAAGTTAATCTACTTAGCTTCCATAGAAACAAGGAGAAATTAAAGAAATTGGTGGCTCTTTGATAGGTGTTACATATCGTAATAGTCTTGCCTGCCTAACTTTTTTGGCAAAATGGAGTACTCTGAACAGAATAAGTAACTGAATTCTACCTATAATTGAAAAGCAACAATTACTTTATTTTTAACCAATCTGGTTCAAAAGGTACGCTATAAAGGGAGGTTCTGTCCTGTAGAAGTAAACTTTTAATACATAATTAAAGAGATTGCATATACACATTATACACATCAATATATTTCAAATTCATTAAAAAAAATCTAAACAACACAACTTAAAGTTGCGAGAAATATTATGGCAGTAGCTTTGATATCTACTTTATCCCCATAAACCATTAAAAAGAGGAATGTTTTAATTGCTAATAGCCTGCCATGTAACAAAATTCTAAGTACAAAATCTTATCTGGTAACTGTTTAGCTTTCTCTCAGATCTTTATAACCTTTAATATTTAGTTTTGATAAAAATGTCTTATAAATTCTGGACCATAAAAAACCATATAACTCCCAAAGACTCAATTTATTTGAATCTCATTCTTTTGCAGCTCTTATTACATGACTGTCTAATACCTTTTATGCTAACATAAGCATACATAATTGAATAACAATGTTTTGAAAGCAAGACAACTTCTTGGTTAAATGACTATCATAAAGAAAATATCTACTTTTAAATGTTAATGGGATTGACTGTGTGCTTGTTCTCTTAAAATTTAGATGCTTCTAAAATAAAAACGTGTATTTTGTGATTTTTTTTTTTAAATTCTGTCTAGAAAATTTAGCTCAATTGTAATTAATATTTTAAATTCTGACTGAGTCCATAATTACAGCTTTGATGTATTTGAAGTGACTTCTTCATTTTAGTGAGAAGCTAACACATATAATAGGTAATATTTTAAAAGTCACAGTTGCTTGTGTAACAAGGAAAGTATGAATTAGAAACCTGTTTATTTTCTCAACACTTGCATCTTATTTTGGCACCTGCACTGATTGTGTTTGAGAGAAGCACTAGCACAAGTTCCACTGGTAATTTTCCACTGTGGTGGAATTAGGATTTCTCCAGCAGCTGCTTAACATTAGAACTACAGTCCAGTCTCTGCTACAGTAGTTTATTTTCAAAAACTAATAATGAAACATGATATGATGGAGGTGAAAATTTTATTTAAATATTATGTTGTATTTTTGCCTTTTGCTTAAGCTAGATATGGCATGGATTGAATTCAAGGACTGAGGTGATGTTTTTGAAGGGTAGTCTTTTTGCAAAATCAATTGTTCAAAAATTAGGAAGTATCAGAATCTAAGTTACCCATGGAAGCACAATTCAGACTCCGTGTGCACATTCATAATACAGTCTTTAATTACACAGTCACACAGTATTTCCCTTAGGCTCCCTGCTTTGTTCATTGCATTGGATGAATGGTTCCTGGGAAATGTAGCAGCTGTTTAATATTTTTTTACCTCATCATTCAAGTGTTGGCCTCTGCCTTATTTACTGCACACACTTTAAAGCCTGGAATAAATACATAGTAATTATATCTCAGTTTTAGTATATATATGATCTTATTTTCTAATCATAACAAAGATCATAATGGTTTTTTTTTCTCCACTTCAAGATAAAAAAATCTCACTGTCATCCTAGTGTTGTATGTGGAGAAAAAGAGATTAGGATAAATCAGAACCTGTTCATGAATTAGTGGCAAAACTACTATTGGAAATTCTTAGTTCATGATACACAACTCAGGCTTTATTTTAAACTGTAATTTTAGGTGACGTATCTCATTTACTTTCCCGATATTTCTGATTGCTCACAATTTTTACTTATCAGGTACCATGATCTCAACCTAGACATTCCAGAAATGAAACTCATGTGGAAAGTGGCTAGAAGTTAAAATTGTGGTTTTCTTCTTTCTCTCTGGGCATCTCTGTTAGCATCCATCTAATGAGGCTAGCATATATAAGATATCACAAATTGCAACTTCTTAGATTCTTCTCATCACATTAACTGCAACTGTATGCTCTTCTCTTCAGGTAACTCAGCTGACATTTTACCCATGTTACTTTCTATTCTATGTTGACAGTATCTCAAAAATTGACATCTCAAGCAGATTTATAAACATAGTGCAACTTTTTGAATTAGAGTAACTGACATAAATAAACCTAAGTTCACCCATAAAACAAGTATTTGAGCAACAGTTATGAATAAATTTATTCCATAAACATTTTTCCCTACAACAACCCTTTCTGACCTCTTTTGTTTAACAGATTTAACACCTTCTTGTCAATAAACTGACGTCCCTGCCTAGCAGTATCCCTTGGTGCCAAAGGAATTCTACTTTCTGCATTTACGTGTATTGCA
The DNA here is from genome assembly GCF_036417535.1 of Chlamydotis macqueenii. Lineage (NCBI taxonomy): Eukaryota > Metazoa > Chordata > Aves > Otidiformes > Otididae > Chlamydotis > Chlamydotis macqueenii. Next base: position 147,063,059 of record NC_141557.1, on the reverse strand, counting down.
AGTATCTGTTAGTTTACCTGTGTGTTTATTTCTCAGATTGAGCTTATAGCTACAGAAGAAAGGAGTAAGACATTGTCATAACCTTATTTCCATACACTTAACAGCATGTTGATTGGACACATGTCAGAGTGGGGGTAAACAGAAGAAGGGAAAAATACATCTCAAATTCAATCAATTTTATCAAGGAAACAAAAAGCCTTTATGAAGAAGGACTTATCCAGCATATTAAACTACATATTATCACTAAAATTTGAGTCTTCCCTAGGCTGTCTGTGGTTGAAGTTAACATTAATAAGTTCAGCTCTTCAGAGTAAGAAAGGCCCATACAAATTTAATTACCACTGTTATACCATCTCAGGGTTGATAAATCTTCTAGTTGCACCACAGCAAGCTGTTCAAGATTATTCTTTTTGTTTATTTTTCCCAAACTCTTTCAGTTGCTTTTCCAAACCCTGACTTGCCTATAGCCTTAGACCATCAAAATATAATGCCATTACAATAAGATTGATTAAGACCTTAAGTCTTTTGCTTTTTTCTTAATGGCTTTCTTATCTATTAGGTTTAGCTGTGATTGTGAACAACTGTATGTCACCTCCTTCTTTATTTCTCACCTTGTGCATCTAATACTTTGTTCCTCCTTGGAGAAAGGAATTATCTTGCACTCAGATTACTGACCACTCTAGACTTGGAGTTTTATGGTAGTTGATTGCTTTTTAATAGCCATCTTTTAAGAGTACAGGAGCAGGCAATTCTGAAGTGTCAGAAGTCAAGCAAGCGGAGCAGAAGACTGGCTTGAATCAGCAGGGATCTTCTAGAACTTGGGCAGAAAAGGAAAGTGTATGGACATTGGAGGCAAGGACAGGTGACACAGGAGACTACAGAGATGCTGCTTGCCACTGCAGGGAGAAAATTTGCGTGACCAAAGCTCGATTAGAGTTCAAGCTGGCCAGCACTATGAACAACAACAAAAAGGGCTTTTTAAAATATGTTAACAGCAAAAGAAGGATCAGAGATAAAATTAATCCATTACTTGATGAGGTATGTCACTTCACAAACAGGGACATAGACAAAGCAGAGATGTTTAATGCCCCTGTCTTTAACACCAGTGACGAGCCTGGGGAGACCCAGAGTCCTATATTGGAAGACTGTGACTGAGGGGATGATGAACTCCCAGTTGATTCTGAACTTGTTGGACACTTGCTGCTCCAGCTGGTTGCACATAAGTCTATGGGGCCTGATGGGATGAATCTTGGGGTACTGAAAAAGTAGGCTAATGCTATTGTGGGACCTCTCTCCATTATTTTTCAACAGTCTTGGGAGTCTGGAGAGGTCCCAGTCAACCGGAAGCTGGCAAATATTGTCCAATTTTCAATAAGAGTAAGAAGGAAGACCCTCGTAATTACAGGCTTGTCATTTTCAATTCAGTGCCTGGTAAAATTGTGGAGAGGATTATTCCGGGAGTTATGGAAAAACACTTGAGAGATAATGCAGTCATTAGTCATAGCAAACATGGGTTCGTGAGGGAAAAGTCCTGCTTATCTAACTTAGATGACCTTGTCATAAATAGTAAGCCATACTTTTTTTTTCTCTCTCCCCCCCCCCCCCCCCCCCGCCACTTTTAGAATTGATGTACTTCTGCAGTTTTGGGAAAATTAGCCTTAGTTGCTTATTGCACCTTTGGAAAAGGGAGTCTGACTAAATGAGGTTATGAGGAGATAAGAGTGTTAAGTTGATGGTATTTTCGATATCCAGTTCCAACTGAATCCATTATTTGTTTTGCACTGGACTGGCACTGGCTGGAATAATCCCATACTTCCTTCATTGTCCATGAGATCAAAACATACTTAATTTAGATTGCTCCAGGTGAATAATACAGAACTCTAGTATCACAGGACATACCACAAACTCCTTCAGAGGTTGACAGATTACCAGTCTGGTGTTTTTAGTAATCCTAAACTGTTTATTCTTCTCCATTATTTTGCAGAGCTGAGAGATGGGCAGGTGACAGAGAAAGGGATAGTTAGCAAAAGGGAAAAGTATGGTAAATCTTTTATCTGCCTACAAAAGGGTGAAGAGTGAGAAAGACAAAGAAAAGTACAAAAAGAAACCAGTGAAAACAAAGTAATAATTTCTCCTAAGAGTGACAGATACAGTAGCAGATTTGAGAGGCAATTACAGTGTCCATGTCATTATGTTGAACAGGAAGCTTGAAGGAAAGGTGTGGGAAGAATTACATGAGTGTCTAGATATATCCTTCTTCCAATTCCACCCTTTTACATAGTAAGAAAAAAACCAAACACATGTTCTTTCCCCGGATCAAAGTATCAAGGAAGCTTCAACATAGATATGGTGCTAATAAGGGAGAAATAACCTACAATATAACAGATGGCATGAAGAAGATGGGCTGATACATGAGAGAGTTTACATTTGTATATTTAAACCATTTGGCCTATGGGATCTCAGGACCACTGACTCCTACTGTTCTTTGGATACTATACCCTGATGAACATTTTAAAATGACACTGATAAAGTGATTCATGAATTACTTTACAATGTTATTTTCTCCCATGCAATTGATACAGATGGGCACAGTTTGGAAATGTTCATTGCAAACACCTGCCCTCCCACCTCATTGCAGTAATTGTAAATAAGAATTACAAATAGCAAACAAAACCATGGCACAGTTGCATGATTTGCTCTTTTTTTTTTTAGCTCCTGATTTTGAATCAGAGGCTTTCTGCTTAAATAAGATTGGATTTTGTATTTTGAATTGAAAAATTGGTTCTTTTTTAAATACAGCAATAGGAATGCTGATTTCCTTAGCAATTTATTTATAAAATTCAAAGTTGTCTAAGAATGTAAAATAGCTAACATTTTATAAAGGAAACTCTTATGTAATGATTGGCTGTAGTTTAAAAACATCCTATTGTATTATTTAGTAACTTCTAGAAGTATGTTATAATTTAAATTATTTCTGTTGGATTAGACTAGTTTACACTGTTCACATGAGGTAAAGGGTTTATTCAAACTGAATATCATCTACTTAGCCCTGTTTCTCTCCCGGTTTTTTGCAAATTCTCAAGTAAAATTGGTGCTTTCTTTCCATAATACATACTTACTTGTAACCTAACTCAGATTAGAAAAACAGTGATGAGAAATATCTAATTGCATCTATCATTTATGATTTGTTACATCATTTATGATTGACTATGCAGATAGTCACTTATCAGCACTACCACTGATGTTTCTCCATTGTTACTGCATGAGGCAAGTACCTCGTTTACCCACTGGACAAACCTTAATTTTCACTCAATATTTTTCTTTTTTTGCATGTTTTACTATTCTTTTTTACTCAGACAGCTGTCTCTTTCTTCATTTTCTTTGATGTGGTGGGTTAACCTTGGCTGGCTACCAGATGCCCAGCAAGCTGCACTATCACTCCCCTCCTCAGTGGGACAGGGAGAAAATAAGATTAAAAAAATGTGGCTCAAGATAAAGGCAGTTGAATAAAGAAAATAAAAGGCCACACATGGAAGCAAGGCAAATAAACAACAACAACAAAAAATTCTCTACTTCCCATCAGCAGGTGATATCCAGCCACTTCCTGGGAAGTAGGGCCTCAGTACATGTAGTGGTTGCTTCAGAAGAGAAATACCTTAATAAGAAATGCCCACCACTTCCTCCATTCTCTTACCTTTTATTGTTGAGCATGGTATGGAATATCCCTTTGGTCAGTTTGGGTCAGCTGTCCTGGCTGTGTCCCCTCCCCACCTCTGGCTCACCCCAAGCCTAGTGGCATTTGAGGGGTAGGAGGCATTGGAGAGACAGTCTTGATGCTGTGCAAGCACTGCTCAGCAGTAGCCAAAACATTGATATCTTATCAACACCATTCTAACTACAAATACAAAGCAAAGCATTGAGGGCTGCTATGGGGAAAGTTGCCTCCAACCCAGCCAGACCGAATACACTTGACTGCATCACTTATTGTTTCTGTAAAGTATCTGCCTTGTGGTGTTTTCTCCTGAGATTTTTCCGCATCGAAAATAGGAGTATTTTATTCTGCTGCACTAGAAAATAGCAGTTTTTACCCAGGTTATATTCTTAAACAATTCTCTTTGGAATATGTGCATCAGTGATAGCTAAGAGAGGATTTAATTTCTTCCTAGAAGAGAGATGTACGGGCAAAAATTTCCATTGCACTGAAAAGTGCGAACTCATGGGGGAGGCAAATAATTTTCTGATGCGTGTCTTACAGAAGAGAAAAATGAAGCATGCTGCTGCTGGTTATTAATAACTGCAGGTGAAATCATGTAGCTCAATTTTTTATTTTCTTAAGAATGTGAAGGATTTTAAAATGTCCTTTGCAGTCTTGTAGCATTTAATGAACATCACAGAAGTCCATCCTAAAACTTGTTTGACAGCCTTTGAATTACATTAGGATAATATTTGACTATTCTTATTTTACATTGTGCTGCGAGTAGCTGCATAAAAATTTTATCCTGACGTGCACACCTTTAATTTTAGCTTAGTGTTAGCATTCTTTAACTGCTTTACCTAAGATAGATATGCTGGCCTTGAGCAGCCTAACTCCATTGTGACTGAATTTTAACGTTGGAAAGAAATATTATTCACCTTTATTAATCATTTAGAATCTTTTAAAAAGAATCCCTGCTAACTTAGAAATATTTATTGACTTATCAATTTTTCCTAGTGGTGGAAGAAATTCATAAATGTAACTGAACAGCAAGTTTCTGACAATGTAGAACACCAAAGAAATTTTGTAGTGAATATCTTTCAAGCTGTTCCCTCTGGGTTTTGTTTGGTAAGCTTTCTTTCAAATTTCTTGTGAGGTTTTCAGTTTCTGCATTAGCTTGAGAGTAGCATAGCGACATTCTGCTAGAAAAACTCTTTCTAAGGAGATGACCTTTGAATCATTGTTAGCTATTTAACAATGGACTTTTGAAAACAATGCTTGGAAGACTGGAACTATACAGTAGCGGATGAAGTAGTGACAGAAATACTACTTCTGACCATTTATGACAAGGCATTAATCAAGCATTGCATAATCAAAATGTCCTACAAAGCCAGTTAAAAACTTTCCCTAAATACAGACAGGATAAAGGAGCAGATTGTAAAGGCAATGCAGTCACTAGGTCTTGCATCAGACTGGAAAGTAAACAGCAATTTTTATCAGCTTCAGCTTGAACATCCAGCTCTGACAATGAAGGTAATTGCTGCATAATTGTTGTTTTGTTCTAAGAGTTTGTTGATTTGTCATGGCCCAGGTGTATTATATTTGCTGGCATATTACTTTGAATAATAAATCTATAATTATCTCCAGCTACTTTGTTGGGAAAACTCATGCTGGAGTCTCAGTGTTCTAGCAGAAATGGCATAAGGTGTTTGTAATGGAACCTCACAAAAACAAGCCAGATCAACTAACAAATTACAAACAGGATTTATTTTTACAAGATGGTAAAAAATCAAACTAAGTTTCACTCTAATTTTAACAGCTTTGAGACTCTGACAAACATGGATGATCCACAGGTTCAGAATGTCATTTAGGAGTTAATATTACACAACCAACTTAAGAATTAATAGGGCTTATGACTGATGACCCAAAATGCGCAATCACTCACCTAATAAAGGGAGAGCTCTCAACCTCGAGGAGTTTCCTTGGACGGCATCCCAACCCAAGGGGAGAATCCCTAACTGCAGACTCACTGCTCTGAAGAGGACCAACTCAAAACTGGCTCTCTGGTGGGGCTCCATTTGTACCTTTGTCAATTCTGATCTGTGGTCAAGTATAGTCACGTAGCCCCCTTATTGGCTGAGGACTTCAACTTCTTTGCCCTTTGACCAAAATGCATTCATGCTGACTACCACTGTTAGGGTGTGACAAGAGGTGTGATGGGAAGTTTTTGAGGGCTTTTGTCAGTTCTTTGTTAGGTCTGTCAGATCTTTGTCAGTGTGGGTGCATCTGCCACAGCATTTGAGCTTGTTAGGCCATCTTGTCAGGAAGTCATGCCACTTCTCTTAAATCAGAAACAGTAAGCAAGCAGCTATAGTTGTTCTCCTGAACAAACTTGTAATCTTTATCACTACTCCTGCATCATCTGAGCTTCTGAAAAAGATAACAGATTTCCAAATAGTATTCAGCATCACTTTTTCACTTCATTATCTATCTTTCATGTTATAGGGAGATGAAAATGGTAATAGGCAGATTAAAGTAATCTGGTCACCAGACTATTCACACCGTCATTTTCTTGAATCCTTTTAACTGGGCTATCATGTGATGTATGCACAATTTGAATAAAAGTTATTGTATCTTCACATACTTTTATATAATTCCTCTAAATGCAATGTTGTCTCCGTCTGGTTCCTGTGGATTCAAGAAAGAACTCGCCCAGGCACATAATCAGAGCTACCAGTATTCACATTGTAGTAATACAAGATCTAGCAATGTAAATATTTGACTATTCATGATCAGTCCTTTACACTGGTTCAAAAATAACATGCGACCCATCTGATCAGGACAGATTTGTGGTTCCATGACACAGGACTGCTGCATAATTAAACAGTGGTTCTACAACTAAAGCACATCTGTGAATAACCTTTGCAGTCTCTTTATTTACAGGATAATCTTATATACAGTCAGTGATTTACCTGATTCCATACAAAGGTGAATATTCCTGTTCTTTAGCTTAATCTGTAACATTAATGAGAGAAACTCTAAGAGGATTCAGGGGTTTTAATAATTCCTTAATGCTTTTTGAAGGTACATGACAGCTGTAAAGTCAAATGGTGTAACAACAGTGGCATTAGTACCCCAGTATGTCACATTTTTATTTTTGTGAACATGTTTTTTGTTGGTAACTTCTATAAGGACAAAACTGAAGTCTTGTGACTTTTTAGTAATTCTGGAATGACAGTTTTATTACCCATTTGCATTATTGAATTGGGAAACATTTCTGCTTAATGTAAAGGTATCCAATATGTGTAGTACAGAATTCATCAGATATGGAATTGCTGTCCCTGAGTCATTATGTTAATGCACCTTCTGTTTCAGAATACAGTACATTCAGGTAGTCTAAACTGTCTTTCTGATATAGCAGAACCATTAACAGGATGTATGCAGCTGAGGTATTTGAGACTCATTCTGTCTGTATACAAGCAATAGATGGTGGCCATACATATTTCTTAGATGTGAAGTTATGTTATATTTTATCAAACTTATAAGTACTTATACTCAACTTTTTTTTTATAAGAAATTTTAGTAATTTATAACACATTGAGTAGATCGTAATGGCAGCACAATTTTCCCTGTTTACACCATTATGTCTATGCTTCTCTGATTTAAGATTTTAGTTTTGTGCTTTCCTTGCTGTAAATTTCTATATCTAGCTTTTTAAGCCCTTTTTGTAATGGTTTCTTGAGTTGAATCCAGATTGGGTTTTTTTTGTAAGTTAGGATTATAAATTCTGCTTCTGCTATTATCAGTTTATCCTTACCAGCAGTGCTTATAGTCCTTCATAATATGATGTTTATAGTAAGCACTCTTTAGTCCAATACATAATTGTGTGCGTGTTCAGCTTAGTTACTCCATGAGTTGACTCCTTGCCATTTAATACACCATAGGCCCATACTTATGTGTGATCCACTTACAGCCAAGGTTCTCTTGATTTTTCAAGTTAACATTAATGTTTTTGAAACTTACAGCATTTATAACTCATACATTAGGTGTGCAGGAGTTCTTTAATGTCAGCAGTGCAGTCTCATATTTATCATGAGAAGCAACTGTAATAAAATACGTAAAAGCCATTTGTTCAAAGGCAGCCTGTAACAGAAAGTGTCATCTACACTTGAGTAGCTCTTGAGTACTAATTTCAGATCTGTTGTTTCATTTTATTTTTTTTTCTCCTGTTACAGAAGTTATAAAAATACAATGTTACAGAAGTCACTGAGGCAACAGCTTTGGTGCCAGCACAATCCAGAGTGGTGCATCCCAGACCAGGTTTCACAAACCAGGGAAGCTCAGGGGGAGCAGAGAGAGGTGCCAGGAGTCTCCAAGAGCCCACAGATCATGAGAGAGCGGCTGAGGAGACATGAGCGGAGCCAGGGGCACTGGCGGCTCAGCCCCCTCCCCGTATAAAGCCAGCCCTCAGGGAGATCCAGAGACCAGTAGCACCGTGAACAGGGCAGGCAAACAGAGCATGTCACCAAGGGTGTAGCCCAGCAGTTTGCACAGCAGTTCATGCTGAAGGGCGCGCAGGGAGGGCACCCACCTAGGACACTCGTCCTACCTGACTCCCAAGGCAACATAGCGGGCACTCGTCTGAGAGCAAAGGCTGCTGATGCCTCCACGCAGACAGAGCAACAGAAGGGAGAGGCTGTAGTACAGACCTTGGACTGCAGGAGGTGCCTGGACCCTTCTTGTGGAGCAGGGACAGGCAGCAATCCTGCCTGCAGAAGGTGTGCCCAGGTGGAGGACCTCCTGCAGCAGGTGGCTGAGCTACAGGAGGCCGTCAGGACGCTGCGTGACATCAGGGAGGCTGAGAAGGAGTTGGACACTTGGTTCCAAGCGCAGTCTGCACCCGAACCGCAGCCCTTGACCAAAGAGCCAAAAACTCCCCCACTGACAGACATAGAAGGGAGGGGCATCAGTGATGCTGAAGAGTGCAAGCTTGCAAAGGCAAGGGCCAGAAGAAGGAAGAGACTTCCCTACCTTTTTAAAAAAGGGAGCAAGGAAGACCCAGTGAACTACAGGCCAGTCAGTCTCACCTCTGTGCCTGGCAAGGTCATGGAGAAGATTCTCCTGGAAACTACACTAAGGCACATGGAATACAAGGAGGTGTTCGGTGACAGCGAACATGGCTTCACTAAGGGTAAATCATGCCTGACCAATTTGATGGACTTCTATGATGAGAATACAGCATCGGTGGATAAGGGACAACCAACTGGCATCATCTAGCTGGACTTGTGCAAAGTATCTGACACTGTCCTGCATGACATCCTGTCTCTAAACTGGAGAGACATGGATCTGATGGATGGACCACTTGGTGGATAAGGAATTGGCTGGATAACCGCACTCAGAGAGTGGTGGTCAACAGCTTGATGTCCAAGTGGAGACTGGTGATGAGTGGTGTTCCTCAGAGGTCAGTGTTGGGACTGGCCCAGTTTAACATCTTTGTTGCTGACATGGACAGTGGGATAGAGTGCACCATCAGCAAGTTCACTAGCGACACCAAGCTGTGTGGTGCAGTCGACATGTTGGAGGAAAGGAATGCCGTCCAGGAACTGGAGAGGTGGGCCCGTGCAATCCTCATGAAGTTCAACAAGGCTAAGTGTAAGGTCCTGCACATAGATTGAGGCAATCCCAGGCACAAACATAGGCTGGACAGAGAATGGATTGAGCACAGCCCTGAGTAGAAGGACTTGGGGGTGGTGGTGAACGAGAAGCTCAGCATGAGTGGCAATATGCGCTTGGAGCCCATAAAGTCAACCATGTCCTGGGCTACATCAAAAAAAGCATGAGCAGCAGGTCAAGGGAGGTGATTCTCCCCCTCTGCTCTGCTTTCATGAGACCCTACCTGGAGTACTGCATTCAGCTCTGAGGCCTTCAACATAAGATGACCATGGACCTTGATGACTGTCTCACTTAAAGTGCATATTCCAAAAAAAAACCCTACTTCAGCAGCTTTGAAGAACATGGCTTCAGGAAAATATGTTCTTTTGTAGCCATTAAAAATAACCTGGCAACCTTTTTTATAAGTTCTAGCATTCTTGCACGTTGCATCAGTGACCTGAAATTTGGCAAGAGGATTAATATCTAACCAGATTCAGTTTCTAAAATTCCAGTTTGCATATGCTTACTCACCTGTTTAAGAGGATTTAGGATATAGAAACTAAAATCCCTGAGTGCTTTATCTTTATCCAGGCTTTAGTCTAATCAGAGCTTCTAGCAATCCTTCTCTCTGTTCTTCTTCTTTACTTTTTGGGGGCTGAGGTGAGGGGGTGAGAGTATGCCATTTCTAATTTGAAAAAAAATCTATATTCACCACCTTTAGATGAAATTTAGATGCAACTCTCTGGTGGATAACCTTGGCTGGCTGCCACATGCCCCCCAAGCTGCTCTGACTTCCCTTCCTCAGCAGGACAACCGAAGAAAATAAGATGAAAAAACTGACGGGTTAAAATAAGGACAGGGAGATTACTCACCAGTTACCATCACAGGCAAAACAGACTCAACTAGGGGAAAATTAATTTGATTTATTAGCAATTAAAAATAGAGTAGGATGGTGAGAAACATAAATAAAACTAAAACCACCCCTCCATTCCCTCTTTGTCCCAGGCTCAACTTCACTCCTTCAATCTGAACTCTTCTGTGGGTGGGGTGGATGGGCAATGGGGTTGTGGTCAGTTTATAACATTTCAGCTCTGCCACTCTTTCCTCTCACACTTTTCCCCTGCTCCAGTGTGGGGTCCCTCCCACAGGATACAGTTCTTCAGGAACTGCTCCAATGTGAGGTGCTTCCCACGGTCTGCAGTTCTTCAAGAAATGCTCCAGCATGGGTCCTTTTCATGAGGTGCAATCCTTCATGAACAGGCTACTCCAGTGTGAGTCCCCTATGGGCCACAAGTCCTGTCACAGAACTTCCTCCAGCATGGGCTCCTCTTCCTCCAGCATGGGCCATAGGTCCAGGAGCCTGCTCCTGCATGGGCTCTCCATGAGCTGCAGCTTCTTTCAGGGCACATTCACCTGCTGTGGTGTGGGGTGCTCCATAGCCTGCACTGTAGATATCTGCTCCAGCATAGACCTCCATGAGCTGCAGACAGACAACCTGCTTCCCCATGGTCTTCTCCATGGGCTGCAGGGGAATCCCTGCTCCAGTACCTGGAGCACCTCCTCCACTTCTTTCTTCACTGACCTTGGTGTTTGCAGAGTTGTTTCACTCACATTTTTATCACTTCTCTCTCACAGCTACTTTGCAACATTTTTTTACACTTCCTTAAATATGTTGTCACAGAGGCACCGCCAACATTGCTGATGGGCTTAGCTTTGGCTAGCAGCAGGTCCTTCTTTGAACTGGCTCTGTCTGACATGGGGACAGCTTCTTCTTGCAGAGGCCACCCCTGCAGGCCTCTGGCTTACAGAACTTTGCTGTGCAAAACAAATACAAACTCACTATATGATTTTTGTAGAAGCAAATCCTACTCTGTGTTTTTAGAGTGAATCTAGGAATTGTCTTTTTTTTTGTGTGTGTGTGTGTCTGGTTGCAGGAGGGGGACAGTATTTGTTCTGAGTTTTTGAAGTTGAGTATTTTTGTGGTTTTTGTTTTGTTTTTAGTCTGCATGGTTTCCTTTCGGAAATATATAGTTGCCTTGTGCCAAATGGGAATAACTGGTCAAACCAGAAAGGGGCAGGATGAGGGATCAGGGGACCAGAACCCTGGTTGGGCAAGAAAGTAAGCCAGTCTAAAGTAAGCCAGTCTAAAGCCATAACTCTGAATAGAAATGGAGAGGCCTTTCTGAAACAGCAGTAGAATGGAAGAGGTTTACCACATATTTGAGATACGTAAGTTAAACCTTGTATAAAGAATATGTGATAAATAAATAATTTTGGCATTGGTAGTAATAGTAATACACCATATTATAATATCATTTGTCATAATATAGTGTAATAATGGCTAGGGTGAGTAACATAGGTCACAGACAGGAGGATTTTGCAGTATAGACCCTTGACAGCAGATGTTTTGCAGTAGTGTGCTTACTCTCTGAGAAAATGTCAACAGACAATAGACTGATGCAGCTGAAATGAAAGTAGATATTGAGAAACAAATATCACTATAAATGATCATGGTCAGTTTCTTGGCATGTAATTCAGGTTGTCTAATTCTAGTTGAGAAGTTCAGGGTGTTCCATCATTTCCCATAACTACTGGTTTTTTTCAGTGCTGTTTAGGTACTTTTTTTTACCATTCATGTTATTACTCCTTTGTGAGTGGATCAAGACATACGCACAGTATGTGGGGTTTTTCTTTTTGCTTTTTTAAACTGGACCAGTTGGAGAACACATGGACCAGTTGGAGAAGGTCCAGAGGAGGGCCACGAAGATGATAAAAGGGCTGGAGCACCTCTCTTATGAGGACAGGCTGAGAGAGTTGGGGCTGTTCAGCCTGGAGAAGAGAAGGCTCTGGGGAGACTTGATAGCTGTCTTCCAGTACCTCAAGGGGGCCTACAGGAAAGATGGGGAGAGGCTGTTCAGTAGGGCCTGTTGCGATAGGACAAGGAGTAATGGTTTTAAAATAGAGGGGGCTAGATTTAGATTGGAAATTAGGAAAAAATTTTTTACAATGCGAGTTACAGAACACTGGAACAGGTTGCCCAGAGAGGTGGTGGAGTCCCCATCCCTGGAAACGTTCAAGGCCAGGCTGGATGAGGCTCTGAGCAACCTGATCTAGTCAGGGATGTCCCTGCTCCTTGCAGGGGTGTTGGACTAGATGACCTTTGAAGGTCCCTTCCAACCCTAACCATTCTATGATTCTATGATTCTATGAATAAATAATTTTTTCTCTACAACCTTCCTTATTTCCTCTCTTCTGTGACCTTCAGCTTGGCTGGGTGCTTCATACCAAATGTGACACCTTCATAATAGATTTGTTACCAGCCTCTTTTTCCTCTTCCTGTTGGCACTGATCTAACCAGATCCATGGGAAATTTTATAGTGTCCTTAAAATTCTTGAGCAACGTTCAAATGTTCTTAAGACAAAAGCAAGCAGGAACTTACAGTCTTACATCCTGACTGGATGTTTAGCTCAGCGAAATTGGAAATTTTTAATGATTATAAGGTTACTGCCAAATTAAAAACTTGGTGGTGTTATGTAGTGACACATATATTTGTAATATGATGCAGATAATCGTCATGGAATCATTCAAGGCATTGAAGGACAAGATTTATTAATTACTGTTAAAGAGGAGTTGCAGAGCTGGTGCAGGTTGAAAACATTGTCTGCCTTGTTATTGTCAGTTACATTAACATCAACAGATTTAAAAGGTTCTACAGATGATATTCTAGCTGCAAATAAATTCACAGTTGTCAGCAGACAAACTCTGGGTATGTCAAGAGATAAATTCTGGATGATAGCTTCAATAGTCTTGACTTTGGACTTCTACCTGCACACATTTACCATATAAGAAGAAAAGGGACAGCACTGTTCAGAACAAAAGGGTCAACAGCGCATGCACAAGTCTGCTTGATTCCCATAGTGCCAGAAAAAAAAATCCCCTGAAATAGTTCATTTTCATTTCTATGATCTTCAAAAGCATACTGACAGATGAAGATGAAGCTACTGAATCTATTAAAACATTCTATTTTCCTGAAGGTTTTCTAAATATAAGAGTGAAATGCCTTAGTCAAATCAGCAATGACACAAATTAGTTTCCTACAGCTAGTCCTATGAGTAAAATAGTATATCGCATGTTTTTATTGTAACTTAGACGATTTTCTAAACATTAAAGGACAGCATTCTTTACTGCTTCATCTCTTTATGGTGGTTAACAGCATGCTTATATTTTTCTCATTGAAATAAAATTATTTAGTCTGTGGAAGAAAACCATTCTTATTTTAAAATGAGAAATGCCTCACCATTAAAATAAAAAGAATTCAAGCATAGAAATTACAGAATTTATATAACTGCTAATAAATGGATTTTTGGCTTAATGCTACCTTAAAAAATTATTCAGACGTTTCTGCATATGGCCACTTTGCCATGTTCAAAGTATACAGATTGCAAAAAGAGCTACAGTAGTTGCTTCCAGTCACTTCTTTTCCTAAAAAAAAAAAGAACTTCAGAGTCAAGAATTAGAAAGATATATTCAGAAGGCACTATGCAGTAATTTATCTGTTAGCATATTTCTTCTTGGAAGCCAACTAGAACCCAGGAATGAAGCAAATAAATATAATTTAAATTAACGTTATGCTACAGTAATTTTGTCCTCAGTTTGGTCTATATAACCATTGTCCCCAATTTTATTTTTTACATACTTTTTTTTTCCGACTAACAATGTACCGTCAGTGGAGTTTGCTACTATCCAATCAAATACAGGAGGAATGGGACAAAATGGCTAATGCAAGGAAAACAAACAAACAAACAAGGAAATGGCAGTATTCTGTAGGAATCTATGATCCTTAAGGTGAATGAATAGGTTAATCCTCAAACAGAGGTAGCTTTGAACATGAAGACAGAGTGAGGTATCTTGAGTATTTGTTGAATTGAATCCAGGTTTTATTAATTTTGTTGAAATTTGGGCAGCATCATGTTCTGTAAAATTAAAAATCAAAATCAATAATCCAAGTAAGAGATAAATTCTGACATTAACTGTATGTTTAAATAATTATACAATGCTTTAAAACTAAGTTGTTTTAGTGCAACTAAATATTCTACTAAATTAATATTCTTCTGGAGCTACTAATTATTTCTTCAAGCTTTGGTTTTTTTTTGAGGTAGTAAAGAAGATTGCATTTAATACGAAGAGCTTGAAAATACTGAATGTTGATTAGCTAAAACCGTTTGACAGGCTGTTATGTAGGGTAACAAATAAAGTGGATATGAGTAATCTTGGGGGTTTTCTGAAGTATTAAAATATATTTTCTCATTAGTTCAGGCATCAAATCAGACAGTGTTTTTATTTTGGGTGTTACTTAAGTTTTACTTCAGTCTTAAAGCATATATTCAAAGATAAAAACGATCTTACATGCTTCTGTAAATTAGGACTCAAAATTGCTAACAGGGTAAGCTATTTTTCTGTGGATTCTAAATAACCTAAGCATGATGATAAAACTTAGTATACAGACTATTATTTGTTCTATCTTGCTGATAGAATTTAAATATTTAAATATTTCTGTTTATGCTTTAGGCTGAAATTAGACTTCGTGTCCCAGCTGTTTAACTCAGCCTAATACTTAAGTCTAAGTCTTAAGACTTTGAAACATTCTAAATTGCTTTTAAACAAAGTGAGTAATGGGAGATGCCATGAAGGTAATACCTGGTAGAATGTTATAGAAAAGGCAGTTAAAACTTAGAAAACAGTATTGTTTTTAAATTATCCTGAAGACTGGTGTCTGTAAATTTTAGTATGTATTTTAAAGGGTTGTGGAAAAAATATCATCCTGAATTAAATTCTAAAGATACTTACATAAAGAGAAGAAAGATACAATGTATAGCTGAGGATATTTGAGCATTTTAATTTTTTTGGTTTTAGACCAGTGATGTGTTATTTCAATTTGTATGTACAACTACTCCTTTTTCTCCAAAACATATGTACTTGAACCCTGTCTTTTGTGAACGTTTATACAAATGAGAAGTCCCATGGTGCTATTAAACTCTTTGTGTGGACAGAGTTCTACAGGGCAGTTCATTTTCTAAACTTATATTAAGACACTAACTTATTTTATTGGAGGTGCAGTTATTATGTACAGCCCCACAATTAGCTGGCCCAGCTTATTGCTAGCAGACTAGTAAATAACTCAACTTTAAAAGACAGAACATGAAACTGAATAGGGAAAGAAGGAAGTATGTATATCCATAAATTCTATACGTAGCTACAATATATAATAGAACATACTTATCAAATATTTCATGCTTAGAGTAAAAAACATTAGATTAATTATACAACAAAAATAATTCAGATATCACTGCTATTTCTCTGAAAAATCTATTGTCATGGAGAATGGCTGTAACTAGTTTTTCCCTACACTAGTGTCGTGGTTTTGTTTAGTGGGGGGGGCCTAAGGTGGTAGCTTCTGTAGGAAACTGCTAGAAGTCGCTCCCCTTTGTTCACGGGACTTGGCCAGGCCTAGGGCGGACCCACTGCTGGCCAAGGCCGAGCTGATTGGTAGCAGAATGTCTCGTGATGACGCCTCTGCGATAACGTATTTAAGAATGGGAAAACAGAAAAAAAGAGAGAGAGGAGAGAAGATGTGAAGAAGCTGAGCAGGGGCAGAGGCGCAGAGGGGTAGGCGCAGGCCTCATGGGCCTTGCAGGCCTCACCCTCTGGCCTCTCGCCAGGCAGCCGACTGGGCCCGACTTGGTCCAGCCCGGCTGCAAGAAGTGGAGAGGAGATGAGAAGTGAATAAGATGTAAAAAAAGATCCTGAGAGACATCTACCAGCCTGTTGTGAGGAACGGCTGCAGACGCCAAGGTCAGTTCAGAAGGAGGGGGAGGAGTAATGCGGCTCCTGGCCAAGATTCCCCTGCAGCCTGTGGTGACGACCATGGTGGAGCAGGTTGTCCCCCTGCAGCCCATGGAGGCCCATGGAGGAGCAGAGATCCACCTGGAGCCCGTGAAGGACCCTGTACCGGGGGAGGTGGATGCCTGAAGGCAGCTGTGGCCCGTGGAGGGCCCGCTGGGACAGCTGTTCTGGAGAGACTGCACCCGTGGAAGAGATGACCCACGCCAGAGCAGTTCCACAAAGGACTGTGGCCCGTGGGAGGGACCCCACAATGGAGCAGGGGAGGAATGTGAGGAGTTCTTCCCCTGACCATGAAGCAGCGGCGTAGAACAACATATGATGAACTGACCGCAACCCCCATTCCCTCTTCCCCCCTGTGCCACTCGGGGAGGGAAGGTAGTAGAGATAATGTTAAGCTTGGGAAGAGGGAGGGGTGGAGGGAGGTTATCTTGTTCCCTGTCTCATTACCCTGCTGTTTGTAGTAATAAATGAATAGTTTTCCCCAAGTCGAGTCTGTTTTGCCCGTGACGGTAACTTTAAGGATTTCTCCCTGTCCTTATCTCAAACCTCGAGCCGTTTTTCCTTATATTTTCTCTCCCTGTTCTCTCGGAGTGTGGGGGGAGTGAGAGAGAGACTGCGTAGTCTGGTCCGATCGGGGCTGAACTACGACAACTAGAAATGTTGGGCACTTGTGACATGCATAAAGTATTGCTTTCAATGGTGGCTGCCATTATTTTCCCACTGTATACTCAGAGGAACCTCTTCTGACTTTCCTGTAAGTGACCTTAGTGCCACTACCCTTCCTCAATTAAATGTGGGTTTTTTTTTTCTTTGTGAAGTGCTGACATTCTGGCTTGTCACTTTATGTGATCATGAAATTAGAACTACCCTGGTAATTGGCACAATTCAGCAAGAGTGCTGAAGATTACCACCACCGACATAGCAGGGAAAGAACAGCTGCTTCTTTTACAGTTTGTTTTTTTTTTTTTTTTTCCTCTCATAGAATTTCACTGAGTGACTGTGTTCACTGGGTGATCTATATAACACATTATACACTAAACATCTTGTGAATTTCTACAGGGACGAGACCTGACTGTATGCACAAGTCTTCCCTCTCCTCCTCTCCTTTCCTACCCTTGCACACCTGGTAAGGGAACCCAGGTGCACAAAGGTGCTGCAACACACTCTGACAGGTCTCTCACCTGGGCCAGTCAGGCACAGCTGGAGATCCTGAGGAGTGCACCTTCTCATGGTTTTGATACAGGCATCATTTCAGCCTGTTTGTACTTGAACTCAATGCATGTTTCATTCCCTATCCTCACACTTGTTATGTGCTAGTAAAATAGGCACATCACATGTAAGACCATGTCTGTCTTTCTTATATTTTAGGAAAACAAGCAAGCAAACCAAACCAAAATCAAAACAAATACAAAACCTATTGTGATCAGAATTGAGGCTAAATAAGTCACATTAGTTTTTCTGGTTAGGGTAGGTTGTTCTGGTTAAGGTGGAAATTGTTTTATATATCGAGAATTCACAAGACCCGAAATCTGTAGATAAAAATCTGATAGTTAGAATGAGGCAAGGGTATTGATAACCTTTAAAATGCAACAGAAAATCACATGACACTAGGGTCTTCTTTTTTTCTTTTGGAAATGAACTTGCATCCTTTGTTTATAAAAATACTTATGCTTTAACAGTAACACTTAATAGACAAAACTATTTCCTTTATTTGAAGATACATATGAACATCATAATATTTAGAAGAATGTATCATCTGTTAGGTCATTCAAATTGCTTTCTGTTTTGTTTACTGATTAGAGGAATATCTGAACCCTATTACATTTATATGTGACCAAACCCCTAATCTTTTCTTGTGCAAGCTGGCAAGCATAGTCTAAGATCTTGCTTGATCTTAGCAAGATCTTAGACTACGGACCAATGTTGGTCCATAACTGTTTGTCTGCTATGTATCTGTAAGATTCTTTTTCTT
The DNA here is from genome assembly GCF_036417535.1 of Chlamydotis macqueenii. Taxonomy (NCBI): domain Eukaryota; kingdom Metazoa; phylum Chordata; class Aves; order Otidiformes; family Otididae; genus Chlamydotis; species Chlamydotis macqueenii. The sequence continues at coordinate 147,044,837 of NC_141557.1, read as the reverse complement.
GAATATACATACCATGAAGACATATGGCATAGTTTACCAACTGCTTGTATTATTTATCATCCTAACTGACATTAAGAAATATATATTCTTGATTCATAAGTTATTCATTTTTATTTTTCTGCTTGTTGCTTTTTGAGTCCTTTTTGTCCTTATGATTTAAGATCTAATGTTCAAGATAAGATAGATCATTATACTATTGCTGGTTGTAGCTCTTTGAAGAAGTAAATCCTCTAGTAGGAACACTGGCATGGCAATTTCACAACCAAATTACATATGTAATGTGTATTCAGTAATGTGTATATAAATTATACATACCCTAGTGGTTCAGAAGTCTCTCTATGCTAATGCACGCAGCATGGGGAATAAACAGGAAGAGCTGGAGATGCGTGCACACCAGCAGGGCTACGATCTCGCTGGCATCACGGAGACGTGGTGGGATGACTCATACAACTGGAGCGTCAACATGGAGGGGTATAGGCTTTTTAGAAAAGACAGGAAGGGGAGACGAGGAGGGGGTGTCACTCTCTACGTCAGCAAACGGCTGGAGTGCGTGGAGCTCCGCCTGGGGATGGAGGAGGAGCTGACAGAGAGCTTATGGGTCAAGATTAGAGGACAGGGACGGACAGGGGATGTTACGGTGGGGGTCTGTTACAGCCCGCCTGGCCAGGAGGATAGAGCAGACGAAGCGCTCTATAGGAAGATAGGAGCAGTCTCACGGTCACAGGCCCTGGTCCTCATGGGGGACTTCAACCACCCTGACATCTGTTGGAGAGACAACACGGCAGGGCACAGGCAGTCCAGGACGTTCCTGGAATGCGTGGATGACAACTTCCTCCTGCAGGCGATAGAGGAGCCGACAAGGAGGGGTGCCATGCTCGACCTTGTGCTCACCAACAGGGAGGGACTGGTGGGGGATATGAAACTAAAGGACAGCCTTGGCTGCAGTGACCACAACACGGTGGAGTTCAAGATCCACGGGGCAGCGACTAAACTACACGGCAAGCTCTCAGCCCTAGACTTCAGGAAGGCAGACTTTGGCCTCTTCAGGGACCTGATGGGCCAAGTGCCATGGGAGGCGGCCCTGTACAGAAGAGAGGCCCAGGAAAGTTGGTCCACATTCAAGGAGCACCTCCTCCAAGCTCAGCAGAGGTGCATCCTGACGAAGAACAAGTCAGGCAAAAAGGCCAGGAGGCCTACGTGGATGAGCAAGGAGCTCCTGGACCAATTGAAAGTAAAGAAGGAAGCCTATAGAGGGTGGAAGCGGAGACAGGTAGCCTGGGAGGTCTACAAAGAGGCTGTGCGAGTGGACAGGGATAAGGTAAGGAAGGCCAAAGCCCTGACAGAACTGAATCTGGCCAGGGATATGAAAAGCAACAAGAAGAGCTTCTGTAGGTATGTAGGAGACAAAAGAAAGTCCAAGGAAAATGTAGGCCCCCTCCGGAAGGGAACTGGTGCCCTGGTTACCTGGGACATGGAGAAGGCTGAGGTACTCAATGACTTTTTTGCCTCAGTCTTCACCGATAAGGGCTCTTGTCTCACCACCCAAGCTGTAGAAGGTGCAAGCAGGGACTGCGAGGATGAAGAACCGCTCACTGGACTGGAAGAGCAGGTTTGGAATCATCTGAGAAACTTGAAGGTGCACAAGTCCACAGGACCTGATGAGATCCATCCACGGGTCCTGAGGGAACTGGCGGATGAAGTTGCCAAGCCACTGGCCATCATATTTGAGAAATCATGGCATTCTGGTGAGGTCCCCGATGACTGGAAGAGAGGGAAGATAACCCCCATTTTTAAAAAGTAGAATAAGGAAGACCCAGGTAACTACAGGCCAGTCAGCCTCACCTCTGTGCCTGGCAAGGTCATGGAGCAGATTCTCCTGGAAACTATACTAAGGCAGATGGAGAGCAAGGAGGTGGTTGGTGACAGCCAACATGGCTTCACCAAGGGCAGATCATGCTTGACCAACTTGGTGGCCTTCTATGACGGGGTGACAGCATCGGTGGACAAGGGACGAGCAACAGATATCATCTACCTGGACTTGTGCAAAGCTTTTGACACTGTCCCGCATGACATCCTTCTCTCTGAACTAGAGAGACATGGGTTTGATGGACGGACCACTCGGTGGATAAGGAGTTGGCTGGATGGCCGCACTCAGAGAGTGGTGGTCAATGGCTCAATATCCGTGTGGAGACCAGTCACGAGTGGTGTCCCTCAGGGGTCCGTGTTGGGCCCGGCCCAGTTCAACATCTTTGTCAGCGACATGGACAGTGGGATAGAGTGTACCCTCAGCAAATTCGCCGATGATACCAAGTTGTGTGGTGCCATCGACACGCTGGAAGGGAGGGATGCCATCCAGAGGGACCTTGACAGGCTGGAGAGGTGGGCCTGTGCCAACCTCATGAAGTTCAACCAGGCCAAGTGCAAGGTCCTGCACGTGGGTCATGGCAATCCCAGGCACAAATACAGGCTGGGTGGGGAATGGATTGAGAGCAGCCCCAAGGAGAAGGACTTGGGAGTGCTTGTGGACGGGAAGCTCAACATGAGCCGGCAATGCACCCTTGCGGCCCAGGAGGCCAACCGCATCCTGGGTTGCATCAAGAGAAGCGTAGCCAGCAGGTCGAGAGAGGTGATTCTGCCCCTCTACTCTGCCCTGGTGAGACCCCACTTGGAGTACTGTGTCCAGTTCTGGAGCCCCCAACATAAGAAGGACATGGACCAGTTGGAGAAGGTCCAGAGAAGGGCCACGAAGATGATAAAAGGGCTGGAGCACCTTTCCTGTGAGGACAGGCTGAGAGAGTTGGGGCTGTTCAGCCTGCAGAAGAGGAGGCTCCGGGGAGACCTGATAGTGGTCTTCCAGTACCTCAAGGGGGCCTACAGGAAAGATGGGGAGAGGCTGTTCAGTAGGGCCTGTTGCGATAGGACAAGGAGTAATGGTTTTAAAATAGAGGGGGATAGATTTAGATTAGATATTTGGAATTTTTTTTTTTTTACAATGCGAGTTGTAGAACAGTGGAACAGGTTGCCCGGAGAGGTGGTGAAAGCCCCATCCCTGGTAACATTCAAGGCCAGGCTGGATGAGGCTCTGAGCAACCTGATCTAGTCAGGGATGTCCCTGCTCCTTGCAGGGGGGTTGGACTAGATGACCTTTGAAGGTCCCTTCCAACTCTAACCCTTCTATCATTCTATGATTCTATGATTCAGAATGGGATTGTATAGATTTTTCTCCACTATCTTGCAAAATGTCAGTATGTCAATGTATGATGGAGAATGTTTGTAGTTTTTGACATAGCAAATTCAAACATCAAACAGCCAGCTTTACTCTTTCTAAATTACATACTGAAACCCTTTCTTTTCACATAATAGTATTTAATTAATCTGGTATGCTTTGTTGCAACAAATAACATGTAATGAATTAAAATGCAATGTTTTTAATGATAAAACAAATCTAATTGTCAGTTATATTTCCATTTATATGGTCAGTGAAAAAAAACAGGGCATTATTTTAAAATGCTGTTAAAGTAGTAATTGATCTTTACATGGTATTTCTCTGAAGTTCTATAGATTTTGAGTCTCTGCTGAAGTGATAGCAAGTCTTCTGTATTGTATTTTTCCACTGTGCACCAGTGATTTCTTTTCTTTCGAAATTGTTTTCCCTTATAAGAATCAGATTCTTATCTTTTATTTTCCCTTGAATTATGTGAGGAAAAATATAGACAAGTTCCTTCTTCAAGCCCTAACTCCAGGGCAACTCTGTTAAAACACATTTGTGTAGTAAGTCACCAATGCCCATTTAGTCACCTCCAGTATGTGCCTGTCATTCGCAAAGACAGAGGATATGAGAAAAAGAACATTCCTATCTTGCTGTCCCTATACTGGTAGCTACTGTAGCTTTGAGCTCTCCCTTCAGTACACCACTGATTGGAAATCTACAGAGCCCTACAGACCCCTTGTGAGATACACAAAAATAAGAAAAGGAGAATTTAAAACAAAATGAGATGGTTACCTTAATTTTCTTTCTAGTTTTCTTTTATTTTTCCCTTAATTTGATATATTTTCTAGTTATTTCTTGTTAGAACATATGTTGGCAGTCATCATTCAGTGCACTATGACCACAATTTATCAATTTTGGATGACCAAGTTTCAAAAATAATGAGTATCCTAAACAGTCTCAACAAGAGTTACTCTTAAAAAATGTTAGATCTCTAACATCACCAGAAATCATGCCTCCTTTTACTGTTAATGTCCTTCTATGTGAAATAGTTTCTGAGAATAAAACTAGGGTTTGGTTTTTTTTTTTTAATCTCAAAAGCCTTAAACCTCAAAAGATCTTGCCTAATTAATTATTAACACATTTAGAAAACTATTTTTATGCTTAGAGGTACTTCTGTTGTTTTTGGTTGGTTTTTTTGGTTTTTTTTTAAGACTACAAAGAAAGGACTATCTAATGGAAATAACAGAATAGTTTGTTTTTTTTTTTCTTAGGCATAAATAGCAACATCCATCTTTAGGATCACTGTTTTCTAAGTCAGTGCTAGTGACCACATGAAAAGTAAATCCTAGCCATCTCTTATTGTAACAATCACAAGCTGCAAATGTCAAAATGCAGAATAAATCATAAAAGAGAACATATATCAAAACACAGAAACACAAAGTAAGCAAAATATAAAATAAAATACAAAAATGTTCTTAAACAATGAAATTATATTTGATATTTCAAATGTAGTCATTATATATAATAAACTGCTTCAAAATGCTTATACTATGCAATATCCTGTAGAAATAGTATTTCCACTAGAGTATGTTCTATAACAACTTCTGCTATGAATTGCAACATTGTTCTATGTGTGCACTATATGAAAGAATGTATTATAATTAGTGACATTTTTAGTAATACTAAAACAAAGTGGTGAAATATCACACACAGCTTAGTTAGTCGGTAAGAATTCAAGCTATATTCTAGGTGGGTAGCCCATCATCTAAGGAACCTGAAAGTGCACAAGTCCATGGGACCTGATGAGATACATCCCCGGGTCCTGAGGGAACTGGCAGATGAAATTGCCAAGACACTCTCCATCATAATTGAGAAGCTGTGACAGTGTGGTGAGGTTCCTCCTGACTGGAAAAGGGGTAACATTACCGCCATTTTTAAAAAGGGAAACAAGGAAGACCCAGGGAACTGTAGGCCGGTCAGTCTCACCTCTGTGCCTGGCAAAGTCACGGAGCAGATTCTCCTGGAAACTATACTAAGGCACATGGAAAATAAGGAGGCAACTGGTGACAGCCAACAAGGCTTCACCGAGGGCAAACTGCCTCACCAATTTGCTGACCTTCTATAACAGTGTTACAGCATTGGTGGACAAAGGACAAGCAATTGATTTCATCTACCTGGACTTGTGCAAAGCATTTGACACTGTCCTGCATGACATCCTTCTCTCTAAACTGGAGACACGTGTTTGATGGATGGACCACTTGGTAGATAAGGAATTGGCTGGATGGCCGCACTTCAGCGGCCACAAGTGAAAGAGTTGTGGTCAATGACTCGATGTCCAGGTGGAGACGGGTGACGAGTGGTGTTCCTCGGAGGTCGGTGTTGGGCCCGGCCCAATTTAACATCTTTGTTGCTGACATGGACAGTGGGATAGAGTGCACCATCAGCAAGTTCAGCAATGACACCAAGCCTGTGTGATGCAGTCGACACGCTGGAGGGGAGGTATGCCATCCAGACAGGCTGGAGAGGTGGGCCCATGCAAACCTCATGAAGTTTAACAAGGCCAAGTGCAAGGTCCTGCACATGGATTGGGCAATCCCAGGCACAAATACAAGCTGGGCCGAGAATGGATTGAGAGCAGCCTTGAGGAGAAGGACTTAGGAGTGCTCGTGGATGAGAAGCTCAACATGAACCAGCAATGTGTGCTTGCAGCCCAGAAAGCAAACCACATCCTGGACTGCATCAAGAGGAGTGTGGCCAGCAGGTCGAGGGAGGTGATTCTGCCCCTCTACTCTGCTCTCATGAGATGCCACTGGGAGTACTGCATTCAGTTCTGGGGCCTTCAACCTAAGGTGAACATGGACCTGTTGGAGCAAGTCCAGAGGAGGGCCACAAAGATGATAAGAGGACTGGAGCACCTTTCCTATGAGGACAGGCTGAGAGAGTTGGGGCTGTTCAGCCTGGAGAAGAGAAGGCTCCGGGGAGACCTTATAGTGGCCTTCCAGTACCTAAAGGGGGCTTATAAGAAATATGTGGAGAAACTCTTTAGCAGAGCCTGTTTTGACAAGGGGTAAGAGTTGTGAAACAGAAGGAGGGACATTCAGGCTGGACATAGGAAAAAAATATTTACGATGAGCGTGGTGGAACACTAGAACAGGTTGCCCAGAGAGGTGGTGGATGTCCCATCCCTGGAAACATTCAGGGCCAGGTTGGACGGGCCTCTGAGCAACCTGATCTAGTTGGAGATGTCCCTGCTTCCTGCAGGAGGGTTGGTCTAGATGACCTTTAAAGGTCCCATCCAACCCAAACCATTCTAGGATTCTATGATTTCTCTTCCCTATTTGGTGACTCATGGTGAATTTCCCAATTTTATACTATCTTTTTAAAGTTTTAATTATGGTGTTACTAATTGAGCTTTTTGAAAACTTACTGTTTTTTCTGCTAATCTTAAAAAACAACTATAAAATTTATATTTATGATAAATTATTTATTTACAATGAGCGACTAGTGCAAGTTAATCTAGAAATGAGACTTTGTCAGGCTCTGAACCTAACTTCTTACGTGTTGTTGAAACAACTATGTAATGCCGGGAAGCTGAAACAAGAGTCACAGATGTAGCAGTAAAAAATGTGTATATGAATATCATTTGCCCCCTTAGTGGTTTCAAACAAAGATGAAATAGTGGTCTTTCCTAAAATGATCTTACTTAAAATGTGATTATCTGACAAAAACCCAGTAAGTAGTATCTTTTTTTTTATCTGTTTCTAAGTAAGTTTGTTGACATTCTCTAATCAAATCTAAAAGCTATTTGTACTTCAATCCAAAAAAACACCCCCCCCCCCAAAAAAAATACCCTCCACCCCTATAATTTCTGCTCCTAAGGAGAACTAAGTAATGACAAAAATATTCTGTTTCAAATTTAGAAAATAACCAATGCTCACATGAAATTCACAGAGAGTATGGAAGAAGGGTAAGCAAGGCATGCAGGGAAGATAAAAGTAATAAAGGAAAGATTTGCTATAAATGCAAATGGATGTGCATGGGGTTTAAGAATGCTTTATTTCATTTAAAATTGACATTCAAATAACATCTTGTTCAACTTAATTTCGTTTATGAAAGCAAACGAAATGCGAGTCTATGGATGTAATCTCTCAAATACAGCAATCACATAGTATAACGGAAAATAGTAATTTTTTTTTCCAACTAACTTCTGTAAATAATTATACCTCTGTAAATATATTATACATAATAAGAATTTTTTTTGTGTGCAGAATCAGTTCATTTAAGTCTTCCTAATAGGGATGTCTGACAGAAGACAAGATGAGCAAGCTCACTGTATCAGCTTTGCTCAGCTATATGTCTTTTTAAATTTGACAGAAAGCACGGAAACTCTTGCTATTTAGGATAAATAATAATTAGAGAAAGCCATTGGCCCAGCTACCTCAGAATAGTAGCCCCAAAAGAGAATAAATGTAAGTAAGTACAAATACATTTACTGTTTAGCATATATTCTATAAGAAAACTGCATTAAGTTACTTGATGTAATCACTTGTTGGAGAACTAATTTGTAGAATACATTTGTTTTCCCAAATGAAATGTGAGGAGACTTAGGCACTTAGAATATTGTTAATCTACCAGGACAACCTAGGAAAACTTCGTATTTGTTCAGCAGTTAAAAACTGAGTTGTTCTGTAGGTTTGACATTAACAGTCTCATCAATGTTGGAGAAAGGAGTGAATTTGTGTCTTTGGGATGTCTTACATTGTTTCCTCATGATAGCTTTAACTTTTATTGGAGGTCTGTGTTCTGGGGAGACTTTGAATCTTGTTTGTATCTTTTTTAAAATTATTAATTATATTCTTCTTTCCATAGAACTGTTTGAACAAATACAAATAAAGTAGTAAGAAGTAGTGATGTTTGCTGTGCTTTTTGTTAGATTGTTTTGTTTTACTGATTTTGATTTTTCTTTAATCAAACACAATAATAAAGCCTTTTAAATATGTGTGAAGTCTTTTTTCTTAAATAAACTTCAACTCTTTTTAATTTCCTTGTTGAAATAGAATGTTTTTAGTTTGTTTTTTTGTCACATTTCAATTGTATTCAGAGCATTAATAGCTGAATCCTTTTGAAAAATGAAGTGTGTGCTTCTAACAATATGACCCTGGAAAACTTATTTGAGTTAAAAACAAAAACCCTTGCTGTTTGTTTGTGTGTGTGTTTTTTTTTTTCTCATCGTCAAACTACCAAATGTGGAAACATAAAAAAGTGGCAGCAAGACCTTTAAACAGAAATTTTCAAACTATGGTTTAGTGATATTTATTGCTATTACTATTACATGTAAGAAATTGTTTTTATTTTAAGATTTCTATCCTTTTTATAGTTAGGATCGTTCATGAATGAAGTTTGTGATAGTTGGGAAAGATAAGGAAAAAATATTTTGTAGTGCATTTTCATTAAGTTACATACTGTCATAGTTCAGCCCTGATTGGGACCAGACTATGCACCCTCCCAAAGAATAGGGAGAGATAATATAAGAAAAAACAGCTTGAGGTTTGAGATAAGGACAGGGAGAAAATCCTTAAAATTACCGTTACGGGCAAAACAGATTCGACTTGGGGAAAACTGTTCATTTATTACTACAAACAGCAGGATAATGAGACAGAGAACAAGATAACCTCCCTCCACCCCTCCCTCTTCCCAAGCCTAACATTATCTCTACTACCTTCCTCCGCCAAGCGGCACAGGGGGGAAGAGGGAATGGGGGTTGCGGTCAGTTCATCACGCGTTATTTTACGCCGCTGCTTCATCGTCGGGGGAAGAACTCCTCACATTCCTCCCCTGCTGTGTTGTGGGGTCCCACGCATACGCCACAGTCCTTCATGAAACTGCTCTGGTGTTCCTCTCACAAGAAAAGTTCTTCACAACAGGCTGCCAGACGCCTCTCAGAATCTCTTCACATCCATCTCATCTCCTCTCCACTTCTTGCAGCCAGGCTGGGCCTAGTCGGGCCCAGTCGGCCGCCTGGCGGGAGGCCAGAGGATGAGGCCTGCAAGGCCCATGAGGCGTGCTCCTCCCCCTCTTCTCCTCTGCCCCCACTCAGCTTCTTCACATCTTCTCTCTTTTTTTTTTTCTGTTTTCCCTTCTTAAATACGTTATCACAGAGGCGTTATCACAGAACATTCTGCTACCAATCGTCTCCGCCTTGGCCAGCAGCAGGTCTGCCCTAGGCCTGGCCAAGTTCACTGAACAAAGGGGAGCAACTTCTAGCAGTTTCCTACAGAAGCTACCACCTTAGGCCCCCCCTCACTAAACAAAACCACAACACATACATTGATTACACCATTTTCTTTACAAGTTTCTAAGACATAACTTGTCTTAGAAGACCACATCCAAGGGTGGTGAGAGCTGGTGAATCTCCTTGCAAGGCTACTTTCTATCATCTTTGATAGTTTGTCAAGCTTAGAAGAGATCCACAAAGGCTGGAAAAAAAATTTGCATGATCTTCAAGAAAAGCCAAAAGCTTGACATGTGCAACTGCAGGCTTACCTTCACTTCAATTCCTGGGGATATATAGGATCAAGTCCTCTTGGAGGTAATTTCCTGGCATGTGAAGAAAGTGATTTGGAACACTTAGCATTAATTTATCAGGGGTAAATCACACCTGGCCAAGCTGGTTGCTTATTTATAACAAATTACTAGGTCGTTGGACAAGAGAAAAGCAGTGGCCTACCTCAACTGCATCAAGGCTTTTCACTGTCCACTCATTCAGAGCGGGATATGTGTATATAATGTCCTGACTTGTATGCATGAATACTGTAGGAGATAACTTGAGTGAAAAAAAAAAAAGATAAAAACAAGAATAACAAAAAATACCACAAAAAACCCCAAACCAATAAATTCCGCCCCCTCCCAACCTATGCCCATAAAAGTCAAGCTAAATGACAGGATAGATGGTAGTGGTGAATGGATCATACTGTACTGGAGGCCAGGAGCAAGAAGAGTACCACGGGAGTCTACTCTGAGATATTTCATTTTGTCATTGACTGTGAAGAAGGTACAAAGTGCACTCTCATCAGGTTTGCAGATGACATCAAATTGGGAGAACAGTCAAATACGCTCAGGATCAATACTGCTATCCAGAGGGCCCTATACAGGCCAGAGGAATGGGCCTACAGGAGCTCTATGAAATTCAATAAGGGCAAGCGCTAAGCCCTACACCTGGTAATGATTAATTCCTGCACACAGTAAATGCTGTGGAGGGGGCCTCCAGAAAAGCCCTTGGTGCCCTGGTGGACAGCAAGGTGAGTGTAAACCAGCAGCATGTCTTGGCAACAGAGAAGGTTAAAAGCATCCTGGGCTGCATTAACAGGAACATAGATTGATTGAAGTGATTATTCTCCTTTACTTGGCCCTCCTTAGACTCCATCTAGAATAGTCCATCCAGTTTTGAGAGCCTGATTAACTGAAGTGACTTCAGTGGAGGACCGCCAAGGCAATCAAAGACTGGAGCACTTGCCCTGTGTGGAGAGTCTGAGGGAGCTGGACTTGTTGAGCCTGTGGAAGTATGGTCTAATATCAGTCTGATAGTGGCTATGAAGAGGTTATTGACAAGACAGAGGCAGGCTCTTTACACTGGTATGTGATGGGAGGATGGGCAGACAGCGGGCGTAAGTTAGAACAAGAGAAGTTCAGACTCGATACAAGCAAAAATTTTTTCCCATGCATACAGTCAAGCAGTGGAATAGGTTGCCCAGAACAGTCTCCATCCTGGGAGGTTTTCAACAGCCAACAGGATAAAGTCCTGAGCAATGTTGTCTGACCTCAGAGCTGAGCCTGCATTGAGCAGGACCCTGTCCTAGAGACCTCCTGATGTGCCTTCCAGGGGACCTCAGGGAAGGGATCAGGAAAGCCAAGTCACAGCTGGAGCTGAACTTGACTAGGGAGATTAAAAATAACACGGGGTTCTGTTGTACATAGGACAACAGAGGAAGAAGAAAGAAACTACCTGCCATGATGAGTGGCATGATTCTTTTTGTGTCACTACTCTCTTTTTTTTGCCATGTCATTCGTTCATCAATTTAAGCTGCATTGGAAAATGTACAGTGTTTACACAGCGGGATGCTGGTCTCTGTTGCTGGCTTTAAGCATTCACCTACTACAAGTGATATTTTATTTTATTAAATTATTATTATTGCCTAAAATTTTTCATAATAAAATAAAGTAGGAATTATTTTTTTTCTCATATAATTTTAATTTCAAATACTCTATTAACACAAAAATCTCTACTTTTTCTAACACCATTGCACAGAATTTCTTCCTTAAGAAGATGGAGTATAGAATCAGACCCAATGGTGTGTTTCAGCAACTATTGTTATGTAGATGGTTTTCATTTGCTTACAATAACGTACAGTTATTTTCTAGATGTGAGCATATGCCCACGGAGAGTATGTTTTGTTCTTCTAGAAATAAATTCCGTATTTTTTTCAACAGAAATTGAAAAGGAAAGCTGTGGAGATCCTGGAACACCATTGTATGGTATCAGAGAAGGGGATGGATTTTCTAACCGTGATATTTTAAGGTTTGAGTGTCAATTTGGATTTGAATTAATTGGAGAGAAATCTATCATTTGCCAAGAAAACAACCAGTGGTCTGCAAACATACCAATCTGTATTTGTATGTACCAAATATTTTTTTTATTATTCTTTTAATACATAACATTATGATATGTTTTTCCTTATATGTAATAATTTGTGTGATTGATTGCAGATTTAGCACAATGCAATTAATTTCGCTGATAGGATGCATTTATTTTTGTTCAGTGGTGGGTTTGCCTAATGATTATGCCCAAGATAGGTTCTAGAACTGCTGAAATATATTTTTCTTTTACTAACAATTATGAAAGCAGTTGTCTTTATGTGATCTGATATAATGTTTTATTATTGGCTTTTTATAGGATTCTGTAGATTTTATATGTATGATACACTTTTTATAGCTACTCTTACAAGTTAATATTTTTCCTTAGAAGTTGCTGAATTGTAATCAAGGGTTTAAATTATTTATATTTCTTCCCTATGTATTATACATTAATATCTTTTAGCACTTAAATGATCATAGACATTTATAGCTCTCTTCCAGTTACATTATACAGCATTAGTAAAATCAATGTTGTGATATGTACTTGTGGCAACACCTTTCTTAAAATTTCCACTAAAATAGTACAGATCAAATATATTCAGAGTGCAATTAGTTGCTTTCATCCCCACAACTCAATTTAATATGGCTTAACTGAAATGGTTGAATATAAAATATTATCCTGATAACAACAAAACAACTCTGCTGTCTCTTTGAGGCTCGTTAATTTCTTGTGCTTCTGTGTGAACAACAAATGATAAGGGTGCTATCGACTTTCTGCCTCTTTAATGTGTTCGATAAGAGGTCTGCTCATCTAAGCAGTTCCCTAAAGGAGAAAATAAGTGGTGCCAGGTGATTAAGGATTGTTGAACACGGGTAAATCTTAAGGACTGCTATGGGCTTCCAATGCAACAAGGATGTTCTTTATTACCTAGGGGCTCTGCCTGGGAGGTAGTTTTATTGAGGGGAAGGAACTAAGAAGATTTAAAAAAAAAAGAAAAGCATTCTTTCTAGCTTCATAGATCATAACAAATACTGAATTATTCAGCTGAGGTAATAAAAAAGTTTAAGAATCTCTTACAAAAACTTAAATAAAATAAAACCTTATTGAAATCTTTTATTCTATTATCTAATTTCTTTCTTTCTTTTTTGGCAGTTCCTTGCCTTTCCAATTTCACTGCACCAATGGGAACAGTTCTTTCACCTGATTATCCAGAGGGATATGGGAATAATTTAAACTGTATCTGGACAATAATTTCAGACCCTGGGAGCCGAATCCATCTCTCTTTCAATGACTTTGACTTGGAATCTCAGTTTGACTTCCTTGCAGTTAAAGATGGTGACTCTCCATATTCCCCCATAATAGGAACATTTACTGGTGCTGAAGTTCCTTCCCATCTTACCAGTAATGGTCATATTTTGCGTCTGGAATTTCAGGCTGACCATTCCATGTCAGGACGGGGATTTAACATCACTTATAACAGTGAGTAATAGTATTTTTTTTAATGTATATGTGTGTTTTGTTTTCAACATACATTTTAGGAGATATGTATAAGTATTTTAAAATTATGTTATGGTAATACACCTTCAAACAAATCCTATATACGTACAAATACCTCATTTAAGTGTTCAGATTGTCTTTCAAATACAGTGTTAGGACTTAAAATATGTGTATATTTAACATTTATAGCATTAGACATCATTGTGATAGGAGTGTTTAGAAGATTGACAAATCAGGCAAGTTTCAAACTGTAAAACAGAACTTTACAAAATTTGCTAACAGCACACTTTGTACTGCTTGTTAAATCTTACATAATGTTAATCGCCATCCTTACATGTACAAAACTGTCACTCGTGAACACTCATTTGCTAGTTTAGCTGTGAATGTATATAGTACCCTGGAACTGATGGCTGCAGTCCATGCTAGCTCCTAGTCACCACAGTTAACGTGGGCAATTGTAGGAGCTCTTTGATAAGGAAGTCAAACTGCAATAGGCTTGTTTTCTTTTTCTATTTTACCTTCCTCATGGCTGATGATTTTAAGCTATTTCCCTGCTCCCAGAAAAAGAGGTCTCCTGGTATAACTTACCTTGTTCTTTTTTGTCTTGCCAGTCTTCAGGAGGATGTCTGGCCTATTTGCAGTCCCTCGTTCTTCTCTTGTCTTTTGTTTAGCAATCCTTTGCTACTCAAATGCCTTCCATGTGCAACTACACTTGTCTGTCTTTGCCCTTTTGATGATCAAATTGCTCACATGCTTATGTAAAATGCCGTGTGTTTTGCCTGGCTACACCATCACAATGTTGAGAATACTTACATATTGTTCCTACTCACTCTAGTTTAGCATGCTTGTATATAGGCTAAAGGTAAGTTCATATTAATTTGGTGTAGTTTAGCCCTACTCAGGACTAAGCACTATGCAGCTACACACTCACCCTCTCCACCTTCCTAGGGAATGGAGGAGAGATAATAGAACAAGAGGTTGGAGAGATCATTCAGCAGTTACTGTTATGGGCAAAACACTCAACTTGGGGAAAACTAATTCAATTTATTAACAATAATACCAAAGTAGGATAATGAGAAGGAAAACTAGATCTTAAGAACACCTTCCCCACACCCTTTCCCTCTTCCCAGGTTTAACTTCATTCCTGACTAGAACACTTTCTCCCCACCCCAAGTCGCCCAGAGAGGATAGGGAATGGGGGTTGCAGTCAGTTCATCACATGTTGTTTCTGCCACTCCTTCCTCCTCAAGGGGAAGACTCCTCTCGTTATTCTTCTGCTCCAGTGTGGGGTCCCTCCCACAGGCTACAGTATTTCACAAACTGCTTCAGGGTGGGTCCTTTTCCACGAGGTGCCGTCCCTCAGGAACCAGCTGCCCCAGCACAGGCAATCCATGGTCCAAAGCCGCCTTCAGGCATCCGCCTGCCCCCACGTGGGGTCCTCCATGGGCTGCAGGGGGACAACCTACTTCATCATGGGCTGCAAGGGAATCTTGGCCAGGAGCAACATTATCCCTCTCCCCTCCTTCTTCACTGCCCTTGGCATCCACTGCTGTTCCTCTCACAAGAAATTCCTCACAATTAGATTCAGGCAGGCGCCTCTCATCTTCCCTTCTCCTCCCTTCTCCCTTCTCCCTTCTCCCTTCCCTTCCCTTCCCTTCCCTTCCCTTCCCTTCCCTTCCCTTCCCTTCCCTTCCCTTCCCACACCTTCCCTTCCCTTCCCTTCCCTTCCCTTCCCGCACCTTCCCGCACCTTCCCTTCCCACACCTTCCCGCACCTTCCCGCACCTTCCCTTCCCGCACCTTCCCTTCCCTTTCCTCCTGTCCCTGCCCTTCCCTTCCCTCCTGTCCCTGCCCTACTTTCTCTCTTCCCTTCGCTATTCTCCTTCCTTCTCTTCTCCTCTCCCCTCCCCTCCCCTCTCCCTTCCCGGAGCTGAGTGGTGCCAGTCTGGGCATAGACAGCCACCCAGGAGGAGGCTAGAGGGTGAGACCCACAAGGCCTGCACCTCCCCCTCTCTGCTGACACTTCTTGTTTTTTCTTTTCCCCTTCTTAAATATGTAATCAAAGAGGCATTGTCACCGTCACAAATTGGCTCGGCCCCAGCCAGTGGTGGTTCTGTCTTGGAGCCAGCCAGGTCCACCAGCCAAAGGAGAAACTTCTAGCAGCTTCTCACAGAATCCACCACTGTATCCCACACTCCCCCCACCCCCCGCCACTGCACAAACCCAACACATAATTATATCCTGATTAACAGACTTTTAAATTACAGCTGCAACAGCCACAAGGAGAGAAATTTCTAGTCTGCCATTCAGAGCAACTGCAATAAACTGTAGTTGGGCTTCTGTCTTGAGTGCTCTGAATTGTACCTACCTATTTGTAGCTTTTGGAAAGGAAACCAGCATCTTCTGTCACCTTTTGTATTTATTTTATCTATTACATAGAAACAGAGAGTTTCTTGTAAAAAAATAAAGTTATGTGTATTTCACTTTCTTTTCTTTTGGGGGATGTGAAAATGTTAAATGTATGTAAAAACATGCATAGCTCCATATGTACTGCTTGGCACTACAGTTACTGACAGCATAATAATTGAAGGTGATGTTAAATATCTTCTCCAGTACTAATTACTGTTAGCACTTATTCACCTTACTTTTTGCTGGCAAAATTGTTACATGTCTTCTGAAGGACATATGAAGAACTGTCTATGTTGTATTGCTATCAAATTATTTGGCATTTATCCCACACCGAAGTCCAGGCAGGATATATTCCCAGCTAGGATGGACACGGTGATGCAATATGTAAGCCCACAGCAGGAATAACACACCAAAATATAACGTGAAGCTTTACTGTGGCATATACAAAAATAAATTTTGCCACCGTAGCAGTGAAGTGAGAAGGATTGGGTTTAGCCACATTGTTCATTTTGGGAGTTGGAAGAAAATTAGAAGGAGAGGAAATGCCTGAAGTATCAGGCTTACTGATATGTGTAGAAGATAGTAGGGATAAGAGAGTAGCTATTAGGGGGATCATCATATGCTCCAACCAGAGCTATTCCACCTCACACATTTGGATTTTTTTTCTTTTTTTCTTTTTTCTTTCTGATGTTAGACGTAGCAGAGTAGTTTTCCACACCAGCAGGTAGACAAAATAGGCAAAACATGATGGATATTTTGATATTCCCAAAAGTCTGATGTCCTGAGTAACTTGTCCCATTCCTGTCTTTCTCCCTAACACCTGAGAGTATGATTCCAGAGGCTGTATGATTTGAAGAAGAGCTGTATATCCACATCTCCCCTTCCCAGAAGAATGTGTTACATACTTGGCTATATGAAAAAAATAGGCTTTAATGTTGAAGATATTTTACTCTGAATAAAACAAAAAGGATTCATTAAACCAAAGAGGAAATTAGATTAAGTGATCTTGGTAACTGAGAGACCCAGACTCTATATTTTTCTCCAAGGAAAATGTTCATGATTAGTATTTTCATAGTACTGCAAGGACTAAATTCCCCTGCAGTTCTCTACTCTTCTTGTATCATAGTTCACCTCTGAATCTTTCCTCCCCCCTTTTGTTTTGTTTTGATTTGGGTGGTTTACTTCTTTCAGAGAAGTATTTCCTAAGACTTCCATTGAACATTGCTGTCTAAATAGGAGAGAGATAAACTGACATCAGATTACTGTGTAAACATTCTTTTCCTGATATTGTTTTATATTTCAGCCTTCTATTTTAGCTGTTTCATCTCTTCATCTATTAATTTCTCTTAAATGTAGAATGTAAGCGTGAAGAAAATGTGGTGTATTCTTATTAGTTTCTACAGCTACCAGTCATCATTGCAAACTAAACTTTGAGCTGTAACCAGGTATCTTAGTACTGTAACTAAATATTGCAAAGTCCAGGGTTATTCAATACTATTGAAATATAAAATCAGTTATAACAAAAATGGTATCTTGAATCCATGTTTTTAAACAGAAGTTGTAACATTTGGTTTATGTTTTCTTCTGTTTCATCTCCTTTTAACATTTATAAGTGTTGTGGTTACTTCTATAAGGTTTCACTGTGGTGTGCTCAATGATGTCAAGGCTAAGTCTAGTGATGAGAAAAAAAATAAATATTGGAGAGTCTAAGACAGTCTTCTTGGATGAAAATCAGGCCTGTGTATAAATTGATATTCTCAAATCATCCAATTTTGCACAACTAGAACTAAATATAAGTCAGTTAAAGTAGGATTTACAGTAGAAAAATGAAAGACGCAGAAGGTTAGCATAGAATAATAATTATATTTAGTTTTTATTTGGAAATAAAACAATTCGTCAAAGACTCTCAAGACTTCAGGTTTAATGTTTCAGTGCCATATAAATATAGTTATCAGAATAAATTCTAGTCCTTTAAAAAATTTGCAGACTTCCTTGGGCGTGTGGCAAACTGATTATGACACCTCTCAATTAACAGTTACTTAAAGTATGCACTGATAGTGCCAAATGGTAAAAATTTAATTTTTATTAAAAAGTAGCAATGCAATATTAAATTTTACCAGTGTATAATGAAACCTACTCACTCTGAAAAAGAATTATTTTAAAGAAATGTTTTCTATATTTGAGCAGTTTATATTTTTATTTCTTTTTATGGGTGTGTTTAAGTTAGAATGAAGGTGTGCATGTGTTTGATAAACTCTGTCATTAAAATCTACTTAAAAAAAAGCAAAAATAACTCCAGAAAAAGTGTCTGATCTTTCTTCAGTAGAGACAGCTGCAATCTGATAAATTATGGAAGTAGTCTTTCTATAATAGATAGTTTAAGGTCAGCTGAGAGGATAATAATGTAATAAATATAATTTTCACTTTGTCTTGGCATTTGTAAACTCATAGTTAATAAAAAATATCCATTTTCTGCTAACACTTCAGCTTATATATTTCAAAGTTCTTTTTGCCCCCTTCAAGACCAGAAGCATTATATAACAGAAAAGGTACAACATGATCAATCTTTTCTAAAAAGAATGTAGGCTACTAATATAAATAACTTAATTAATGTTTTTGAAGTATAGGATGGAGAAGAATAAAACTGAGTTACTAGTACATGATTTGATTTTTAAATGGTATTTCTCAGAAACTATTTTAATCACATATTTATTTTTACTACAGCAACATATGTGATCTCAGATAATTATTCTCATTCCAATAAAACTAAACATAAATTTAACTTCCGTTGAAAGTAAACAAGAATTAGATTTCATATGTCTCATCTTTGTGTCACTTCACTAAGTCTGACAAAGATTTCTAATGCATTAAATTTTGGGACAAGCCCATAGAAATGTGTGGCTTTAAAATGGATGATACAGAGAATATTCCAGTAACCAGAAGAATAGGAACTGAAAAGGCTGTGATTTTCAGCTTGGTCAGATCCCTATATTGATTTTCTTATATCTGGCTATGCACTGCTGTTAATGCAAAATGAGGAATGATGCAAAAGAGTGCTTTCCTGAGTACAGCCATACAGCAACCTGGAATTACACTGGTTAGGTTGTATAGAACTGCACACCTGAGCAAGGTGCAACTGCAAGGACCTGAGTCCTTGCTTCCAGTTGATATCCCAAACCTCATTTCTGGTCTCTGTGAAGGTGTTTATAAACTCAGTCATTCCTTAGTATTCTCTCTCATCAGCTATATGCATTGAACTCCTCAATTTAAGGGAAAGTCTGTGCTTTTTAACACATTTGTGACTCTTTTATGAATGCTTCCCACTTAATCTATATCTTTGTTCAATCTTTGATCAGAACTAGACACAGTACCTGAATATAGTTACATAAATTACAAGCAATGAAGTGATATAGTTTCTCTGCTTCAGTCTGGATTTCCTAGTTTAGGTCAGGACAGACAAAATGCACACATTAATTGCTGTGCAACAACTGGACCCATGTGAAAGAGAATTGTTATTTATTGCCTGTGACAAAGGAGTTAATGCAAAGAAGACTACAAAGTCTCTAATAATTATCTCTATCTCCCCTTTCCTTACTGGTAGAAGTAGGGTTGTCAGTGATTGGGATGAACTATGTCAGCTCCAGTTGGGAGAGTTTAATCCCGTGTGTCCCTGGAGGTCCTCCATGGCCAGGCATTCCAGAAGCCAGAGTCATGCCAACCTCCCATCAGGCTGAGGTGGATGAGTTTTTTTGAGGTGGAGGGCATCTTCCATGTTGTTTGATTTTTGCTAGTTGTTGTACTGCTTTGAGCTGTAGCTCGTTGATTGAGGTGTAGGAGGTGCTGGACAAATATTTTTGTGTAAGTTTAGACCTGCTGTTTCTGCCAGTTATGCAGATATTTTTTTCTGTTTTCATTACAACTATTTAATTTTGCTATATCTAGCAAAAGTTACAACCCTATGAACTACATAGCAACATACAGAAGGTCAAACTGTGGGCCTCTGACATCAACGTAATTACTTGAGTTACTTCAGTTCAGTAGGCCAAGACATTGACAATTCCAGATGCTGCTTTTATATCCAAAGACTTTAAGACTTTTTAAATCTCAGTACTTCCTAAGATAGAATTCTTCAAACTGTTACGTACTACACAGAAGTATAAATTTACACATGAGGGTACTGAATAACTTACTAGTTTTTTGCATAACTTTTACAAACCTTTCACAATTGTTTTTTATGAAGTATCTCTCTATTATTTGGTATTATCTTCTGTTTTTTCTTTGATATTTTTCTCTAAAAGAGTTACATTTACTCCAAAACCAAAGCTAAACTTATCAGCTAAAATTCTTTGTAGGGCAATCTACCAAAACAATTAATCATGCCAGTGGACCACTCCTTTTTGGCCCTGTTTCCAAGGACTGTTCAGAGCAGACCAGATGAGTTATGGTTAGCTTCAGTCCTGCTTTCGTATCTCTTGAGACCTCTGCACTTCCTCCCCTTCACGTTTTTTTTTGATGCAAAATGCAGGTTTTAATATCCTTCTGAGTTAATATCAGAACTGAAAGTACTTCACAGTCACCCTGTGCTATGATAATACTGCCTGGCTTTTTTCCAGCTGCTACTTAAAATGCCAGTACAGTCATGATATTTGATGAGAATAAATGTCAGGAAAACTGGATCTTCTCTTTACATGTAATATTACATAAAGAACTTTTCCATGGTTTATTGATTTATTGATGATGGGTAAAATATTAATACTAAGGATATAACCTTGTGTTCTTTTTATTTTTGGTTTAAGGCTTATATATAATATTACAGCTCCACCATGGATCTTTTAAGAAATATAGGCAGATCGAATTTTACTCATAAAGTAATGTAACCGCAGACAGGCTAGGCTAGAAGAGTGACTGCTACTGTTAGAACAGAAAGGGTTGTCTTTGACTCTCTTGCCTCCCGCACCCATCCTATACAGTACAATCACTTCTATAGAAGCAGTAGTAGCAGCCACAATTCTCAGTTACTGAGCTGAAATATAGAGCAATTAACTGATTTTGCACCATAAATAAACTGCTATCCTATACAAACAAGCTATACCTGGAGTCAATGTTTACCTACATTTACAGATAATAATATTGAAAATCTATCTCTGTGTTGTCTGAAGCTAGTAAGAAAAACAGACAATCCATCCCCTCAGTAAAAGTGACGACTGTGCAAAATATTAAAAAAGTTTTTGTAACCCCTATAAAAAGTATGGGATTGCATCACTTTTTAATGCCATCCCCAAATGGTAGACCATTTTTCAATGAAAGCACTATTATCATTACAAATATATGTAGCATTTCCTCATTCAAAATATCAATAGATTAATACTTTCTCTTGTCTGTTATTATGATTCCTAATACTTCTGTAATGCAACATCTGAAAAATTTTCCTGCTAAGTTAATGAAATGTTACTTTTAAAAAAAATTACATGGAGGAGCTTGAATATGCTTTGTCCAGCAGATACGTTAGTAAAACTGCAGAAAAATATTGTGAATATTGTCTTTTTAGGACATAGTAATTTCTGATGCCTCCATATGTAGGCATATTTATGAAAATATAATTTGCAGTCATCACGTGTGAGTAAGGTGGATATTGTACTTGTGATTTTTTTTGTTCTGACTGAAAAAAATCAACATTTTTTTAATCTAAGATTTATATGCAGTATTCTTAATAAAATATATTAAATATTTAATGGATATCTTTTAATGATCTTGCTATAAATATGACTTCACTCACTTCTGGTAGGAAGATGAGCTTGTTTGTTCTCCCAGTGTAAGGTGTATTCTGTAGTAAAAGACATGGACTATGTTTATTATAGTATCTATAATTTAATTTGTGCATAGATAAACTTGAAATTTTGGAAGTATTTGTACATACGAGGAATTTTTTTGACCTTAAATATAACGATGTGGTTAAAGTTTCAGGTTTTCTTTCTTTCACCAACATCACCCCTTTTATAGCTGTTCACCAGCTATAAAACAAAATAGACTATGGCAATATCAGGCACATTGAGGTTGGTATGGCTTGAATGGTTGTGATGGTGAGTTGAAAATACAAAAGATTACCAAAGTTATTTTGTCATAGATATTTGCCCTGCTCTTCTGATGAATGCTTCTGGGCCATTGTAACATTGGATAAGATGGGCTATTGTAAAGGAAAACTTAGGAAATCTGTCAGCGCCTAGCTGTTCAAACTTTATCGTATTTTAAGCATTTTTTTATACTAGTATACATTTTCTGCTATTTGTAAAGATTTTGTTTCTTATTGCTTCCTAATATAAGTAGTTTGTTCTTACTAGCAGAATAAAATCCTAAAAATGTCATCTTGTAAGAGTTATGACACTATTTCCCCACCTCCCTTTTTTTTTTTTTTTCCCTTCTCTCTTTTGAAAAGCATTTGGACATAATGAATGCCCTGATCCTGGAGTGCCAATTAATGCTCGGCGTTTTGGTGACAACTTTCAGCTGGGGAGCTCAATTTCTGTTATATGTGAGGAAGGATTTATTAAAACACAAGGAACTGAAACAATTACTTGCATGCTAATGGATGGAAAAGTGATGTGGAGTGGACCTATTCCTAAGTGTGGAGGTATGTATAATATTTCTTTCTGATTCAGGAGAACTTGATGTAATGTCTTTTAAGTTGTCACCAAATGAAGTTCAGATTTTTGCAAATGAATAGCACAAAGCTCCTGTAAAACCTAGTCCTTAATAAAGGAGTCTAGTGATGGATGCATGCGCTTTTATTATAAACCTGTCTGCAGGAGTGAATTTTTCTCATAACTGTTATAAGAACAGAAGAAAAACATGGAAAAAATGGCGTAGACATCAGTGATATGAGCACTGTTAACACACAGTTACCTTTGTAACAATGAAGGCTCATTGAAGAAACTTACTATGACTGGAATGGGAATAGTTTACACTGCATACTTTCAGATAGATCTCATTTGGGACTGGTGGAACTACAATTTCCGAAAGACATTTTATGTTTGGAAGGATCACTCCTGTCTTTAATTTTCTTCTTTTTAAAACATATATTTGTCCAATTTGAGAAAGTGTTCAAAGCAATAAGCTTCAGAATTAGCAACACACCAGTAATATTCATCTCTGCATTTCTGAATTCTAGTTCAATTAGTATCATGACTGGCCTTGTTAATACCTAGGAAAAAGAAATAGCAGGAAAGAAGAAAATAAGAAAATCCTTCTGTTTTCACTGAACTTTATTTTAGTATATTGAATGTTTCTGTTCTTCAGTTTCAATATTTAAATCTCTTGTTCAACTTGTCATTCAAGGTTCTTAAGCAGTCAAGAACCCTGAGAGTGTTTGGTTTTGTTTTTAATTATTTTTACCCAGTTTCATATAGAAAGTTTTCTTCAAAATACAGCTGTTGACTTCCTGCTTCAGACAGATGAACAATTTGTAATCATTTGAGTGGTCAGTGACATTTGCTAATACAATGTTACCCAGATAGGTGGTAGATGTCTCATCCCTGGAAACATTCAAGGCCAGGTTGGACAGGGCTCTGAGTAACCTGATCTAGTTGGAGATGTCCCTGCTCCTTGCAGGGGAGTTGGACTAGATGACCTTTAAAGGTCCCTTCCAACCCAAACCATTCTATGATTCTATGATTCTATGAATATTTGATTAGAATGAGGATGTTGATCTCTTTTCAGGTCTTTGGTTATAGAATTTAAAACCATTTGAGAGGTTTTAGCTATCTGTTGCAGTGCTTATGTTTCTTCTATGCACAGTGACATGTAAGCTGTGGAAGATTCTCTTAGCAATTGATCTTCCTATTTATAGAAATTAAATACTTCCATACTTCACAACCTCTAAAACACAGTGTTATGCATATTTCCTTGCTCTTGTTTATATTAATAGATATAAAAAGATAATCTTTGTTTCATTAATTGTCTACATTGTTTGTTTCCCTAACAAGATTAGTACAGGCTATAATGCACTTGGGTTTTTTTATAACGTTCATGGACCTGTATAACACTGCTAATAAAATATAAGGTTGTATTTTCAATGTTACATTAAAATCTTAAATTATGGGAATATTTTAAAATGTCTGTCCATGCACAAGACAATCTGATCCATAGGTGGTCTGAGACTGTAAATGGAACATATATTGGAATCCTAGAGGTTGTGACACTTGTATATTTGAATGAGATGTATAGATCATTTGTAGAGTTAGATATATTTTTTTAAATTTAAGATAAAATTTAAAGACAAAATGAAAATATTTTTAAGCTAATAGTGTAATTTGGTCTGTTGAGATGTTCAGAATTTTTATTAACTGTGTACACATTTGCCTGTAACATAGCCATTTCATATAAGGTGAAGTTTGCTTGCTCTACATACACCTCATATTTCATTGTCATATATATCAAGGCAAAGGCATGAACTCCACATACTGACTAGGAAACACTGAATGTAACTGCTGTGCAGTTTTCATTCCACTGTAGAAATGTTGGGTATTACAATATATAGGAGAGATCCATTTAATAAATGTAGTGCAGATGGACAGGGCCAGGATACTAATTTTTCAGGGCAATCCTGACCACCCTCTGCTGAGGCTTCCTCCAGCCCTGCCCATGGACCAGGATCTGATTTCAGCTCAGCCTAGGGCTATTGGTCCCTGCCCCAGCAATGCTACAAGAGCGCTGGTCTCCAGCTCTGTTTTCTGCTGGTCTCAGCATGCCCATGGGAGTTCATAGTTTGACCTCAGACCTAACCCATCAAATTGCATTCATCTGATGGTCACTTGACCATCACCAGACCCTTTTCCTGTCACCTATCCAGTCCTATTCACCTTGCTCAAGTGGGGTTGGATGATGCTCTGTGAAGGCACTAACTTTGCCTATGTGTGTAATCATCCTTAGCTCCTGACTTCTATTCTCTAGTGAAGCAGCCCTGCTTTTGCTGTTCCCTGATACTTTTTAATTTGAGATTCCTGTCCTTGTGCCTTTCTATGTGAGGGTATATGGAGGATTTTCCTGTAATTTCTTGTAATATTATGTTGTTGTACCTGTGTTGCAGCTATAACCTTCGTCTTCCCGCATAACCCCTGTAATGCTTAATATCCTACTGTACTGTAGCATGGGTGATAAGCTCTTGGAAAAAAAAGGGTCTAAAACTATAAATCTACAAGATGTTTAGTGATTAGCCCATCATCCTCAAAGCTTTCTTTGTACTCACATAGGGAAATTTCCTGCCTCAACCACTGCACCTTACTATACAAAGAAATAAATAAAAATGACTTTGTGAGATTTCTTAGATCAGGCTAAGATTGATTTTCTGTATTTGGCATAGACCTGTGTTTAACAAAGAAATTCTGATGGTGACAACCTCTAGTTATGTTATATTTCTAGCATTTTGTTTTTAACAGACTGATAATAGGTATGAACCTGCCAGGCAACCACCAAATAGAACTGGAAGAAAGAACAGGGGCTGAAAATCAATGTAAAAAAAGGTCAGGGAAAAAATCCTTCGGCAAGATGACTGGAGAGTTTTGTTTTCTAAAAAACAAGGCTCTTTAAGATATGCCCGGTCATCCAGCTATTCTGAAGGGAAGGACTCCTGGGTCTAGAAAATCAGCATGTGATGGTGAAAGCCAAATAAAAAATTCTATTGCAACTTGCACTGCAGGCATCAGGAAGAACCATAATCAGGGAAAAGGTAAGAAAGATTTTCTAAAAAAAAAAACCCCACAAAACAGCAAAATACACTATTATTTTCAGATCCCAAATACAAAGAGAAATTATTTCTAATTTAGGCAATTCTATAGCAGGAGTTAATTTTAATGTAATATTCATAGAAGTATTTCTGTAACAGAGTTGCTTCTTTGTATTCCAAAGATAATCTTTAACACTTTCATGTAAAATTTGTGAGAAAATGGAGCTTTGTACAAGTTTAGCAATACTTTATTACAACTATGGTAGTACACTGGCTCAGAAAAAGGCCATCTGCTATTCCTATTCTTATAGAATCATAGAATCATAGAATGGTTAGGAAGGGACCTTCAAAGGTCATCTAGTCCAACCCCCCTGCAAGGAGCAGGGACATCCCCAACTAGATCAAGTTGCTCAGAGCCTCATTCAGCCTGGCCTTGAATGTTTCCAGGGATGGGGCTTCCATCACCTCTATGGGCAACCTGTTCCACTGTTCTACAACCCTCATTGTAAAAAATTTTTTCCTAATATCCAATCTAAATCTACCCCCCTCTATTTTAAAACCATTACTCCTTGTCCTATCGCAACAGGCCCTACTGAACAGCCTCTCCCCATCTTTCCTGTAGGCCCCCTTGAGGTACTGGAAGACCGCTATCAGGTCTCCCCAGAGCCTCCTCTTCTGCAGGCTGAACAGCCCCACCTCTCTCAGCCTGTCCTCATAGGAAAGGTGCTTCAGCCCTTTTATCATCTTCGTGGCCCTTCTCTGGACCTTCTCCAACTGGTCCATGTCCTTCTTATTTGGGGGCTCCAGAACTGGACACAGTACTCCAGGTGGGGTCTCAGCAGGGCAGAGTAGAGGGGGAGAATCACCTCCCTCCACCTGCTGGCCACGCTCCTCTTGATGCAGCCCAGGATGCGGTTGGCCTTCTGGGCTGCAAGGGTGCATTGCCGGCTCATGTTGAGCTTCTCGTCCACCAGCACTCCCAAGTCCTTCTCCTCAGGGCTGCTCTCAAACCATTCCCCGCCCAGCCTGTATTTGTGCCTGGGATTGCCACGACCCAGGTGCAGGACCTTGCACTTGGCCTGGTTGAACTTCATGAGGTTGGCACGGGCCCACCTCTCCAGCCTGTCAAAATCCCTCTGGATGACATCCCTCCCCTCCAGCGTGTCGACGGCACAACACAGCTTGGTATCATCGGCGAACTTGCTGAGGGTGCACAGAACAATTGTTCTTGTTGACATATTTTGTAGCTTATAGGCTCCATATATATTATGAATATGTGTAAGTGGTTATATACAATAAAATGTAGAGATGATGAATGCTGGAGAGTTAACTTTCTGACTACTGAGGTGAATATGAGTTTAAATACCTTATTGTTTGACTGTTACTGTTTGCTGAAGGTAGAATGAGAAAGGAGCTTTAAGGTAAAAGGTGACAAACACTATTTAAAAACCATCAGTGAGGAAAAAGACAGTTTAAATCTGCATATTTCGAAATGTTTGCAACATACTGAATTCTGAACTTTGTATAGCTTTTAGAAGCCCTTACTTCCTACCCAATAGGAGAAATACAGGCTATTATGTTCTCAAAAATACAAAATACCTCTTCACAACAGTTCATCATTTTAACATAGGAGATTGGTAATCTGAGAACAATGAAGTTCAGATAAATGTATTATTCATTATCTTCAATCTGAAAGTGTGTTAAAGAAAGCAAAATTAATCTATTTTTGTAATGGAGAGGTCCAGAATAATATACACAACGGTATATACTGTGCAGCTTTGTCAAAATGAGCAACCAAAATGCTTTGAGTTTGTATTAGGTGAAAAAAATACAGAAACTTAAGAAATAACCATGTCTTTGGGGGAAATGCTGTATACGTCATACTACTTTCAGTACAGACACATGCATGTCAGCAGTACAGTAAGACCTTTCCAGCTTCTTTGTGATATACAGTGTAGCTCATTTATTTTCATTGTGTAGCCTCGTATGCATGACCACTGGAGCAGTGGTGTTATGAAACTTTATGGTGCAGTTTTCTTTTCCTGAGAAGTAAGATGCTTCTGCTCTCTGGCTAAATGTTTACTCACATGACACTAGTAATCAAAACATTTTCTGATAATTAAATACATAAAAAGTTATATTGGGCAGAGTATACTCTCAGCAAGTTTGCTACAGCAACAAACTGGGAGGAGTGGCTGATGCGGCAGGGGGTGGTGCTGCCAGAGGGACCTCAACAGGCTGGAGAAATAGCCTAAAAGGAACCTCATGAAGTTTAACAAGGGGAAGTGCAAAGTCCTACACTTGGGGAGGAATAAGGCTGTGCACTGATATATGGTAGGGGCCCATCAGCTGGAAAGTAACTTTGCAGAAAGAGCCCTGGGGGTCCTGGTGGACACCAAGTTAAACATGTGCCCTTGCAGCAAAGGTGGCTGATAGTATCCTGCGATGCATAAGGCAAAGTATTGCCAGCAGAGTGAGGGAGGCGATTTTTCACCTCTACCCTGAGTGCTGGTGAGGCCGCACCTGGAGTTTCTGTGCAGTGTCCTGGGCTTCTCAGTACAAGGCAGACATGGACATACAGGAGAGAGTCCAATGAAGGGCTGCAAAAATGATTAAGGGATAGGAGCATGTTTCCTGTGAGGAAAGTCTGAGAGACGCGGGACTGTTTAGCTTTGGAGAATAGAAGGCTCAGAGCAGGCTCTTGTCAATGTATATTAATACCTGAAGGGTGGGTGCAAAGAGAACAGAGCCAGAGCCAGACTATTTTAGTGGTGTCCAGTGACAGGACCAGAGGCAATGGGAACAACCTGAAATGCAGGAGGTTCCATCTGAACATCAGGAAATGTTTCTTTTTTTTTTTTTACTCTAACGGTGACCAAGCACGGGCATAGATTGCCCAAGGAGGCTGTGAACACAAAAGCTGTGTATCATGTATCTTCCCCACCCCCCACCCCCCTTAATAAACAAAGTCCCTGACTAGTTCATTTTGAAATCAGTTTAAGGCTATCCCTTGTCTTCACTGGAAACTGGATCAAGTCTGTATTAAATTTACATACAGTAGTAATACACATTTACTAAAAGACTCCATCTTTGCAGCAGTAACATTATGTCCTCATAGGATCACAGAATGGTTTGGGTTAGAAGGGACTTTTAAAGATCATCTAGTCCCATCCCCCTGCCATGTGCAGGACATCTTCAACT
Organism: Chlamydotis macqueenii; assembly: GCF_036417535.1. NCBI lineage: Eukaryota > Metazoa > Chordata > Aves > Otidiformes > Otididae > Chlamydotis > Chlamydotis macqueenii. The sequence goes on along the minus strand of NC_141557.1, from coordinate 147,016,170 downwards.
ATATCAGGTTCCTCAAAGCCCTGTCCAGCCTGACAATGAACACTTCTAATGATGAGGCATACACAGCTTCACCAGGTACCTGTTCTGGTGTCTCACCACCCTCATCATAAAAAATTTCTTCCTTATATTGAATGTTTATCTACACTTTTTCAGTTTAAAACTGTGTTGTCCTATTGCTATAGGCTTTGAAAGGTCTCTCTCTTTCTTGTAAGCCCTTTTTAAATATTGAAAGGCCATAATAAGTTCTCCCTGGAGCTTGTTTTTCTCCAGACTGAACAACCCCAACTGTCTCAGCTTTTCTTCATGGGAGAGGTGTTCCATCTGTCTGATCATTTCTGTGGCCCTCCTAACCTTCCCTAGCAGGTCCATTTCCTTCTTGTGCTCAGGACTCCATAGCTGATTGCAGTACTCGAAATGGGCTCTCACAAGACCAGGGCAGAGCGGAAAAATAACTTCCCTTAAACTACTGGCCATGCTTTTTTTTATGCAGCCCAGGATACAGTTGGCATTCTGGGCTGCAAGCACACATTGATTGCTTATATCCCATTTTTCATCCATCAATATCTCCAAGCACTTCTCTGCAGGAAAGCTTTCAATCCATTAATCTCTCATCATGTTCAGGTCTACTGACAGATCTTATTTGCTTTGGAAGTGAATATTGGAGTGTTTGGTAACAGGCCAAAAAGTTTTTGCTTGTGTTTAGAAATAAATTACAAGTAATTGTTGCATTCAGATAGTTGCAAAATCCATGCATACAATGTATAACTCACTTTCAGCGCTTTACTAACTATTTATTCAACAGTAGAAGAAAACTGTAAGCAAAAATAAAAATCTTTGCCCACATACACACTCATAGAATGATCTGAGGGACCAGGGACATGATGTCAGTTGCTCTTCCTTTACCCACCAATGCTGTAACCCCATTGTAGAAGGCCACCAAATTTGTCAGGCATGATTTACCTTTAGTGAAGCCATATTGTCCCCTGAAAACTATCTCCTCCTCAATGCAGAGATATAATAAGATATGACTATTGCTTGATAACCTTCTTAAGCTGAACCTGGAGAATCCAGTGATCTCTTAAGTTCAATTCTTATTTATAACATGGGAAAAGTGGGTAGTTTTATTAGGACTTCGTCTAGAAAAATGGATATCCAGTATTTGATACTGTGTTGTTGAGAACTCTTTGACAAATAAATCTTTGTTCTCATCCAGGTTGCATCAGTGCACATCTGTACCACACAACAGATGGTAATGGAAAAGAGAGTGATGTAAATGGTTCAATTTTACTGTTCGCTTTGTATGATTTGGTACTGTCCACAAAAGGTGCTACCTACTTCTTCATGGCTGACATTTTGTGGAAGCAATAAATTTTGCTTCTGCCTGCTTATGTAAGGCTCTGAAATGTATGTTGCTTGTTTTCTTCTTTGCCTCACATATAGAACATATAAACAGGACTGATCAAATTATGACAGTTTTTAAACACAATGTTTTGTGTCCTTTATTACAGAAAAATAGATTGTACCTGTAAGAATACAGTATAAAAAGCTTTGTCAGAACTTACTGAACAGTGTATTTTATCTTTTTAAGGTTTTAATTCAGTTGTCTTTACATACAGGGTCTGTCAGCTTCAAAGCCTTGTTGCATATTCCTGCAACTGGATTTTTAAAATTTGTTTGTTATAGATGTCTTGTTTTGAAAGTGATAATTGTGAATTACATACAGTAAGTCTATGTTATTATAGCTTTCTCTTTGTTTCATTTTTAGCTCCATGTGGTGGGCACTTTTCATCTCCCAGTGGAGTAATCCTCTCTCCAGGCTGGCCAGGGTATTATAAAGATTCCTTGAACTGTGAGTGGGTGATAGAAGCTGAACCAGGACACTCTATCAAAATTACATTTGAAAGGTCTTGGCTAATGTTTTTCTTATTTCATATTTTCCAGTTTTTACTCAGAAGCAGGAGTTTATTAGCTCTGTCATAACACTAATTTACACTATCTCTAAAATCAAGCAATTGTATTATCAGGTAGGCTTTTGCAAAACACCTTAGTGCCTTCAGAGCATAAATTTTGTCTTCAGTGTAATTTCTACTTTGATGCACTGAAAAGCTTTTGGAATTCCTACCTCTTGCATATATTTAAGCTTGTCTGGTCCAGTTAAATATTTTGCTGTTTTTAAAGATTAGCATGTTTCATTTGCTCATAACCATTTTGCTATAATGAGTTATACTTGTGAAATATTTTTTTTCTCTCACACCCATTAAATCTTCAACCTTGAAAATATGAATCAGCTGTGAAAACTGAATGAAATGCATTCATATTTTTATCCAACATTAATATTTAATTATCAAATCAACTGAACTGTTTTTGTGAAAGGACTTATGCTCTCAGGATGAAATTCGTTTCCCTAAATTACTGCAGCATTCCTCTTTTCCTACATTACTGCCTGTTACTTAGGCCCCTTCCTGATTCCAAGGATTGAAATGTGCTGAGGACTTTAAATTTCTCATGGTAGCAAGATGTAGACATTTCATTTAAGCTCTTTATGAGAAAGCAAACCAGAAAATGTAATTTAAAAAAATACTACAAGTTCTACATATTTTCAAGGATGTTTTAGATTCTTTTAAATTGTAAATATTAATAAAGTTAGATTATGATCTAGGAAAAGCAGATCTTTAATGATCAAAGTTATAGCACACAAATATCATGCAAGTACGTTTTAGTTGCTATTTATGCAGCATAGTTTAACTACTCCACACTCAATTTGAAAGAGAATATATCACTTCATTTTAATACAATTCAAAAGATGGTTTTGGCCAGGTATGAAAATTATCTTCTTTTAGCAAAATATATCATTCTGATAAGATTTTTCTAGTACTATAGCTTACACAATAATAAAGTGCTCACATGGCATTATAGACAATCAGAGGATGGGTAATATGGACAATTCAAAGATATTTCCTATCCTTAACATCAAATGAAAGCTAGTCTTTCAAAATCACTGTGCTATACATCACCTCAAACTGAAACTTTACCAAAGTTTTGCAAATTAAAATACAAAAGAGAAGTGAATAACTCCTTCTTGCAGAAATTAATCAAACTTATATTAGATCAAAATTAAAAGAAAATTATGTGTTTTCTTTATTGTCTTGTAAATCAAAACTAAAAATAAAACATTTGGAACTTTCATTAACTTAGATTTTTGAAAAGAAAAATAAATCTTCAAATTTATTTTTAAATTAGGATTTCATTTTCAACTACATATTTGATGTGGACAATCATTTCAAAGTGAAAAAAAAATTGCCTTTTTATTTGCAAAGTTCTATGCCAGCTGGATTTTCTTCCTTTGCACCTCAGTTTCATTAAATCTGACAGTCTCTTGTGTACACTTTTTGTTTGTAATGCATTAATGCCTTGTCATAAAATTGCATAACCTCTATTACTCTTGTAGGTGAAAGCAATAATAACAAGATGTGGTCTCTTTAGATCACAGAGAAAGCTCCTATCCTCTTTATAACCTAATCTCAATATGACATTATGACACTTTTTTTCCATTGTGGCTCATTTTTGACACTTTTGTTGTTTGCTATAAATTGAACTGGTATGCATATTGCTCAGATGAAGCAATCCAGAGAGGCTTTACTTACATATAGATGTGTGTATACTTATGTGTTTCTGTGCAGGAGTACATGTAAAATACATCTATATATGTTCATAGAAATGCACTTAGATATATAATTACATGTTTGGATTTAAAGAAGTTATTGCATAAACCAAATAATGAAATAAATCTTTATAGTGTACTGAAAGAAAACATTTTATAAACTACTAATGTTAGGTTTTTTACTTAGACATTATTTTTCACATAATTTAAATTTACATTCTGAGCATTCATACATTAGCTTCTTTTTAAAGACTCATTCTAGTCTGACTGTCCTTATTCTGCCCCTTCTGCCTGCAAACCTTCAGCTAGACTTTAAGACAGAAGGTTAATTTTGTTGAAATATACACTTTTTATACTATAGCCAAATGTCTTTTCTACATGAATTAAATAAAAGAAACTAATATTTTGCCCAATTCTTTACATTTCACCTTTATCCTGAAAAGCAAAGAGAAAAACCATTTCTAGCCTTTCTTGGTGCAAATATTAAGACTTCCACAATATATGTAGGTATTTGAAAGATTTTTAGTTTTTCAGTCACGGTGCAACATTTGTAGTACATGTTTAAAACATTAATATCCTTTCTGTTTGAATTTTCTAAGAGGAAGGGAAGAGTTCTTATTAATATACATTTCCTGTGGAGTGACACCTTAACATTGCATCAGTTTGTCACTGGCATAGTAATTTATTTCCTTTCAGTCTACCATCTTCCTATATTCCTACGGCTCCTCTCCTATGACATTGAATATATGCAAGGTACTGCATTGTATGACTGTACCCTAAATGTTCTTGTGCCATGGAGCCAGAGATATAGGTGACAAGACAGAGATCTACAGACAAAGCGAATAATAATAACTTTTTTTTTTGCTTTCTGAGGTTTCATAATAAATTTTTCATATTTTGTTTTATGATCCTGCATGCATACTTGAAAGAGTTTACTCCTGTTGTACAGGCATAGATACAATAGATAATCTGTTGGATTTTTGTTACAAATTAGTAGCTTTTTAGGCTGAATTGAAATGCCAGAAATGAGAAATGCAAGTGCTATTCTTCATTGTAATGAAGTGTTTATCATGAAGCCTAATTATGAGTATTTAAATGCTAGGGATGTTAATCGGCAAACTACTGATTGGACTACTAGTCACATTTGAATGATGAGTTTACACTGTGCAAAAGGATATTCTGCTCATATCTTGACACTGCATTGAGTTGACAGGCTGTCTCTTAGAAGCGAAGATGCATGTTGTAAATACTAAAGCAGCTTTATCAGTTCAAATAAGAGGAAAAAGTATGTCACATCCTGTGTTAAAGTTTGTTTCACTCCTATGTGCTTGAATGAATTTTTGTGAGTCCTCCATAAGAATAGACCTCACATGGCAATGAAGCCATCCAGGTTAATTTAAGAATAGTGACTGCTTAAGTAGAAAAGAACACTGTAGTGGCCTTACATGAGCACAAACTTTTTTTTTTTTATTCAGTTTCCTATAAATCTCTACCTTTTTCTCACACCAGGGAATAACCAGGTGATATGTAAATATATCACATAAGTTGATCATCAAGACAAAAGATATTTAAGGAAAAAGTGCTATAAGCATAAGCCTTATAAATTAAATTTAAATTGATTGCTTTTCTGAGCCAAACAACAAAGCAAAGGCATTGTACCTTATCCTCCCTTCAAATTTCTTTCAGCTCTTCTCACTAAAAAACTGTCCTTACTTTTTTTTTTCTTCTATGCTTACTCATTTTTTTCATCTCCTTGTTTTTCTACTGTTGGTGATGTTGTATATAGTCTTTGAGCAACAAGTAACTATAAGAGGATTTCTGCTATGTCTTTGGAGACTCAACTGAATTTCAGCATGTCTTGACTAGCCTGATAGTTGCTTTGCAATTATGAGGTCAATGCCTTTTTACACTTTCTGTCTCAAGTATGCTTTTGATAAAGGAACTAAGAAAGCAGAGCAAGACTAAATGATCTGTTTCCAAGATTGCTTCTGTTTTGTATAGATTAGTGGGAAAAACAAGTACGCCAAATTGAAACTTATTGCCTAATAGCTTTTTAGCAATGTATCATTGTTCATGTGGGAAATAGGAAAAAAAAAAAAACAAAACACCAAGAAATTTTCAGTTCTCCTGCTTCTAGGCTTATCCTACTTAATTTCTGTTACTTCCTAATACTTTATTTCTGAACTCTCTTCTATGGTATTTCATAGGAGCAGGACATGGATAAAAGCAAACACACTTTTTAGAGGTTTGATTTGGCTAATTGTCTTTCACCAGACTCCTTTAGATGTTCAGGCTCAGACTCAGGGGACATAAACACTGAAATATAGAGTTGTTCAGTACACTGATATCAGTCATGCAGTTCCTTGAATGGATTTCACAAAGACAAATCAGGCATCTAAGTCAATCAGAGAGAGTATTAGGATTATCTGAAGGATCCTTGTAGGATCCTGCTGTTAATTGTTTAATTCTGAAAGAATTTTTCAATAATCTATCAGAGAGTCCATTAAAGCACTATGATTGATGTAAAGTCCGTCACAGCAAGAGAGAAACCACTGCCAAAATACCAAACTGGTGTTTGAGACTGCTGATACTATCTAAAACAAAACAAGCAAGGAGATACCCAGCAGCGTTGTCACACTCAGCTTTTCCTTGACTGAGACAGGACACATGCTGGCTCTAAACAGGCAGTTTGCTTTATAGTGCTTTCTAAATAGGATTTTTTGTTTTGTTTTTTTTTTTTGCTATAACTTCTGCCTCTACTTTGGACTGAGCCTCAACTGGCACAAAGCCACTGGAGTCTTAGAGCAGACTTAAGTAATTCTATCCCTGATTGTAGGCAATTTTAAGGGCAGATGCTTAGAGTATGATTCTTTGATAATATAAAATGCCTTGACGATGTTTGTGCCAAATGGCATGGATATAATAAAAGAATGCATCAGCATATCCTCTATATAATTTACTTATTTTTTCCAAAAAGAAAAATAATTTTGTGCTTTTAAGTAATACGTGCAAGTAATATTAATCTTTGCTAACAAACTATGTGCTTCCTTTTGTTTTCTGTAATACAAACCAGCTCAAGTAGTTTAAACTTATTTGTCATCTTACTAAGGTACTAACCTGAAGTTTGATTGTTGTAATAATTATAAAGGATACATAATACTATTACATTGATATTGTAAAATACATAACATAGAGAAATAATAAAAAGAATATGATCAAGAAAGGAGCATAGTTTTAAAATATGGCTTACTTTGTATGGGTTTGTTGAATTTATTTTAACTGCTTCTTATATTTATGCCTCTATGTGTCTCCTGAATTCCAGATTTCAGACAGAACTAAATTATGATGTTTTGGAAGTTCATGATGGACCAAACTTATTGTCTCCACTTCTGGGATCTTATAATGGTACACAGGTCCCACAATTCCTATTTAGCAGTAGCAATTTCATTTATCTTCTCTTTACAACTGACAACAGTCGTTCTAACAATGGATTCAAGATTCACTATGAAAGTAAGTAATATTGAATTGTATTATTTGATTTCCCAGCAATGCTTATCCTAGTCATATATATATATATATTTATATATATATATAGGTGCACAGGTGTCATCTTTGATGAATTCCTGTTATTTCTCAAACTGAAAAATATTTAATGATGTTAAACTGGAAAAAGCATAACCAGTAATTTCACTTACAATTTAATGTCATTGCTGTACTGCTCCATGTTTTAAGAATCAGAAGATGGGAATAAGAAGCAAATATCTTCTGGATGTTGCTTTTATGTCTTATTATTCTTATATTTTATACAACACATTTGTGTGTATATGTAAAACTGTATGAGATCAGGAAGATTATGGAAATCTAAACAGGTATCTGAATTATTGTCCTAGTTGATGTACCTGTAGCTCTAACTGAAGGTAATGGGAAATACAGTTGACACTGATGAGCTGAAAATCAAGCTATGGAATTGCTTGATTATGGATTTTTATGGATCTAAAAACCTGCATATCTGATTTGTTCTAACATATAGAAGTATTCTTTTTCCATTATTATAGTCACATAAACTACACTGCAGAAAGTATCTGTAAGATTTCATACTTTATGAATTATCTCATGGGTTGAGATAAAAACAGTTTAAGAGAACAACAGAAAAAAAAACAAAAACAGAGATGGAGAACAGAGATGGAAAACAAAACAAAACAAACCAACCAAAAAACCCCTAATAACAGAAAATACTTAAGCACATAATTTACAGTACAATAGCTCACATTTGATCCTGATGCCCAGCTCTCTCCCAAGCAGCAGGAGTCTCCCCTTAGCACAGTCCCCACTTTTAATACTGAGTAACGTCACATGGTATGTAATAGCCCTTTGGCTAATTTTGGTAAACTATCCCAGCTATTTGTTATTAGTAAACTATCCCAACTCTGTCCCCCAGCCACAGGTACCACCAGCTCCAGTTCCTTTCCCAGCTTAGGTGAAAATTAACTCTATCCTAGCTGGAACCAGGACACAAGTCAACTTCTCTTTATTCCTTTTTCTGCTATTCTTTATCTTCTCAATATCTCACATGTCAAATAATATTAATTATGAGAATTATTTATCAAAATAATTGACCTATGTAAATATGTCAAGGATAAATATCAAAAGAAATAAAAAGTATTTTAGTTAGGATAAAATTTGATCAGGAAAAAATAAAAGCTGGAAATTTTGAGTGGTCATCAAAGCTTTTCAACATCAGCATCAGGGACAAAATCACTTAATGTTACTAGGCTAAGATCAAACTAAATATCCTGTAAATTATGTGATGTTTTTCTCTGCAACAGTGCAGGATGCAATTCATTACCTGCAACATCTTACAATGTTAACACAGAGAAACAGTGCAAGAATAATTCACTGAAAATGTGTGATAATGAAGCCTTCACCCCCACTCACATCATATTAAATTACTTACATTAATTTAAAAAAAATCCAGAGGTTGTTTATGTAACTCTTTTCTCCTTATTTTTTTCTTTTTTTTTTTTTTTTAAATCTAGGTGTAACTGTCAATACTTACTCTTGCTTGGATCCTGGCATTCCAGTGCATGGACGTCGTTATGGTCATGACTTTTCTATAGGTTCCACTGTCTCATTTAGTTGTGATCCAGGTTATAGACTGAGTCATGAGGAGCCCTTGCTGTGTGAAAAAAATCACTGGTGGAGTCACCCGCTCCCAACTTGTGATGGTAAGGATGAATGGATAAAATACAGAGTACCTTAAAATATATACATTTTGACAAACTATTGCTAATCAAAATGAGTTAAACGTTGGAGCTTATAAAACCTCTATTTTTAGGGAAAAAATAATTAGAGGAAATAAATCTTATATACCTCCATGTGATGAAGTATTTAGTAATAAAAGTAGAGAATAATATATAATTCATTAAATCAGCAGATTATTGAAAATATGTCTATCTGAATATGTGTCACTGTGAGCTAACTGGTTGCCAGGGCATGCAAGGTTAATGTATATCTGCTTGTAAAGCACTTATTAAAAGCTACAAATACTTGTGTTTGAGTATCCACCTATGGACATAGATGTGCTGACATACAAAACATGAGATGCAGTTTATTTATACCTGACTCAAAAACTGCATATTCTCGCATTTCATGTTGATCACTGTGTTCCTAGCTTGTTAACAGAACTTCATACCCTTCAATCACTGTAGGAATTTATTAGGGCCACATTATACCTGATGATTAAGCATATGATTGTTAAACTAGAAAAAAAATGGTATCAAGTAACATGTCATACATTTTGGAGTCTCCACCACATCATTTAAAAAGTCTACTCAAAAAATTATTTAATATATTCCGTCATCTCTTGTTATCTGAATTGGTCATTTTAATCCATTTTCCCAGTTAGGATGATATAAATTATATTTAATATTAAGAAAATATATTGTAATATTTATAAGTTGTGTATTTGAGATATTTTCCTCTCAAAATATTTTTTTTTCATTTAAGCATGATACACACTTTTCTGATGATAAAAATATTATAAGGAATAAGGTACCCACTTACTTCTGAAGTAGTATTTAACAAAAAAAAATCTACTGAACCTTTATAAGCTACATAATGCAGATGATTGAGAGTATATTTTTCTAGAAAAGTTCTTAGTCTCCCAGCACAAGCTGGGAAAAGCTGTATTTCCCGGAAAAAGCTGGGAAAAGCTGGGACAAGAAGGAAAAAGCTGTATTGAATGAAGACTAATGAAAAAGCTTCCTGAGTCATGTGTGATTTCCCATATGGAAATATATTAATTTTCACTCTATTTCTTTCTTTAAAAAAAATTGTAGGGGTTTTCTTGGCCTTCAGCTTATTTATTTAGCAAATGCTTGGGTTTTTCTATTTCAATAGGTTGGATATTTCAGTAAAAATTTGTGGTGGTAGAAAGGGGCATAAATAATAACTTTACTGAAAATGGCATTCGGTAATTCAGAAAGCCCATTTCCTAAAGGATTCTGCTTCTCAGCCAGGTTCTTGTAATGCAGAATTGCAGAATTCCCACAGCTTGAAGTCAAGGGGACTATATTTTGCTGATAAGATGTGTTTTCTTATAGTGATAGGCACTAGATGATAAGTGAGCAACCTGATCTGGTTGGGGCTGTCCCTGCTGCTTGCAGGGGGATTGGACTAGACGACCTTTGAAGGTCCCTTCCATCTCTAACCATTCTATGATTCTATGTTTCTATGATTCCATAACCATCTAAAACAAACAGTATTAACACACTCCCTATGAGTACTGTGGTCTGCTGTGAAATAAACTTACACATTGTGATAAATTTCTTCCTCAACATGCTGAACTAGCATGTATTTCATTAAGTAAATGAGATTTTTTTTTTCCTCAGAGCACATTGCTAAATGGCAATTGTCCATTGAATAAATATGCTCTAAAGGCAAGATTGAGTACATTTATTCTAGTAAATTTAATCAATTCATGGTTGAACTCATTTTAATTTCATTGCTGAATTTCTTCTCTGGTGGAATGTTTTTAAACAGGATCCAGAGTCCTTGCACCCCCAGGGAAAAAAAGGGTATTTGCTAAATGGACTGTTCTTTGCATAAACTGCGAGTGTGGGTTTTTCTTAATCATGCCACTAATAAATACATTGGTCACTGTTCTTGCTCATTATATATATATATGTCTGACAATTTCTGAGGAGCAGTACTCTTTCTTGATGGTTCTTTTTGATAATTATATCATCATCAATTATCTTTTTGATAATTATGTCATTATATCATCTCTTTTTTTGTTGTTGATAATTATATCATGTAGTGATATGCAGACAGACCATGATAATTGTGCAGACAGATCATGACAACTCATGATTTTAAGTGTTTTGGAGGAAGAGAAGAGTGTTGATAAGGACAAAATTTAGACTTCTTAGAACCAATTCTTCATCAGAGTAGAAGATCATATTGACTGTGATTCTGTTCTTTGCAGGAGTTTAAACTGTTTTTTTTCATGAGGTGTTTGGATGTTACACAGATAAGCATCACAAAAACCTTATCAGGGAAGTCACACTTCATTATCTACATGAACATTTAGACAATACTGAGAATGAAGGTTTAAAAACAAGCAAGCAAACTGTTTCCTTCCCTAAAGAATGGCCTGAGGAGGTGATTATGACAGGTTGTATAAGTCATACATATTTCAAATGTTTCATAGGTAATATCCTTAGTTTTGATTGTTATGTGTGTCTCTATAGATAAAGCATGCACACTATTAATCAGTGCACGTATGTATTCTGTGTAGCAGAATATAGTTTCAGATGTCCCTGCTCCTTGCAGGGGAATTGAACTAGATGACCTTTAAAAGTCCCTTCCAGCTCAAACTATTCTATGACTCTATGATTCTTATGATTCTATGAACTTCCTATCTTCAAGTTACATCCATTACCTTTCATTCTTTCACTGTGGTGAAGGCTACTTGAATTTATACAGTACATTAATTGCTTTACAGCAACTCCACTTTGTTAAAATAACTTATACAATCATAACATTAAGGTTTCTTTAAAGAATGAAAAGTAAAACTTATGAGCTTTATCAAACCATCAGTCTCTTTTCAATAAATGAATTAGTCTGTAGACTATTAGGAAGGTACTGTTAAAATACTTTAGTGTTAAACATGACCAATTTCTGGATAGCTGTCTTGGCAAAATACTTTTTTATTTCTTTTCAAAAGAGATCACCACTGATCAAGGCATAAAATTTTACCCTTTTTTTTCCTTCCTTGCTTCATGGGTAAACAGCTTTTTTTTTTTTTTTATCAACACACAGACCAGAGGAAAAAGATTGATATTATTGTGTACATTTATTTATTTTGGAATAGTTCATCAAGATGTGTCTATATACCATAAACATGGGACATATTACCTAGGAAAATAAACATACAAATAAATAACAACCATTCTTTCAAATGAGAATATGTACAGGCCTTCAGAAAATAGTAATACTTAAAAGAGATTAAGTAGATTATTTTGAACTTTACTTAGAAAATATTATTTGTATTATATTTACACAATTCCTGTTTAACATCTACATATGATTCACTGCATACCTATCTATCTGGACAGCCCTGAATTTCTTGACAGTAATGTCCTCCAAGTGCTTAACAAATAAGACAAAAATTTGTCTTATCATGTCCTTTCTATGAATATTAAAATAGAACCTCGCTATTACGCTTTGAATATATGCTGGAAAACAGTTCTACCCACTATACGAAGCATTGTATTAATCCTATTAAAAACAATAGGAAAATGTGTGTAAAAGTTGGATACCTATTAAAGAGTGTAAAGTGCTTTGTATTTCCTTCATCATAACATGAAATTGAATGATAATACATAATAAGTCTTATTCATTTTTTGAATTAAAAATAAATATTGTCATTCAGCTGGATCGATCTTCATGTACTTAAGAAAATTAATAAATAACAAAAAAAATGTTCAAGCAAGATGAAAAACATTTACTGTTTATATTGGAAACACCTAGATGTCTAAATGAATTAGCAAATATGACTTGTGCAGTACCATGAGGAACATATTCAGGAAATATGGAAGAGGTGTTATGTCATTTCTGTAAAGACATCTTAAGAGATCTTAGGAGACATCTTAGGAGATCCATGTGGCAGCAAAGACGCAAGGATTATTGGTGTGTTAGAAATCATGGAAGCAACTGAGAATGGTCAATGAGCAATTAAGGCTTCTCCCCCCAGAAAGGTGTCAGGACCAATGGTGGCGGGAACAATATGCTCCCTTCAATAGGTGGTGGCATCTACACCAATGTATGCAGCATGGGCAACAAACGGGAGGACCTGGAAGCCATTGTGCAGCTGGAAAATTCTGATATACTTGCCATCATGGAAACATGATGGGATTACTCACACAACTAGAGTGCTGCAATAGATGGCCATGAACTCTTCAGAAGGGATAGGCAAGGAAGGAGAGTCTGTGTGGTAGCCCTGTATGTTGGGAAGTGTTTTGATTGTCTAGAGCTTGATGATGGTGTCAATAGGGTTGAGTATTTATGGGTAAGAATCATGGGGAAGGCCAAGAAGGCAGATATCATTATAGGAATCTGTTATAGATCACCAAACAGGATGAAGAGGTAGACAAAATATTCTATAAGCAGCTGGGAGAAGTCTCATGATCGCTAGCCCTTGTTCTCGTGGTGGACTTCAACTTAACAGATGTCTGCTGGAAATACAGTACAGCAGAGAGGAAACAATCTAGGAGATTTCTGGAGTGTGTAGAGGATAACTTCCCAACACCAACACGGCTAGTAAGGGAGCCAACTAGGGAAGGCACCCAGCTGGACTTTGGTTTGCAAATAGGGAAGGACTTGTGGGTGATGTGATGGTTGGAGGCTCTTTTGGGCACAGCAATCATGAAATGATAGAGTTTTTGATTCTTGGAGAATAAGGAGGGAGGTCAGCAGAAGTGCCACCTTGGACTTCAAGAGGGCAGACTTTGGCCTTTTTAGGAGCCTGGCTCACAAAGTCCCTTAGGAGGCAGTCCTGAAAGGCAAAGGAGTCCTGGACAGCTGGACATTCTTAAGAAGGACATCTTAAAGGCACAGAAGCAGGCCGTCCCCATGAGCCGAAAAACAAGCCAGCAGGGAAGGAGACTGGCCTGGCTGAATAGAGAGCTTTGGCTGGAAGGCAGGAAAAAAAGGAGGGTTTATGACCTTCGGAAGAAGGGGCAGGCAACTCAGGAGGAGTACAAGCACATAATGAGGTTATGCAGGTAGAAAATTACAAGTGTGAAAGCCCAACTAGAACTTAATTTGGCTACTGCCATAAAAGACAATAAAAATGTTTCTATAAATATATTAACCACAAAAGGAGGGCTAAGAAGAATCTCCATCTTTTATTGGATGCAGGGGGAAACATAATGACAAAGGATGAGGAAAAGGCTGAGGTACTTAATTCCTTCTTTGCCTCAGTCTTTAATAGTAAGACCAGTTGTTTTTAGGGTACCCAGCCCCCTGGCAGAGCTGAAAGACAGGAATAGGGAGCAGAATTAAGCCCCCATAATCCAAGGGGAAATTATTAGTGACTGGCTACAGCACTTAGACACACACACAAGTCTATGGGGCCAGATAGGATCCACCCAAGGGTATTGAGGGAGCTGGCCGAAGTGCTCATCAAACCACCTTCCATCACGTACCAGCAGTCCTGGCTAACCAGGGAGGCCTCAGTTGCATGGAGATTAGCAAATGTGATGCTCAATTACAAGAAGGGCTGGAAGGAGGATCCATGGAACCGCAGGCCTGTCAATTCGACCTCAGTGCCAGGGAAGGTTATGGAGCAGAACATCCTGAGTGCCATCACATGACCTGTACAGGACAAGCAGATGATCAGACTCAGTCAGCATGGGTTTATGAAAGGCAGGTCCTTCTTGACTAACCTGATCTCCTTCTACGACAAGGTGACATGCTTAGCGGATGAGGGAAAGGCTATGGATGTTATCTACCTGGACTTTAGCAAAGCCTTTGACACTGTTTCCCACAGCATTCTCCTAGAGAAACTGGCTGCTCATGGCTTCACAACCCTTTCACTGGGTTAAAAACTGGCTGGATGGCCAAGCCCAAAGATTTGTGAATGGAGTTTGTGGCCAGTCTTCCCCAGGGCTCAGTACTGGGGACAGATCTGTTTAATATCTTTATCAACGATCTGGATGAGGGGATCGAGTGTGCCTTCAGTAATTTTGCAGATGACACCAAACTGGGCAGGAGTGTTGAACTACTTGAGGGCAGAAAGGCTCTGGAAAGGCTCGATTGATGGGCCAAGGCCAATTGCGTGAGATTTAATGAGGCTAAGTGCTGGGTACTGCACTAGTGTCACAACAACCCTTTACAACGCTAAAGGCCTGTGGAAGAGTGGCTGGAAAGCTGCCTTGCAGAAAAGGACCTGGGAGTATCGGCCAATAGCCAAATAAATATTAGCCATCAGTGTGTCCAGGTGGCCAAGAAGGCCAAGGTAAATCCTGGCTTGTATCAGGAACAGTGTGGCCAGCAGGACTAGGGATATGATTGTTCCTCTGTACTCGGGACTGGTGAGGCCACACCTCAAATATTTTGTTCAGTTTTGGGCCCCTCACTACAAGAAACACATTGAGGTGCTGGAGTGTGTCCAAAGAAAAACAATGAAACTGGTGAAGGGTCTGGAGCACAAGCCTTGTGAGGAGCAGCTGAGGGAACTGGTGTTGTTTAGTCTGGAGAAAAGTAGGCTGAGGGGAGAACTTATGCTCTCCATAATTACCTGAAAAGAGGTTATAATGAGATGGGTGTCATTCTCTTCTCTCAAGTAACAAGTGATAGAACAAGAGAAAACAACCTCAAGTTGCACCGGGGGAGGTTTAGATTAGATATTAGGAAAAATTTCTTCACAGAAACGGTAATCAAGCATTGGAATAGACTGCCCAGGGAAGTGGTTGAGTTGCCATCCCTGGCAGTATTTAAAAGGTGTGTGGATGTGGTGCTTAGGGGCATGATTTAGTGGTGGACTTGATGTTCTTAAAGGTCTTTTCCAACCTATACAATTCTATGAATTTATGTTTCTATCATCTCTAAGCAAAACCCAATACTTATATTAAAATACAACTGTTAAAAAACCTGCTGTAGATATTCAGTGTGGTAGATGCCAGAATCAGAAATGGATAGCATGTCTTGATCCATTTTAGATTTAAACAGGAAGGTAAACATAGAGGTTTATGTAGTGAATAGTCTAGGTTACACCAATTTCTTTTAAGTTAGTCTTTTGTGTAATATAACTCAAGTCCAAGGTTTCTCTCCAGAAGCTGATGTCCATATTGTTATTTGCTTGTTATTACTTGACTATATCCCATTTTAAGATACATTAACTCTTCTGTAATTAGGGAAAACAGATGCTGTAGTTTCTTGGTCTATGAAGCACAGTGTATAAGATTCAAATCCTAAGTCACTGTTTCAATGATTTTAGACTATATTTATATTTCCCTTCTATTATCAAATTGCACAGTAAATGAAAATCACCTAGATTCTAACCTAGAATTAGATTTTTAGTTGGAAGTTAGAGTTAATTAAGCAAATGAATGTAATGGAGCCTCTGAGTGTTTGTGCACATATTTACTTGTATTTGGATTTATATACACACAAACACATCTATGTATAAATAAGTTTATCTTCTTTTTACACTGTGGTTCTTTCTGAACTAACATATGTTATTAGTCTTTCTCAATGATGCTTGAAACTATATATAAAGCCAATCATTCTTACCAATCAATTATACATGTGTGTTTTCTCTTCCTATCACCTTTGAAAACAAAGTTTTCAATTATTTGCGCTTGCAGCAAGCTGACCTTACTGAAAAAAAAAATATTATTTTCTGAAGGTTTCAGTTCTTTTTATGTGTATTTTCTCTTTCTTTTTTTGAGAAAATTATTTAGTTTCTGAGTTGTGGTTGGTGATCTATGGCTAGTCTCTTGAAAAATCTTTATATATCAAAATGGTAGGTGATATAATTTGAAAATGTGGAAAATATTATTAATTTCCCAGATATCACAATCTTCTATCAGATTAAAAAGGGACAATACAGCTTTTTTTTTTTTTTTTACTGCATTGCTAGTGAACACGGTATGTAGAAATACATGGATATATGTATTTGTATATATCTGTATTATTTTCTCCTGCTTTACTAAAATAAATAATACATTCTATTGATAATTTTCTGTCCTTCTTGTATATAGTGACCCCTTATTCTCACCATATATTGATAACTTCATATTATTTTTCTTGATAACATCATATTATTGCTATACTCTTCATAAGTCTAAGACTGACTTGTGTTACATAAAAAAAAATAGTTTTAAATAGGTAGTAAAAATTATTCAAAGACCTCAGGTGATAGAGAACATAAATAGTGGTTATTGAGTTTTATTTCATGGTATAAAAAAGCAAAATTTAAGATATAAGAGGCTTTTCTGTAAAGAAGTGTTAAGCTAGCTATACAAGCTAACCTCTGTAGAAGGAGATTATGCAGACTGATTTCAGCAGTAAAATATAAATATGTTAAAAATAGAACAGAAAGCATGCGAAAAAGAAAAGAAAAAAAAATATCAAAACTATGAACAAAAATGTCACAATCTAATGTGAAGTGTCCTAGCAATATTTTTTTTTGTGTAGCACAGCTGCTGTGACAAGAAAGACAGGTAAGTACTTGCAGTGATCACAGAGATGGAAAAAAGAAAACCTGTCTCATTTAACTGATCCAAAGGCAGAGATAATAATGTGCTTTGCCAGCCCTCCAAAGTGAGTCCCCAAGAAGGAAAAGACAGTTTAGCAGAATAACAAATGGATGAATTAATAAATTTAGTCTAGAAAATATGTGATTCTTTCTAGTATTAGAAGATTGATTTTCTGTAACAGTTTTACAGTAGCATGAAATATGACCTGAAATGAAACTTGATAACTTTATGAATGACACAAATCAAGTGCTTTCATTACCACTATTCATGTATTTCAGGGATGAAGCATGACCTGCATGTCTCCCACTGAGACACTTATGAGTAGCCTTAATAAAGGTTTTAAAATTGTTTGGGCCAAAAATTATTTTCAAACTATATAGGGCCATTTTCTAAGCTAGGCTTGCTTGTTGTCACTCTTCCTTATGACTGGTCATGTTACCGAGTGAAACTAATGCAGTTATAATAATTTTCAACACAAGAAAGTGTAAGTAATCAGCCCAACACTGTAAGACCTTATTTCACCTAAACAACTGGCTTAGCCACTGAACTCCACTATCAGGTATTAATCTTCATTAGCAGTTATCCAAAACTTGCTTCTTAAATTGTCACATCATTTCTGATCACCACAGTGCTGTAGAGGTACTTTATGCTATACATCCAGGTACCTATCTGTATTTCATACAGTCACTTCTATGTTTTGTTCTCTTTATTTTTTGTTATTTTGTGTCTCACTGTTCTGAAAACATAGTAATGAAGGGGAAAAAAATTAGGCAAGTCTGGATTCAGCTTCTTTGCTTGCATAACAAATAATTAATTAGTGAATTATGCTACTACTCAATATTACATTTATACAATACTCAATTTTCCACATTAGAACACCGAGACAGGGCTTCAGTTATTTGTTTACGTATTCATTCTGCTTATCGTCTCTCCTAGCCTCCATCTCTGTATAATCAGATAAAGTGAAAGAAAGGTTCCTTGTAGAATCTGGAAAAATGTGTGGAGTTTATCTTTTGCTGTTTTTATTTTCATGTGTTTCTGTTTTTCCTTGCACTCTGAAAAAGAGTCACATACCAGTAGTGATGTTATATGCTTGGGCTGTTTGCCATCTTATCAGGACTGGTGCACATTTTATACTTCAGATCTGTCAACTTGGCTTTGTTGTGTAAAATGCTGGTCCCTTGATGCCTTTTTTTTGCCATCTGCTAGCCTTCATAGAGTTACACTGAGTGCCTGATGGCATACCATAGATGTTTTGTCACCATTTGCATTCCTGAAAGGTTTTCTAAACACTTACTGTAAAATACATTATTTGTTTGGGCTGTTTCCCATGATTGTAAAAACTAGTTACATTTTCTTATTTAATAGGGCTGACTTAAGGTATGGACAAAGTACGCAGTGACCATCAGAAGCTCCAATTACATGCTGTCATAGCCCTGATTCTCTTTCACTAGTGTCTAAATATAGAAAGATCAGATGATAAGTGGACAGTGGTTACCTTCATTGTCTCTTCATTGGAGAAGTGAGGAGGAAAATTAATATGCTAGGAGATTATTCCCCTGTGACAACAATTATGAGGTTGGGCAGTTGTGGTACTAGAATATCTTGTTTCAGCCTATGGTACTGGATCTGCAAATTTCCAGCTTACATCTAGGCCAAAAAAAAGCTGGAAATTTTTCAGAAGAAATAGCACAGACAAAGAAATCATGAGTCAACCCAGACAAATATACATGTTTAAAACAGAAATGTGGTTAGTTAGAACAATCAGACAAATTTAACAAGGCAATATAGGGTGATCTTCATCTTAGGATATGGGATGAATAGGATATGGGGCAACTGAGAATGAATACAAGGAAGTCGTTAGGATGTGTAGAGGTGAAACCAGAAAGGCAAAAGCCCAGCTTGAATTTAACCTGGCCACTGGGGTGAAAAGGAATAAGAAACTCTTTTATAAATACATTAACAGTAAGAGGAGGACAAAGGAGAATATCCACTCTTTGCTGGATGAGGCTGGGAATGTGACCACTGAGGATAAGGAAAAGGCGGAGGTTCTGAATGCCTTCTTTACGTCTGTCTTTAAAGGTCAGACCAGTTATCCTCAGGGTACTCCTCTCTCTGACCTGGTAGTCTCAGCTGGGGAGCATGCTAACCCCCCTGTGATTCTGGAAGAAACGGTCAGAGACTTACTACTCCAACTGGACTGCCACAAGTCCATGGGGCCGGATGAGATCCACCCAAGAGTGCTGAGGGAACTGGCGGAGGTGATAGCCGAGCCGCTTTCCATCATCTATCAGCGCTCCTTGTTGACTGGTGAGGTCCCGGAAGACTGGAGGATTGCCAATGTGACTCCCATTTACAAGAAAGGTTGTCAGGAGGATCCAGGGAACTACAGGCCTGTTAGCCTGACCTCGGTTACAGGGAAGGTTATGGAACAGATAGTCTTGACGGAGATCATGCGGCATGTGCGGGATGGCCGGGTGATCAGGCCTAGCCAGCATGGGTTCATGAAGGGCAGGTCCTGTTTGACCAACCTGATCTCCTTTTATGATCAAATGACCCATCTGCTGGATGAGGGAAAGGCTGTTGATGTGGTCTACCTAGACTTCAGCAAAGCCTTTGACACTGTCTCCCACGGTATTCTCCTGCAGAAGCTGGCAGCCCATGGCTTGGATGGGTACACTCTTGGCTGGGTAAGGAGCTGGCTGGAGGGCCGGGCTCAGAGAGTGGTGGTGAATGGAGTTAAATCCCGCTGGCTACCGGTCACAAGTGGTGTTCCCCAGGGGTCGGTGCTGGGGCCTGTCCTCTTCAATATCTTTATTGATGATCTGGATGAGGGCATTGAGTGCACCCTCAGTAAGTTCGCAGATGACACCAAATTGGCTGGGAGTGTGGATCTGCCTGGGGGTAGCGAGGCCCTACAGAGGGATCTGGACAGGCTGGAGAGCTGGGCTGAAGCCAATGGGATGAGGTTCAACAAGACCACATGCCGAGTCCTGCACTTTGGCCACAACAACCCCAGGCAGCGCTATAGGCTTGGGGTGGAGTGGCTGGAGGACTGTGTGGAGGAAACGGACCTGGGGGTACTGATTGATGCTCGGCTGAGCATGAGCCGACAGTGTGCCCGGGTGGCCAAGAAGGCCAACGGCATCCTGGCTTGCATCAAAAACAGTGTTACTAGCAGGAACAGGGAGGTAATTGTCCCCCTGTACTCGGCACTGGTGAGGCCGCACCTCGAGTACTGTGTTCAGTTTTGGGCCCCTCACTGCAAGAAAGACATTGAGGCCCTGGAACGCGTTCAGAGGAGGGCTACGAAGCTGGTGAGGGGTCTGGAGCACAGGCCTTATGAGGAGCGGCTGAGGGAGCTGGGATTGTTCAGTCTGGAGAAGAGGAGGCTCAGGGGAGACCTTATAGCTCTCTATAACTTCCTGAAGGGAGGTTGTAGTGAGCTAGGGGTCGGCCTTTTCTCTCATGTAGACAGTGATAGAACTAGAGGCAATGGTTTCAAGCTGCGCCAGGGGAGATTCAGGCTGGACATTAGGAAATACTACTTCTCGGAAAAGGTAGTCAGGCACTGGAATGCACTGCCCAGGAAGGTGGTGGAGTCACCGACCATGGGGGTGTTCAAGAAACGTTTGGATGTTGTGTTGAGGGATATGATTTAGCTGAGAAGTATTGGTGATGGTTGGACTGGATGATCTTTTAGGTCTTTTCCAATCTTGATAATAATTCTGTGAATTCTGTGAAAGTTCCATTGCTGCTTTATAAGAAAACTGTAATTAAAGGTATACCTCTTTTTATTCCATTCCCTAAAGGTAGTGATGGCATGCAATGCAGTAATGTCATTATGAAAAATTATTTGCCTTTATGAAAACATTTGACAGTGCTACTGAAATGTGTGAAAATGCATGTATTTCCTTGAGACAAATGTCTGCTTAGATACAGGGAAGACAGAAGGTACATTCTGTATATTCTCCTGATTCACTGTATGGCTTGTCCTGAAATCAGTTTTGAATGTACTACTACAAGTAGAAAATCATGACTAGTCAACATATTCATTCACAAATAAATAGCATTAATAGTAAAAGCAAAGATACGTATAACTTTCATGATTTACCCTATCAATATGCAGCAGAAATTGTCATGAGTAGAATAAATATCAAGATATCAAGTAGAATAAATGACATGATGTAACAAATTTCTCACACCTTTCTCCTGAAGAAGTATGAAGATGTTGTTTGAGTACTGTTCATATACTGAAAGGCCAAGCTCCCAGCTTTACAATCCATACTGTAGAGTGCTGTGTTGTTGATAGCTGCTGCTGATGTCACAAGAGAAGTAGAAGCAGGTTAAAGCAGCTAGCTCAAGTCGGGCAGCCTCTCTCAGAAAGAGATATTGGTCCTCTAGCCTGTGACAGGCTCCTTCCCCAACTCTTGCTGGGTGTGGCAGCAGACTGGGAAGCACCAACACCAGCAATAGCTGAGCAACAGCTTCTGCAACAAGGGGAAGAGAGATGGATAGTTGTATTGGCTGGAATTGCAGACAAGTAATAGCCATTTACCTTTCTCCCAAACTGCCTTTCAACAGCTTTAGCATCTGCTAAAGAGAAAACCTTATTGTTAAAAATTGGAGTGCTGAATACTAGCTTAGGTTAAGATATGGGCTCAGGGAAACTACAGTTGACACCAATAAAAATTCTGAAATGACACTGGTTGAGAGCTTGACTACTTAAGTCTGAAAAGGGAGAGTTTGTGTTAATTACTTTGGAAGAACTGCTCACATGAAGAAGTAGTGCAATCAACTTTCCTAAAACTGTCTGTAGTATTTGACTTAAAACTGGTAGCAATAACATAATTTACTGGGTTTTTATATCCTGGAGCATTTCTACAAAATAATTTTAGGAATGCATATAATTGGGGTAAGAAAAGTAAAATAAATAGATGTTTTTAATCTTGAAGAAAAAAACAAGTATAAATACTCATTTGTTTTATAGTGCCCTTCTGAGATAATCTATATTCAGAGAACTATGATGTAATAACTCTGCTTGGTATTGAGTTGTAATCACACTGGTAAAAGATAATTCTAAGGCATAAAGAGTCTCTTCATTACTAAAAATTACTCAATTAATTTAGTATTTCAAAAGCTCTGGAATGGAAAATTCACCATTAAAATGTAATGTTGAATTGTGAAGATACTTATGCCAGTGTTGTAATGATTTATTTTTTCTATTTTATATTAATTTAAGCTGTAATTTAATTTTTATATTGCTCAATTACTTATGACTTTTACAAAGTCACTACTGATACTATAGAAAGACTTATTCTTATATTGACAATTGTCATTATCACTTGCATTATTGATATAGAAGCATATCCAATAATTAGATACAAGAAAGCATGTCATGCTTCCCTGCAATATTTTCAGTCAATAATTCTTCAATAGCGAGAGCCACTCTACATCATTTTAACTCTCCAGCCTTGGCTTCTGGCTGAAGTGATATTGTTGGCTCCGTATCTTCTTCTGCCTTCATCTTCCCCCTAAACTTAAGACTTCCACCGAGTCTCAAGAAAATGTGAAAAAACAGCTAAGGAAACTCGCTTTTTCATTTAGAAAATGTTTAATAGTACCTATTAAAACACATTAACTATTTATTGATTGTACTTCTTTTCATATTGTATAAAAATGGGCTGTAGTTATATGTGGAATTGCTAAATCATTTGACCAACTGTTTTAAGCCATTTTAAAGTCAAAAAGTTCTTTTTTAATTTCTTATATTTTCTCTCATCTGTAAGTTTTATAGTAATTATTTTTTTATTATTTTCTTCGTCATTTCTAGCTTTGTGTGGTGGAGATGTTAGAGGACCTAGTGGGACAATTTTATCCCCTGGTTATCCTGACCTGTATCCAAATTCACTGAATTGTACATGGACTGTGGATGTTACCCATGGAAAAGGTAAATAAATTGTTTTCTGTCTTTCCACCTATTTTTTTTTTACTATGTAAGTCCAATATTCTGTGCAACACATGTAGATGTAAGTAAGCAGCAATGAACTAGTGTCCTGGTTTCAACTGGTGCAGAGTTAATTTTCTTCCTAGTAGCTGATATGGTGCTGTGATTTGGGCTTAGTAGAAGAATAATGTTGATAGCACAGTGATGTTTTAGTTGTTGCTGAGTAGTGCTTACACTAAGTCAAGAATTTTTCAGCTTCTCATGCCCTGCCAGTAGGCTTGGGGTGCGCAAGAACCTGGAAGGGTGCATAGCCAGGACAGCTGACCCAAGCTGGCCAAAGGGATATTCCATACCATATGACATCATGCTCAGCATATTAAGTGGGGGAAATTGCCAGGGGGGTGATTGCTGCTCAAAGATGGGCTGGACATTGGTCAGTGAGTGGTGAGCAATTGCATTATGCATCACTTGTTTTGTATGTTCTTTTAACATCTGTATTATTATTATTTTCTCTTCATTTGTTGTCCTACTCAACTGTCTTTATCTAAACCCATGGATTTTACTCTTTTTTTTTAAATTGTCGCCCCCATGCCACTGGGCAGGGTATGAGCGAGCAACTGTGTAGTGCTTAGTTTCCTAAACCCTTAACCTGGGGTTAAAAAACGACGACTAGAAATTGCGTTGCAGATTTTTTTTTTCCTTTTTTTTTTTTTTTAATTGTAGTAATTCCATGAATTTTAGAAGTGGACTAGGCCCTAATGCTTTCCACAGAACAGGAAGTCCCTAAAAGTTTATAGTCCAAGCAACAAGATGTGTGCACATTAATTCATAGAAGTGAAAGAGAATGAATGCTTTTTCTGTGTTGCTGAGGAAATGCCTTATCTTAGAGAGAGATTAGCTAGAACTAGTTATTGATATTTAGAATTGGTATCAACAGAAGAAACTGAAGTCTTAAGTGAAGATGTTATTCATATTATGGCATAAAAAAAGGAATTAAGTTAATGAGAAGAGAGTTGTTTAAAAGATTGCTGATTATGCTAAATTTTACATTATGATTAGCTGTCAACAAGGAAATGTTGGAAAAAAAAGTCCTATTATTTTGAAGAAAATAAACTGTTTCAGATTACCAAGACACATTTTCAGAGTGACAGCATGTTAATGGCAGTTTAATATGCATTTATGGATTGAATAAATAATATACTTTAGAAATAAATATGAAGGGAAAAATAATAAATAATGAAACCCAATAAGACTACATTTAGAGAGGTAAGAAAGAATTATATAATGACTGATCATAGAAGCTGAATGATAGGAGACATCTAAGGAAAGGGTGATTATTTGTTGAAGGCAGATTTAAGGATCATAGAATCATAGAATCATAGAATGGTTAGGGTTGGAAGGGACCTTCAAAGGTCATCTAGTCCAACCCCCCTGCAAGGAGCAGGGACATCCCTGACTAGATCAGGTTGCTCAGAGCCTCATCCAGCCTGGCCTTGAATGTTTCCAGGGATGGGGCCTCCACCACCTTTCTGGGCAACCTGTTTCAGTGTTCTATAACTCGCATCGTAAAAATTTTTTTCCTAATTTCTAATCTAAATCTACCCCCCTCTATTTTAAAACCATTACCTCTTGTCCTATTGCAACAGGCCCTACTAAACAGCCTTTCCCCATCTTTCTTGTAGGCCCCCTTGAGGTACTGGAAGACCGCTGTAAGGTCTCCCTGGAACCTCCTCTTTTCCAGGCTGAACAGCCAAAACTCTCTCAGCCTGTCCTCATAGGAGAGGTGCTCCAGCCCTTTTATCATCTTCGTGGCCCTCCTCTGGACCTTCTCCAACTTGTCCATGTCCTTCTTGTGTTAGGGGCTCCAGAACTGGACACAGTACTCCAAGTGGGGCCTCACCAGGGCAGAGTAGAGGGGGAGAATCACCTCCCTCGACCTGCTGGCCACACTCCTCTTGATGCAGCCCAGGATGCGGTTGGCCTTCTGGGCCGCAAGGGCGCATTGCCTGCTCATGTTAAGCTTCTCATCCACCAGCACTCCCAAGTCCTTCTCCTCAGGGCTGCTCTCAATCCATTCCTCGCCCAGCCTGTATTTGTGCCTGGGATTGCCATGACCCAGGTGCAGGGCCTTGCACTTGGCCTGGTTGAACTTCATGAGGTTGGCACGGGCCCACCTCTCCAGCCTGTCCAGGTCCCTCTGGATGGCATCCCTCCCTTCCAGTGTGTCGACGGCACCACACAACTTGGTGTCGTCGGCGAACTTGCTGAGGGTGCACTCTATCCCACTGTCCATGTCGCCGACAAAGATGCTGAACAGGGCCGGGCCCAACACGGACCCCTGAGGGACGCCACTCGTGACTGGTCTCCACCTGGACATTGAGCCGTTGACCACCACTCTCTGAGTGCGGCCATCCAGCCAACTCCTTATCCACCGAGTGGTCCATCCATCAAACCCATGTCTCTCTAGTTCAGAGAGAAGGATGTCGTGTGGGACAGTGTGAAAAGCTTTGCACAAGTCCAGGTAGATGATATCAGTTGCTCGTCCCTTGTCCACCGATGCCGTCACCCCGTCATAGAAGGCCACCAAATTGGTCAGGCACGATCTGCCCTTGGTGAAGCTATGTTGGCCGTCACTAACCGCCTCCTTGTTCTCCATGTGCCTTAGCATGGTTTCCAGGAGAATCTGCTCCACGACCTTGCTAGGCACAGAGGTGAGGCTGACTGGCCTGTAGTTACTTGGGTCTTCCTTATTCCCCTTTTTAAAAATGGGGGTTATGTTCCCTCTCTTCCAGTCATCGGGGACCTCATCAGACCACCACGACTTCTCAAATACGATAGCCAGTGGCTTGGCAACTTCATCCGCCAGTTCCCTCAGGACCTGCGGATGGATCTCATCAGGTCCCATGGACTTGTGCACCTTTAGGTTCCTCAGATGATCCCGAACCTGCTCTTCGAGTACGATAGGTGGTTCTTCATTCTCGCAGTCCCTGCTTGCACCTTCTACAGCTTGGGTGGTGGGACAGGAACTCTTGTCGGTGAAGACTGAGGCAAAAAAGTCATTGAGATCCTCAGCCTTCTCCATGTCCTGGGTAACCAGGACACCAGTTCCCTTCTGGAGGGGGCCTACATTTTCCCTGGACTTTCTTTTGCCCCCTACGTACCTATAAAATCTCTTCTTGTTGCATTTAATAATAAAGATAATGATGTAATATTGATTTCAACTTTTCTCTGAGAAAGGATCGTAGTAAGAGTTATTTCAAAGAAATATAACACATACAGGAGAGGTTAGAAAATGCTTATGACACAAATGGAATTTGGGATTTCCAAGTACCAAAATTTCCTTGAAATAGGGAGTGCTATTTGCTTTGACGTGAAAGATTTTGAGACTAGATTAGAAGAGGTGGCTCAAACTTTTAGATTTTTGTTGGTATTTTATTTTAAATATGGGAGTGACTGTGTAATACTCTTGTGTTATGAGTGGAAAGACCTAGAGAAACATAAGAATTCAATGTTAAGGGAAGGAGAAATATAGAGATAGGTGTCATAAAAGAAACTGAATATAAATACAGTGAGGTGATAAGAACACAAAAAGGAGACTTGCATCTGTAACAGTGGGAAGAATACAGAAAAAGGAATGAAAGGAAGAAAAAGCAAGGCAAATTCAATTCTGAATTTCATCAGTTTTCTCTTTGAGGGCACGAAAAATGTCATAAAGTATATTGATGATGTATTCGTCTAAGAAACTTATTGTATACATAAAAATAAGACTTACCTTATGGAGAATTCTACTGATCTGTGGCATCTTTGTTCTATTTTGTACAAATAGTGTGATAGTTCCTTAACTAGATCTTAAATCACTCTGACTGGACACTCTGACCAGTTGTCCCATTTAAAACTCCTTGAAGTGTTAAAATGGCAAAGTATATATCTCAAAATTATTACTCCAGCTACTCTGCAGTCTCTTTTTACTACCAAATGATGCCTTTGTGTCAGTATAATTTGTTTGTAAGTATCCACAGTGAAAAAGCATTCTGAAGTTTTGGAGCCTACATCAGATGCTATATTTGCCCTTGTTACCTCTAGGTATGATATACGGCTTTTAGAGTTGCAAG
This sequence comes from Chlamydotis macqueenii, assembly GCF_036417535.1. Classification (NCBI taxonomy): domain Eukaryota; kingdom Metazoa; phylum Chordata; class Aves; order Otidiformes; family Otididae; genus Chlamydotis; species Chlamydotis macqueenii. Next base: position 146,988,684 of record NC_141557.1, on the reverse strand, counting down.
AATATAAGGTATTGTGGATCTTTTGCAAAGGAGAAAGGATGTGGGAAGAATATAACTGTTCTTCTGGATAAGCAAGAAAGACTGGCAGAAAGTGTTATAAAACTATTCGCCCTATAGTCATTTAGTTTGCACCCCATCTGAAAAGACATTGGATAACCAGCCCAAGCTTTATAATCTGGGCACTGAAGAGAAGTAGCAGAGTTTAGCTTCATGGAGTAATGTGTGAGTGAAAATTATATAAATTCTGCAGTAAACATGAGCCCAGATTAAGACATATTTTTGAGAATTCTTGAAAGATATTTTATTAACACTTTATTTTTCTTAAATTAAAATCAGATTATGAAGCAATGTACATGGAATTTTTTTTTTTTTAGAAAAGTAAGTAGGTTTTTTGTGATTTATCTTTTTTATTTTCTTGAAACTTCAGATAGAGAATCACTTAAACCTTGGGACAAATAAAAACTGGAATTTTCATTGTGATTACATTTTATGTGAGATAATTGAAAAAGCCACCATATATAATGAGACTCCTGAGAAAACAAATATATGCTAATAAAATATACAAGGAAAGAGAGTAATAGTATAAACATGCACATTTATAAACACATATACACTGATATTTATATATACATATACACATATATTGGTACAAGCACATTCTTGTTTGTGTCCATATGTGTTATATTATCTTATAGGAATATTATTAAGGAAAAACATATTATTAAATATGAATGCTGTGTTATAATTTGACTTGGGCATTTTTATTCATGCTGCTCAAGGACCTGCTGGAAATAATTGAAGAGTGAGGATTTGTTGTGCGTAGGAAATAGGAAATATTGTACAAACTTCTCGTATTTTTTGTTGTAGGCAAAAATATATATGTACTTTAAACTCTTCTTTTTGTACTTCGTAAGGAAGATAGCCCTCCTTTTATGGCAATAAGTTACAGGTTTACTTAATTTAACTTTAAACTTCTAACAGTAAAACTCTGAGTAAGCAAGTCCATTAGGCCACTTCTGTATTTAATGGCCACATGCATATATTTTCAGGATATGAGTCATCTTTGAAGGTGCCTATTTATGGTTCATCATATGAACCATCCTCTGAAGGTGACTGTTTATCTCTATCATCTTGTGTCCAGGGGGTTTATATAGTCCCGAGATGAGTTGTCCATGGGGAGACTGAGTAAGTTTTAGATAGTTACCATTTGGGAAAATTAATCTCATACAGATAAATGGGTTATTTTAAAGTGAAGGAGAAAAGCTTTGCTCTGGAAATCTCATTTTCTGCTCTATTTCATGTCTAATATAATTCCAACTTCAGAATCCCAAGGAGTATCTTCTACTGGCCATTAAATAGTGAAATGATATTTAAAAAATAATTAAAGTTTTCTTTAGCTTTTTTTTTTCAACAAAATTTAGTAGTTTAATGTCAGACTGCCAAGAAAATGTGTATAACTTGTAGCTCCAGAAGGTTGTGTCTTACTTTTTAAAAATACACATCTTAATGTTGCAACGTCGTACTACTATTATGTAATAGCAGGAAATTATATGCATATGTTTAGTTAAGATTTGTATTTACATCTGTTTATGTTGTATCACTAAGAAAAACAGTTTCTCTGTATATACTTTCTCAAATAACATAATCTGCAATATAAATACATACATATTAATTTACTGTTCAATGTATCTAAACTGCTAGAATTCTGGAATTATTTTTAATTTGTGTTCATGTGGACCAGCATTGTTATTCTTGAATGTCCGCTAAAACTTGATTAAAACCTGGGAACACGTTGCCAAGGGAGGTGGTAGATGCCCCATCCCTGGAAACGTTCAAGGTCAGGTTGGATGAGGCTCTGAGCAACCTGACCTAGTTGGAGATGTCCCTGCTCCTTGCAGGGGGTTGGACTAGATGACCTTTGAACGTCCCTTCCAACCCAAACTGTTCTATGATTCTATATAATTTGATTTTATTTTATTTAAATCTGTTAACTAGGGAATGGAACATGCACTTTAAATATAGTTAATATGTCTAGTAATTGGTATTATTTATGAAGAGGAAAGGAAGCATCTACCATGACAGTAATTATTGTGTTTTGTCTGTGGTTAGCAAGCAATTCAACATGTGGTGAAGTGAAAGTTGTGGAGTATCAATGATATATTTTAAACCATTTACTGATAGAAAAGTTAGTTTACCCACCCCGTAGTGGTCTGGATTGTAATATCGAGAAATTACATTAGAGTGTTACATATTCCTGTCTTCATTTCAGATTGTAAATATTCCCCTTATAAAGAAAGGGCCACGTGAGGTAGTATGAGAAGGAATCTACCTGAACATATGTTTTAAAATTCTTCTTTGGAGAAGACACAATCTGTCACACAACATATATTAAAATTATTAGACTATTTTCTGAAGAAAATGAAATTGTGCAACTACTACTGGCATATACCTTGGGATTTTCCTTTGAAGTGTCATGGCAATCTGGAAAATTGATTGAAGTGTTCCCTTGAGTTAAACCTTGAGTGTGGTGTTTGACCAATACTCAGTGAAGCTCAGTCATCATTCACAGGAATTCCATTATTGTGGGTTACCACCATAAAATTTTCTTTGGCATTTCTGATTTTGTTGTTGTAGTGTACATGCATGAATAAAAAGGGCCAAGGCTAATTTGGAGTGCAGTAAATGCAACAAATATGGTCTGAATTTCATCCTCATTCTGCATATATCTGTATATATCACCTATCTATATATATATCAGGTATATATCTGTATATATGTATCTTATATACATATATGTAAGGGCTCTCTTTTTATGTCAGATCAATGCTACTATGTAAAACTATGATAAAAAAATAAACTATTTAAGAGTTAAAGCTAGATTTATGTACATAAACTCAAAATATATGTAACCTAACCCTGATTCCAAAATTCAGTATGTGATTTTGGCCAATTTATTGTCACACAATCTAAGGGAACAGATAGGATGCTCAAAGCAGATGAATGGCTTTGCTCATATAATTATTATATTGAGAATTTTTTAAATCAGGGATAGATTTCTTACATTATCTACTTTTATCATATGCATAAACCACAATCTCATCCTGTAATTTCTATATCAGTGCTACTAAGTAAGGGTGTGTTTATCTGGATCTGCAAGCTATAGCAAGTTGAGAGGAAGAGGAGAAGGTGTCTACTTGAAAGAGATGAATAGTTCACCAGTCTCTTTAAAGGAAAGCACAATCTAGAGGTCTCTAAGATCCAAGGGATTTCTCTTGTTGCTCCCATTTGTATGTCCAGCTGAGAGCAAGACTAAGTATGTATTCCAAAGTGCCAATATGTACATACACGTATACAACTGATCACACAGACTAGCATGGACAGATACAAGTGTCTTTATTGGCACACACAGAAATGCCAACAGCACTGAAACAGACATGAACACCACAGACAGCCAAATCCTGTTTCTCCAGCTGGGCTGCTGGGAACAGGAGTTTGGTAGAAGTGACATATAAATGCTCCCACAACCTTCTAGGTCCTGGCCCAGGAGTTGGCCCCCTGTGACTAATGGCCCTTTTTCCAGTTGTTGGTCCCAGACCTCGTCCCGCTCACCAGACAGTCCATACTAACGTTCACTAGTGGTCACACATGTACTCACACTCTGGACAGAGGACACACACACTAAACAGTCAGGAAAAGAGTTTACAAGGAACAGAGGAGAGGCTGTGGTGGTTAGGTGAAGGGATTAGTAAGAGAGGTCTCAATTTTCCTATACTTTTTTCTTAGTCACCGTGATCCCTCGCCCTACCTGCCTTTGGCCCTAAACATCCCACAGGAAGTTTTACAGTCTCCAAATACCATTTAAAAATCTTCTATTAAGATTTACATAATCTCACAAATTCCCTCAAATACTCCACAGTAAATTTCTAATTTCCATGAGACCCAAGATAATCTCCTTTCTCCCATTCTAATAAGTTACTAAATTCTGGTTGAATAGTTAAAAGATTACAGTGATACACTCAGTGGCCTATCAGTCAGAAACTTAAGTGTTTTGGTCTTTGTTACTGTCTCCACTAAGTCCTGCTCATTAAAACTTGTGTGTTTGTGTGTATAATTTATCACTTCCCTCATTTCTTGTCTTTGCTTTCTGTATTGAAAGGCCCTTGACTAGGTATCCTTATAAACCAAGTCCTTATATTCCAGATAACCTTACAAGCTGTATTTACTAAGTACGATTGACTTTCATTAAGATAAATGTCTAATGCCATTTGAGTCAACCTTAGGGATCCAATGTATTGTAAAAAAAAAAAAATCTACAGGAGAATTGTACCAAGAGCTTCTAAAGCTGCATGCGAATTCTAGAAAAGATAACATCCAACACCTAAAGGGGCATGACGTTCCTATGTTTAGACAACTGAATCAACCAGAGTATATCTAGCTTCAGGAGGGAAAGTAGGAAGGGGAAGTATTAATTTGCTTTTTGATTAAATTATGTCTACTATTAAATATCTCTTGTTCTTGAGGGTACCTGAAGATCATTAATCTTCATATACTACATTAATCTTCAATTTCATGAATGGAGCTTCCTAAGCATTACATCTTTGGATATATTTTACATAGCCTGAATAATTTGTTTATAACTTCTATGATAAAACTGAAAATACTGTTACACTAGAGGTCTCAATAGTCACTTAAGCTAGCTAATATCTTCTCTTGTTTCTTTTTCTTGACTTTTCTGTGCATTAAACCCAAAGATCATGGTCTAACTCTTAGTTACAGAAAGGCAGAAAATGTAATTTAAATGTCTGATGTGTGTGACCTTTAAGTCTTTTTATTGTTATTGTGTTCCAGGATATAGCTTCCTTTCTCTATGTGTGTTTTATATCTGACAGTTTGCAAAAAAAAAAAACAAACCCCATACTGTTGACATATATCACATCTTATTAAGAGACCTCCCTTATTTGGGAAGAAGTGGTGCTGTTACTATATGTGCCATTAGAATATGATGTCATATATTCGATAACCTTTCCTTTTGCTGCTGCTATACCAGGATGCTGATGACTGTAAGAAATAAGGTTTACCTTTCCCATTCTGCCATAAAAAATTTGTAATTTTGAATATACATAGTGCATCATTGGATTTTACATAAAAATGTAAGCATATGTCTTTAAATTCGATAAATCAAGCATTCATATTTTTCAGCTAAAGGAAAAAGTAAAAGGTAGTGCCAGAATAAAAAGATACTACTTCAAAGATATTTTAATGCTATGATCAGGAAATATATTAATTTTTAGAAAAAATGGGATTATCTTCATTTTCTGAACCGTAATTTATGATGAAATGCGTGCATTTAATCCTTGGCTTAATTACATTGATGTTAACATTGTGATATGTAAATTTAATTCTACTTTTTCTAATAGGAGTACAGTTCACCTTCTACACCTTTCATTTGGAGGATCATCATGACTACTTACTAATAACAGAGAATGGAAGTTTCACACAGCCATTAGCACGTCTGACTGGCTCAGAGCTTCCTTCACCAATCAATGCTGGTCTTTACGGAAATTTCAGGGCTCAGTTGCGCTTTATTTCAGATTTTTCAATATCATATGAAGGCTTTAATATTTCTTTCTCTGGTAAGAAAACCCTGTAATACTTTGCTCCTGAATTTTTTTTTTTCAGTATTTTATGTAAAGAAAAAAAAAAGTTTAAAATGGAAGTAATTTTGATGAATACATATATTGAATCATAAAATTATATAAATTGTTTCCCAAGTACAACAATTTCACAGCAAGCAAACCTCTGTGCCTCTGTAGAGAAATCTCTGCTACATGATAAATAAGATGGCACTAAACTGTAAGACACATTATAAAGTAAGGGGAGGAAACAGAACTACTCTAATTTTGTCAGTGAAATTCCAAATGAACCCAAGAGTCAATTATTTAGGCTTTTGTGCTGTGAAATTGTTTTCATTTGTTTTATGTGCCTGGGACATTTATGGCTCTTACAAGAGTTATAAAGCATGTTGTGTTATGCATCTTAAAAATGGGAATGTATTCATTAGTCTTACCTTTTAATGTAGTATAATTGTCAATTTAACATTTATGTATTAATTTTGTTTTTAAATCTGAAATCTGTATTGGTACTCAGGTGGAAATGTACAGAAATTACTAGACAGCAAGATCATAAATATGACTGATAGAAAACATGTTGTTCGCACTCATACAAGCTGACTTGCTTTCTTGTTTTCAGAGTACAATCTTGAACCTTGTGAAGATCCTGGGATCCCACAATTTGGTAACAGAATAGGATTTAATTTTGGAGTGGGAGATACTCTAACGTTCTCCTGTTCATCTGGATATCGTTTAGAAGGGGCTTCAGAGATTATTTGTCTTGGTGGTGGCCGACGAGTATGGAGTGCACCTCTGCCAAGGTGTGTGGGTACGTGGTCAGCTGCTTTCATTTGCTTGTATGTGTAGTCATTGTCCATGGATTTGCAGATTTACAGCATGAAAAAGCATGGTAATACACCTCTTACTTTTTAATGTTCTTTTTAATATTCTCCATATCCCCTTGGTCAAATTTATTTAATGTTTTCTTAATATATAAAGTATTACTACTATCAGTGGACTTTGTAGTCTATACTTGAAGGCATTTCAAATTGAGGGCACAGTGCTTACTCTTCTTATTTTGATTAATAGATTAGTAAAACTGGGTATAAATTTCAATAAGCATGTACCAGTTCAAATGCCTAATAATTGTCTTTTTTTTTCTGTCAATGCAAGCTTCCAAGTGATACCTGTATTACAAAATAGCATAAAGGTGGTTAGAGCACTTAGACCAGAGTTATTTCATAAAACTAGGTTCGTGTATAGGAATGCAGTCAACCTGGACTTTCAGTGTAAGTTAGAGAACTATATCTTCATAATATCCTCAGAACAATTGTTCTAGTTTTTAAATGATAGCTAGGTAACTAAGAGGAAACACTTTCTGATGGTTCCTAACTCTCCATTCACTGTAGAGGTAGCCTACATACTTAGGCTAGAAACTTAACTTTTAATGTTGTCTGAGCTGAATTCTTCTAAAAGTCTTGATATTCCCTTCTGTTGAGAACTGTTAAAACAACAAAATATCCAAAACATTGGATAGTTATTTAAGTGCATGTATGTTTTTATTTATTTAAGAGTTTATGCTATGTGGAAAGGTTTATATATGAAAGTATCTGTATAAATGAGCATTTGAAATATTATATTTTTTCATACTAATTTGTATGATAGTAAAACATAAGTTTCTTTCAGAATATGATTGTATGATAACTATTGATTGATAGTAGATAGATAGATTGTATGATAACTATTGATTGATTATGTGCTTGCTCTTATTGAGTGTATCGTAATTTTCATGTCCAAACTATTCCTATACTTATCTTGGTATAACAAAACTTCTGAATTTGGCATACGCATAAGCAACATTTATGTTTGTGTCTACTGAAGAGATGATTTAGAAGTTGAGTCAGTGTAAGGCATGAGTAAGTTATTTTTTATGTTGGGTTTGATGAATTTTTAACCATAAAAATAATAAAGAATGCTTGCACAGTTGTGAAGACAGGTTAAATTCTAGTAATAAATTTCTGGAAGTGTTAGTATACTGAAAATGAATTTGTAAGTTATCAGTAAATAAGAACTTGTGCAGAAGCATAAATGAAAAAAAATTGCTATTTAGTTTTCATGACATAATAAATAATGTTTACATTTTTGTGTTTGGGGGGTGGGCAGGGAAAGAGAAACCTGCAACACAAGGATTAAATTATTTTCCAGTTAATATGTTTTCTCCTTACCTTGAAAATGAAAGGTAGTCTCCACTACAATGACTTAATCAATCATTTCCCCCACATAAATATTAAGACTTTGTCAATTTTATGCTTAATGTATATGCCATAATAATGAAATTCAAACAACTGGAGAGTAGAAATTTCTGTTGACCACTTTTATTGGATTCAGAAATATGCATATTGTTACTGTTGATCATGTGTGGCATTTTCTGCCAAAGTGATTCATGAGATTTAATGGTTCTGATATCACATACACTTTCACATGCAACTTCTCTGGGAACCAACCATTGTTGGACTGCAGGAATGGATGCATTTAGCAATGTAGACACAGGTAATGTGACTGAAGTGCTTCATCAGCGTATGATAAAAGTGCTTCCATTCAGTTGATTGTCCCAGTTCTTCTAGTCATGTGATGGGAGATAGTGTTTGTGGCCTTTGGAAAGAATATGGGAGTAAATAGAGTGTCAGAACAATCGGTGTTCTCTACAACTGGTTCCTAGTTCACATGCTCCTAATGTTGAAGACTTTAAGAAGCACGGAGGTTAGGACCAATAAGAATTAATTTTTCTGGTAGTGATCATATGTCTTTCATTGGCTGCAAATGGACTTTACAGTATGTTGTTTACTATTAATCCTGAACTTGACTAAATTAAAAATTTCAAAAATCAATGAAGTCATAAATATATTGTGAAAATTATTTAAACAGGAAGAGACTGAATATAATAGATTAACAGTATTTACACTAATTTATTTGTTTCCAGTGCTTAAAATTCAGTGTGATTTGGGTTATCAGATCACTTCAATTGCTTGAAATTTGCCATGCAGTTAAATAAAATAATCCTCATTTTGGTAATATATGTTAATTTTGGTAATACAAGTTTATGGATTCATTCTCTATTTTGGTTATACATATCTGTTATTTTTTTTTTCCTGACAATTTGACCAAATTCATAGTTCATTTATTTATTTTCCAATTAAATTTAACAGATTTTACCAGAAGCTTAATACAAAGGTGACGTAAATGTTTTGTAACCTTTAATTTGTAGACAGAAAATAAAAAATAATATGGTAGCTATGGCAATACACCTAGTCTATGAACTAGTCATTTCAGATTCTCAGTGAGGATGATCTTCTACTGTGTTTGCTGTATTTCTGGTGCCACATACTGAGTCAGAAGAACAAGACCAGCAACGGAAGGCACACTTGCTAAATGCGAGATAAGTCTGCTCCACATAGTACAGAGAATCTTGGAAATGCATACCTACATGAGATTTCCAGTAGACTGAGAATACTGAAGACTTAGTAATTACTTCCTCTGTAATATCTTTGAGTACAGACAAAACCAATCAATAATGTATATATTTCTGAATCTAGCTTTTACACGTATTTTGTCATTATGCCATATGTATAATAATGGCATAATAAACATTTGAAAAATCTATATATTACTCTGTTTGGGTTATTACTCCCTGATTTATTACTCAACTGAATTATTATTCAGTTTGTATCATTACTTCCTGATTTATTCCCATTGTGGTTTTATTTCCTTTGCAAACTAAGGAAATAACAGATTGTACTCTTCTGTATATTCATCTGTATATTGGGAAAACATCACATGTACATACATAGCTGGTACATTTTTTAACTTGCCATAATTCTAGGTAAATTACCAGTCTTCTTATCTCCCTGTTTTACCTCAGGCAGACATAACAAAGGGTTAGCCCATTGATTAAAACAGTCTTCTTTATGGGTCAGAATTTCATGTTAGCATTCACTCAATGTTCTAGGTCCTATAAAGAGAAATTATAATTTAGATTTTTAATTATAATTACAGAGAATTAATGCATACACAAGAACTCACTAACTTTTTTTTCAATAAAACTTCAGAAACATTAATGTGAGATTCTATGAATTCGTTCTTAGTTAAAAAAACTGTAAGAAAAAAGTTGTTAGCAAAATCAAGGGCATGCATGCTAAAAATTGATCATATAATTCAATTAATGTTTCAAGTTTTATATTAGTTCTATCTTGCTTTAATACATTCATTATTGATCTGAAAGTGAACTCTTTGATAGCAGTTGATTAGAATAGTTACAATCAGAAGAAAACTTTTAAGAACCTGAGAGACATAATGCACTAGATGAATGAACAGATAAACTGTATAAGAAAATAAATATAAGGTTGAGAAATAACATGAGGAGAAAAAAAAAAGAGGACTCATTGCAGTTACACTTCTCAGGAATTCTGAATTAATGACATTAACATAAAAATTGTTTCAAGAATCACTGAAAACAAAACAAAAATGATACAGTAATTCATATAGAAGACTGAGGACAGATTGCTTGCAGTAACTTGTAGTTTCGCCTGAAATGTATCCAGATCCATCTTCATAAAAATACTGCAGAGCTGGTAGGAGTTCAGAGAAGGGCTAGGAAGAAAGATAGTGAGCTTGTACACATTTTAATATAAAAGGAGATTTGATGGAAGTATTTTGCTATAATAAATGGGAAAAGTAAACTAGTTCAAGAGATATAATTCTCTTTTCCATTAATGCAAGAAAAAGCACCATTCCTGAAAATAATACTTTAAAAATTAAAACTGTTAGAAAGAAATTATTTTCCCTTCAACATAATTAAATTATCAAAATAGTCCTGCTGAATAATATAAAGAAATTTAAAAAACAATTGTTGATATAGGTGCATAGCAATATTATTTGTAATTCTTGACAGAACATGTATCAAGCATCCCTTTCTGGATAAAAAGAAGGCCAATGTGCTGAGTCCTGAAACAGAGTAGCCAATCATAATAAATGCGAAACAAAATAATTTGCCAGTGATTCAGAATCGATCTTTCCTCTTCGTACTCAGAAGCTGGATAAATAAATGATATAGATTAATTAATGTTATTATTATTCTGTCTATGAAGATCTTATTTTTCAAAATGGAATTTGAAATTAAGACTTAATAAATAAAATTTTGAAATTAGGAATTAATAAATGAAAAATTAATGTTCAAATAGCAAACAAATATTTGTTACTGAATTTTTAAACCTGAACTGCTCAAATGATGGCATTATCTGAATTCTATAGGACGTGTGTTGGAACATTTTTTGTAAAAAGTCTTTTCTACACATACAGAAATATTTTCCATATTTCTGTTTATTTAGCTGGTCCTGTTAAATGACTACCAGCTGATAAACTGTTACAGAATTAATACTACTATTTGTAAATCCTGGTGAAAGTTATAATTTTAAATAACCACATTCACTAATTATATGATTGGCAGAGGTCCACACAAATATATGTTCACAAAAATGTATGTCTTGTTTACATAGTTGTACAGCATTCTTACTATCAAAAAGGTACCTTTATAGGTATATGTGTATTCTGGATAGAGTTAAAAGAGTCCAGTATATGATGCAGCTCATTTTGGGGTAGATGTCTGTAGTCATTCATGAGTTATATCACATGTGTTTCTAGCATATGTCTGGTAGTTTTGATTAACTAACAAACAATGTTAATATACTGTCATTGATTAGTTTTGATGTGGTTTGGCTTTTGTTGGCTGTTTTTTTGGTATCTAAATGAATGTTCCTTTCCAATACATCTGGAGCAAGTCCAGAGGAGGGCCAGAAAGATGGTCAGAAGCCTAGAGCATCTCTGCTATTAGGATAGGCTGAGAGAGCTGATGTTGTTCAGCACGGTGAAGAGAAGGCTCCAGGGAGACCTTATAGTGGCTTTCCATTACCTAAAGGGGGCCTACAAGAAAGACAGGGAGAAACTCTTTAGCAGGGCCTGTTGTGATAGGACGAGGGGTAATGGTTTTAAAATAGAGAGGTAGATTCAGATTTGATATAAGGAAAAAATTTTTTACATTGGGGGAGGGTGGTAGAACACTGGAACAGGTTGCCCAGAGAGGTGGTGATGCCCCATCCCTGGAAACATTCAAGGCCAGGTTGGACAGGGCTCTGAGCAACCCGATCTGGTTGAAGATGTCCCTACAGGGGGGTTGGACTAGATGATCCTTAAAAGTCCCTACCAGCCCAAACTATTCTATGATTCTATGTAGAGACATGTAATGAATAATGTTGTAAAAAAGCATAACAGTAATTGAAAAACTGATCACATCATCATTCAATTCTGAGAACTTTTATATTTGTTTATATATACACTGTCATCGTTAGCAAGCAGTAATATCAAGTACTTTATTCTGTGATAGTTAATGCTTCTTTAAGCACGTAACTAAAAATGGGAAGGGGGGAAGTTTTATTCTTGACGGGGGGGAGGTAACTGTTGAAATCAAGTATATTTAATGTGGTAAGTCTTTCCACTTCTCTCTTTAGCTCCTTCCATATTTTGAAGATTGATACCTTGTTTTGTATTGAAACATACTATTGTCAGTCTTTTTAGATTTGTGGTCATTCTTGGCTCTCAGCTCTAGAATGTTTATACTTATCCACTTATCTATCCTTTGAAATGAATTTCATAATGCTCAATCCATTACTCAAATCTGAGACCTTACCACTACCAAACAGAACAGACACAGATAGTACTCACACTTATATATCTTAATCTCATGTTATTATAAGGAAGCCAGCCATGCTGGTGCACTATTCAAAGTTTTTGATCTATTGTTAGTCCTTACATACTTCTGGGCAGTTGATTACTAATCATAAAACTTTTCATTTATTTTATTGAGTTTTCTTCCTACTTATTTAGGCAAATTCCCCAATTTTTCAAGAACATTCAGAAGGGCATGTTATAAGAGAAAAAAAAAAAAACAAAGAAAAGAAGAATAGTAGCAGGATACTTTGCACTAGACTAGTTTTTTGAGACATCTTTGTTTATTGCTGCATATTTTTAATAGTCTGTATACTCTACAAAGTGACTATGAAAAGTCTGAATGTTATAGGACCTTAATCTATGTGACCCCAGCTGGCAGATGAATACCCAACCCAGATGCTTGCTCTCTCCTCCCAGCAGGATGAGGGAGAGAATAGAAAGGTCAAAAACAAGGGGGGAAAATAAAACCCACAAACTTGTGGGTCAAAATAAAAACAGTTTAATAAGTGTGTTCAAAAAACGTGTAGATGTGGCACTTCAGGTCATGGTTTAGTGGACATGGTGGTGTTGACAGTTGAACTTGATGATCTTAGAGGTCTTTCCCAACCTTAAAGATTCCATGATTCTATGATTCTATGATTCTAAGTGATGGGAAAAAAAAAAAGGAGGAAGGGGAAATGTCAATCCTCAAGCAATGACTGCTTTGAAAATAATTCCCCAAATTTTATTACTGAGCATGACACTCGTGTCAAATCGGGTCAGCTGTCACAGCTGTGTCCCCTCCCAGCCTCTTGCCTAATCACTAGAGGAGGGTAGCATCAAAAACAGAGAAGGCCTTGAGGCTGGGTAAGCACTGTTCAGCAGTAGCTAAAATATTGGTGTGTTATCAACACCATTTTAGTCACAAATCTAAACCACACTATGGGCTACTATGAATTAACTTCATCCCAGCCAAATCCAGTACAATCTGTTAATAAATGGATGTTTGTAAATTTGCAGTTCAGTTGTTTTAATATGGTTCTGATGCATTTAGAATTCAGACGCATAGTGGTCTTTACAATTTTCAATGCCATAGTTAGCTTACAAGAAGCCAGTTTGAATTTCCCTGTAGCTGTGTTATAGAAAAGAACAAACAAGAGCAATTATTGTTGCTTTAAAGGGAAAATAATGAAATAGATAAAATTAAACTTTTCTGATAATCAATAATGGAATGAAGATGATTAAAAATCTGTAAGAATACTGTCATTCTTTAGTTTCATGCTTTCTTTTCATGCTTTATTCAAACAATTTAAAAATGCAGTGTTCATATTCTGCACACGCGCTGCTTTCTTGGATTTACCTCTATGTCTACTGAAATGTAGAAAGATGTCTCTTTTATGCTAGAATTTATGTCTTTTTTTTTCTCTACCCTGTTCCATTTGCTTTTTCTTTCCTTTTCTTTTTTCTTCATTCCCTTATAGAGAGCTGCTCAATAGCCAAATTGCATTACCTTTCATTATAATTGTCATGTCAGAATTTATGACCCTTAATTGTTTCTATGTCTATGTAAAAAAAAAAAAAATCTAGTCTCTTCATAGCTTCCCAACTGTGTAGGGCCTTTTCCATTGGCTTTCTCAGGGACATACAATTACATTCCAGTCTGCTAAACCTTAGCTAGAATACACTGACTTTAAAATCTTGTTTTCTTGTGTTCATATGCTACTTCCACTTATATTTTTCCTTATAACATTTTCTGTCAATTTTTCTCAGTGTCCTAAACAGAATCTCTGATGTTCTGGTCATACAGATTTCCAATGAGCTATACCCCTTACAATTATGAAAAGCAGACAAACAAGCATTAAAAAATCTACAGGCAAATCCATTTATTTATGTCATGTTTATTGCATTCTTTTCAGATAATACTGTATGTGGATCTTTGTTGCTAAAGATTTTTGCTATGGTGATAGTTTTTTTTCCTGTTTACTGATGTAGCGCCTTTGCCAAACTTGAGTTAAGATGCTTTTCATGAAATACCTGGGGAGTGAAAAATAGAAATGTCTGAAAATTTACATTGTATGGGAGAAAAAAAAAACTAATGTTGAACTGAAGCACAATAATGTAACCAATTAAGGTTCTACCACAGATATGTCTGCAGTAATTGCAAAGTCCCTTAATTAGCAGAAGAGCCATTAGCTACACTCTGTACGTCTTATTCTATTGCCATTAGAGTCTTACTGCACAGCTTTATCCATTTATGTGCATACACAAAATGTAAGGCAAAGGTTGTTTTTAATATTTTAGGTTTGAAAAGGTATCCTTTTGCTAGTTTTAATTGTGTATGTGGAATGTTTATTTCTAATATGTGGATTGTTTTGGCAGCATGAATTCTCAGTTTGTTTAAGGACTGTGATATTCGCTTGCAAATGTGTCATTGATTCCTCTCAGAACAAATTAATCCTAATCTTTCTTTTGTCTGTCAGGAGTAAATTTATTCCTTTAAATATTTAACCTGTCATTTTGGAATATGTTGTGTTTCTGTTATTTTCTCTGCGGGTAGGATATCCTGAACAAAGCAAATGGTGTCTTTATAATAATATAAGAAATGCAGTCAGATAATAGCCAAAACAGTATGTGCAAGGTATATTGAAAGTAAATTTAATACACAGACAGCCACATGGATCTTTTGATGTTCAGATCAACTCTGATGTAGATGCATATACTGCAGATATATAATAAGAAATTGCAGTTACTTATTTTTGGCTCTGTGAAAGGAAATCTAGTCTTTTGGAACAATATAAAATAAAAGTAAATCTCATTATTACTGATTGAAAAACACACGTTCCGTTCATTTTCTTCATCAGCAATAATGCATTTAACTCTGTCAGGATACCAAAACTACCTGGAAACTTCTGATTACCTCATAACATTATTCAGAGAAGGAATGCTTCACTCACAACTTAATCCTTTCAGGACTGTCTTATTATCCTCTGTTTTGTTGTCCTGTTTTTACAAGAATCTATTTTCTTGCTTATGTCTGCCACCAGTTGAAGAGGTAGAACTTCTAAAGATTAATAGTTTTATAAGAACCATTTTTTTGAGCACTGAATTTAGATACATATTCTGAAGTAACTGTTGATTTGCAGTTTACTACTACTGTTAGTTAAAGATAAAATCCTTTTTAGAATGCTTCCACTCATTTGCCCAGTCAAGCTATTGCAATGTGCTTAGTCTCCTCACCAAGAGATAACATCTTTTCAAAGTACAGAACTGCTATTTGTAGCTCTTATCTTTTGATTCCAAGGGATTGTCTTGAAGAAAACAACTCCTGAATTGCAATCTGTAGCACCATGTCACATTTTTTTAATGATAATTATTTATGGTGAACATTTCATCAGCTGAATTGTGAGAAACATTGCAAAATTTTCCTAATAGAGCGCTTTAAAAAAAAAAAAACATTCATTGAAAGATTGCTTTCAAATGGTTAGATCACCCGAACAGATGCATTTCATTCCTTGGTTACAATACCAGTGGCATTTTTCATGATTACAGAATTTAAATACACTGATAAACAGTAGTTTAAACTAATTTATTTTATATGGAAGTGCGCAATGAACACACATTTATAACCAAAAGCATAACAGTCATTTCTTATAAATAGCTCTTTATATCAGTATTTTCCTTTCATTATTTTTTTCATTCTTTTTCTTTGAATTTTTATTTTCTTTTGTAATACTGAACTGATTCTATATTTCTGCTAAAGCCCAGAACCAGTGATTTACTTCAATCCAGGTTTGCCTCTTCAGTCTTTTTTTTTCTGTCACTCACTGTAGTGCCTGTTACAGTTCTTTTCCAAACACTTTAAACAAATTACGTATGTTTAATATTTGCATTTATTTTAAACATGAGAACTCAGTTAGCATTTTTCCCTGATGCTTTATTTTTCAGCACGTAACTGCACACAGAAGTATTATGGTCTTTTTTATTTATGCTATACTATTAACATCAAAGAACAGAAAGCAACCGTATGTTACTTGAAGTTCCATTAATTTTAAGCAGCTGTCGTAGTTCAGCCCCGATCGGGACCAGAATACACAGTCTCTCTCTCACTTCCCCCACCCTCCGAGAGAATAGGGAGAGAAAATACAAGAAAAACGGCTCGAAGTTTGAGATAAGGACAGGAAGAAAATCCTTAAAGTTACCATTACAGGCAAAACAGACTCTACTTGGGGAAAATTATTAAATTATTACTAAAAACAGCAGGATAATGAGACAGAGAACAAGATAATCTCCCCCCACCCATCCCTCTTCCCAAGCTTAACATTATCTCTACTACCTTCAACCCACTCTGAGCGGCACAGGTGGGAAGAGGAAATGGGGGTTGCGATCAGTTCATCACGCCTTGTTTTACGCCACTGCTTCATGGTCGGGGGAAGAACTCCTCACATTCCTCCCCTACTCCATTGTGCAGTCCCAACCATGGGCCACAGTCCTTCGTGAAACTGCTCTGGCGTGGGTCGTCTCTTCCACGGGGTGCAGTCCCTCCAGAACGGCTGCCCCAGCTGACCCTCCACAGGTCACAGCCTCTTTCAGGTATCCACCTGCCCCGGCGTGGGGTCCTCCATGGGCTGCAGGTGGATCTCTGCTCCTCTGTGGACCTTCATGGACTGCAGGGGGGCAACCTGCTCCACCATGGTCATCACCACGGGCTGCAGGGGAATTCTGGCCAGAAGCCGCGTTACTCCTCCCCCTCCTTCTTCACTGACCTTGGCATCTGCAGCCATTCCTGTTACAAGAAATTCTTCACAACAGGCTGGCAGACACCTCTCAGAATCTCTTCACATCATCCATCTCATCTCCTCTCCACTTCTTGCAGCCAGGCCAGGCCTAGTTGGCCCCAGTCGGACGCCCAGCAAGAGGCCAGAGGGTGAGGCGTAAAAGGCCCACGAGGCTTGCAACCTCCCCCTCTGCACCTCTGCCCCCGCTCAGCTTCTTCACATCTTCTCTTCTCTTTTTTTTTTTTGATGTCTTCCGCTTCTTAAATATGTTATCGCAGAGGTGTTACCATGGAACATTCTGCTACCAATTGGCTTGGCCTTGGCCAGCAGCAGATCCGCCCTAGGCCCGGCTGAGTCCACTGAACAAAGGGGAGCAACTTCTAGCAGTTTCCTACAGAAGCTACCACCTTAGGCCCCCCCCTCACTAAACAAAACCACAACAGCAGCATAACTGGCTCTTCATGTTTACAGAGAGAAGTGGAGATTGGCAGATAGAACTATCTATGGTGTAGTTTGGAAAGTCTTGCGATATTGTGTATCTTCCCTGTTTGATTCAGCATTTATTCAGAATTGTACTGCTGGTTTTTGCGTGTGTGTTTGGTGCTTTGTGGTTTGTTTTTTTTTTTTAAAGTCATAATTTGGACTGACAGGAGGCAAGTAGAGAAGCCAGGAACTAACTGTTGATTTTGTGAGAATCTCTCTGAGAAGTATACAAAAGAAGCTATCGTTCTTGACTGCAGTGTGTGCTTCTGTGGAACTGTAATGATATAACTTAATGCTATGGGAGAAATTGAAGGCTCCAAGGAGACTTATAGCAGGCTTCCAGTACCTAAAGCGGGCCTACAGGAAAGACAGGGAGAAACCCGTCAGCAGGGCCTGTTGTGATAGGACAAGGTGTAATGGTTTTAAAATAGAGGGAGGGATTCAGATTAGACATTATGAAAATTTTTTTTACACTGAGAGTGGTGGAACACTGGAACAGGTTGCCCAGAGAGGTGGTTGATACCCCATCCCTGGAAACATTCAAGGCCAGGCTGAATAAGGCTCTGAGCAACCTGATCTAGTTGGAGATGTCCCTCCTTCTTGCAGGGAGGCTTGACTAGATGACCTTTAAAGGTCCCTACCAACCCTAATGATTCTATGATTCTATGAAATGCGCTTGTCCTTGCACTATAATGACCACATACCAAGATTAAATAAGAAGGAAAGAATTGTAATAGTTTGTCAGTGTTAATTTAAAATACCTGATACATCAATGCTAAAAAACTCTTAATTAAAATTATGTAAGTAGTCCAGAATATGATAGTAAATGAAAGCTATTAATGCCTAATATAGCATTGCAAGAAGTTTTTGTGATTTTAGTTTGGTTTTTTTGTTTTGGTTTTTTTTTGTGATAAAACTTAATTACCAAAGTCCTCAATTACAAGATTTCTTTTTTGGAATAATAACAGTATTTCTGGGAAACATTTCCTTAGTTTTATTTCTAACTCTTAATCCTAAACCCATTTAATTCGTTTTTCTTCCCATTTTATTTTCCCTGGAAGTTACTATTTTTCTACTTTTTTTTTTAAATGAAATTTTTTTTTCCTATTGTTTAGCTGGTAGATATACATAACTCTTCCTACTGTAATTTATACCGTTAACTGTGTTGTTTATCTTATTAAATTAATATTAGAGAAAAATTATGTTTTTTCATTAATCTGTGTGAAAATGTGTGTATCTGCTTGTATGTATATTTATACATGTGTATGTATGTATAAATATATACACATATAACATTCTAGAGTACTTTTACTTTCATTTAATTCACAAGTCTTTATGAATTTCTATGTTGGGGGAATAAAAACAAGTATGTTTCCTACAAAATAAAATTCAAGAAAGATCCCTTAAAAGATTATAGTTATGGAACATGTCATTAATATGATTATAAGTCTCCATATTATTTAACATACTTTTATTAAAGTACTGCAATTTAGAAATATTTTTGTAGCTTTTAATTACTGTCATGAACATATATTTAGAACTAGATTTTAGATATTAATAAAGGTTAATAATATTGAACTAGATTGCATTAGTATTCCCATTATCACCATTACTAAAAATATTTATCTTTTCTATTAAAATATACCTTAACTTTTTCTTTTAATTGCAGCTGAATGTGGAGCCTCCACCACAAATAATGAAGGAATCTTATTGTCCCCCAATTATCCTCTTAACTATGAAAACAACCATGAATGTATTTATAGCATTCAGGTACAAGCAGGGAAAGGAATCAATATTTCTGCCAGAACATTTCACTTAGCCCAAGGAGATGTTCTTAAGGTATGTAATAATGTAACTTATTTATTATTTCTAAACTTGTAGTTCCTCATAAGTTTATCTGTCTGTGATAGTACAGTTTCAGGTAAGTTGTATTAGGCATCTCTTAGAAAATATGTATCTAAAACAGTTCAATTTCTAAACACTTAAAAATAAGCAAGATGAGGTATTTCCATAATCTGTTTCTTAAAACATATATTCCAGACCACATTTAATTAAAAAAAGGAGATTGAAACTGTAAACTAAATGTTCTGATAATGTGTATTTGTATTCTAGTGTTAAGTATTCATCAATTACATCTTTTGTAAATTCTGTTTTCTTCCTCATATTTTCATAACTTGAGCTGTGATCTAAACATAATAAACATTACATCTAGAAGCTTAATTTAATACACAGTCTACATACTACATTTTGAACGTGAGGTTTATGGTATGTAACATCTCCTGCAAAATCATAATCATAGCAGTTACATGTGAGGAGAAATTTTACATTAAACAAAGAAGCAACAAAGGGAAAAACAGGATACTAGAACCTTCCAGAGCTTTATAGATTGATTTCACTCTATAAATTCAGTAGCATTTACTTTGTTAACAGATTTTATTGCTGTATACCCCAATATATAAATTTCCAGACACGTATATTGCTTAGCCAACTACATATTTAAAGCTAATGATGATCAGAGTGAGTATCTTTTAGCACATACCATCTAAATGCAATAAGATATCCATAAAAAGGATTACATAATTATCTAATTTTTCAGAATACTCAATTTAATTAAGCTTGCCTGTCAGAAATCAAAGGAAGAATAGGAACTATACCAACCATATTTGATTTTTAAAAAAGTTTTTCTGACATGTTCTGCCATTTAGTTATTAAAATTAACAGGCTATGGAAAGATATATTTCTAGGAAAAAAACTATGATTCAAACTGGGTTTTATCTCATGCTACTTTAGCCATCTGAGCATGAAGTTAGAATTTCTGTCACTAGTTGTTAGACACATGCACTTCCAAAAGGGGCTTTTTTATACCTGAAACATAAGTACAACTAAACAACTAATGTAAGGTGAAATCAGACAACAAAAAGAAAAAAAAAACTGATGTTTTAAATAAAAATAAATATTACATTATTCTTAAAATGAAACATAAGCAAAATAAAAGAAATCAAAGTCTACTAGATAACCAGTATGCACAGGTATGTTGATTTTATTTTGACTTCACTGCTTACTTCAGAATTCAGTTTTTACATTAATTAATACAGAAATATATAATTTGAAAGATGCTTAGTGTTGATTAACAAATAAATAGTATGGCAAAAAAAAAACAAACAAAACCTCTAGTTATTCAAGTTATCATTAAAACCATCTAGATGATGTATGCAAATACGTCATTTTAACAGTTCCGGAATTTCTTAATGAAGCAGAAAAAATAGTGAAGTTATGGTAAGATCTTTAAATTAACCAATTTTAGCATAAGATTTGAAGTCATTCATTTGAACTTGAATTCCAAATAACTATCCTAATATTTCTGTCCACATTTTTTATGCCCATCCAATGAAAGTATATGACTGCATTTTCCTCAAGACTTTTTTGGTTGAAACTATTCAACTCTATTATCTTATTGTAAAATAAATAGCACTGTAGGGAGGGAGCTACAATTATATACAGTTTTATAAACTTTTGTATAAATATAAAGCAATTAAACCTTTTTTCTTTTTTTTTCTTCCTTAATTATTTAATGCATATACAACTTTGAAAAGATCTATGCAGTTAAGACTTCTCAAGTGCCATTCTGGCTACGTGCACTACAGAAGTTCAACCAGAAAATCTTAACTCAGAGGCTTATAAATTAAAATTCTACTTTAACATTGCTACTCAATTAACATGAACTTAAAATTAATGCCAAATTATAAATGGAGGCAGGCCACCACTCAGCTGTAAATGTCAGTGGTGGAAATATTTGCTGTATTCTGCAGGTATGGCTATTAGATGTAAGTAGTATTAGTTAGAGCATTTTTTTTTTTAAGGGCAGCAGCCTTGAATTATAATAATGCGCTGAAGTTCCTCCCAATCTATTAAAAAAAATTAGGAGTAGTAGTATTTATTAGGGTTATAACTTTTTTTTTTCAGCCTATCTAACATTGTAGCAAGGCAGAGGCACTTGTGGCTTAGCTCCACTCGCCAGCTGAAATGCCATGTGGCCACTCACTCACCCCTACCTCCTCTGTCTCACCCCACCAGTGGGATGAGGAAGAAAATTGGTAGAAAAAGAAAGGCAAAACTCATGAGTTGGGATAAAAGCAGTTTAACAGAACAGCAAAGGAAGAGAAAAAATAGAGGGGAAAACACCAATAACAGGATATGATAAGCATGTGATTCACAGTACAATAACTCATGGTGGATCCTGACATCCAGCTTGCTCCTCAGTAGCAAAAAGGCCCCCTTGGTGCTCTCCCCACTTTTTATACTGAGCACGTTGTCACATGGTATCTGAATATCCCTTTGGCTGATTTGGGTAAGCTATCCCAACTGTCCTCTCCAGCTTCCTGTGAAAATTAACTCAGCTGAAGCCAGGACAGCACTGGACCTTTAATTTTGTGGGAAAGAATGATATCTGTGGAACCCACTATGTCTCTCCTTTCCTCAGATTAAGTTTTTACAGACTTTCTTAATCCCATCAGACTCTTTTTTGATGTGGTCATTTGATGAAGGAGACTTGGTTCAGGAAATACAAGGCAGCAGTCACACATTCCAAAACTTCTCTCATGGAACCAGTTCCCAAATTGTCTGTTGATCCTTATTATTATTGAATACTTCTAATCTCCATGAGCTGAAAAAGAATCACTGGAAGATTTGGTGCATGACTGACTTGAGAATATGCCTAGTATTTATAACTAATATCTTCAAGATCATGAAAGTGGTCTTGTTTATCCACAATTTTCCTGTATTCTCTTAGACTGATTTACATTAATTCCAGTAAAACATATTTGAAGATAAGTTTGCAGGAACTTCCTTTTATTTTTGAAGAACTTGTAACTAAAATAAAAATACTGCCTGCTTTTCCTATTTTGATGACTGTGGCTTTTGGCTACAGGAGTAGGATGAGAGGGTTATACTAACTTTCATTTTGAGAGAATCAATAATAGTCAACAAATGCTGTAAGCCTACCTAATATGTATCACTACTTTGTAAATTTTATTAATGCCTTGACCAAACTCTAACAAATCTCTGAGGTAAGTAAAGAATAATGAAGTCTTCTGGAATGAAAAGTGGCAATGGAAGGAAGTTAAGTTAAAAAAAAAAAAATATCATCCAGTCTCAACAACAAACAGCTGAGTGACGTATAGTGAATATCCAGTTCCAGTTGGAACCCAAGATACTTAAACAACAGCTTCCAGACAGGGCTTGCTTTCCTCAGACAGAAGGGAAACAACCTTATGATATTTAATAGTTAAAGCTCAAGTTTTTAGCTACAGCCTTTGGTTAAGAAATGGATAATACATCTCTCTTCAGAACTGATAGATAAAAGTGTCAGCAAAGAAGTTAATCATATACTTAGTGTTACTTTTTCTATCAGTGAATACTTTAGATTACTAGAGCTATGCAGGTAAAATTCCATTTGAAGTCTGAATAGACTGAATATTCTACTAAACTTTTGATATGTTTAATCAAGTATGAGGTCTGCTGCTTACCACAGGAATTAACTGACCATAGGTCAAATTTGTACCTGACAAGCACTGTGATTGAAACAATGAAACAGCTGGACTGGGAATACAGCATTAGAGGGAAACAGCATATTTAACACAAATAAATCACCACTCTTACTGTTACTTCCCCAGCAGAGAAGTTGTTCCCATTTATCAATTCTGAACTGGTATAGAACAGAGGTTTCAGAACATATAATTTGTTTCTCATTTGCTTCATTGTGTATGCAATTCTCTCTTTCTCTTTTTGATGACGTGCTCTGGCTACTTACATTAATGCTGTAGGTGGGTTTTTTTTTGTTTGGCTGGTTTGTTTTTATTGGAAACCTTAAGAAATATACGTCTTTCTGGTTTGTTTTTTTTTTTTTCTTCTTGTGTAGGGCTATGACTTGCTTTTGATAGTGCCACATCTTGTTTTAATATTCATGAAAGTTTCATGAAAACATATGGACAATTTAAGATCTGTATAGTCACTTTATGCCAATCCATTTAGTATTAATCTCAGAAACTGTACAACAGTTGTTTCCTTCTTTGTTATTGTACCGATAACTGAGTTTTTGCACTATGTTTCCAGAATACAATTTTTTTAAAGTAAACTGCCTATGTGAGAGGCAGGGAAAAGAAATACAGAGAATACATAGTTTCCAAAGTATGAGAACATTTCTATCTGATTTTTTTCCCTGCCTTTATCTGCATCCAGTTTTGCTTGTAAACTCTGTAGTCTCTGATAGCTGCAGGCAAACCCTTTAGATTTGCACAGAAAGGAACAGTTGCCATGCTTCTACTTGCCTGAATAGTCCGTTGTTAGTGGTGAGCACTTTATTTGTGCTAAAATCAGCTGAATGTAGAAAGTATTCTTTTATGTCAAAAACATCAAAGGGAGGTAATATTTGGGGCTTTTTGCTAATTTGTTTCTTAACAATCTCCACACTTGCTATCGTAATCCTTTTAGTAATACCATCCTGAAATCATGAGTGAGAAATAGGTAATAAATGTAAGGAACAAAAAAACTCCCAGACATATGGGCCCTTTTCTGTCTTTATATTAGTGCTTCTATTTGCTTGTGATATAAATGAGACATTTGACAGAGTGTTGACAGCCCTAGCTCCAAGATGTTGATTTTATGTTATTTCTTCTCTTTACAAAGGCACAGACCTTCATATCCATATGCCTTTTACATTTCAATGGCAAGTCTCAAAAACATTTTACTAAAATGCACAAATTTAATATAATCACTCTATACTATTACCTTGCTAAAATTTTGTGGAGTTAAATAAGTTAGTGTTGATGCATAGATGTTGGAGCATAGTCCAGTTGTTAGAATATAGTCCAATTGTTAGAGTATAGTCCAGTTGTTAGAGTATAGTCCAGTTGCTAGAGCATAGTCTCAGACCCTTCCATGAGTTAGGCAGAGAGCCTCCTATTGTGCTTTTATACCCATAGATCCTCTAACCACCACCAGGTGTCCCTTATCTTTTTCCCACCTCCAGGTGTCCTTGATCTTGTTTTCCTTCTCTTAGAAAGTCCCTTATTTCTCAATCCCATGGCTTCTGATATTCATTGCCCCCAACAAGTTAGCAGAAAAAAAAAAAAAAACAACTATTAATTTCCATTTAATATTTGTTTATAATGGAGCCACTCGAAAGCTTCAGAAGTTTTATTTATTTTCTAACTATATATACAAGATATGAAGAACGCCAACGGAATTTCCTGTGCTTTTGCCCATTGTGGTGGTTTAGCATGGATCACCACGCAGTTTCTCACTCACCCTCCCCCTACCCAGTGGGACAGGGGAGAGAAATTGGGAAGAAAGGAAAACTCGTGGGTTGAGATAAAAACAGTTTACTAAAAATACTAAAAACTACAAAGCTAACAGAATATAAGGATATTAATATATACAAAAATATACAAAATGAACAATGTACAATTTCTCACCACCTGATGTCCGAATGACCAACGCAGCCTGAGCAGCGATCATGGAAACGGCACTGAGCAGCAAGTGAAGGGGAGAGAGCAGGCTAGCAAGGTAGAGGGAACGATGCCAGCAAGCAAGAGAGAAGAAAAGGATGCCAAGGGTGCTTGAACGGGTACCCAAATGGAATGGATGCCAGAAAAGAATGCCCGAAAAGAGTGACCCCTCGCATGAGCAACCCCCACTTATATACTGAGCATGACGTTTATGGCATGGAATATTCTCTTTGGCCAGTTTGGATCAATTATGCTGTCTGTCTTTCTCCCAGCTTCCCACATCTGCACGTTAACGAGACTTTAACAAGACTTGGAAAGCCAGACAATGTCCTTGGTCTCATTAACAACAACTCATATCATCAGAGTGTTTTTATCAACATTCTTCACACACGAAATCCAAAACACACTGGCTACTGAGAAGAAAATTAACTCCATCCCTGCTGAAACCAGGACACTCGTCTTTCTGAATTAATCATTTAACAGATCAGGTCTTTAAATAGCTGTTGAAAATGGACCTCTGTTTTCCAAATAGCTTCTCACTAGCATATTCAGGCAAGGCCTGTAAAAAAGAATGTAACTATATTAAAAATAAGATAATTAAGGTGCTACCTTAATTCACATATAATCTTGTCTTCTGGATCAAATTCTGAAGCTGAATTACTCACTCATTCAAAATCTTTAGCAAAATTCCCACTCATTTTAGGAAGGTTAGAAAGAAAATGCTGATTCTACAAATCTCACAAGAGAATGTAGACTATTACCACTCCCTTTGCAACTTAAATGGTATCATTTATTACATCTAGAAATTTCTATTTTTTTCCCATGAACTGGAAGACAACGTGACTTAAGTTGAGAATTATACTACAAAATATGCATCCATTTATTGTCCTAAGGGACATCCCACTATCTTAAGAAGAGAGATGCATGTTAATTTGAATACTTGAAAGCCAGCAACCAAAAGGAAAAAAAAAAAAAAACTAATTTCATGTTCAAATGAATCTCATCCCTCCCTCATCCAAATGCAGTGTTCCTACTCAAAGAATCATAAAGTTTAAGAAGTGTTAGGGTACTTCAAATTTTGTTCCTTCATAGAAATAAAACAGGCTTAGATGTATTATATAGTGGGACAGCTAGTTAACACATAAATTAGAGTTGATGTTAACTCTGAAGAAATGTCAGTGTGCCAATGTGAAAGGTTTAGTACTATAGGAGAGTTAAAAAAATTAATAATAAAGCATGTAGGGGGAAATTAAGAAAATTTGTATTAAGGGGCTTAAGGGAAGTTCTGGTGAGATATTGAAAGTAGTTGGTATAACTTATTAGTATCTTCCTTTGGTTAATTATTAGTGATACACAAATAGCAGGAAATGGATTACTCTTACATACTGTTTACAAATAAAATAAATCCTGAATCCTTGGGAGTTATTCGTTAGTAGCTTGGAGAGATTAGCTTGGAGAAAGAACATCAAATTCAAGCTGGATTTTCTTTAAGTCTGTCATGATGTAAATATCTCTGTAGGATAGCAGTAATTCTCCTGGAATGGACATTTTTCTTTCAGTTACAGAAACAAAACTAAGTCTATTTCAGAATTAATTTTCTGTTGTTTTTTTTTTTTTTTTTCCCCTGGCTTGATTACTGATCTCATTACAGTTTTAAAGGATTTGTAAATAAAATTAGGAAATCTATTTTAATACTACTATATATATTTTAAAGTTACTTTTTAGTTATTAAGCATTAATTGCACCTCTTTTTTTTTTGCTTTTTTTTTTTACTCCATTTAAAGACATTGGCATTTAAATATGAAGTTTACTCGGAATTTATTTGCTTGTTTCAGTGAAAAACAAGAAATGATGCCAAGTCATTTTGCTGTGCTTCTTAAACTGCTTCTTTGTTTTATTTCAGCATATCATTAAATGTAAAATCATTGTTATTACTAGAGACATGAGGATTTCTGTAAAATAGGATTTATGTTTGTAAGTCATTCTCCCAGATGGGGAACAGGCATCATAATATTTCACATTCACTTTGTTTCACATTCACTTGCTACGATTGCTGGTGTATTTGTTCTGATTTCATTGTGGTATAGATTCCTGTTTACAAATGGAAGCTTTAATTACATTTCAAATTAATACTTTTAGATCTTATTTAGAACTGGAGACAATTTCCTGTTTTTTTTTCTAAAGCTTTAGAGTTTCCTCATATTGCACTTTGAAATGTATTCAGAGGTCAATTTACTGATTTGCAAGTGAAATTTTTCTTAAAACCCATTTATCAACATTTTAGTTATTATAGAATTCACTAAATAAATCCTGCAGGACATAGTGGAGTGGCTCAGTTAGCAGTTACTGTTACATTATAGTTTAACTGTTTTTAGGAATGATAGGAACCTGTGATGTTTTAAAGCAACCAAACTTGTAAGGAAACTTGGTGAGAATTATTAAAATATTGTTAATATATTTAATAGTCTGATAGAAGTTACTGTTTCAAATATGGAAAAGAACAACTCTTGAAGAAAAATAAATAATAAAAATGCTATATTCCTATTTACATATAGATTACTTTACTCTTTCAACTTACAGAAGCCATTGTTTGATTTATTTTATTTCCTAGTCTCCTTTTACTTTGTAGTTATATTTGAACCTCTCTTGACATAGAAAAAAAATAAAATCAGAGGTTTAATTAACAAGCCAAAGTTGGGGAGATATGAGCTTTACTGTTACGCCATCTCAGTGACTTCAGGCAGACACAGGTACACAGAATAGATGTTTGCTGATAGGTTTTGACTAGCATTACAATACTGGCAAAGAAAAAGAAAACACAGAGATTTAAAAACACTGAGCTGATGTGGCACCTCTGCCCACTTCTATTGTTATGCAAAAAAAAAAAAAGGAACTGATATGTTTTAAATTGTGGATTTGAAAAATCACCACAATTAAGTCAACTTAAATCAAGATTGGATTGACTGGCAGTAGATCTCTCTTGGCAGACCTGTCCTCCCTCTTAATGGAGATGTACGAAATTATTTTGTGAATAAAATATCTATTTTCTTTTCTTTGTAATGGTAAAACTTGCTTTTGTTTTATAGATCTATGATGGCAAAGACAACACTGCTCACCTACTGGGTGCGTATACTGGGGCATCATTAAGAGGCCTGACACTAAGTAGTACTTCAAATCATTTGTGGTTGGAATTTAACTCAGATATGGAGGGCACTGATGAAGGTTTTCAGCTTGTGTATACCAGTAAGTATTTGAGAAAACAGTAGTAATAGATTTATGATTTTAAAGGAATGAAAAAGCTTTGCTCATAAAAGGAAAATACAATTAAAAGACAATAATGGTAAAATCAACAGCAAATGACTCATCACTTATCAAAATAATATGATTTCATAATTGTACCTGTAAAAAACCCAAACATGTAGCATACTGAAACCTTGCTTTGACAGTACTTTGCGTAGTTTGATACTTAAACCACTGTCTTTTCTAGTGGGTTATTTTGAAGCTTTTTTCAGTCTTGGAAAGGATAAGAAAAAATAGGATAATTATCAGTTAATTGTATTAGCACACAAAAATATCTAAGAATGTGAGTAGTTTCAAATGTGTAACCAAAACCCATTGTTTTCATAAAGATCATTAATATGTAGAAGATATTCTCCATCTTAAGACTAATGTCAGATTTAACTTTGCATTAGACCAGCAATTTCTGAGTTTGGATTATTGTTTAGAATAATTCAATTTGGAACTAAAATGATAAAGAAGGATTCCTAACAAAAACTTATTACTTATATGTAGATTGACAAAATTAAACCATAAAGATTAGGAGAGGAAAAATCTTTTCAGATCTCTGGCTTAGAAGATCTACAGGAAACAACGAAACACATCTGGTTTCTTAGATGGCAACTTCTGAAAATCATCGAATCATAGAATGGTTTGAGTTGGAAGAGATCTTAGAGATCATCTAGTTCCAACCCCTCTGCCATGGGCAGGGACACCTAACACTAGACCAGGTTGCTCAAAGCCCCATCCAACTTCCAGGGATGAGGCATCCACAGTGTCTCTGGGCAGCCTATTCCAGTGCATCACCACTCTCATAGTGAAGAATTTCTTCCTTATACCTAATCTAAATCTATTTTCTTTCTGTTTAAAGCCATTACCACTTGTCCTATCAATTATTTATCCTAGAGAAATAACATGGATACATGAGGGTGAAACTGATACAGGAGTCCAAAGTCAGACCCTATTACATAAAAATGCGTGTTGCAATTAATATGGATATTTTCACTGAATAGTAGTATCTCAATACAGGATGACAGAGTGCAATCTCTATAGCCATTCCCTTCCCAGTTTTCTTGTAGGCCCTCTTTTGGTATTGGAAGGCTGCTATACAGTTTCCCCAGAACCTTCTCTTCTCCAGGCTGAACAGCCCCAACTCTCTCAGCCTGTCCTCATAAGAGAGGTGCTCCAGCCCTCTGATCATCCTCATGGCCCTCCTCTGGACTCACTCCAACAGGTGCACATCCTTTTTATGTTGGGGGCTCCAGAGCTGGACGCAGTACTCCAGGTGGGATGTCATGAGAGCAGAGTAGAGGGGCAGAATCACTTCCCTTGACCTGCTGGCCACACTTCTTTTGATGCAGCCCAAGATACAGTTAGTTTTCTGGGCTGCCAGCACACATTGCTGGCTCATGTTGAGCTTCTCATCCACCAGCACACCCAAGTCCTTCTCCTCAGACCTGCTCTCAATTTATTCTCCATGCAGCCTGTAATTATGCCTGGGATTGCCCTGATCAATGTGCAGGACCTTGCACTTGGCTTTATTGAACTTCATGAGGTTTGCACGGGTCCACCTCTCCAGCCTGTTAAGGTCCCTCTAGATGGCATATTTTCCCTCCAGTGTGTTGACTGCACCACACAGCTTGGTGTCTTGGCACGCTTGGTTAGAATGCACTCAGTCCCACTGTCCACGTCACCAAAGTTAACCCTAACAGGGTTAGTCCCAGTACCGACCCCGGAGGAACACCACTTGTCACTGGTCTCCACTTGGACATTGATTCATTAACTGCAACTCTGAGTGCAACCGTCCTGGCAATTCCTTATCCACTGAGTGGTCCATCCATCACATCCATGTCTCTCCAGTTTAGAGTCAAGGATGTCATGCAGGACAGTGTCAAATACTTTGCACAAGTCCAAGTAGATGGTATCAGTTGCTCTTCCCTTATCCACAAATGCTGTAACCCCATCATAGAAGGACACCAAATTCATTAGGCACTATTTGCCTTTAGTGAAGCCATGTTGGCTGTCACCAGTCACCTCCTTATCTTCCATGTGCCTTAGCATGGTTTCCAGGAGAATCTGCTCCATCACCTTGCCAGGCACAGAGGTGAGACTGACTGGCCTGTAGTTCCCCGGTTCTTCCTTGTTCCCCT
The DNA here is from genome assembly GCF_036417535.1 of Chlamydotis macqueenii. Classification (NCBI taxonomy): domain Eukaryota; kingdom Metazoa; phylum Chordata; class Aves; order Otidiformes; family Otididae; genus Chlamydotis; species Chlamydotis macqueenii. Next base: position 146,958,127 of record NC_141557.1, on the reverse strand, counting down.
TTTTTTAAAATCGGGGTTATGTTACCCCTTTTCCAATCAGTGGAAACTTCACCAGACTGCCATGACTCAAATATGATGAACAGTGGCTTGGGAATTTCATCCACCAGTTCCCTCAGGACCTGTGGATGTATCTCATCAGATCGCATGGACTTGTGCACTTTCAGGCTACTTGGGTGGTCATGAGCCTGATCTTCTTATATGGTGGAGAGTTCTTCATTCTCCCAGTCCTTGCTTTTTTCTTCTGCAAGTTTGGCAATGTGGCAATAGCCCTTGCAAGTGAAGACTGAGGCAAAAAAAGCCACTGAGTGCATCAGCCTTCTCCATGTCCTGGGTAACCAGGTCTCCCATTTCCTTCCCACATTTTCCATAGTCTTCCTTTTATCACTGATGTGCATATAGAAGCTCGTCTTGTTGGCTTTGATGTCCCTAGTCAGATTTAATTCTCTCAGGGCTTTAGCTTTCCTAACCTAATCCCTGGCTGCTCAGTTTATCTGTATTCCTCCCAGACTACCTGTCCTTGCTTCCACCCTCTGTAGGCTTCCTAATAGTTTTTTGGTGGGTTCAGGTACTTCTTTTTCATCCATTCGGGCCTCCTCAGGTGTTTTTGCCTGACTTTCTCTTGGGATGCATCATTCATGAGCATAGAGGAGGTGATCCTTAATACCAACCAACTTTCTTGGGCCCCTCTTCCCTCCAGGGCTTTATCCCATTGCACTTTGCCCAGTAGGTCCTTGAGGAGGCCAAAGTCTGCTTTCCTGAAGGCCAGGGCAGTGAGCTGGCTCTGTGCCCTCCTTGTTGCCCTAAAGAACTTAAACTCCACCATTTTATGGTCACTGCAACCAAGGCTGCCCTTGAGCTCCACATTCCCCACCAGCCCCTCCTTGTTGGACAGAGCAAGGTGCACCATAGCACCTCTCCTCATTGGCTTCTTTATCACTTGGAGAAGGAGGTTGTCATCTATGCATTCCAGTAACCTCCTGGATTGCTTATGTCCACAAATGTATGTGCAAGTGTATGCACACTTGTATGTACTGTTATATGTGTATATTGATACATATTGTGTATTACTTCTTTACTGTATAATTATTTAATCATCCCTGAATTATTATCTAAAACTGAACTTTTAGGAAGGAGAACAGTATTACAAAGTAATTCTGCAATGCAGCTGTCAACTTCCTTCTTTCTCCCTGTGCCTAAATAATTCATTTTCATATGTTAAAAAAAAAATGTTCTTATACTTGAAAAACTCTCCATCATGTCTTAGGAACTATTTCTAATAAAAATAATGTAGGTCTAGCAGAATAGAAAAGATTTCAAGATACTACAAGAGTATGTAATTATTTCTCAGGTGAAAGTTGCATAATTATACCACATAATAGACTGTGATAGTATTGGACTGTACCCTATGATTAAAGATAGTCCTTCCAGTTCTGTGTTACTATGTAAGTTTCAAGGTATTTCATTTTTCTTATTCATATAGGCACCTCCAAGCCCAGTACTTGCACCTTATCATTAGCATTTCCTGTCTTTTGAGACAGGCATTCTTGCAGAATACACATTGTTAGCCTGAATAGTTATTAGCCTGAACAGTGCTGGATCTTCTTTTGAAGATATTTGCAGAACTGGAAGAGAATAAGTGAGAAAAAGTCATGAGTCAAAATAAAGATAGGGAGGAAAGAGGAAAAGAAAAAAAAAGATGCAAAGGCAGTCACTCGTCACCTCCCATAAGCAGACCAATGCCCAGCCAGTCTCTGAGCAATGGCCCGTTTGGAAAGACTATCCTCCAGTTCTATTGCTCAGCATGACATTATATGGCATGGAATATCTCTTTGGTCAGTTGGCATCAGCTGTCCCAGCTGTGTCTTCTTGCCCACATCCAGCCTACTTGTTGCGGAGGCAGAGTGAGAAATAGAGAAGGACTTGATGTTGTGCAACTACTGCTCAACAATAGCTTAGTTATCAACACTTGTTTAGTCAATCTAAAATACAGCACCATATGGACTGCTGTGAAGATAATTAATTCCATCCCAATCAGAGTTGGTATACACCTCCTTTACATTCTCCCTTCGGATTTATACACATGGATAAGATCCTCCCTGAGCCTTCTCTACTCCAGGCTCTCTCAGCCTTGCCATGGGAGAGATGGTCCCATCCCTTAATCATCTTAGAGGCCCTTTGCTGGACTCTGCATCTCTCTTGTACTGAGGAGCCCAGAACTGGACACTGTACTCCAGATGTGGTGTCCAGCATATTCTGAAGATGAAGTTGTTCCTCCTCAGGTGCAAGACCTTGCACTTCTTGTTGAACTTCCTGAGGTTCATGTTCACCCATTTCTCCAGCCTGTTGAGGTGTCTCTGGGTGGCAGCATGATCCTTTGGCGCACCAGACACCCCTGCCAGTTTGGTGTTATCAGCAAACTTGGTGAGGGTACACTCTGCTCTATCATCCAGTTCATTAATGAAAATGTTGAAGATGTTGGACCCAGTATTGATCCCTAGAGCACACCACTAGTTACTGGCCTCCAACTAGAATTCATGCCACTGGTCATCACCCATTGTCCATTTCCCATTTTGGGAAAGACAGCTAATACTAATTTTGCATAGATATAGACAAAAAAAACCTTCCAAAGGAACCTGCTTACCCTGATGCTTTTAAGCAGTAAACCAAATACCCACAAGCTCTAATGAAACATCCTGTGTCTTAAGGGACACATTGTGAGCATCCGTGCTCTTTCAATTGTCTAAAATAGCCAACTATTGCCATTCTAAATCCCCTTCACTATGCCCATAGCTACCAGATGCTTCTCGTGAAGGATACAGTTTTCCTTTAGTTCCTGTTGCCAGAACTGCCAACACACTAGATAGCGGAAATACACTTAGAACAGCAAAACCACAGCTAGTACCTATGCTTAGGCAACGGAGTTACATGTTCACCCTCAAGAGCGAAGTGATAGTCAAAAAGACTGCTTTGGTTCTGTAATTGTAGGCTGGTCATCCAGAGATGAGGATATCTCAGGAATCAAGGCACATTTTAACTTCTTTTCACATAGCGTGATCAACAATTTTCTTAGAAAACAGGAAATTCTAACTGGTCAGTAAGTATCCAAACTGGCAATATCAAAAAAGGTTCTTCATCTGGGACTCACATTAGCCTCTTTTAGTGCAGTCTGTGCTGGGAAACTATAGCTTAGCTAGGAATGAGAAAAATTCATGTCAGAGGTTGTGGAGGTTCTTCAGGAGCTGAGCCATTTTCAGTGAGACATTAAGTGAGTTGAAGTAAAAACAGAAGATAGAACATTTGACCTGGGTTGTTTGGGGTTTTTGTTTGTTTTGTTGTTTTTTTTTTTTCTTCCTTATGTGAGCAAACAGCCTTATGGAACCTGAAGCATTTTTTTTCTGTAAAACAAAATAATGAACCTTTCTTCAATCAGTCAACCATAATGATTCAGTACCTGAGGAGAGATTGTGAAAGGCTACCAACAGTTGACAAATGTCAACTGATGGTCAAATACTGTGTAAATTACTTCACTGAACAATGCAGACATGAAAACCCCTTCATTTGATCCCATTTCACCTACATGTCAGAATATCAATCTGACACTAAGTGCCTTTTTTACCTACAGTTTGAGCTGCATGATATTGGTAAAATGCATTTGATTTTGAACAAAGTGAGGTTTTGAACTGCTTCTCAGTTAATAACAGAAAACCTTATTTGGCACAGAAAATCTTTCTCTGAAATTACAGTTTTTGTTTCCTCAAATGTCAATATGCTTACCTATTTCTGTACAATGCAGGAGTCATTTTGTTTCCTTCTTGTTCCACATCTCTTAATACTCCAAAATGTTCAAATTGTTTGGCTTGAATTCTCTATATCATTATTATCATTGCTTCCTGCATGTAGTTTTTTAATTTACAAACTACTAAATACAGGATTAGAATAGAGATTATATTTATTTGGCGCTGTAGGTGCTATTGTGCCGCTGGTGTTACTGTGCACAATAGTAACAAACATCTGCTGTTCAAATTTGTTTATGAGCCTTTAAATGTCTATTCTCAAACTAGATTGTCATCAAAGTAAATGGGCAGTCACTTTAACTGCCATTTTGTCATTTATCATATCATTTTAGAACTGATTGTTAATGAATTTTCTTCTCAGTCTTTAATTTGAGTCTTAGGAAAAATTAAGTTATGACACAGTTTGACTCTGAGTAGGAGGTATAGAGAGTTATCCTATTTAGACTGTTTAAAAACAGAGAAGATGATACCTTAAATATGTTGTTACATGAACTCTGAAAATGTTTGTTTTCCATTAGAAAACAGCAAATCTTAATTTCATCAATGTATTTACCTGTTTGATTTTGTAACTACAATGTTGTATTCATGCCACAGGTTTTGAGCTTTCACATTGTGAGGACCCTGGTGTGCCACAGTTTGGATATAAAATCAGCGACCAAGGCCATTTTGCTGGAAGCACTATAATTTATGGATGCAATCCAGGTTACACACTCCATGGAAGTAGCCTTCTGAAGTGTATGACTGGGGAAAGAAGAGCATGGGACTATCCTCTGCCATCATGTATTGGTATTACAGTCCTTTATTTTTATTTTCTTTAATTTACTTATAATATTATCTGAATATAAGAAAGAAAAAAATCACAAAGATTCTTAGATCTATATGAAATCTCATCTGTATTTATACAGATCTATTTACAAACGCATGTACGGATCTCTGCATAGATTTAATCTAAGTCTATATGAGGGGTGTTGCCTTTTTTAGGTTTAAAAAAGATAGTAATTATTAAACATTCATGCATACTGAAATTCCTAATATGTGAAAATCTAGTTATAGTAAACAAATTGTTGACATAAAAAGACAGCTTAATCAGAAAGTTAGACCATGTATGTTTTATGAGAAGTTATAAAACCAGTATTTATTTCTCAATTTTTTTCTAAATATCATTAAACTAGAAAAAAAAATTATATATTTATATATAAACACTATAAAATAAATTAAAAGAAAAACTTAAAGATACAAAGAGATACAGAGTTATATTGTGTTTTTGTCACTCAACTTCTGCTCTGTTGCTGTGAGGAGTAACACAATATTATACATCTTGTTACAATATCACAATAACTTTACAAGTTGTGCAGGTACCTAGAGGCTCAATTTCTTCCACGGGAGAGTAAAGAGAACACAAAATTCAAATATTCTAGTAATTTTCATTCTTTTTCATATCCTTTTAGAGGAAATTGGAATTGAGTGACTAGGGGAAGCAAGGGAAGAAATGCACTTTGTGCCTAGATTTAAGTTTGACAGAAAACTATGTACTTTAGCCTATTTTTATCAAGACATAAAGTCAATTTAGGAAAAGTATGCAACAAATAGGAACAGAACAACTCTCTTAGAGTAATAATTGGGGAATAAATGCTTAAATCTCAGATTTGTGGTAAGCCTTAACTAATTTCTGCATCATTTAGGATATATGAAAACCAGAGAATTAGGGGGAAAGCATGGCATTGGAACATACAAGTAGAAAATAGGAGGTGTACAAAGAAGACAGAAGTTGAAATAAAAGGATCAAATGAAATGTGAAGGTGCCAGAAAGTTGAAATTAAAAGTTTGAACAGCAAATTACATTTTCAATTCCATTATAAGCATTAAAAATCACAGGAAGTATCACCGTAGTAACACTCAGGTATATGTATGAGTGAGTTCTTGCTTAGTTTTTAAACAGACCAAGGTAAATATGTCTAAATTTATTCCTTCATTTTTTTTTATCAATGACCTGGATTATATACTATGCGCTATTTATACTAACTGTGGGAGATTCAGCTTTCTCATATTCTAAGCAAATATTCAAGACCTCATATAGTTCAAATCTAGAATGTCTTCTGGAAGAGGATCACTAGAATAGCTCACAGATAGGAGAAAAACACTATTCTCCTGTGTCCCTTACATGGCAGAGGCTGTTTAGAGGAAGGTCCCTGGATTTAATTATTCAGCAGACCCTCTGCTAAATAGATGCATACAGCTCAAATGATATAGGGTGGCCACCATTGGATTAGGAAGTGAGCTAGATACAGAGCTGATATAAACTAATAAGAAATATCAACAGACTGAAATCCAGAGCTGAATCTGGACCTCTGTTAAAAGTGGTAATATGCTGCATATACTCAAGGTTTTATATTATTTTTTTATTTCAATACTAGTAAGCCACCCAACTGAAATTACTATCTTTCAAAAAAATTACACAAATTAAACAGCTAGGTTTTGCACTGTCACCAGAAAGTTTGTGAAAACTACATTATAATAATTCCAAAATGATCTATATAAGTGAATCTATTTAGAATATGAATCAATCTGTGGTGTAAACTTCATGAGTTTTAAATTAATCATATTCAAAACATATTAGTCTGCTATTCACTGGGAGGTTATTTATCCATCCAGTTCAGAATACCATGTGTTTGTATGTATTGCTCTTCATTAAGCAAACGAAAGTACATAGATGGTGTCATTTAAATGAGCTTAGAAATTATTTGTATTTATTTTGTTTATATCAATTAGGTATTTCTCCATAGCCAAGTGTTCTGGTTTTGTTAGTGAGGGGGGGCCTAAGGTGGTAGCTTCCTTAGGAAACTGCTAGAAGTCGCTCCCCTTTGTTCAGTGGACTCGGCCGGGCCTAGGGCGGACCCGCTGCTGGCCAAGGCCGAGCCAATTGGTAGCAGAATGTCCCGTGATAACGCCTCTGCGATAACGTATTTAAGTAGGGGAAAACAGGAAAAAGAGGAGGAGAAGATGTGAAGCAGCTGAGCGGGGGGCAGAGAGGGGGAGGCGCGAGCCTCATGGGCCTTGCAGGCCTCACCCTCTGGCCTCCCGCCGGGCAGCAGACTGGGCCCAACTCGGCCCGGCCCGGCTGCAAGAAGTGGAGAGGAGATGAGAAGTGAATAAGATGTAAAAAGGATCCTGAGAGGCGTCTGCCAGCCTGTTGTGAGGAACGGCTGCAGACGCCAAGGTCAGTGAAGAAGGAGGGGGAGGAGTAATATGGCTCCTGGCCAAGATTCCTCTGCAACTCGTGGTGAAGACCATGGTGGAGCGGGTTGTCCCCCTGCAGCCCATGGAGGTCCACGGAGGGGCAGAGATCCACCTGCAGCTCGTGGAGGACCCCACGCCAGAGCAGGTGGAGGCCTGAAGGAGGCTGTGGCCCGTGGAGGGCCGCTGGGACAGCTGTTCTAGAGGGACTGCACCCCGTGGAAGAGATGACCCACGCCGGAGCAGTTTCACAAAGGACTGTGGCCCGTGGGAGGGACCCCACGCTGGAGCAGAGGAGGAATGCGAGGAGTTCTTCCCCTGACGATGATACAGGGGCGTAAAACAACGCGTGATGAACTGACCGCGACCCCCATTCCCTTTTCCCCCCCCGTGCCGCTCGGGAGGGGAAGGTAGTAGAGATAATGTTAAACCCGGGAAGAGGGAGGGGTGGGGGGAGGTTATCTTGTTCCCTGTCTCATTCTCCTGCTAATTTTAGAAAATAAATGAATAGTTTTCCCCAAGTCGAGTCTGTTTTGCCCGTGACGGTAACTTTAAGGATTTCTCCCCGTCCTTATCTCAAACCTTGAGCCGTTTTTCTTATATCATCTCCCCCTGTTCTCTCGGAGGGTGGGGGGAGCGGGAGAGAGACTGCGTAGTCTGGTCCTGATCAGGGCTGAACTACGACACCAAGTAGTAAAATATGTTGCTTACATCCCGAGAAGAGTTGAACAGATGTAAAGCTATTGTCTGTATGAGCAGTAGTATCCATCCCAACTTGAGGATTGCATGAGTTTGGCTAAATAGATTTTTTAAAGAATTTTAATGAGAACAAGTGAGTTTTTTATGTAGACAAACTTAAGAAATCAAAGAGTTTTTCAATGCCAATTGTAAATATTGACCTTGAATTCCACGTACCTTCTGGTTTTTCATGTTAATTAAGGATCACTGCAGGTTCCTTAAAATACTCTTGAAGGGATGCAGTATGAGTCCTATAAAATGTCTCAGATATCAGTTGATGTCTGCTTGGGTTGAAAAATATATATTGATGTCTTAGTAATGATACAACATAAGAAAATTGGCTAGAAGAGAACTGGGAAGCAGAAGGGCAGTTAAGAAAAGCACAAAAAGATCAGTAAGAAAAGGCATGCTCAGATTAGAAGTGTTCCTCAAAGAAAACAACAAAATTGCATCACAATGTTTTTTATACAGGACTGAGACCTCTTTTAGATATCTCTTTAATACGTCCAGACAAAAGCCTGAGTCTGAACATCTCTTAGTCATCCAGGACCAAAACAGCCAGTTTTTGAGACTTTAAATTTACTAATGGATTAAATAGCAGAAGGTGGAGATGAATCTGCAGTAAAACTGTTCTAACATTTCTGGTTTATAGGAATCCTTGTTTCAACATTTACTTTTAGTTAGAATCATATTGAAACAAAGCTTCTTTGCTATGAAAGGGAAAAAAAAAAAGATATTATTTTTGCAACACTGATGCCCTTTATTTCCAGAGTACTTGTTTATGAGGCAGGTAGCTGTATGCCCTCAAGTTTTTTCCTTATAAGAACTTGATCTCAGCCCACCACGAGATCTTTTGGGGTCTACAAATTGTTCAGGCTAACTCTGAGAATCTGTGAAAATAGTGATGCTTTGCATGAAATATTTTAGGTTGACATGTACAAATAAAATTATTTCCTGGATATTTATGAGCTGCATAAGTCAACAGACACTTTAATTTGCTGCTACTATCAGAACTTGGCTTAAAAATGGTATCTTGTTTTAGTATCAATTTATAGAAGAATGTGACATTGAAAAGAAAATAACAAAACTGTCTTCAAGGTGTTGTAGTAATCATAAATCTTAAATATGTAATAAATGTTACAAATCAACATACTATCCATGGAATTTGCAGGAAGAAATGTAATATAATACATAGTTCCTTTAACTAGACATTCTTAGAAGAATCTTTAGTGTTGACACTTGGAGGCAAAATTAAGATTCTTAATTAGTATTGTCTTCATAGTAAGCACTCTGGAAATCTAAGATAAAGAGAGTTTTGCTCTGTTACTTCTGCCTGCAATCTGAGAGGATGCTGCTTTCTGAGAAGTCATCACTTGTACAGCTGATTCAGCAACCAGCAAAAGAGGGGAGCTGGAACCTTGCTGGAGAGACAGATATAAGCCACTGGAGAGAGAGGGAAACTTCAAAAATCATAACAAAAAAAAAAGCAAATTGGTTATGCTCTGTGACAATTAGAAATTATAAACTTGTAGATGTTCAGTGGTCCAGGATGAAATGTAATTAATTTTAAATTTCATTCAGATTGTCAGTGAGTAATTTTTTCCTTATAGTGTACTCTATTTATGTCCTTACTCTACTGGAAGAATAATAGACTATGCTATCCTCTGAGCTGAATAATTATGAAAGATTTTTTTTAAAGAGTATTTAGAAATTAACAGATAGGCAAAGTGCTTAAAAAAGATATGAAAAGCCACCTGTCTCTGCAAATTTGCTTTTATTATGTCAGAAAATCCATCAAGAGTAGCATTTGAATTCTATTTTATCACAGAACTCACAGATCATAAGGTAATAAATCTCTCAAATACATATTTTAGTTGATGTTAAATCAAAATAAAACTGCATTTTAACTATACCAAGAGATCTAATCAAAGCATTATTTCGGCTTTGCACTTCACAAGAGAGAAAGTGTTAGAGGGACTTTGAAAGCAAGGAAAGAGAAATAGGAAAGCTTTAAAGGTCTTTAGGATCTATGTTTTAAAAAATCAGGCTTTCTAAAAGATTAGATATTAAGATTATTAAATACTCAGTTTTGCCTAATGACTGGCTGAGGCCATCGAAGAGGGAGCTGCTTAACCATCTGTTATCCTCTAAGAAATACTAGAGCTTCACTGTCAGGAAAAGTTTTGAGTAAAAAGTTTTACAAGTTATTTTCTTCTAGGCTGAAAGGCTGATCTTCTCTCTGAATAGCCTGCTTTTATTTAGTATGTTTCCTCTCTTTTTAAATATATACATATATTTCAAATACAACCACATTTACACATTCCTATCCCAAGGCACTTCAAGTCCTTATACATTGTCTTACAATCTTAGGGAATACAGTCAGTTGTGTTACATATTCAGCAAGAGACTAGATGTATAAATTGATAGTCCAGATGATTAGTTGGAAGACCATCTGTAATGAACTGAAAGTAACATATTATGTAATGTTGTTTTTTGTTAGCTGAATGTGGAGGCCGTTTTAAAGGAGAATCATCAGGAAGAATCTTATCTCCTGGCTATCCTTTTCCCTATGACAATAACCTGCGTTGCATGTGGGTGATTGAAGTAGACCCAGGAAATATTGTCAGGTATGGAAAAATAATATTGCAATTATAACAAATATTTTTTATTATATAATAACCAAATCTTACCTGTACAGTAGAGATTTAAAAAAGGATTTAGCTTAAAGCTTAAGACGCAGCTCAAGGCTAGTATTTTTGGCATTCTTTTTTTCAATAAACATTACCTGATGAAGATCAAGCTTTGCAATTGGTTATAATTTTGTGAAACTGATGAATTTTAAACCAATTCATATATGTATATATACAAACATATGTACAAGCTAGAACTGTTAACTGGAAATCCAATTAAAGATATCTAATATGGATGTTATTTTAATACCAAAGTTATAAGATTGAATATGTAAGAAGTGCTGAATTCAGCAGAACCGTTTAGTGGAAAGTCTACATTTAAAAAAAAAAAAACCCTACATTTCAGTAGTTCTTTTTTTGGTTAGACATTTATTCACACTGTATAGCTAATTGCATGAGTTTACAGTTCTCTTTAATTTGTTTTGATGAGAATGTGATACATAATATTTTTTAAAAGTAACAAAACTATTTTCTGAAAAGATTGTGTGGATCCTTATAGAATGTTTGTATGGCTAAAGTAATGCATTATTTCAAAGTAGACAAATTAAAGTATTGTTAGTTTTTTTTTCTTTCAAATACATTTCTGTATTGGGCTTTTATGCATCCTAAGATAAAGGTGTGAAACATTATGGAAAATCGCCTTGGAAATCAAAGTTTATTTGCTTTTTTTTTGGTTTAGTTTTGTTGCTAAAGATATGTTGTTGAGTAATAAAAAAGCTGACAATAAAATCATGGTATTCTTTCAGCCTCCAGTTTCTTGCTTTTGATACTGAGGCATCCCATGACATTCTACGAGTTTGGGATGGTCCACCTGAGAATGAGATGTTACTTAAAGAAATTAGTGGATCCCTTGTTCCTGAAGGCATTCACAGTACACTCAACATAGTAACTATCCAGTTTGACACAGATTTTTATATCAGCAAGTCTGGATTTGCCATACAATTTTCAAGTAAGTTGATTAATTTATTTTTTTTTTTTTAATAAGGTAGTTCACTCAAAGATCATTGTAGTGCTGGGAACAGTTGAAGTCGGTGACAACATTTCTGACTCTATTAGGGAAGAATTGATCGAGACTTACAGATTTGTTGTAAAGCTATAGTTTTACCTTAAGAGCAAAAAAAAAAAAAAAAAAATCATGTACCTTGTCTGGCTTTGTTTCAAGGGCAGCTGGGGCAGTGCCAGAATGCTCATAATTATGACTAGTGTTTTACAGAAAGGAGGTGACATTGGTATGTTAAAGGCTCCATCCTTTTCTAATCAATAAGAGTTTGTTCTTTCAGGAACATCTGTGTAGAGTTTTCATTCCTGCTGCGCTTGTACAGGATGAAATGGGAAATAGCACTATAGGAACAGCAGTCCTTCTCCCTTCTGCCTTCTAGTGCTATTTCATCTTATTGCAGGCAGCATGATGACGAATCTAAACAGTTAACTGTTATTAAATCCTTTTAGACATTTTTAGTGCTGTTACAGAAAAAAAATCATTGAGTGAGGTCCGTTTTGACCTTTTTCAGTGAAATTTATATATATGCTTTCAAGATTAGCAAGATCTGTTCTCATATCATCATTTTGTTTAGCAGTAGCAATGTTTCTAACACGAATTGACACAGAGACTCTTAATGATAATGTTACTTGCCTTGTGCTTCCTGTGTTTGGTAGTTGTTATTAGCTCTTCTTTTCCCCTATCCTCATTCTTTCTATGCATATAACCATACATGTGTGCGCACACAGTAATTTAAAGGAAGAATGAAAGGACAAAGTAAAAGATTTTTTGTTTCATTTGTAGTTAAAGAGTGCCTCTGCTCCATCTGCTGGTTTTTGAAGCCATGAATAGAGTTTTTAATTCCTTGGCTCCAAAATCTTTTTGCCATTTTGCCGCATTACCCCTTCCAGACCCTGTTTGGAAGAGTCTTACATATCTACTTTCCAGCCTCAGATATGCTCCTTTATTTAATGTTGAGGACAAAAAGAGAGAGCATTGTGCACTGAACTCATTCGTGTAGTCATTTAGGGTGAGTGGAAAAAGAGATTGATGCAGACTAAGAATGGAGTTGCAAGGAAAAATGGATGGGACATGGGAGTAAAGCCATAAAGCAGCTACTGAAATACTTCCAGTGCTTTACCTGAAAAGAGGTTTGAGAGTTTCATCTCCTCTGAAAGAGAGGTATTTTATTTAATTCCCCATACTCTTGCAGTCTATTGAGATCTATTGATGACAGTTTAAAGGATCCATGAAGTGTAAATGCCTCAGCACTTCTCTTAGTCTTCAGTCCAGGTTCACAAAATCATAGTGATCCTTCTCAAATACTTATGTTGCACAGTTTGGATATATATTCCTTATTAGAATCGCAGAGATTTTTTTTCCTAAATTAATTGATTTCCTATATCAACAATATATAAATAGCTACACAACCTGAACTACACTGTTTCTGTATAGATATATTATTTGACTAACCAGGAAATAAATATACTTGAGGAGATGGAGGAAAGAGAAGGATAATTCTGTCCAACTTAGTTTCCAGCTTTCATATACTTTCTTTGAGTATGTAAAATCATCTGAGTGAAACAGATGGTGTCTGCGTACTTTGGCTACAGTGTAATTAACAAACAGAAAATTCACTCAGGGGAGGTATCTGCTTTTACTTTTCTCGTGCCATTTCATGAAATTGAGTATGAGTGTTTAACTGGATTATTGGTCCTTTTACCTCAAGAGGAATGTTAATCAATTACAACAGATATTTTGTGTTCAAACCTTTTTAAGATCTTGAATGCTTTAATTTTTTATATTATTTTCTTAATCTTTAAACTAAAAATCTGTTTCTAAAAAATGGAATAAGCTTCTTACTAGTTCCTTACAGGTTTTGATCTCATTTTATCAACTGTTCATACACAATTCTGCATCTGTAATTTATTTAATGGGTGAAAATATTCACCATTGATAATGTGGTATGATTTGAATTTAATTCCTTTACAAATCATCCAATATATACATAAAATTAATTTGTATCTGGTAACATAAATTACAGCTGAGATAGCATCCTTCACCAAATTAAAGGGGTGGGGGGGAGGGAAAGCCTAGAGAAACTAAAATGTCATATAAATAATAGAAAATAAATTATACTTTAATTATTTTTATGTATTACAGCTGGTACTATTAGAAATGTCTCTATCTTGGGCCGCAAAACAATCCTTTACAGGACATTAAAGTCAATAATTTCGCAAAACTTAGGGGATAGGGTGGAGAAGGGAGTCAAGATGAGATTTTCTTGCCCATTGCCTCTTTTGTTTGTTTCTTTTTGTTTGCTTACCTTTTGAGGGAGAAAAAAAAAAAAGGATTTTGCTATCCGAAATAGAACTATTTCCATTATTTTAACATTCATAATCTCTTTCTGTAAGAAATTAATATGTAGGAAACTTATTTATTTTATGCTAAACTTCTAAGGAATACTGCAGAGTTTTTTATGGTTGACAAGGATAAAATTCCTAAGTACAATTGTGCATTACTCTGAGAGGGAGAAGAGAAAGTTACGGATTTGGGAGGAATTAATGGAGCTCAGCCTGCTCGCTCTTCTGTGCGATCATCATCAAGTGTCTAGGACTACTGAAAGTACAGCTTGTTTTATACATCTAATGTAAACAAAGACCACTGCTCATGACTTCACATCTCATCACTAGGTAGAGTAGACCTTTGGTCTGGTATTGTCTTTGATGTGTAGTGTATCATTTTCTTGTTGACATCTGCAAACCATGACCAAGGAATCTCTTCATCTAAACTAAAATTTTTCAGTTTCTGTGGTCTCCTTTGAGATAACAGTGAAGGAACACAAGAGAAAGTAGAGCCTACAGATCCTGAAAAAAAAAAGTAAAAAAAGATGTGTAATAAAGCAAAATATTTTTAAAACTTTATACATATGTGTAAAAGAAAAAGTAAGAACTTATGGGGATTTAACAGTAGGATTGCATTTTGAGGTTTTTGGAACATGTCTAAATAGGATGAAAAGAGAATAGCTAGAGAACAGGTGCCAGAGGTCTTCCCTTAAATTAGGAGAAGAGTGAAAGGTTGACAACAGGCCACAAGCAATGTGCAAACAGGAAGAACCTGTTACAGCATATTTTATCTCAAATGGCAGGGGCAGAGCATGAAAAGCCCAATACATACTGGAAAAACACCAGTGAGGTCAGCAGTAACTTCATTTGGTCAGTAAACTCTGCACAAAATAGAAAATTAGACCTTCAAGAAAAGTAAAGGAGAAAGAGAAGGAAACAAGCATGTATTTGCTGGAGACACGAGCTGTACATCTCAGGGTCAGATAGAAGTATTAAGTGTAATGAAACATTTTCTTCAGTTGACATTGCTTCATGTCACCAGGCTGAAAGTAGTGGCTGAGAAAGGAAAAGACAGAGAACTGCAAAAAGTTGAGTAAGAACATTAAAGTGCAAAAATTGGGTGATAATAATTGTGTATGCTTAAAATAATGTTTTTAGTCGATTTAATATGCATCAAGTGTGTAATATCAGATCAGATTCTACTGAAGTTGATGAGATTATTTCCATAGATTTCAAGGGCCTTTGAATCTGGTATTACAGGAAAATTTCCTCTCTGCTAGCTTTAACAGTTCAGGTGCCATTTATCATTTATACAGAGAGGACAGATCTGTATTGATCTTTCATAGGCCAGTATTTCACTGTTAGTAACTGCACTACTGAGTCACTTGGCATTACAGACTACATTCTGCTCAGAACTGAGTATGCAGTCACATTTCTGGCTAATTAAACAGCAGAAACTATGGAGCATTTTTTGAGCATTGCAAGGCAGAATGAACCTGTAAACACTTTTTGAGTATTTGGGGATGTTTTGTAAATAGATACTCTAGCAGTATTTTATATCATGTGACAGCAATTTCTTATATAACAGGATACCCCTTAAAATGCTTGGATTTACTCTACTGTCAAACTACAGCTGTCCCTCCTTATGTTAAGACTGGATGAATAGCCCATTGGAGTTACTTGTCTCTGTAGGCTACAGAAAAAGTCTAGAAAACTTCTGTCAGATACCTACCTGGATGGCTTAAGTTTGGCAATATTTATTTCCAGTCTAGAATTATAGTGCATGATATTGCTTACTTTGATTGCATTTAATGATTAAATGCTTACAAGTCACCTTTCTGTATTTATGTTTAGTATTGATTTATAGCCACACTGTCTTCTAAATGTCCTGTGTCTGATTTTTTGTTTGTCTCGTTTGGTTGGCTGGTTGTTTTCGTTACTAGAAGTGTGGGGTTTTTTGTTGTTTTCGTTTGTTTGTTTTGTGAGATTTTTCTGTTTAAAGAAAGACATATTCACCACAGTCCCATTTAGGAAGACTTTTTGACACTGAACACCCTCTTGTTTATTTTCTTTTTTCTCATTTTCCGGTAACAGAGATCTCTACTACTGACATGTTTAACCTGAAGGTTACTGGAGAATGAATTTGGGCAATTTAACAGTTTTCTTTCACAAACTGCTGGTGTACAGATCACTTCTTAACAGAACTTCTTCGCTTTTCTGAAGTCATAGAATTGTAGAATCATAGAATAGTTTGGGTTGGAAGGGATCTTTAAAGGTCATCTAGTCCAACACCCCTGCAAGGAGCAGGGACATCCCCGATTAGATTAGGTTGCTCAGAGCCCCATCCGACTTGGCCTTGAACGTTTCCAGGGGTGGGGCATCCACCACCTCTCTGGGCAACCTGTTCCAGTGTTCTACAACCCTCATTGTAATTTTTTTTCCTAATATCCAATCTAAATCTACTTCCCTCTATTTTAAGACCATTACCCCTCGTCCTATTGCAACAGGTCCTACTGAACAGTCCCTCCCCATCTTTCTTGTAGGCCCCCTTGAGGTACTGGAAGACCGCTATAAGGTCTCCTTGGAGCCTCCTCTTTTCCAGGCTGAACAGCCCCAACTCTCTCAGCCTGTCCTCATAGGAGAGGTGCTCCAGCCCTCTTATCATCTTTGTGGCCCTTCTCTGGACCCTCTTCAACTTGTCCATGTCCTTCTTATGTTGGGGGCTCCAGAGCTGGGCACAGTACTTATTTAAGTCAGTAATGTAGGATCTATTCTTCCTCTCATCTATTCCACAGCAGAACCAGGTTTTCATCTAAAATGTTTTCAGACTCTCGTCTGCTGATTTCTTTCAACTTTGAGAGGAATCCTTTAGATTTAGAGATATTACGATGACTATTTTCCTATCAGAAATAACTGTGAATATTCATGGTTCTAAATTTAGCCAGTATTTTGTTTTGTTTTTCTGGGGGTGGTGTTGGTTTGTGTTTTCTTGGGTTTTTTGGTTTGTGTGTGGATTTTTATTGGTGTTTGGTTTGGTTTGGTTTCAGCATCAAGAGACTTATAAGAGGGAAGCTATTGAATAAATTTGTTTCCTTCTCTCAGCTGCTGCCTTACTTCAAAGTGGCAGGTATTATTAAAACAAATAACCTTTTTGGGGAGAATGGCCAAAATATACTTACACAAGTGAAATTCCTTGAAGGCATATCAAAGTAGATTTACACTTGATTGGTGATACTCCTTCACATTCCGTAACTAATCTTGCTGCCTTTTGAAAAGCTTTCACTAGTGGAATCCACAGCCTCTTTCTCAAGTAAAAATTCTTTCAAATTCTATATATGGATTTTTACATCCTACATGTATCTTCTTACTTTGGTTTTGAGAAGAGTTCTTAACATGGAGGTTGCTTCAAGTTTGTCAGCCCATTGTCTGTTCCTACTTTGCCTATTACCTACTTCCTGGCTAGGTCTGGGTGTTTTGTAACACAGTTAAATTTAAGGCAGATTTTTTCTGCTATTTTATTGCCATAGAAATATTTTTTTTTCTTCAAAGCATTCTATTAGGCTGCCTGATCTCATAAAAGACAGATATAGCAAAGACATTTGATTGAAGGAATGCTCATCTTTAAGTCTTCTGTATATGACTGTGGAAAAAAATTATTTGTGGACTAGTAGCTTCAGTTACTAGCTGGATGTATTCAGACATGCAGTCTAAGATATAATTATTTACACAGTGGAATTGTAAAACCTTGCAAAAGAAAATAAGAATCAGCTCTTTATTCTTCTTTTACCGTTGCACAATATTCCCATTGTTGTTTTGGGAAGGTGTAATTTGTATAATGAGACTAAAGAAAATAGAAGCCATTTTCTGACAGTATTTTGTAACTTTTTGCAAGTGACTGTGGTATAATTTTTTCCTAAATATAAAAAAAAATAGTTATCTTAACAAATATTAGAGTAATGACATTCAAGTGTATGGACAGAGTGTTATCAAATAATGAGGCCAATTCTGTACGAATGCCAAACTGTTCCATTGTAGTAAAAAAAAAAAAAAAAAAAAGTCAGCAAAAGCTGAATAGTTCAGAGAGATTAAACACCTTCTAATTTCACCAGGTGTCAGGGGCTCCAGATTTTTCCCTATCTTTAAGAACTCTGAAAATATTAATAGGATTTTGAAACTGTAAGGCATATATAAAAATTTTGATACTAGAAGACAAAATAGAAAATTTAACTTTTAAGATAGGAGCAATCTCTCCCTCTCTTCAGAGGACTTTAGTTCACCCAGAGTGCAAAATCAAGGACAATGCAAATTAGCAATGCTGTTCTGTTTTGCACAACTGTATTCTTAACAGTTGCAATAGAACAGGTACTGTTCTGCAAAGAATCAAGTTAAACCGATGTATTTTTACTCAGATCAGCTTAATGATCTTCTCAGTAGAAAAAGTATTAAAAACTGAGTAATCATTGGTAAGATTTTTCAGTGCATGTGTAGCCCTTGTTTGTGGTCCAAGATCCTCGTGATTACTTCTTTCTGAGAATCTATTTCTATCTCCCTGTATTCACATGCACCCATAAAGAAATATGCCATTAGAAACAGGGATAGATCTAGTATGAAAAGCTTAAAAAACACTGTAGTTCCAAAAAAAAAAAGAAGTCCAAACTCCAAAACATGCAATCTAAATACAATTAAGATTTTAAAAACAATTCTCCCCAGCTGGAATGCATTGCCAGCATGATTACATATTGTCACAGTATCCATTTTCTGCTGAGTTCCACCAATTATCTGAAACCATATGTCAATTAATTTATTTGGGGCTGAGTTTCATACTTGGTGCCAAAGCTATGAGCAAAAGCTTAAGGGATAATAGATGTTCAGAATGGAAGGGTTCATATTTATGGAAAAAGTTATGTACTTATGAAGTGTGAAAAAATAGCTCCTAAGATTGTCCAATTAAGATATGATAAGAGCAGTGTAGTACTTTAGAGGGTTTTAACAAAATGCATTTTAACAAATAATGTAAATTGACAATAACAAAAACAATAAGAAAATAGAAAATTATGTTATCTCATTAAAGCTATATGTCTGTTATCTCCCTAAGAACTAAAATGAATCTGATAATAAAATCGGATAAAGTCCCTTGGGAAAGAACTTGATCTCTGTTGTTCCCTCCACAAAAATGAAATGAGACTGTACCAGGTTACAATGTAGACACCACTTTTAAAACAAGTTCAGTTAACCATTGCTACTAAATACTTCTGATTGATAATCAGTAGAATGCATAAAATAATATGGATACAAGTTCTGAACACACTAGCAATTAAGTAATATTTAAGTATACAGTTAGCCAAGTAGTTTGTGTCTTCAAACTTGAGTTCTGAGGTAAACACTCTAAAACTTATCATTACTGGTCATATGAACCATTGCTGTTGGAAACACAGAAGTATAAATCTCCAGATTTAATGAAGAATCATATGCAATACAAACTGAAACTAATGTGCTGAATACTTAATAACATGAGATTTGGCATCTATGGTACCTATGAATTTGTGAGGCTATTGTTGAGCCTTCTTGGAAAATCTTACAGGTTAACCTACACTGAATAAATTATGTATGGAGTGAATTTCTTTGTGAGCTCCACTATACACCAAATATATATAAGGGTTTAACTAAAAAAAAACCCACAAGTATTTGGCAGGAGAAAGATGCAAGCACAAACCAGACAGATGCTTTTTCTTCTTTTTTTTCCAAGGCCTGGCCCAAATTCACTTGTTTGGTTTGTTGTTTTTTTTTTTTTTTTTCCCAAAATGACTAATAAGTCTCCTACATGTCAAATAAAATTATTAAAATAAAGTGTGCTTCAATAACTAAGAATAAGATCCTTAAATCTGATGCTATGCATAAAAAATTAAGTAATTATTTAAGTCTTTCAATGAGCAGGAAATTCATTAAAACAATTTTTTTAAAACTCAGCTATTTCCAGCTTTTAAAAACTTAATATGTTTGTGTTTTCTTTCAAAGTTTCTTAAATAAAATAATCTTTCCCTATGTCAGGGTCCTGAGGGCACTCAACAGGCCTTACTGGCCCTGAGCATCCTTAGCTGGGAACACCTCTACCCACTGGCCAGGAGCACCATTTCAGCTCAGCAGAAGGCTCTTGAGCAATGCTGTAGGAGTGCTGGTCTCCAGTCCTGTGGATGGACCCCTTGGATCTACCCTGTGGGGAGCGTGGTTCCTGTACAGACCCTTCTGCCATGTACTATAGGGAGCTTGGCTCCTGGATGGACTGCAAGCCAGTCATATCCCTGAATTGTATCACCTGATTTAGTAGTTGTTTTCAAAGTGTAGATTCTTTTCTCTAAAATCCTTCCCATTTCCCACTTGTCAAATGTATGCATAGAGCATAGTATGTTATGGGGGTTACCAGCCATGTCTTTACTTTCTGTATTTTTTGGTAATAAAAAAAAAAAAATTATGCAAAAGATTGCTAGTCAGGGTCACCTATAATGCTTTTTTTGCTGGTTAGGATCTCCCTAAAAAATTTGTACTCAATTTATGTGTAGGTATGGACACATGAGTCTGTGCATGTGCCCACATACAATGCCATGGAAGTTTAAAACAACAATGCCACATAAAGACCTTACCAGTTATTTATTATCAGGATAATTGCATGTTTCTGTGCACAGATGCAGAAATTCACTTGCTTAGTGAACTTGTTTTTTAGGACAGAACAATCTACTTGACTTAACCTTTCTTTTGACAATAGGATGCACACAATCTATGTTTGACAATTAGATGTTTGTAAAGACAGGCACACAGGACAGTTGGAGTACCAGGACGTTCAGACTTTGTATTACATACTCCTTTTTGTGCTCTGCCCAAGCTGTGGTCCCTAGTAGTTCAGAGGCAGACAGAGAAGGAGGATTACTGGGGAGCAGTGATATCCTTCCTGTGCCAATGTATAATCCTTCTTCAGTCATCTGTTTCCTGTTCTGATATGTGGTGCCAGGCTTGGTGCTAGGATGCATTTGGTCAGTGCTAAGAAGGAAATAAGATTCAGAAAGATTCACTGAGTTATAGAGATATGGTGGAGATGGGCCCTGCTATCTACAAGATAAGTACCATAAGTACTATGGCTTTGGACAGCAAAATAACCCACTGGCTCTGTCAGAGCCTTGGATTGTCAAGGTGGTTGCTGCTGCTCTGAGTGTGTGACCTGGAAGCTCCTATTGACAATCCACAACATCTGTTGCTCCATCATTTCTCACAGTCCATATAGCAACAAGAGAAGAAAGCAAATCTGGTGTTCCAGCTCTAGACATTCAACATGGACCTTCTTTTCTTCCAGAAATTCGTTCAATAATTTAATCTATTGTTTAGTCTTCTTGGAAGATCTGCAACCAAAACTTAAACTGATGATTTAGCTATTGGCTTTCCAAGCTTTTATTTAATTTAGAATACTTAAGGATTATTTGAAGCAGAAACTGAAGCTAGGCCTATGTATTACATATTTTGAGCTACAGTCTCTTGAACTAGTCAGGAAGTTCTATGTGAGAAGCCACATCAATATGTATTCTATCTTCTGCTTCAAAACAGACAAGAAAGATTTGTGGTCTATCCGTTTACTAATTTCTGTGTTTTGGAGTTTTTCATTTATTGGGGCTTTTGTTTTGGGCTTTTTGTTTGGTTGGTTGGTTGTTTTTTTTCCCATACAAAACAGATCTGACCTATCTTACATCTCCTCACTTATTTGCTCTTGCAGAATCTCAGAGGCATGACACTCAAAGTTGAGTGCCTAAGATGATGTAGTTAGAAGTTAGGTAAACAGAGAACTGGCCTAGATGACCTAGAAAACCCTCATTGTGCAAAATGTTAAACTCTTTTTGTTGAAGGGGTGCATTGTCCCAAATATAGTTCTGATTCTATGCCTTATTCTTAATATTTTCCCATTTCAATCTTCAAACAATAAGTAACAAACTTAGATATAATCTATTAAGTCATGCAAAATAAACTAAGCCTATGGTTAGAACTTACTTAGAATAATAATGGCTATGCTCCTAAATCTATGTTAGATCTACCGCAGAAACAGAAGGTAAAAATAGACAAAAAAAATTATGTCAGCAGTGCTTCTGTTAGCAGAAGACTGAATAAAAACACTGTAGCCATTTAATTCTTTCTTTTTCAGGAAAACTTATATAGAAGGTTGGATTTGAGATAGCAAATACCAGGATGACCTGATTCTCAAACAGTATTAGAGATGTAGGGAGACTGCAGTGTCCGTATGGGTAAATGTATTACATGGAGTCTGCGACAGCTTGAAATTTGAAGGTGCAGTCTGTCAGGACTGGTTCAGGTTGATGTGAGTTTGAAATATGAACAATTATTAAAAGCCTTTATTTAAAGTGATAGGAGTTTAGAATAACATGTTGGTTTAAATAAGTTAAGAATTTTTTTTTTTTTTATGTGCTGTGTGTTATGAAGAGCTTGCAATTTGGAAGGCTTAGAGCTTCTGTCCTAATTTTGTGCTCTGGGGGAAAAAAAAAAAAAAAAAGTAAGAAAGTTGTTTTTTTTTTTTTCCCTAATTCTCAAATAAACAAATATATGTCCCTTTTATTTTCTCTCCAGAAGATATTTACAAATTAATCAAAATGAAGAAGTAATTTTGTCTCAGAGTTGGGATTCAGGCTCTTTACTGATATTGGACTTGAGACATGCATTAGAAAATGAAATTTAGAAGTCACTGTCAACAGCAAGAAATCCCAAGGCATCTCTTATATTGATCCCAGCATCCGTGGAGTCTATTACTGCTTTGTCACACTTTTAATGCCATGGTTCAAAGTATCTTTCCTGCATGAAAGTGGAGCTGTCATCTTAGGACATTACAGTCACATATCAGATTGTCTGGGCTTATGAACTATCAGAAATCTTTGGAACCTGGCAGTAACTTACCATTTTTGAGGCAAGAATGAACCATTTCTAATAATTTAATTATCTAATTTATTGTTTAAATGTAGTTTGGTGTCTTATTATTAAAAAGACGTATAAAAAGGTTTTTATACCCCACATCAAGGACATTTCTAGACAGTTTCGTGCTTAAACTCTTTCAGAGTATGACTGAATGCTGATTTAATGGCTTCTGCAGCTCTGTAACAGTGTTTCTACAGTCATGTACAGCTAGTCAAGTAATGATTTGAGATATTCCCTCCTCTCGTCTTAACTGCTCAGAACATATGAATCTTTTCATATGAGTGTTCTTCCAAAAAAGTTGGGAGGGGGGAGATTTTTTTACATGTCCTGAGTGCTATGAAACTTCAAAACAAGATTCTGCCACACTTCCTTCAAGTCATGTAACAGGAATGCGGTAAGATAAGTAACTCTCCAGAGTACATATTACTTGTGCCTGTGCATTAAGGCATGTTTTCTGGAGAGCTGGCGGTCTCATATTCAACGTCTACATTAGAAAACATAGTATATGGATATCTGAGATATTAAGTCTCACTTGTGGGTCCTTTGGGTATTTCTATATTAGCAAGTAACATAGACTAAGAGGAGCTGATGTATAGATTGAAACAGCTGACACTGAAATGCTGCTGGCAACCCTTCAAATTAAAAAATATTCTTGTTTCAGAGTTGTTCTAGTGTAGTTCAGAAGTATACCTTCCAGTTTAGTTTAATCCAAAAGGAATCAATTCATGTGTTCCAAAACCATGCCCTGATGTAAAACAAAGCACAACCTGAAGTATTATTTCATAAACACACTCAGCTCTGCAGTGGGAAATGCTAACGTTTAAACATTTTCTGTCACTCTGCCCATGTAGAAAGACTTACCATCTCTGTGTGTGTAATCTGTTCACTAATCTCTCACCTATTCAACTGTTTTGAGCACTGAGTCTCATTTATCCCCATCCTGATGGGGATACACTGACTGATTGCAGTGTAATTATTACAAACTATCACTGCCCAGCAAAATAATAAAATAGAGTTCTGCATTTCTCTACTTTCATTAAGGAAAAAAAGCTCTCAGATGATCACACACAGATTTATACTACACACAGAGTCATTCTTGTACCTGTCATGCTGCGTGTACTAGGCAACAGACACTTTTTGGAGTTTGTCTTTTTCCCATCCAAAATGTAGTTTCTAGCAATTTAATCACTTACATTTACAAACCACACCTCACTAGTTATTCAAGACAATGTGACTGTAAGAGAAATCTTTTATTAACTCTGAAGCTACAATGATTGTGATAGATAATATCTGATGTATTTGTTTCTTATCTATCAATTTTAATATGTCACAAAGACCTTTAGAGCCTATACATGAACTTATAGGGAATTGTGATAGCCTACTCCATTTATTTGGCAGAAAGCTCTCAAGACTGCATTACAGGTATGATAGCAAAGTTAGAAGGGACTTGATAATTCCCCAGCTTTTTGCTTACTCCACAAATTTTCATGGGGAATGATGAAAGTAGTGATTGAGGTGTCAGAATATATAATAGGAACAAAAAATACCAGTTCTTGTACCAGAATAAACATTCATAAGTAAAATAGTATAGATACTTCAAAAGGAGACAAAAAAAAAGGCTGAAGGTGGATAATAAAAAGAAATATTAAAAAATAAACAGAGTAAAGAGGCAAACATAGTTTTGAGAATGCAGTACAGAACACACCCTATCAAGACAATTATAATAGAGATCGTCTCTGAATTTAAACAAAAAACACAGTTTTTAATAGTAGTAATGACAGGCTAGAGTCAGGCATATGAAACAAAAAAATAATGGAGTTGAGCAGACATTACAGAAAGCTGTGATTAAGACAGTCTATTTGAATATATGGTTAATATATATTAGTTCTCAAGAAATGCATTGGTTCTATACAGTAGAGATTTTCCTTCTCCAGTTTCCTTCTTATATCATGGTTTTTTAACACTGCCCCCAAAAAAGGTATTTCTGTAGTTGAGGATTCTTACTCCGATAATTGATTTGTTAAAAAAAAAAAAAATCCCATCTCCTTTTTACGGCAAATATATAACATCAAGTGAGTCAAAATAAAATCTATTATAACAAATTTATTCTTAAGACAGAGGTTATGTGTCTAATTATTCATACAACTTTTTTCTCTCAATGGAAAGATGATCATCAAAGAAACATCTGGATGATATTTCCTTCACTTCTGTCACATAAGAATTTTGAGTGTCTAAGACAGAAGATGTTTCTCCCTTGTGATATTGATTGTAGAAGGAATCTGGGAAACGAGCCTATTAATAAGACACCTACCTTTCACATGGCCAAAATTAAGTTAAAGGAATCCCAGTCCTAATTAAGCAAGTTGAATTTAGACACGTGCTTACGAAGAAAGATATGTGTTTTCAAAAATACTGTAAAAGAATAATTTATTTACGCATGAATCTCATTGTAAGTGTGGAAGTGTGTTTGGATACCTTCTCCTAGTTTATTCTTTTTAAAATAAATGAAAAGGGGAAAAATCAAGATAAAAATTGTCTTTTTTAGGAATTCTATAATGATCAGGTTTTTTCCACAACAAAATACAGGTACAAGTAAGAATTAAAAATAAAATTAAATATAGATAAAACTCTACCACCATTTATATATATAAGCCTCTACCACCATTTAAAATTAGAATCAAATTAAAATGACAGATGAAATTTTATATCTAAATCTGTTAGTTACTTTTCTTTAAATGCTCTGTAGACGTGTGTATATTTTAAAATGGAAATGAGAGATACAAAACTGATTGGAGTATTTCTCTCAACAACAGCAGCAAAATATTGGATATTATTATAGAGGTATATATTGAAAATACAGAGCAAGAGATATGGCAGAAACTTATCTACATTTCACCTGTCCAGTATGCATACTTATCCAAGAATTCACCTATTTTTACCCACAGTCCCAGAAGGCCAACAGCATGCTGGGCTGCATCAAGAGAAGGGTGGCCAGCAGGTTGAGGGAGGTGATTCTCCTCCTCTACTCTGCCCTGGTGAGACCCCACCTGGAGTACTGTGTCCAGTTCTATAGCCCCCAACATAAGAAGGACATGGACCAGTTGGAGAAGGTCCAGAGGAGGGCCATGAAGATGATAAGAGGGCTGGAGCACCTCTCCTATGAGGACAGGCTGAGAGAGTTTTGGCTGCTCAGCCTGGAGAAGAGGAGGCTCCGGGAAGACCTGATAGCGGTCTTCCAGTACCTCAAGGGGGCCTACAGGAAAGACAGGGAGGGACTGTTCAGTAGGGCCTGTTGCAATAGGACGAGGGGTAATGGTCTTAAAATAGAGGGAGGTAGATTTAGATTGGATATAAGGAAAAAAATTTTTTACAATATGTGGGTTGTAGAACACTGGAACAGGTTGCCCAGAGAGGTGGTTGATGCCCCATCCCTGGAAATGTTCAAGGCCAGGTTGGATGAGGCTCTGAGCAACCTGATCTAGTCGGGGTTTTCCCTGCTCCTTGCAGGACTAGATGACCTTTGAAGGTCCCTTCCAACCCTAACCATTCTAGGATTCTATGATTCTAACAGACCCTGCTAAAGAATTGCTCCCCATCCTTTTTATAAGCCCTCTTTAGGTACTGGGAGGCCACTATAAGGTCTCCCCGGAACCTCCTCTTCTCCAGGCTGAACAGCCCCAACTCTCTCAGCCTGAACTCACAGTAGAGGTGCTCCAGCCCTCTTATCATCTTCGTGGCCCTCCTCTGGACTTGCTCCACCAAGTCTGTGTCCTTCTTGTGTTGGGGGCTCCAGAACTGGACACAGTAATTCAGGTGGGGTCCCATGAGAGCAGAATAGAGGGGAAGAATCACCTCCCTCGACCTGCTGGCCATACTCCTCTTGATGCAGCCCAAGATACAGTTGGCTTTCTGGGCTCCAAGCACACATTTCCAGCTCATCCATCATCACTCCCAAGTCCTTCTCCTCAGGGCTGCTCTCAACCCATTGTCCATCCAGCCTGTATTTTTGCTTGGGATTGCCCCGATCCACGTGTAGGACCTTGCATTTGGCCTGGTTGAACTTCATGGGCCTACTTCTTCAGCCTGTCAAGGTCCCTCTGGATGGCAACCTTTCCGTCCAGTGTGTCAACTTCATCAGACAGCTTGGGGTCCTCAGTGAACTTGCTGAGGATGCACTCTATCCCACTGTCCATGTCACTGACAAAGATGTTAAACAGGGCCAGGCCCAATATTGACCCCTGAGGAACACCACTCGTCACTGGTCTCTATTTGGACATCGAGCCATTGACCACAACTTGAGTGTTTCCATCCAGCCTTATCCACTGAGTAGTCCATCTGTCAAATCCATGTCTCTCCAGTTTAGTGACAAGGATGTCGTGCGGGACAGTGTCAAATGCTTTGCCAGGTTGATGGCATCAGTTGGTCATCCCTTGTCCACCGATGCTGTAAGCTCATCATACAAGGCCACCAAATTAGTCAGGGATGATTTGCCCTTAGTGAAGCCACGTTGGCTGTCACCAATCACCTCCCGTCACCTCTCACATAGTAGCAATATTGTGAAGGCTTTTTCTCTCTTCCTTAAAATGTACTTTACAGAGAACAGAGAAGCATATTTTCCCACAGATTTTAGACAAATAAAAAGAAATTTATTTTTTATTTATGAGAAAGTAAAAAAAAAGTAGATAATTTCATGAATCCTAGTGCTTTTGATCATATGCTGGGTTCTTTCCCTTTTTTTACATTTCATTCATTGAAAATTCATTAATTTATTTTTTATCAGCCTGTTGAGAATTTCTGTATGACATTCGTGATTGATTCTAAAATAGTAAATCACCCTGTCTGTCAGACTGTTTTATAAACCTTTTAAAGTACTGAACAAACTCTGGAAAGGGAGAATTAGAATTTTAGAGATTGAGTACTTAAAAGCCTAAAATTCAGACTTAATAGCCATATATCTACTTCTACAGTTGGAGCCGAGAATCTGTCTTTTGCATTCTAGTGTATAACTGGTTCGTAGGATTCCTATGTACAAAGATAGCCCAACATATGATATTTAAAAGCACAACAGCATTTATTGCTCTATTATAGCCTTACATAAGTAGTTACTAGCATAAGCAGTTACAGTTCCTAGCATAAGCAGTTACTAGCATATTGCTTTCCCTTTATGAGAGTCTTACCAACCCAACTAAGCTGGAGACACCACCGAGCAGGAGGATGATGATCAGCAGGGTCAGAGCAGAGAAGGAAGGTAGACACAGCACCTTCAGGGCATCCCCTCTTGTTCGTAGGGTGAGCTCTGGGTCCTTTCTCTCTCCTCCGCTCCAAGCCACCTTTGTTTATACCCTCAGCAGATTCAGTGGAAGAGTACTGACTAGGTGTTGATGCACACGTGGCCAACGCATGCAGCAAGGCCTGCCAAGTACATGCCCTGCTGGCTAACAGCAGTTCCTGGATAGCAACAATATACTGCTCAATAACAACCCTCCTAGCTCCCCTCTCCAAGGTTGCTTTCTCACAGCTGTGTGCATCTTGTGAGTTCCCACAGTGGCCCTACATGGACCGTCACTGAAATCCCTCACACATAGGGATGTAATGCAAAAACTAGTCTTAAAGCAATCTTTTACTTCTAAATGAAATCTATGTGTATTTACTATGAATTTGCAAAGTTTAAAAACTTTGCGTTAAAAAGCTAATAGAATAGTTTAGGTTGGAAAGGACCTCTGAAGACCCATAATCCAACTCCATGGTCACAAAAGAGTCAAACAGATCAGGCTCCTTAAGGCTTTTAATATCTTCAAGGTTGGAGATAACACAACTCCTCTGGAAAAATTTTTCTGGTGGTTGACCACCCTTGTAGTGAAAAAGATTTTTGAGGTTTTTGCTTGTTGCAACTTCTGAATGCTTTATTTGTGCTTTTGCTGTTCACATTTTGTCCTGTCTATTCCTTTTCTGCAAAACTGCTTCTCAGCAAATTGTTTCTGGGGATTCATTGTCCTAGATGCAGGATTCTGCATTTCCTTTTTTGAACTTCATGAAATTTCTTTCAGGCCTTTTCTCCAGCCTGCTGATATCTCCCTAAATAGCACCACTGCACTAGAGTATATAACTGATCCTCAAACATCTGTAAACTTTCCAAGAGTTTACTCGTCCAATTGTCCCTATCTTTAATGAACATGTTCAACAGTATTGAAGTCGACATCCACCCCTGAGGGACACTACTGATAATCAGCTGCTGCCTGAGTTTTGGATCATGAGGGCTCTTTGGGCCTAGCAGTTCAGCCTGTTCTCCATCTATTTCGTACTCCACTTACCCAATCCATGTCTCACCAATTTGGCTACAGAGCTAAAAGAGCAAGAAGTAGGTTGAACAAAAGTGCAAATATACAAGAAGGCTACTATACATGGCAAATAAGGAACAAAACTTATAAGTTTGCCATATATATCTCAAATTATAATACTAATTTGCGTCCCTCAGGGGTCCGTGCTGGGCCCAGCCCTGTTCAACATCTTTGTTGGTGACATGGACAGTGGGATAGAGTGCACCCTCAGCAAGTTCGCCAATGACACCAAGCTGTGTGGTGCCGTCGACACACTGGAAGGGAGGGATGCCATCCAGAGGGACCTTGACAGGCTGGAGAGGTGGGCCCGTGCCAACCTCATGAAGTTCAACCAGGCCAAGTGCAAGGTCCTGCACCTGGGTCATGGCAATCCCAGGCACAAATACAGGCTGGGCGGAGAATGGATTGAGAGCAGCCCTGAGGAGAAGGACTTGGGAGTGCTGGTGGATGAGAAGCTCAACATGAGCAGGCAATGGGCCCTTGCGGCCCAGAAGGCCAACTGCATCCTGGGCTGCATCAAGAGGAGCGTGGCCAGCAGGTCGAGGGAGGTGATTCTCCCCCTCTGCTCTGCCCTGGTGACACCCCACCTGGAGTACTGTGTCCAGTTCTGGAGCCCCCAGCACAAGAAGGACATGGACCAGTTGGAGAAGGTCCAGAGGAGGGCCACGAAGATGATAAAAGGGCTGGAGCACCTCTCTTATGAAGACAGGCTGAGAGAGTTGGGGCTGTTCAGCCTGGAGAAGAGGAGGCTCCGGGGAGACCTGAT
Source organism: Chlamydotis macqueenii (assembly GCF_036417535.1). Classification (NCBI taxonomy): domain Eukaryota; kingdom Metazoa; phylum Chordata; class Aves; order Otidiformes; family Otididae; genus Chlamydotis; species Chlamydotis macqueenii. The sequence goes on along the minus strand of NC_141557.1, from coordinate 146,928,282 downwards.
AGCAGTCTTCCAGTACCTCAAGGGGGCCTACAAGAAAGATGGGGAAAGGCTGTTTAGTAGGACCTGTTGCAATAGGACGAGAGTAATGGTTTTAAAATAGACGGGGGTAGATTTAGATTGAAAATTAGGAAAAAATTTTTTACGATGCGAGTTATAGAACACTGGAACAGGTTGCCCAGAAAGGTGGTGGAGGCCCCATCCCTGGAAATGTTCAAGGCCAGGCTGGATGAGGCTCTGAGCAACCTGATCTAGTCGGGGATAGCTCTGCGCCTTGCAGGGGGGTTGGACTAGATGACCTTTGAAGGTCCCTTCCAACCCTAACCATGCTATGATTCTATGATTCTATGATTCTAATTATTGGTAAGTGATTAAAACCCCCAAACAGTTTGTTTCAGGAGTTCCAAATAGATCTGGGTGGTCCTTTATCTTCTTTTTTTCAGCCATATACAATTATTGTGGAATGATACAATCTAGTAAAAACAATATGATGCACAGCTAATAACAAATTTTATAGCAGCAACTTTCTCTCCTGAGCATTTCAAGATTGATTGCAAATTCTGTGTAAGTATCAGCTCTCATTCTTCTAGAATTGAGTTCAACACATTTTAAGTAAGGCACAGGAGTGTTACTCTTGTTTATGGCAAGATTTTAGGCAGGTAGTATTTAAGTGGGCAGAACATAGGTTCTCTCCAATATGTACTGCTCTGACTGGCCAACACTGATCAAAAGATACAATGTGTTCTGTGTTCTCAGTAGGGAGGAATAAAGATTAATATATGACTGATTTTACTACTTGCTTGAGTCTCAGTTTACCTTAAGGATTTCTTTTTTACTTTTGACATGCATTAACGTTATGAACCTTTTCACATTTGGTGAAATTTCACTCCTGTGTGATCTATTCCAGTATGTTATTCTCTTACATGCAACGTTTTCATGATCTGCTAGTATAGTGCAGTAAAATTTACTAATTCCATGTTTTAGTGATATTTTTTCTAAATTAAAAATGAGCATTAGACATTTTAAATAATTAAAACAGGTGGCAAAAATTAATTCTATAAAAACAGCAGATTGTTGAATCGTTTCTCAAAACTTTATGGAAAGTAGGAAAATTTTGGATTTACAGAGCTTCCTGATTAGAAAAATGTAATGGAGCAAAAATGGATTGAAAAGCTGACTTTAAAAAAAAAAAAATTTTTTTCTCCCTTCTCTGCTAGGTTCTGTAGCTACTGCTTGTCGTGATCCTGGTGTCCCCATGAATGGAACTAGAAATGGGGATGGAAGAGAACCTGGAGACACTGTCATTTTTCAATGTGACCCTGGCTATGAACTGCAAGGAGATGAGAGAATAACCTGCATTCAGGTAGAAAATCGGTACTTCTGGCAACCCAACCCACCAGTCTGTATAGGTATGCAGAAAAAATAATGATTTCCTAAATTTTGAAATTCTAGCATAAAGAATCACACTGCTCTATGAACTTCCTCTAAAGAACAAATGCATACAAGTGCACATCTGATGAATTATTCTGTATAAAGCTTGGACAGATATTACCAAAATCTTTCCTCTGTAGTTGTTAGTATAATAGTTCTTATCCTTTCCCTCTCAAGGTCATAACATTTATAATTTTATGATCTCTGACAGAAAAAAAACCAAGAAAGTAAATTTCAATGCCACTATTAACTTTGCCTTAAAACTTGGAAAATGGTGATAAGTGTAGAGGATCTAGTTAAAGTTCATACGACTGTATGTACAAAATATCAGGCAGATGACCTAGTAGATTTATAGATCAGGTAAAATTATGCAAGGACTTAAGTGAGATGCAACAGGAGAGAATGAGAAGATGGTAGTCTAATTTATCTGTCAGTCTTCATTGTTTTAGAAAGAACAAAGTTTTCATTAGTAAAAATTATAATGTACCATTTCTTTCTGGAAATACTGTCTCAGTCTCTAATGCTATTGTGATTAATGTAGCTCATGTTAAATGGATTTTAAAAGTACTTAACTTGGTTAACTGAATCATGGTGAAAAGTAATAAGAAATCACACAAGTCTCTAGTAGATAGTAGCCTTCCAGTAATCTTTCCTGAGACAATTCTAATAATTATTATTATTGATCTAGAAAATATCTAAACTACCACTTCTAAAGCCTCATGTAGAGGTAGAGTGATAAATAATCACGGGGTTATGCATCTGACTCATTTCGTAAATAATGTAATGATGCTTATTTCTAATATGTTCTTTAATGAAGTCAAATGTGATATGATGTAGAATGATAGAAGATTTTGTTTCAGAGGACAGCAGCTGTTGACTTGGAATTCCCTGCTAAGGTAACCTGCTAAGTAGGATCTGTGAGTTTGATGGTGCACAAAAAAAAGGAAAAATGGGCTACTTCAAGGAAGTGCAAGTGGAAGAATATTGAATAGGCCAGTTGCAGTGGTATTACTCTGAGTCACATTGTTATGAGATACTGTACTTACTGTGCTGTCCAAAGCAGAACTGCCTGAAAGAAGTGTCTGAAAGGAGGACAGTAAAACAAGGGCACTTAAAATATTCAAACAAGAACCCTTGGGCCCAGAGTGGTGTAGAGTGGGCACTGCAACTGTGAGAACATCAGCTCCACAAAGGCATTCTTCCTGCTTTGCTGGTACTCTGGTCCTGGGCAGACATTGAAGGGAGGAGCTATCCAGAGACCACAACTGCTAGAAGGACTTGCATAGCTTTCAAATATTCTCTTGCTTTTAATAAACTTAACTTGAGATTAACTGCTGCAAAATAAAATCTGCATCCTGTTTAAGTATGCTTGCATGCATACACATCCCCTCCATGTATGTTTACAGACAGGTATTTGCAAATATATTACCGTACTGGCCTGGTGTCTGTGGTTATTCTACTTACCGTGTCAAGGTGTTATTTTCTCCATTCTTACTCTCCTTACTGTTGCTTCCTGAGTAGTGTGAGTGTATGGGCTTGAGGACAAGAACTGCCTACACTATTTTCTGGAAGACTGCAGAAAAATATTTTATTGCTCATCTCTTATGTTTCTTTTATACCTAAATATGAATTTGATAAGTGATAATTGAACATCTGTAGGTATTTAAGGGAAAAAGTAAAAGAAATTACAGAGCTCTAGGAACAGGCCTTATAATTAATATATTGTATAATACTGACTGTCGTCATATATTAATATATTGATATATATAATTATTGACTCAATACTGAGTTGATACTATTAAATAGATTAAATGTAGATGGTCACCTGTCATCTGTCCTTAGTACCTGTGTAAATATGTATGCACTAGTTTTCCTAACTGCATGCATGCATTTGCCTAATACTTGTTATTTTCAGACTTTATGCACAGACACCTACTGTACATAGAGTGGCAAGAGTGCTTATTATTTATTGGTCAAATATCAGACAGGACATTATTTTATATTGATTTCCTATAATGATACATTTTTTTAAGGAATGTGAGCTTCTAATAGATCCAAGTGGGGTGTGCAAACCTTGGCTTGGAGGCCAAAGATTTCAAAATTGTCTGTTGTAGTTTAGTACACTCTGAAGTTCTTAAGTTTTTTTTTCCAAACTTGTAATATATTCACCTATATTGTTTCCATGTGTGTAAATCAAACTGTACAAGGCTTACTCTACATATAACTTCAACATCATCATGGTTTATCAAATTTTAGAAAAAATAAACATCATTGTGATGGAAGAATAAGAGGCAGGGATAACTCCTGAGGTGTATTGTTGCAGCATGTTCTAGATTGATTTTAGTAGTTTTTTTGCACTCCAAACTGTCTTTTTGAATTATTAGTGCTCAAACTAGGTAAATGGACTTGTTAATTGTTCTTAGTTGTGGGACTACCTTGGTTGTTTAGATTCCTTCAGTCTTGCCTGTAACAAAATTTTAAGAATATCTTAGTTTCAAAGGTAATAGCAATGGGAAAATTATGAAAAGCTGAATATTGATTCATCTATCTGAATGAATGATGAAAATTAGAGGTTCTTCTATACTGAAGCTATTCTGACAAAGTATAAATTCCAGAATATATCTCTGCCAAAAGACAGTCCTTTGGCTTATGGCTATGATGCCCAAAATATCTAGGTGTTTTCTACTCCAAAGACTTCCCAGATACAATATTGTTTAGGTACTAGAATCTTAAATGATGATATTCACATAGTTTGCTCAAGGATAACATTAAAAATACTGGCATGGAAAGTGTCATTTTAGAATTCGGGTTTACCGTACATTTAGGTGATTTAAGGAATGTCTCCCAGAATTTTCAGGCTTTCTTCAGAATTTATGAGGTCAATTCTTTTTTTTTCTTTTTTTTTTTTTTAATTATGACTTGATTTATTTTGTTTCTATTGTTTCATTTTAAGCAAGTTCTTGGTTTCCATTTTTATATCTATGGAAAAGTTTTTTTTTTGTAAAGAGTGAATTCCAGTGATACTTTCCTTAAAATGGGATCCATATGACACTAAAGTAAAGGAAAATTTCAGCAGTTATTTCATATTTAATTACAATTACTTAAATATAACTACAGATTAGATATAAGGAAGAAATTTGCTATGATGGGGATGGTAAAGCACCTGAACAGGTTGCCCAGAGAGGTTGTAGATGCCCGATCCCTGGAAAGGGCAGGTTGGACCGAGCTCTGAGCAATCTAATCTAGCTGAAGATGTCTCTACTCATGGCAAGGGGGTTGGACTAGATGACCTTTAAAGGTGCCTTCCAATTCAAATCATTCTATGATTAGTTAATGTATGTTAATTTTAAAAATAACTAATGAAACCACATATTCTGTTTCTTTTATTAAAATGGAATTCAATGAATAAATAAATAAATAAAAGCCAGAATAGTACTGGAATAGTACATTGTTACCTTCCAGAAAAATTAAATAGGTTTTAGATATTAAAAAAACCCATACTGTACTTCCTCCCATAGCAACAGTGCTAAGATCATCATACAGACAGTCTGTCTGACATATTGCTTACTTAACACTGTGTCTACACAGAGGTTTATAAAGACAGATTGACATAACCTACACCTAGTTTTCACTGTGTGATACATTAGAAATACATTTTTTTTTATATTGTATTGACATTTGCCTTTCTTTTTAGATGGGCTGTTATATTGGTTCAGTCTCACGTCTTGTGTGTAAGCCTTTAAAAGACGGGTGTCCTTTAAGCTTAGTTTTCAGAGCTGGTCTGCTCTCAGTTAAAACCAAAGTTATTAATAATAACCTTGCACACATTCAATTCAGAAAATTATAGATTCTGAAATAGACAAGATTTTAAATCAAGCACACAGAGAAAGAGTCTTTAAATTACTTTAGAGAAGAGAGTAAACAGGAAAAGGTAACATTAATAACATTTTTTTATTAAATGATATTGACTTTCTCAACTGAGTATCTAATGAATTAAAAAATAAAATAATCTGAAGCTGTTGTATCTGAAGAAAATTCTACCTGAGAGATATTTTACAAAGTTGAATATTAATAGGGTATTTTACTACTGTTAATGGTATAGCTTGAAATAAAATACATTTTGACTGTCCAACTTCGTGTACTTTCCATTTGTTCCCAGAAGGTTCTCTTTGATTATTAACCAGAACTTGGGAAGGATTAAATCAAAGAACTAGTCTCACTGAAACAGAAAAAGTAACTGCTAAGGTGTGTAAATGAAAGAGTAAGTAGATGAGAAAAGAGCTACTAATATGAAAATATTCTATTAATGAACTTAACAGAAAACTAAACCAAATCAAGACAGTATCAGAAGAGTATCATGAATTAAGACATTGGCAGAAAGTAGTCTGAAACAAGGACATAACAGATTTGAGTTAACATCTTTGTATCATCGTATGAATGTTCAAGGTGTGTAAAAAATATCATCAGACTGATACAGTTTAAGGGTCATTTCAGTGAAGCTTGGTTACTATGAATAACCTTCATGTCCTATTTGGTATTCGTTATATTTTCATTCTTGAAATACACAAGTAGTGCAGCCTGAACCATTAAAGTACTTCAAGAGCATGAATGTACAGAGTTATACAGAAGCACATTAGTTCCAGATGATGAGCAGCCTTTATTTTCTATACAGCCTCACAGTTCCAAACTCTTTTGCATTAACTTTTAGTTTGGTGAGATAGAAAAAGGTTACAGTAACCTCTGTTACAGATAAAGGAAGCATATTGTTTTGTAATAATTTCATTGAAGCAAAAGAATATTAAATAAAAGATGTTTCTGATTAGAAGAAAATACCAATTTTAATATTGTGAAGTCAGAAAAATTGCCGTTATTATCCTTATTTTAAAACTAAGTAGATGTTTTGTACTAAATTAAACATCTCCAGCCTTTTCCCCTTGTACCTAAATTCTCTAGCAAATGAAAGCCTCTGAGAAAATGCTATCATGATAAAATTTATGTTTGGCGATTGTTAAGAGAAGCAAAGAACAAGATGGTGTTTCAGCTTTCAACTGCTTTTACACAAAATGGCGATTCTGGAAATTAATTACCACTTAGAGTACCAAAACATAATTTAAGATTCTAACTTTGTTTTTATTTTCAAAGTAATTTAGCTATCCATTGCTCCCTTTTAATATAAGAAAAATATGTAAAATGTAGAAAGACTATACTCATATGTGTTGTAACTGTGGATACATTCATCTACTTAAGTTTTCTATTTGCACTACATGAATTGTTAAATGACTTGTGATTTATTTTGTGACATTAGAAAATACTGTGTATATTTCCCACTCACTGGATTTATATCTGTACCTATCATCTTGATCTGTACAGATCAGCTGGAGTGTCATCACACGACACATACAGGACAACCAAGTAATCAAGCCCAGTCAGCATGAGTTTATGAAAGGCAGGTCCTTCTTGACTAACTTGATCTCCTTCTATGACAAGATGACTTGCTTAGTGAATGAGGGAAAAACTGTGGATCTTGTTTACCTGCACTTTAGTAAAGCCTTTGACACCATTTCCCACAGCATTCTTCTGGAGAAACTGGCTGCTCACGGCTTGAATGGACTTACTTTGCTGGGTAAAAAACTGACTGATTGGCCGAGCCCAGAGTTGTGATAAATGGAGTTAAACTCAGTTGGCAGCCAGTCACAAGTGGTGTTCCCCAGGCCTCAGTATTGGGGCCACATCTGTTTAATATCTTTATCAATGATCTGGATGAGGGAATTGAGTGCTCCCTCAGTAATTTTGCAGATGACACCAAATTGGACAGGAGTGTTGAACTGCTTGGAGGTAGGAAGGCTCTAGAGGGGGATCTGGACAGGCTGGATCAATGGGCCGAGGCCAATTGTATGAGATTTAATGAGGCTAAGTGTATGGTCCTGCACTAGTGTCACAACAACCCCATGCAATTCTACAGGCTTGGGGAAGAGTGGCTGGAAAGCTGTCTGGCAGAAAAGGACCTGAGGGTATTGGTCAACAGCCATCTGAATATGAGCTGACAGTGTGCCCAGGTGGCCAAGAAGGCCAACAGCATTCTGGCTTGTATCAGCACTAGTGTGGCCAGCAGGAGCAGGGAAGTGATTGTGCCCCTGTACTCAACACTAGTGAGGCTGCACCTTGAATACTGTGTGCAGTTTTGGGCCCCTCAGTACCAGAAGGATTTTGAGTTACTGGAGTTTGTCCAGAGAAGGGCAATGAAGCTGGTGAAGGGTCTGGAGAATAAGTCTTATGAGGAGCAGCTGAGAGAACTGGTGTTGTTTAGTCTAGAGAAAAGGAGGCTGAGGTGAGACCTTACTGCTCTCTATAAATACCTGAAAGGAGGTTGTACTGAGGCAGATGTCAATCTCTTCTCCCAAGTAACAAGAAACAGGATGAGAGGGAACAGCCTCTTATTGCACAAGAGGAGGTTTAGATTAGGTATTAGGAAAAACTTCACCAAAGGGTTATCAAGCGTTGGAACGGGCTTCCCAGGGAAGTGGTGGAGTCACCATCCCTGGAGGTACTTGAAAGACATGTAGATGTGCTACTTAGGAACCTGTTTAGTGGTGGATTTGGAAGCTAATTAAGTTAAGTTAATTGTTGGACTCAATGATCTTAAAGGTCATTTCCAACCTAAATGATTCTGTAAGTGATTTAAATATCCTTTGAGCTTACAGAATCTCTGTTACAGAAGGCCTGAGCAATAAACTCATTTCCCTGGTACTGCAGATTATCATTTTGTAGAATTCAATTTTGCAGAATGATAATTCTTTCTAAATCTTATCTAGAATTTTTAAATAAAATTTAAGAATTTCTTTCGAAAAATATCTTGAGAAAACAGGCTTATTTTTCTGTTCCTGTATGAAAACTCAGTTAAAGAATGCTGAATTAAAAAAACTTCATGAGGGCAGTGATATTTTAATTCTTTTTATTAAATCTTACATTTCTGGATTACAAACATACAACATTTAGGAACCTCAAAATCACACAGAGAAATGTTTTTGTTCTATTCTGCATGTGCTTGGAATTTATTCTATTAATCTCTGAGTATGAAAACTACAATTACTGGAATATTTTTATTGAATTTCATCTATATTATATCAGTCTTGATCTGAATTACTAATCAGTGCTGTCTGGTGAAAGTGCAGGTAGTTGCATTATCAGTGTTAAGTAGATCATATTTTATAACCTGAGAAGCTTTTATAATGCCTTTAACAAGAAGTAGAAAGTGGAAAACTTATTCAGTCAAGTTTTTTTTTTTTATGTCTGCAGCCAGAGTGTTTTTCAAGTCCACAGTATTTTCAGAAAAGCCTTACAATAATGTTATGCAAGCAAATAAAAGGACACTGAGTTTAAAAACAAGTTCTTAGCTTAGTAGTATTTGTATTTGTCTAAGGAGAAACGTGAATACATTTTTTGTTTCTATTAAAGCTTTTTAAATGCTTCCTTTTTTCCTTGTTTAACTTTTGGAGGACATTAAATGTCAGTGAACAGATTGCTGGTACTCGCTTCTTTTTCTCTTTCCTTCTTTCCTCAATTCCAATTTATGTTTATTCACAGCTCCCTGTGGAGGAAACTTGACTGGTTCATCAGGTTTTATACTTTCACCAAACTTCCCTCATCCTTATCCCCACAGCAGAGATTGTGACTGGACTATCACTGTTAATAATGATTATGTTATATCGCTAGCATTTATCAGGTAAACTGCTACTTGCTTGTACTTTTTCAAGTCATGTTTGTAACTTTATTATTGGCAGTTGTTCAGAGCTTTATAGGGTAACATATATATACTTACTATAACTATCAAAGTGATTAGTAATTGTTATCTTTGTTAGCAGTCACAACAAATACACTATTGAATACACATAGAGGTGGAGCTTGGGAGCTCATTGCTTGTCTTCGGTTAAAAGCATTCTTAGTTTACACTGTCTAATATGGAAGTAGATGGTGCTCAATTTACCAAGATTCTCCTCCCAAAAAGGCAGCATGAAGTAACTCACTGAATTATCCCCAACCCAGAAGGATGGTCTTTAATGATGAAGCCTATTGATTCATCATATTTTACCTGCTATTTAAGCAAAATTTCAAAAGTTGTCTTATTAGTTCATATCATTTCAGGATACTTCAACATGATACTTCCTTTTCTTCTGGTTATTAAATTGAATTGTTTTAACATTCTCCTTTATCACAATGCAAGATTCAATTTAGCATAATAGAATCCACAGAGGAAATTTTGCTGTCTGCATTTTATCTAATTCATAAAGTAAATTAGTATACATATTATGTGTGAAAAATATGCATCCCATCTGGGGCATATGGTGATTTCACAGAAAAGTTAAAAATTGTACTTGTAATGTCCCATCAAATTTAGTCCTTCTTAAGCTGGATGTTCTATAGTAGTGACTTTATTGTTCTGAACAGTGATGAAGGTCATCACTAAACTGACTTGTTTAGTGACGTAGGTCATACAGTTATCTATTCTTGGTGCTCAGTGATATAGATTGTGTTTTCCAATCAAATTAATCACTCAATCATATTTACATAAGTAGCAATTTAACTATTTTGTTGGTAATTTCAGAATGCTGTAAGTTGCTAAGCAACTTTCCACTGTGCAGTAGCACTTTTTTTTTTTTTTTGTATGGTGAAATATCATGAGCTTAAAATATTTAAGAATATTCTACTCTTTATATTGTACATTCAGGTACAAGAGATCCTCCATCTTAGAATAAAGAAAAAATATTTTACAGTGTGACTCAGTATAGCATGTGAATAGTTTGTAGATCCCAAATATTGCCAAATTGTTCTTAAAATCTACACAATTGCTATGATTCCTGACAGAAGCTGACAAGCTTAGTCTTAGTCAAAGCAGACTGCATACTTAATGAGATTTGACTAACTTACGACACATGGACTGTTCCAGAGTGAGTAAAAAAATGCTTTCTGTGTAGAAAAGCAAACTCTGGTACTCCACTGAGTACTGTTAAATATGCTTTTGAGTGGCACTTGTTCTTGCTAACCCTTCTAAACTCAAGAGAAACTGTCACTTTAAAAATTGAAACTGTTAACATTAGACTTTTGCATTTCTTCTGCAAGTAAATATTTTTGAAATAATCCAAAATTTAAAAATATTTTCCCTGAAGATGTATCAGGTCTTCAATGTAAATTTATTTTAATTAGGAGGTAGTGTCGAGTAGAGACAAAATAATTCTAATGGTTGGACTTTCATTCTTTTACTAACAATAATTTTTAAACTTTTTTTGTACAGGGACAATCTTAAAGTAAATTTGGTTAACTCTCTGCCCTTAACTAAAATTAAGTTCAAAATTAATGAATTAAGTTATTTAATTAACTAGAGTTACACAATTAACTAAATTAATTACATTTTAAAAATAACTAAAATTAAATTCAAAAGAAAATATGAGGTTTTGATACTACACCTTTTAATTTAAACTGATTATAGGCAAAATGCTTCTTGCTCTTCAGGTTTACTAGAAGATCATCTGGCTGTGTGAAAGTGTTCAGTCTGACTGGGAGCTGTATATACTCTACTCTGCAACTACATTGTTTATTTCTCTAAAGCATTAGAAATATTGTTATTACTTTTTTTTATCTATTTAAAAAGTTTACTGTTTTTCCTAACTAGCAGCAAACATATTATTTCTAAGCAAAGAATCAATAAATATAGTATTTCCTTGTTTTCTGATAAAACACTTCTACAAACCATTGTTCTGACAGTGGACATTTTTTTCCTTTAATGAAAAAAGTGTTAGTAAACTTTTTTTTCAAGCTATTAAGAGTGAAAATGTTAGCCAAAGCATATTCTGTCTAATATTTCTCTTTTTTTCTTCTGCAGTTTCAGTATAGAACCAAATTATGATTTTCTTTATATCTATGACGGGCCAGATGGTAATAGCCCACTAATTGGAAGCTTTCAAGACAGCAAGCTGCCAGAAAGAATAGAAAGCAGTTCAAATACCATGCATCTGGCTTTTCGAAGTGATGGATCTGTTAGTTTTACTGGATTCCACCTAGAGTACAAAGGTAAATAAAATTATTTTTCTTTTCTATTAAAAAAGCTTGATGCATGAGTGTACATTTTAATCTATTTTAATTTCTCATAGTTTTCTGCCTGATATTATTTGGTTCTACCTAAGAGTATGATAATATTTATTATCTATGCATACAAAATATGTTATAAGGGTACTAATTTAAGATAAAGCTTTTAATATTACTTTACTTGGCTGATACATGATAATGTTAAATGCATGATTCCAAAGAAAAAAAAATTCAGACAGCAGTTTACATGTTCCAAAAATAATGATGCAGTGACAAAACCTAACAGCATATATATGTGCTTTTTCCAGAATATAATTTATTTTTCTTTTTCTTTTACATAGTAGGGCATGTTGGCATATGTGCATTTCAGATCCTGTAAGATGAAACGACGTGCTAGAATTTAGGACACCAATATTGAAAATAAAAAAATATTTTGGCTAGACCTTTGTATGATGGGCCATGGTAGAGCTGTCTCCCTGTCTCAGTCAGATCTGTCTAAGGTCATAACACAGTAAACAATAAAATACAGGCTTGTGAAATTCATAACCAATAGAGTTTTCATAACTGCCTCTGCACAGCTCAAGAAACAGAAATGTTTCATATTAAATGAATATGAAAATATCCAATAATCAGTAAAGACAACAAGAGGGAAAATATGGATCTTGGTAATATAGGGGCAACACAACCTAACCTCCTTGAACTTATTTTCTTCTCAGTTTTTTTTTCTGAAAGCAAGTAGTAAATGCAAAGGTATACAAGGGAAAGACATATGTTTGTTGCTTTGGCAAACCCACTAAGTCTCCTTTTACTTTCCTAAAGTTATTGGATTCTATAGATGTAACAGAAGTTGTTTCCACAGTATGAGATAGTTCTGAAAAGTTAAAAGTAGGTCTCAAACATGTTGACAGTAAGCCCAGATGTATGTACTGTTCCACATAACTTAAAGATATTTCTTCTTCCTTCTCAATTAAATTGAAGAGTGATAAATGCAGATGGAAGTGCTGTAGAAAGCAGTTCAGAGACACAGAACTTCTAAAGAACAAGAAAGTATATTGATTTTTCAAAGGGTCCAATCTTTTTCTTCTGTGCTGATTAATACCGTCTTGTCTCAGGGAATTAAAGGATTTCTCCCATCCACCAATCTAAGTATGAAGGATATTAATTATGGACACAGTCTCTTCTCATTCTTGATCTAGACTTAAACAAAGAAGTGAACCACTGTACGTTGGAATTAAGGCACAATACTATTTCTAACATTATTACTAGCCTGTGTATTCCACTAAGATCTCTTATTTCTTTCTGTGCTTACAGGATTTATGACGCCAAAGAAATTATGTGTATTTTTCACCACATTGGTAAAGGGACGGGAAATCTAAGTAATGGGAGAATGTGGGCATTAGATTACATGTTGGTGTGGATATATGTAAGTTAGGGGAAGTTTGAGAAAGAAATCAACCTAATCCTAATTTTCCCTGTTTACCCAATATGATTATATCTCTTGCTTTTCTCAGACTATCTCGAGTATGCATTTCAACATCTACCTTAGAACAATGAGACATAAACAAAAGGAAGCATTTTAATTCTTATTAAAAAAATTTAAAAGATTATTAAATTTAGACAACTCAAAATCCCTTAAGAAGAGGACCAGCTTACTCAGTGAATTACTCCATTTTTACTGGGACTATCTGCTAAAAATGACATGGCACAGCTTAACTTATTTAGGGAGTATCATAAGAACACTTACTGTGAGGCTGCACCTGGAATACTGTGTTCAGATTTGGGCTCCGCACTACAAGAAGCACGCTGAGGTTCTGGAGCGCATCCAGAGAAAAGTATCAAAGCTGGTGAAGGGTCTAAAGAAGAAGTCTTGTGAGGAGCACCTGAGAGAAATGAGGTGGTATAGTCTGGAGCAAAGGAGATTCAGGGGAGATCTTATCGCTCTCTGCAACTACCTGAAAGTTTGTAGTGAGGTGGATATCATTCTGTTTTCTCAAGTAACAAGAAATAGGATGAGAGGGAACAGCCTCAAGTTGTGCGAGAGGAGGTTTAGACTGGATATTAGGAAAAGTTTCTTCACCCAATGGATTATCAAGTGTTGGAACAGGCTGCCTAGGGAAGTGGTGGAGTCACCATCCCTGGAGGTATTTAAGAGACGTGTAGATGTGGAGCTTAGGGACATGGTTTAGTGGTGGACTTAGCAGTGTTAAGTTAATGGTTAGACTCAATGATCTTAAGGGTCATTTCCAACCTGAATGATTCTATGATTTTCTGATTCCATTAATCTATGTCTTAAAACTTGAAATTCCTGTAACTTATTAATTGGCAAAAAAAAAAGCAGTTGTAAAGATTCTTTAAAAATTTTTGTTAGTTTCTTGCATAGTGGATTTTAAATATCAAAATAATATAAGCATAGTATCTGCAACATAAAACTGATGCATTTAATTTATACAAAATTAATAATTACATTATCGAGGAGAAAACTCTTAATACAATGTTTTATGAGCATAGTGTCTTTTTTTTTATTTAGAATGATTGACTTGGTAGGGAACATACAGAGCAGCAGACTTCAGGGAAGAGTTATTAATGGTGTGATATATCATAAATAGGAAGGAAAAGGCAGAGGAAGGTAAAGAATGGATTTAAGGTGTACATCTAAGAAGTTTTAAATTGAATAATAGCTGCCATTTTGTGAAGGATTAACATTTTCAAGAGCAGAGAATGGTTAGATTAGTTGAGGGAACCAACTACAGATGATATTTTTGTAGGTGCCTGACACAGACCAGCTGTCCAGATGATACCTTCACAGAGAATTTTAACCATCCCAAGAGCTACTGCAAGGACAATGTGGCTTAGCACAAGCAGTCCAAGAGATCAATTGAGTGTGTCCATGACAATTTTTTGATGCAGGTGATCCCCTAGCTCACTAGGGCAAATGCTGCAATGGACCCAATGAAAAGAAAATTGAAAAGGTTTTTGGTACTTAATACCTTTCTACCTTGTTTTTTACTGGTATATTTTGGCCCTAGTTGTCTCTGACCCTACTAATAGGGTTTGTGGGAGTGCAGCACTATCCACAGTGGAGGAAGAAAGAGTTAGGAAGCAATTAAGCCATCTGGTTGTACATATATCCATGGGTACAGATGAGGTGCATCCAAGAGTGTTGAGGAAGCTGGCTGATGCCACTGCAAAGCTGCTTTCTGTCATCTCTGAAAGGTCATAGCATTTAGGGTGGTTCCCAGTGATTAGAAAAGGTAAATGTCACATGCACCTTGAAGAAGAGCAAGAATCATAGAATCATAGAATTTTTAATGTTGGAAAAGACCTCCAAGATCATCAAGTCTAACCATGATTCTAACACCACCATGCCTACTAAATAATGTTCTGAAGTACCACATCTACACGTTTTTTGAACTTCTCCAAGGATGGTGACTCCACCACTTCCTTCAGCAGCATGTTCCAGTGCCTGACCACTCTTTCACTAAAGAAGCGTTTCCTAATATCCAACTTAAACATCCCCTGCTGCAACTTGAGGCCTTTTCCTCTTGTCCTTTCTCTAGTAACTTGGAAGAAGAGACCAACACCCACCTCCCTACAACCTCCTTTCAGGTAATTGTAGAGAGCAATGAGGTCTCCCCTCAGCCTCCTCTTCTCTAGACTAAAGAATCCCAGTTCCCTCAGTTGCTGCTCATAAGGCTTGTGCTCGAGACCACTCATCAGCTTCATTGCCCTTCTCTGGACGTGCTCCAGCAACTCAATGTCCTTCTTGAAGTGAGGGGCCCAAAACTGAACACAGTATTCAAGGTGTGGCCTCACCAGTGCCAAGTACAGGGGGACGATCACTTCCGTGCTCCTGCTGGCCACACTGTTCTTGATGCAAGCTAGAATGCTGTTGGCTTTCTTGGCCACCTGGGCACACTGCTGGCTCATGTTCAGCAGGCTGTCCATCAGCATCCCCAGATCCCTTTCTGCCAGGCAGCTTTCCAGCCACTCCTCCCCAAGCCTGTAGCGTTGCATGGGATTGTTGTGACTCAAGTGCAGGACTCGGCACTTGGCCTTGTTGAACCTGAACCTCATACAGTTCACCTTGGCCCATTGGTCCAGCCTGTCCAGATCCCTCTGCAGATCCTTCCTACCCTCAGGCAGATTGATACTCCCACAAGGTCTGGTGTCTGCAAACTTACTGGGGCAGCACTCAATCCCCTCATCCAGATCATTGACAAAGATATTAAAAAGAACTGGCCCCAGCACCAAGCCCTAGGGAACAGAGCTTGTGACTGGCCACCAATTGAATTTAATTCCACTCACCACAAGTCTGGGCTCAGCCATCTGGACAGTTTTTAACCCATCATAGAGTACACGTGTCCAAGCCATGAGCTGCCATAGATGAGCAAGAAGCTCCTGGACAAACTGAAAGAGAAGAAGGAAGCCTAGAGAGGGTGGAAGCGGAGACAGGTAGCCTGGGAGGACTACAAAGAGGCTGTGCAAATAGCCAGGGATCAGGTGAGCAAGGCTAAAGCCCTGATGGAATTTATTCTGGCCAGGGATGTCAAAAACAACAAGAAAGGCTTCTATAGGTATGTAGGGGACAAAAGAAGGTCCAAGGAGAATGTAGGCCCCCTCCAGAAGGAAACCGGTGTCCCAGTTACCCGAGACATGGAGAAGGCTGAGGTGCTCAATGGCTTTTTTGCCTCAGTCTTCACTAATAAGGGCTCTTGTCTCACCACCCAAGCTGTGGAAGGCACAAGCAGGGACTGCGAGGATGAAGAACTGCCCACTGTACTGGAAGAGCAGGTTACAGAACATCTGAGGAACTTGAAGGTGCACAAGTGCATGGGAACTGATGAGATCCATCCGTGGGTCCAGAAGCAACTGGCGGATGAAGTTGCCAAGTCTGGTGAGGTCCCCGATGACTGGAAGAGAGGGAACATAACGCCAATTTTTAAAAAGGGGAACAAGGAAGACCCGGGCAACTACAGGCCGGACAGCCTCACCTCTGTGCCTAGCAAGGTCGTGGAGCAGATTCTCCTGGAAACCATGCTAAGGCACATGGAGAGCAAGGAGGTGGTTGGTGACAGCCAACATGGCTTCACCAAGGGCAGATTGTGCCTGACAAATCTGGTGGCCTTCTATGACGGGGTGACAGCATCGGTGGACAAGGGACGAGCAACTGATATCATCTACCTGGACTTGTGCAAAGCTTTTGACACTGTCCCGCACAGCATCCTTCTCTCTAAACTGGAGAGACATGGGTTTGATGGATGGATCACTTGATGGATAAGGAGTTGGCTGGATGGCCGCACTCAGAGAGTGGTGGTCAACGGCTCAATGTCCAAGTGGAGACCGGTCACAAATGGCGTCCCTCCGGGGTCCATGTTGGGCCTGGCCCTGTTCAACATCTTTGTCGGCGATATGGACAGTGGGATATAGTGCACCCTCAGCAAGTTTGCCAGTGACACCAAGCTGCGTGGTGCCGTCAACACGCTGGAAGGGAGGGATACCATCCAGAGGGACCTTGACAGGCTGGAGAGGTGGGCCCGTGCCAAACTTATGAAGTTCAACCAGGCCAAGTGCAAGGTCCTGCGTGTGGGTTGTGGCAATCCCAGGCACAAATATAGGCTGTGCAGAGAATGTATCGAGACCAGCCCTGAGGAGAAGGACTTGGGAGTGATGGTGGACGAGAAGCTCAACATGAGCAGGCAATGCGCCCTTGCAGCCCAGAAGGCCAACCGCATCCTGGGCTGCATCAAGAGAAGGGAGGCCAGCAGGTTGAGGGAGGTGATTCTCCTCCTCTACTCTGCCCTAGTGAGACCCCACCTGGAGTACTGTGCCCAGTTCTATAGCCCCCAACATAAGAAGGACATGGACCAGTTGGAGAAGGTCCAGAGGAGGGCCACGAAGATGATAAAAGGGCTGGAGCACCTCTCTTATGAGGACAGGCTGAGAGAGTTTTGGCTGCTCAGCCTGGAGAAGAGGAGGCTCCGGGGAGACCTGATAGCGGTCTTCCAGTACCTCAAGGGGGCCTACAAGAAAGATGGGGAGGGACTGTTCAGTAGGACCTGTTGTGACAGGACGAGGGGTAATGGTTTTAAAATAGAGGGAAGTAGATTTAGATTAGATATTAGGAAAAAAAAAATACAATGAGAGTTGTAGAACACTGGAACAGGTTGCCCAGAGAGGTGGTGGATGCCCCATCCCTGGAAACGTTCAAGGCCAGGCTGGATGAGGCTCTGAGCAACCTGATCTAGTTGGGGATGTCCCTGCTCCTTGCAGGGGGGTTGGACTAGATGACCTTTGAAGGTCCCTTCCAACCCTAACAATTCTGTGAGTTTCTGATTCTATGATAGCAGGAGATCACGTTGGTCAAGCAAAGAAGAGGACCTGGAGAAGTACAGGACTGGTCATTTTAAACTCCGTTCCTGGAAAGACTATGGAGCAAATCGACCTGGAATCTATTTCCAAAACAAAGGAGAAGTAGCTGTTTTGGAGCAGTCTTCATGGAATTACCGTGAGGAAACACACACAAATAACACATCACTGTCTATGAGGAGATGAAAGGCTGTGTGGACAAGGGTAGAGTAGTGGATACTGGATACTCTGGCTTCAGAAAGGCCTTTGACACACTCTCTGCCAGTATCCTGAGAACCCAATTTGATGAGATATGGGCTGGATAAGTGGATGACAACATGAGTAGAAAATTGACTTGATCGCTAAGCTCAGACTCTTGACTGGTATTAATTGTGATTAATAACATGGGCAGTATTCTTTTTTTTTAAAAACCTGTATGATGAGATGGAGCAAGTTTGTGGACAACACTAGTATGGGGGAAAATGTCAGTACTCTGGAAGGTAGCATTGCTATTCAGAAGGATCTTATGAGGCTGGTGAATCAGGCTGACAGGAGCCTTTGACAAAGGCAAATGCAAAGTCCTGCATCTTTGATGGAATAACCCCGTGCAACAGGAAGGGCTGAGGGCTGACTAGATAGGGTAAAGCTCTGCAGAAAAGGATCTGGAGGGCCTTGTGTACAAACTGACCATGAGCCAGCAATGTGTCCTTGTGGTAAAGGCGGTAAGCAGCCTTCAGGCCTGAGTGGAAGAGTGGAATCAGCAGATCCAGGCAAATGATTCTTCCCTGTGTCTTCTGAGATCACACCTGGAGTACATTTGTAGCCTCACCAGAGCTGGAATGACTTTGACACAGAAAAGTAAGTCCAGTCCAATGGAGAGTCACCAAGATTATTAGGAGGATGGAGCATACAACATACAAAGAGAGGCTGAGGGAACTGAGTTTGCTTTAACTCAGACTCTTCTCAGGGACTCATAGTGATAAGATGGAAGATAATGTGCACAAGTTGCAGGAAGAGAAATTTTAATTAGATCTTAAGAAAAAAAAAATCACTTTGAGGGTAGTTAAACACTGGAACTGGTTGCGCTGAGATTGTGTCATCTGAATCCTTTGAAATCATAAGTGGACTGGACAAAGGCCTGAGCAACTTGGCCTGAGCAATTAAATTTGCCCTGCTTTGTGTGGGGGTTGTGCTGTATCTCTGCCAACCTTAATTCTTCTGATTTGATGAACTTAACTTTTTCACACAAATTGTGGCAGTTGCAGCTGTGTCCTATATGTACACTAACCCTATTTTAAGTGACATTAGTACTCAAGTTGTACTTTATTGACAGGCCAGATTTTTCAGATACAAATCTCAGACCTAACCCATGTCTCAGTTCTGGTCTGTAATATTGATATTTCTCATTGGGTTTTGTTCTTCCTATCCACCCTCTCTTCATTTTTATTTTATAATGGAGCAGCAGCTTATTAGTTCCAATAAGTGCTCTGGAGAATAGTTATGGAATGCTTGCTATAGCTAGGTATGTCTGCAATATTCTCTCTAAGAAGCTTATTATGATTTTATTCTTTTTGAGACTTAGGGATGGAATAGTAAAGCATCAAGTTCTGGAAAAAAAACCACCTGCTTCTTTTGACTTTCAATGTTGTTTTCCATGTGCTGCAATAGTAGTTTTCTAGAAGATCTTGGCATCATTACCATATGCTAGCCCACAGAGACTTCCTTGTTCAACTTGAGATTGCAGCAGCACATATAGCTACCTGTTTTAAGACTGTATTTCAGAAGCATTAATTGATCCAGTGGTATGCAAAGTTATCAGAGAAGTAGCTGCTGTTTTTCTTGGATCTTGTTGCAAAATTTTATTACGGGTAAAAGGAATTTACACCTAGTATGCACAATCAAGAATATAATGTTACTGTAAATCCAATATTAACTGTCTGATTAAACAATTATTTCTAGTCCATATCTAATTACTAAAGAAAAAAAAATTTAAAATAGTACTACAGAAAAAAGTCTTCATAAAAATATAGATAAAATCCAATATTAACTGTCTGATTAAACAATTATTTCTAGTCCATATCTAATTATTAAAGAAAAAAAATTTAAAAATAGTACTACAGAAAAAAGTCTTCATAAAAATATAGATAAAATTGTAGCACACACACTTGCCAGCATTTTCTCTGATGTTCTGCTAAACCTGTCACTGCCCTTCTGTGTTTTCTGCTTAATACTACTACTGTTCTTGGGAAAGAAAGGGGAAGGGCTACAGAGGTCATCAATGCCTTGAGTTCTTCAAATGGAGCAATATGACACTGATGGTGAAGGACTTCTCCTGTCTCCTGGGAGCACTTCTATTTAATTTTTATAAATTTGCTGATGCAGTCTTCTTATTCGCTCTTTTTTTTTCACTGGTTGTCAACTAAACCATATGAATCTTTTTGCCACATTTGACTTCATTCTTCATATATTGTAGCATAGTATACTGGCTTTCTTACAAGTTCACTTAGCAACTATTTCAGATTTGCAAAAGTGGTGCTAAGTATTTCAGGGTTTATTTTTCAGAACAGTTATTAAGAAACTGTATTTCTTTAGTGTCATTATTACTGTTTAGTCAGCAAATTCAGGACGTCTGTCACAACTGTATCTTTCGGGAAAAGAAAATTACAGGGCTGTAATTTTTCCCTAGAGAAAATTTGTGCTGTGACAGATCATGTCTTTCCTCAGTTTTTGATTTACGCACCAGACATAATAGATTACTTTATCTTCTCCTCTCTTTAATTTCTTATGTAGTACTAACCTCTACTTTATCCAAGGACCTTCTAGAATTGTGAAAAATGGATATCTTATAATGAACTCAAGATTGATGATTTCACAGTGTCAGTTGTGTACCAACTGTGTGTGGCGACTTCAACCACCCTGACATCTGTTGGAGAGACAACACGGCAGGGCACAGGAAGTCCAAGAGGTTCCTGGAATGCGTGGATGATAACTTCCTTCTGCAGGCGATAAAGGAGCCGAGAAGGAGGGGTGCCATGCTCAACCTTGTGCTCACCAACAGGGAGGGACTGGTGAGGGATGTAAAACTAAAGGACAGCCTCGGCTGCAGTGACCACGACACGGTGGAGTTCAAGATCCACAGGGCAGCGAGGAAACTACACAGCAAGCTCTCAGCCCTAGACTTAGGGAAGGCAGACTTCAGCCTCTTCAGGGACCTGATGGGCCAAGTGCCATGGGAGGCGGCCCTGGAGGGAAGAGGGGCCCAGGAAAGTTGGTCCACATTCAAGGAGCACCTCCTCCAAGCTCAGCAGAGGTGCATCCCGATGAAAAACAAGTCGGGCAAAAAAGGCCAGGAGGCCTGCGTGGATAAGCAAGGAGCTCCTGGACCAACTGAAAGTGAAGAGAAAAGCCTATAGAGGGTGGAAGTGGGGACAGGTAGCCTAGGAGGACTACAAAGAGGCTGTGCGAGTGGCCAGGGATTGGGTGAGGAAGGCTAAAGCCCTGACAGAATTGAATCTGGTCAGGGATATAAAAAGTAACAAGAAAAGCTTCTAAAGGTATGTAGGGGACAAAAGAAAGTCCAAGGAGAATGTAGGCCCCCTCCAGAAGGAAACCGGTGTCCCGGTTACCCGAGACATGGAGAAGGCTGAGGTGCTCAATGGCTTTTTTGCCTCAGTCTTCACTTATAAGAGCTCTTGTCCCACCACCCAAGCTGTGGAATGCACAAGCGGGGACTGCGAGGATGAAGAACTGCCCACTGTACTGGAAGAGCAGGTTCGGGAACATCTGAGGAACTTGAAGGTGCACAAGTGCATGGGAACTGATGAGAGCCATCTGCGGGTCCTGAGGGAACTGGTGGATGAAGTTGCCAAGCCACTGGCCATTGTATTTGAGAAGTCGTGGCAGTCTGGTGAGGTCCCCGATGACTGGAAGAAAGGGAACATAACCCCCATTTTTAAAAAGGGGAACAAGGAAGACCCGGGCAACTACAGGCCAGTCAGCCTCACCTCTGTGCCTAGCAAGGTCGTGGAGCAGATTCTCCCGGAAACCATGCTAAGGCACATGGAGAGCAAGGAGGTGGTTGGTGACAGCCAACATGGCTTCACCAAGGGTAGATCGTGCCTGACCAATTTGGTGGCCTTCTATGACGGGGTGACAGCATCGGTGGACAAGGGACGAGCAACTGATATCATCTACCTGGACTTGTGCAAAGCTTTTGACACGGTCCTGCACGACATCCTTCTCTCTAAACTGGAGAGACATGGGTTTGATGGACGGACAACTTGGTGGATAAGGAGTTGGCTGTATGGCCGCACTCAGAGAGTGGTGGTCAACGGCTCAATGTCCAAGTGGAGACCGGTCACAAATGGCGTCCCTCCGGGGTCCATGTTGGGCCTGGCCCTGTTCAACATCTTTGTTGGTGATATGGACAGTGGGATATAGTGCACCCTCAGCAAGTTTGCCGATGACACCAAGCTGCATGGTGCCGTCAACACGCTGGAAGGGAGGGATACCATCCAGAGGGACCTTGACAGGCTGGAGAGGTGGGCGCGTGCCAAACTTATGAAGTTCAACCAGGCCAAGTGCAAGGTCCTGCGTGTGGGTTGTGGCGATCCCAGGCACAAATATAGGCTGTGCAGAGAATGTATCGAGACCAGCCCTGAGGAGAAGGACTTGGGAGTGATGGTGGACGAGAAGCTCAACATGAGCCGGCAATGCGCCCTTGCAGCCCAGAAGGCCAACCGCATCCTGGGCTGCATCAAGAGAAGGGAGGCCAGCAGGTTGAGGGAGGTGATTCTCCTCCTCTACTCTGCCCTAGTGAGACCCCACCTGGAGTACTGTGCCCAGTTCTATAGCCCCCAACATAAGAAGGACATGGACCAGTTGGAGAAGGTCCAGAGGAGGGCCACGAAGATGATAAAAGGGCTGGAGCACCTCTCTTATGAGGACAGGCTGAGAGAGTTTTGGCTGCTCAGCCTGGAGAAGAGGAGGCTCCGGGGAGACCTGATAGCAGTCTTCCAGTACCTCAAGGGGGCCTACAAGAAAGATGGAGAGAGGCTGTTCAGTAGGACCTGTTGTGACAGGACGAGGGGTAATGGTTTTAAAATAGAGGGAAGTAGATTTAGATTAGATATTAGGAAAAAAAAAATTACAATGAGAGTTGTAGAACACTGGAACAGGTTGCCCAGAGAGGTGGTGGATGCCCCATCCCTGGAAACATTCAAGGCCAGGCTGGATGAGGCTCTGAGCAACCTGATCTAGTCGGGGATGGCCCTGCCCCTTGCAGGGGTGTTGGACTAGATGACCTTTGAAGGTCCCTTCCAACTCTAACCATTCTATGATTCTAATAGAAATATATCAATATCTTTTCAGTAAGAAGAAATGATGTTTTCTTACTGTTGTGAAAATATTAGTTATAATGTTAAATTATCCTCTTTTTTTTTCTCTTTAATTTAAGAATTTGGACTTGAAAGAATTTTTGATTTGCCCTGAGGTTTGCCAGACTTTTCAAGTGACAGAGTGGTTGGCTTACGTATTAAGTATTAATATCTATATGATATCCTACAGACTTTCCAGTATATTATATCTTTTTTTGATTGTCCACTCAATTTTTTTTTATTATGAATGTTACAAATTTTTAGCTGTTCTTTTTGTAATGTTGCTTTGTATTTTGAAGCCTCACCATTCAGAACAAGAGACAGATATTACAGACACCACACTACAACTAGCTAAATGAATCAATGTGTATATAAAATATATGTCCTTAGTAATTAACTATGTGATGTAACTATTACTTGTCATTGTACTGTTTTTCATATCAGAAGCATGGTCTGTAAATTAGATATACAAATGCTAATAAATTATTAACCACATTAGGAGATCTTCACATTCTTTTGGAAGATGTGCCATTGAAATTTCAAAATAATTATTCTGTGTTTCCATCTTCAAATGTAAATATGTATTTATGGTTTTGCAATTTCATTCTTTCTTTCCTCTCAGAAACACTACAACATAAAAATGGCCTTAGGAAATCTAACCAACAATTTACTGTCATGTTTTACCCGCAGCCAGCAATCTAGTACCACACAGCTGCTTGCTCACTCTCTCCCTCCCCATGGGATTGGAGAGAGAATCAGGAAGAAAAGAAAACTCATGGGTTGAGATAAAGATAGTTTACTAGGATATCAGAGGAAGAGGAAATATATATATAAAAAACAATAATAATAATAGGAATAATAAAATACATGAAACAAATGATGCACGATTTCTCACTCCTTGACAACCAATACAGCCTGTCCTGAACAGCAGTCACGGAATAAAAAACTGAAATCTATCCTGGAATGATTCTAAACAGCGAGAGAGAAAAAATAAGAGAGCCAGCTCACCGGCCAGCTCCCGCTTATATTCTGAGCGTGATGTTTATGGCATGAAATACTCTCTTTGGCCAGTATGGATCAACTGTACTGGCTATATCCCTCCCAGCTTCCTGCACCTGCACATTAACAAAACCTGGCAAGCTAAGAAAAGTCCTTGGTCTCTTTAGCAACAATTAATAACATCAATGTATTAACATTCTTCATATACCAAATCTCATACTAAATCCAAATCACAGGAGTTAATGGGAAGAAAATTAGCCCCATCCCAGCCGAAACCAGGACATCTACTTAGTTCATTAGTTTGTCTCTAGCAGTGATCAATAGCCAATATTTGGCTAAACTATATAAAAGTCAAATATGTATTCATTCCTCCCTATTAGCTGTAAGTTTTGAGAAACTTCAGCCTAAGTACTTCCAGAATCAGATAAAGTGTCTTTGTATTTAAAACTCTTAAATAGCCTTCCAGGAACGTCAAAGCTCATATAGACTTTTGGCAACCGTACCTACCTCTAGCAGAAAGTTCCACAGTGCAAATATGCCTGGTAAAAAACCACCTCTTTTGATGTATTAGAAAGTTGGCACTGATCTTGCAGAAAGTAAATAAGTGTTCCCTATTGATCTTCTCCACAACACCTTTAAATGGTAAAGAATAAAATCTGAGAATTCTGTCTTCTGCTTGATAAAATAAATTACCCCAAACTCCATTCTGCATAGCACAAAAACATCTGTTTCGTTTCAGCTTCTACCATTTCCTAGTACGTTTACTGTTTTTTTCTTAATGGAAAAACATTGCAATTTTTTTTTTCCTTAATGTTTACCTTTTCTCCCCTTCTATATAGTAATGTTGTTAAATAGAAATGCTGAGTGGTTATTTTTGTGCAGTTTGTTATGTCTTGGATATTAAGCACACTAGTATTAATATTATAGAAAGAAGAGGAAAGCAAAGGTAAGAGCAAATGCATATGTTTGGATTTATTTCAATATTTTGAAATAAAAAGCTAAAAATAAAAAAAAAAAAGGAGATAAATTCAGGGAATATATTATTTTTTTTTCCTTCAGTGAGGAAAAAAAGGTATCTGAAAATATATCAGTATTTCATATAAATGGATATAAATATTCATTTTGGCTTTATTAATTCAGAAGACATTCTTGTTTGCATACTTTTTATTTTGTAACAAACTACTTACATTGGTTTCCTCCACTTACCAGTTTTCAGAGCACAGATTTTAAAACTCACATGTGTCTTATCTACTGGTTCACCTAACTACATAACTACATCTTTGGTCACAGTGAAATCCAGAAAACTAGATCTCATAATGGAGCTCTATAGGAATTATCTAGGAAAAATACAGGAGACATATTTTTTATCATTATATAGTATTTTTACAATATTTAAAATGAAGGAGAGAGAACACTTGATGTAGAATGCAAGGATTCTATTAAAAAAAAAAAAAAAAGGAACATTATGTGTCCATAAGATGCTCAAAGAATACCTTGAGAGAATTCCAGAAGATTTTTATAATGTTTTAGATTATATTTAGAGTTATGTTTGCATTTGTTTCCTCTGTAGCAAAGCTTCGTGAGTCTTGCTTTGATCCTGGAAATATAATGAATGGAACAAGACTTGGAATGGATTATAAACTAGGGTCAACTGTCACATACTACTGCGATGCAGGTTATGTTCTTCAAGGATATTCTACGCTAACATGTATCATGGGAGATGATGGAAGACCTGGATGGAACAGAGTCCTGCCCAGTTGTCATGGTAAGAGCAATTTTTCATTTATTATAGTTGCTGTTGTTATAATTCTTGCTTTGTCGTATGGAAGAAATTGGTACAAAACTAGAGAGAGAAGCAATTTTAATAGACTTCTTTTTCAGGACAAAGCCCTTTTCAATTATATATTTAATAAAAATAACATATTTAATAACTCAGCATAAATATTGTTTCAATTTTTTCATAACATTGGATAAATAGTGCTACAAGTTATTATTGTGAAGAGGTTAATACTAATGTCATTCTCTATGCAAACCTGTATTCTTGAATTAGCAAATTTACAGCAGCGTATAGAGATATACCATATACATATTCCAATAGACAATTAAGTATACTCTGGATGTCACAAAACATGTTTGTTTCTTTTTGTTATTACTGTCCTTTAAACCATGTAGACGAAACATTTTGTGATACATTACATCGTTTAACCTGTTGGACATGTGGTGAATTGCTCAGTCTGTCGAAACCTACTTCCTTGTGAATGTGGAAAACTAGAAAATACGAGTGTCTACAGACCCTGAAAATCAATGACTGGTGATTTTGGAGTTAGATAAAAGCCAAGCAGAGGCTTTGTGGATCAGAGAGGACTAGTTTTCCAAAATCTACTCAGTGAATAAAGCTGATATTTTTGCCATTTTATCTTTATGCACCAAATATTTTTTTTTATGACTTAGTCCTATGTACATTAGGCATGACTTGGATTTAGTTGAAATCATTATTTGAAATGACCTTGAGCCCCTAATTGTGGGAAGTGAACCAAATCATTGGCTTCATTCTTTTATGAACACAACAAAGATGATCCAGGCTAAAATGCAAAGCTATTTGGCATTCATGGTGAATATTAAGAACAGGTTGTAATTAACATATGCAGATACAATATTACTATGACAGAGACAATGATTGATGATTTCTCTTGGCTTCACCAATTATAGTTATTTTTAAATTTTTGGAAGCAATCAACAATTGTTTACAGAATAACAAGTAGCACTGTAGTGGGAAATCAGATGATTGAGTGTAAAAATCTTGTTCCTACCAGAAGAAATAATAAATAATAAGAAATAATAAAAAATAATACAAATATTGCTATGTTTCATTATAGTCTGTTGTTTAATCCTTCAAAATCTTTGAATTCAGGCTTTAAAATATCTCCATCTGAAAGATGTATCTAATAATCTCAAATATTGTCTTGAACCACCTATGATTTATTACTTTTTTTTTTTTAACAAGCCATCAATATTCAGACTATTCATTTGTACTGCTTGTCTTTTGTTTAAAAGAAACTAAAAAAATGTCCTAGGATTGCTCACAGAGCAATTCCATACCATGATATATAAAAGAAACATAAACATTCTTAATTATGATTGTAACAAGAAATCTTAATTCCCAGTCTAATGTACCTAATTATGTAATATAGGCATGGTGGTTTAGTGATTTTAGTCAGCCAGTTTTTCATATGATAAATCATAGTCAGACTGAGTACTATTACAAATTACAAGAAAAAAATGAGGAAATCATAATTTTCACCATTACTGACATTATTATAAGGAATTGAGAGTGTTCTTGTCATAGGCAAACATACAAGTCTAGAAGAAGATAAAAGACTAAGGCACATTAGGCTAAAATACTTGGGTGATTTTTATTTAGGATATGTAGGTAAAGACAAGGTTGAATTTCTAGGTAATCCAATTTACATTTCTTAAAAATGCTCAATATGTTAAAAGAACAATCAGATAGAACTGGCATGTGATTGTCTATTTTATACATGTAAGAATCAAGCCTTTTGTTGTGTCTATAATATTTAGTGATGTAAAGATTTTTATTAAAGAAGTTGGAACTTTCATTAACATTTTTGTCCTATTCTGTACTTTTGGAGTACAAATGTAGAATGCTTGATTATATTCCCAAATATTCAACTATCATATATATGCAATTAAAAAGACGATTTTGAAAGGCACAAAACAGTTTTTAGAAGCCTAACATTCATTAACTTCCATCTGTGGTATCTAGTATTTTCATCTTTATTAAAAAAGCAACCAAACGAAATACATTTCTAGACAAAACTGCTTGTTTTTAATAGACCAAACAGATCAAATGTTTATCTAAAATGCAACTGAGATCGGGATCAGATGTTATTACAGGGATACTGTAGATGGATAATAGTAACTGTATTTTGGGTTGGCTACAGTTACTGTTCATTAATTGTGTTTTGCACTTATATTTAAGTCCTTTTAATTATTTCATTAATTTAACATGCCAGGTTGATATTTGATTTTGCATTTCTCTGCAACAGGTTCGTTGCCTAATGTGATTAATTTGCTTTAAAATAATGTGGTAGAGAATTAAGTCTGCAGTAAACACATTGTCTTCATATTTTGGAGGTGGCAAAGGACTGAATAAGATCATAGAAGAGAAGTAGAGATACAGTGAGGATACACAGGCAGGATGGCTTATAATCACTAAAGTAGAATTCTTGCAAAATCTGCAATTAATTCCTGCAAGTCCATGTTAGGAAAGGGCCTTGGACAGAAACTGTGAGGATGATGTGAGTTTAAATAGTTGCTATTCATAGTTTAAACAGTGGAACAAAGGCATTAAGAGAGTTACTGTGCACTGGTGTGCAAAGACCAACCTTAGTTAGCATTCCATTGAGCTAAAGTACTAAAGGCATTTAAAAATATGGAAGAGGTGGCATAGGTTATGCTGCAATTGCAGTAATCCATTTACCTCCTCTTGAAGCATGACGCATTCATTTTAAATAAATTTATCTCTACTAATTTTACATTTGAACTATGACTAGCTAAATGATATTACAGAGTGAAATTCATTAATTGTCATGGGCATGTGAAAAAGTTGTGCCACGTGCTCGTCAATACTGACGAGTCATTCTGACTAGATTTCTTCCCTATCTACTTTAGAAACCTCTCTTAAATGAGCATTTATACAAGCTATAACTGCTGTTTTTGTCATATTGTGTACTTTCATCATGCACTGTCATGCTTGCACAACATATTTGAGCAGGTAAATAATTCAACTTTATGATATATAGACCTTAAAACAAGAAGACAAGATTGATGCTTTTATTTTAAAACTGATGAATAGGTCCTTTAAATCTTTATAAATAATATCTGTGAAACCAATAGTGGGGGGAAAAAAAAAGCCATAGCCCCTTGGAGTGGGTGTGTTCATTATACCGTTGCCATCAATTTCTGTGTTCACTCTGCTTAACTTTGTGTTCGAACTTGTGAAGAATGAAATGACACACGAGGAGAGGCAAGATGAAGTGTGTAGAGAGGGAAAATTTGTCCTTTAAAATAATAAAAATATTTTTATTATTAGAGAGTGTAGTATATTGTACATGTGTATAAAAATATTAAACCATTTTAAATAATTAATTTATGTGTGTAAAAGTATTATACCATTATAAGTAATAAACTTATGTGGTATTTATGTTAGAAAAAAAAAGAAATTTAAGGCTGAAAAATCTAACGTTGAAAAGTTAATCAATGGCAGAATTAAGGCTGTCATGCAGACGAGGGTGTGTTTGAAATATCTTTAATGGTGATGTTACATACTGCTGTATTTGGGAAAGGACATCAGTTGTTTTGTTTTGATCCAGTGATGAGAAAGGATTACTTATGTTAGAAGTCACCGTATGAAGGGACATCATTTAATCTATTTCAAAGTTTGAAAGGGTGTAAGGAATGAGTCAGGCAACTGCAGAAGGCACAGAGTATTCTTGAAGCTAATGAAGCTGAATGTTACTGTGAATGAGACTCTGTGTTTGTGTTTTATAATTCCAACGTAATCTTAAGTTTAACTACTTGAGCAGCATGCTTTATTTAAAATGGTCATGTGTTGGTTACTTAAAAAGCAATACTCATTTTCTTTTTGCACAGAGTAACACGTCTCTTTTACAGAATCACATAAACCATTATCTGAGTACTTAGAAGTACCACTGAAATCAACTATGATTGTGTTTTGAATATGAAAATGCTACTCAAATGCTATGTACTCTGAAAAGTTAGTTCTTAGTAGTCAGACTTGAAAAGGCAGTTGAAGAACTTTTGAAGAAAATACAAAGAATTTTATTTTATTGTGACTGAAATATCTTCTAAATACTAAATTTTTTGTTTTCATAAATGTATGCCCATTACTTTACCATGCCAAGCTTTCCTCCCAATGTAGTCAGTGGAGAGAGATAGGCTTCTTAAAAGGTCAATAAAGGGGATTCAAAGAGTTTGTTAGGAAGGTATATTTTTCCATTTGCTTCTGGACTGCATGAACAGAATTTACTGTGCTTGCATGCTCAGCAGAGCATGACTTAGGGTAGCAACTTAAGAAATACTAGGTATAGTGAAATATCGGAATAGGCTACGTGGAAGCAATACTGCTTGAGATTAAAGCACACAATAAACACTATTTTGGAGGGATTGTAGAGTTACTTTTTGTTTGCATGTGTAAAAATTTAGTACTTTCAAGATTCCTGGTGATGTGAAAGAGTAGACATCCAGGTCTGAGTATGCCTTAACCTGTAAGCCTCACACTGCAGACACTTTTCTGTATGAACACACACATTACTCCTCCTCCATGGAAAGGAGACCATTGTACATCAAGAACTATCAAGTTAAAAAGCCAAACAGAGAAAAGCTTCCTAGTGGATTTGGTAGTAATTAAGTAGAGGTTTGTTAATCAGTATATACTTCTTGGAGATAGTGGCCTCATTTTTCCTATGACAAACCACTGGCTGTTTACTATAAAATACACAAACGATTTTAGGAATAGGGAACACTGCTCATCTGCATATAGCTATCTGCATATATGGCTATGCAGATAGCTGGTATTTTGTCAAAAACCCCACAGTTTTTGGAAAATGTGGTTAAGTTAAAATCTTAGCTTTTCTTAAACTTTCTCTTTATATCAGAGAAAGCTTGAAAATGTTACTGGAACAAACTGTAAAGGTTAATAATTCTAGAAAGCTCAGAAAACAGTTAAAAATAAACACGGACACACACATACACCCACATCAAGCATTACTTTGAGTGTCTGCATATATATTTGGAATTTGTAACATGGCTTTACAATGTCTGGCTTTACAATGTCCATTGAATGATAAATGCTATGTGTAATTATTCCAAGTTTTCATTTAAGAAGTACTAATGTAATATAATGGTAAGTAAAGCATAAGAAATTAAGAGTAGTAGTTAATTACAGTCTCATTAAAGTAAGCTGCTAGAGAATCCTAATTTCCAAAGTATTTAAGGGATTAGTTAAAAAGGGTGCACCATAAAACCAGGTACTTCATCTTTTGCTGAACTGGATCTGCTGCCAAGTTTTTGAAGCATAGTTTAATGAAGGAAATGTCAGAAAGAAGGAGAAATAGTTTAAGCTACGTAAATTTTGATTTTTTTTTTGCTTTAGTTTTTTATATTATTTACTATTAAAAATGTATCTGAAATCAAGCATGTATATCCAAGTCATAATTTTAAATAAATCTGCTTACATGCAACTGTTAGTTTGAATAAGCAAGGAAAATGTAACAGGGTACTTTAGTACTACTGAGAATAGCATGTGAATTATAAAATATGTAAATTAACTGACATACAGTAACTGACATACAATTTCTAATTTAATTGGCAATAAAAGAACATAGAAAGCACAGATGAAAATGCAGAGTGAAGTGTGTGATTTTTTAAATTTAGAATATTAAAACCTGACATTTTTTGTTTCCTTTGAATATGTAAATTTTCCAATAGAAGATTGAAAAACACTATTATTCCTTAAAAAAAAAAAAAGGTGTCCTGGTTTTGGCTAGGATGGAGTTAATTTTCCTCTCAGTAGCTGATGTGTTTTGGATTTCATAGGTGAAGAACGTTGATAAACACACTGATGTTGTTAGTTGTTCCTAAAGAGACCAAGGTCACGTCTATCTTCCCATGTTTTGCTAATGTGCAGGTACAGGAGGGATATAACCATAATAGTTGACCCAAACTGTCCAAAGAGAGTACTCCATGTCATAAACATCATGCTCAGTACTTAAGGGGGTGGTGAGCCATTAAGCTTTCTCTTTTTTCCCTCTCTCACTGTTTGGAATCATTCCGGGATAGATTACGGTTTTTCTTTCATTCTGTGATTGCTGCTTGGGACAGGCTATATTGATCATTGGGTGGTGAGAAATTGTGCATCATTTGTTGTTCTTGCTTCTTTGTTTTTTTGGTTTTTTTTTCAGTCGTCTTCTTTTTTTTTTCTATTAGTATATTATCATAATTACATATATATATATATAAATAATTATCTTTTCTTTTGCTATCCTAGTAAATTACCTTTATCTCAATCCATGAGTTTTCTTTTCTTCCTGATTCTCTCCCCCATCCTCTGGGGAGGGGGAGGGTGATTGAGCAGCTGTGTGGTACTTGATTGCTGACTGTAGCTAAACAACGACAAAATATTCCATGATGTATTTTGAGGTGGAGAGAAAAAACAGCTTTTAGCACTCGTTTAAGTAAATATGTGCTTGTTTCTATATGAAGTGTTAATATCATAGGTACATATTTTTCTCTGAAGTTTTTTTAGAACAGATAAGGTGGCTTCAGGATATTCTGTTCTTAGAAGGAAAAAAAAAATCCCTACCATTTATTCAAACAGATAAGCAAGTATTTATTTTCTAAAGACTACAAGACACTGAAGTATAATAGAATTATGTAGTATCAGTCAGTAATCAAGGTAAGTAAATTAATAACTGGAATTAAAGAAACTAACCCAGTCATCTGCACTGGCTATACCTAATAAATAATGTATGTTTCTAACTTACCCTCAGGCAGCAGTCTGAAGGTCCTCACTCTTGTTTTATAAGACTTCAGTAACCCATTCAACTGGAAGAAGATTTCTTAGGTGCGGTATGTTGGTGGTTAGATATATGAGGCTCAGATTTCATTCTTTGCACAAGTTTTGTCATCTTCACTTTGACTTTCACAGTGGGGACTAGGGGAGGGTTCTGTGGAATAGAAAAACCTGCAATTAAGGGACTGCATTGTTTTAAAATGGAATTCAGTTTTCTTTTCCTTCTTGACTGGGCTTCATATAGCAGTTACTCAACCTACTGTAGGAATGGTGAACAAGATCATTGCCCAGCTTAAAGAGGATAGCCATCTCTTCTAAGATCTCATGTTTCTTGTTTCACTCAGAAGCTGCATGCATAACAGCTTTTTTTCTAATCTCACACTGTCTTGAAGGAACAGTAACTTCCACAATAAAACTTTACTTCTAATTCTCAGGTATTCACTGGAAACTTTTTCTTATGTATTTCTTTTTTTTTTATATCCTGAAGTGTAGCTGTGTGCTAACAGAAGTTAATGTAATAAATCACAACTATATCTATCACATGTTTGTGTGATACTCTCCAGCTACTGCAGAAGTTGTTTCATTGTTATAAATTTAAAAGGTTACATTTCCTGGTTTACTGCACTTCATTTTCTATTTTTCTATTGTTTTGATGATCAGTTACTAGGTTGATAGTTTGAAGCTTTACTTATGTAGCATGCCAGGAAATATACTTGTTTGGTTCATGGATGAATATTTAATAAAAGATATATTCAGACATTAAGCTATATTTAGGTACAGTTGAAAGCACATATAAGTAACTGAACGTCAAAGAGCATTACAGTGATATTTTAATTCTCCTCAGTTCAAATATTAGTGATTCATTAAACATCTTTTTATTTCAGTTCTAAGATGAAAGCATCAAATGAATAGAGAAACAGGTGGCCTAAAGCAGAGCAGATTTTCTCAATGAGAGTAAATGTGACAATAATGTGCTCAGGATGTATCCAAAGTGTCCATAATGCACTCAGATTAGACACCCTGGGAGGAAAGGAAGAGAAAAAACCTAGAAGTAAATTTTGACTTTGTATGGGGAGTTACATGAAACTGAGGAAGCTTGTTGAAATGAATTTGAAGACAACGTCAAGAAGGTAAGTATTTACTGGTGACCTGGAAATCATGTGGAAATACAATTTTAAAGTCTCACCAATGAGAAGCAAAATCTAAAAGGATCACCAAAAGAGGACATGCAACAACACAGTCAAAGAATCTAGTAGAACATAAAGTATGTATTCCAGGAAAAGGAAGTAATGTTTAAAAGAGAACAACAGAAAGTGTGGCCAACTGGGTTTTGAAAAACAACTTTAAAACATGTGAACGTAATCTAACCACTAACACACTTTTTCAAAGATGACAAAAGTAGGAAACTTAAAGTGTCAACGGAAGTTCAAGGACAAAACTACATTCAAGGACTATGTTATTGCAAAAAAGCTAAGTAAATGATATGTTGTTATGTTAGTTATGCTACATTACTGAGGTAAACAGAGAGGTCCTGCATTAGATTCATTCCTTTGACTCTAATGAACTGTTTAAAATGGAAGCAGTTATAGGAGAGATGCTAAAGAAAATCAATAAACAGAACCATAGCAAGTTGCTAGGATGAGACAGTCTTCTGTGTAGTTTTGAAAGAGCCTAAATAAGAAGTATAAATGTTGACCTTAAGGTTAAATTAGACTTTCTATCAAAGTAGTGGAAGGTGATGAACATGTAAAAAATATTTTGCGATGAGCAACTAGTCAGTTTCCACAGTTAGAAAATTGGTAGAAATTATAAAAAAAGAACAGAAGTAGAAGGTGCACGGTTAAACACGTTGATGATAAATCAATATAACTTTTGAAGAGGAATGTGGAGCGTAATGGAATATCTGAGAGCTCAATAAGCAAATGAATGACATTAAGAACTATTGATAACATATAATTGAATTTTTAAAAACTTTTTATAGAGTTCCATGAATAAAGGAATTGTAATACAATCTGTTAGGATTAATATTTGATAACAAGATGTCCTGGTTACAGCTATGATAGAGTTAATTTTCACCAGAGCTGGGAAAGGAACTGGAGCTGGTGGCCCCTGTGGCTGGGTACACAGCTGGTATAGTTTACTAATTAGCCAACAGCTGAGATAGTTTACCCAAATTAGCTAAAGGGTTATTCCATCCCATGTGACATCATGCTTAGTATATAAGCGAGGAGGGTGCTAAAGGGAGCCTTGTGTCATTTGGCATCAGGATCTGCTGTGAGCTATTGTACTGTCAATTACATGCTTTAGTGTTTTCTGTAATTGGGTTTTGTATGTTTGTCTTCTATCTCTGTTTTGTTTTCTTCTGTTATTTTTCTTAATTTTTTTTTTTTTTTTTATATCAACCCACGAGTTTGCTTTTTTTCCTTTACTGATTCTCTTCCCTGTCCTGGTGGAGGGAGTGAGCGAGAGACTGCGTAGCTTGGCCCTGAGCAGGGCTAAACTACGACACAAGGTAAGAATTGCAAGTTGATGGTGTGACGGTGGGTTTTATGTTATTTAAAAATTAAAAAAAAAACCAAAAAACAAACAAAAAACAAACCAAAAAAAAAAAACAGAGAGAAAAGTTATGATAAAGGAAGGTTACCACAAAGATTCCATGCATGTTTGTGTTGGGAATTCTGCCATCCAATATGACTTAATGTAAAAATGACTACATTTTAAAATAGAAGGAAACAAAAGGAAGGTTAAAGAAATCAAAAGAAAACTAAATAAAAGAATATTTTAGGCATGCCACAAATTATTTGAAGATGAACTCAAAATTTCATTGAAAATATTTACTGACACATAAAGGTACTTTGACCTGAGTAAAATGCCATGGGATAAAGCCCTGGAGGGAAGAGGGGCACAAGAAAGTTGGCTACTATTCAAGGATCAAGGAGGAAGCCTACAGAGAGTGGAAGCAAGGACAGGTAGCCTGAGGGGAATACAGACAGATTGTCTGAGTGGCCAGTGATCAGTAAGGAAGGCTAGACCACTGACAGAATTAAATCTGGCCAGGGACATCAAAGGTAACAAGAAAAGCTTCTTTAGATACGTCGGGAACAAAAGGAAGATGAGGAAGAATGAGAGGCATCTCAGGAAGGAAACAGGAGACCTGGTTATGCAGGACATGGAGGAGGCTAGAGTACTTGGTGACTTTTTTGCCTCAGTGTTCACTAGTTCCTCTAGCCACATCTCCCAAGTCGCAGAAGGCACGAGCAGGGACTGGGAGAATTAAAAACTGCCCACTCTAAGACAAGAGCAGGTTCAAGACCATCTGAGGAACCTGAAGGTTCACAAGTCCATGGGACCTGATGAGATGTATTCATGGGTTGCAAGGGAACTGGCAGATGAAGTTGCCAACCTGCTGTCCATTATATTTGAGAAGTCATGGCAGTCTAGTGAGGTTCCTGACAACTGGAAAAGGGGAAACATAACCCCCCTTCTCAAAAAGGGAACAAGGAAGACCTGAGGAACTACAGATCAGTCAGACTCAACTCTGTGCCTGACAAGGTCATGGAGCAGATACTCCTGAAAGCGATGCTAAGGCACATGGAAAGCAAGGAGGTGACTTGTGACACCAAATGTGGCTTCATGAAGGGCAGATCATGCCTGACCAGTTTGGTGGCTTTCTATGGCAGTGTTACAGCAATGGTGATTAAGGGAAGAGCAACTAACAACATCTACCTGGACTTGTGCAAGACATTTGACACTTCCCCACGTGACATCCTTGTCTCATCTAAGATATTGGCTCAATGACTGGCTCAGAGACTTGTGGCCAATGGTGCAATGTCCAAATGGAGACGAGTGGTGTTCCTCGGCGGTTGGTATTGGCACTGGCCCTGTTCATCACCTTTGTTGGTGAGATGGACAGGGGGATAGAGTGCACCCTCACAAGTTTGATGATGACACCAAACTGTGTGCTGTGACACACTGGAGGGAAGAGATACTATCAAGAGGGACCTTGTCAGGCTGGAGAGGTGAGCCCATGCAAACCTCATGAAGTTCAACCAGGCCAAGTGCAAGGTCCTGCACGCAGATTGTGGCAATCCCAGGTATAAATACAGGCTGGGTGGAGAATGGATCGAGACCAGTCCTGAGGAGAAGGATTTAGGAGTGATGGTTGACGAGAAGCTCAACATGAGCTGGCGATGTACACTTGCAGCCCAGAAGGCCAACTGCACCCTGGGCAGCATCAAGAGAAGCATGGCCAGCAGGTTAAGGGAGGTGATTCTGCCCCTCTACTCTGCCCTGGTGAGACCCCACCTAGAGTACTGTCCAGTTCTGGAGGCCCCAACATCAGAAGGGTGTGGACCAGTTGGAGAGGGTCCAGAGGAGGGCCACAGAGATGATCAGAGGGCTGGAGCACCTCTCCTATAAGGACAGGCTGAGAGAGTTGGGGCTGTTAAGCCTGGAGAAGAGGAGGCTCCGGGGAGACCTTGTAGCTGCCTTCCAGTACCTCAAGGGGGCCTACAAGAAAGACGGGGAGAGGCTGTTTAGTAGGGCCTGCTGTGATAGGGTGACGGGTAGTGTTTTTTAAGTAGAGGGAGTTGGATTCAGACTGGACATAAGGAAAAAACTTTTTTACAGTGTGGGTGGTGGAACACTGGAAGAGGTTGCCCAGAGAGGTGGTGGATGCCCCATCCCTGGAAACATTCAAGGCCAGGTTGGACAGGCCTCTGAGGTAACTGATCTAGTCAGGGATGTCCCTGCTCCTTGCTGGGAGATTGGACTAGATGACCTTTAAAGGTCCCTTCCAACCCAAACAGTTCTATGATCTTATGATATATCAGACATATACAGGATGTTCATCTAAATGTGTGCTCACTTAAAAGATGTTGCAGCTGTTGACCAATTTGGCTCTGAAAGAACGGTTTCTTTGGAGTCTGAAAACTGTGAAGCTAGGGTCTTTCAGAGTTTTGTGGCCATTGCTATATACACTTCTAATAGAAACTGTTAGAAACTGTGTCATTTTAAACCATGCCCTTCATCTTTTTGATGTATTTATTTTTCTCCTTTTCCTTGCTAATCTATCTGCTGTCTTAGACGCTTGCTTTTTTTTGTGTACCCAAAGCTTGAGCTGCAGGGGATATGCCTACAACAGTAGAAATGAGATATATAATTGTTTAAACTTGTTTTAAATATAATCAATCTTTCAAGAATTAGTAAGTGATACAGTATAATCAGAAAGTAGCTACACATAAAAGATGTAAACAATATGGATAATTATCCTTCAGCTCAGCCAAGAAGTAAGAGTTTGCGATTTTAACACTGGTGAAATTCTGTGCTTTATGTCATGCAAGAAGCCACGTTGATAAAAATGGCCATTTTTAGTCTTACAATATATAAATCTGTAACAAGTGGTTGAAATATCTTAATATGTGCTGACATGGCACACTTATTCAAAATCAAGTAGAGACATTACTGGTAGTGTCAGAGTAATATACCTGGCCTTTACAGAAATGGTATTTCTTTTTGTACATACAACTACTTCCACCAGATATAGCAAAAGCAGTCTAGATTAGATTAGTGGATTTTGTGGGTGTCTTTTTGTTTCTTTATCTGCTTGCCTATTTTAAAGGCCAATCTTGTACTATTATTTAATTTTATATTTTTAATTGCTACTTGTGCTCATAACTGTTCACTCCATAGGCCAGTTATTTTGATTGGTTTTTATTTCACTATTAACAGTTTTTTCTCACTCTATTTTTTTCTCACTTTTTTTTTTTCCTCCTATGTTTCAGATGTTTACTTCTTCCTCGCTTTCTGGGATTAATTATTTTTGTTTTTACTTACAGATTGCTTATGTTTTGGTTTTTTTTTTTGTTGTTGTTGTTGGCTCCCCTGCCTCACCCCAGTATGAGCCTTTAGTCTGATACTTCAACATCCTGGTTAGTAGCTGAGACCTAGAGTTCTCCAGAGTGAGATTAATACAAAGTGTTTTTCTCTCTGCTGGTCATAGAGAGTACCTAGATAACTAGACAGGTGTGTATTAGAAATCTAGAATTAAGAAATGTGAATCTGTGGCCTCGTCTACAATAATCTTAAAAGACAATGCTTTTGTCATTTGAGAGAGACAGACACTTGCACATATCTATCTTCAATACTGCAGGGTGAGATGAATCATCCTCTGGGGAAATATGTTTCTTTTAAACTTTATTCCTTTACATCTATGTATCTAAAACCAGCAATACTTTGCTGCTATTGTTTGCTTGAATTATTTGTGTTTCAGTATATTTGTTTTTTTTCTCAGTAGTATTATTGAGTTGTCATATTTCATTTGCTACTACTTTGAGAATAACCTTATGTAAACCTTGAATTAGCTCAGATATTTAGATATTTGAATTGAGATAGCTATTCTTACTGTTTGTATTTTAATATATTTTTCCCTTTTCACCACAGAACTGTCTTTATTAGTGTTAATATTGGCTTTGGGTGTACCACAGTATTTTATTCTCTAGGAAACTAGAATTTGACTTTTTTTTTTTCTCTTAAGAGCAGTTTGTTATAGCAAACAGATATTTACTTTGTAGGTATCAATCCACTGATAAACTTAATTACCCAGAAGCCCAGTTGAAAACTGAAAAGGAGAATTATTTAATGAAGGAAGTTTGAAAAGCGGGGACTTCTGTTTTCTTAAAACTAAAGTCTGTTGCAAAAATAAACAGCCATGACAACAAAGAAATCGGAGACTGATCAGATCAGTGACTTCAGTTAATTTATCAGATCTCAAATTTAAAATTAAATTAATTACTTGTTACTGTCGTTTCCTTCCAAACTACCGATGCACACACACCCTCAGAATATTGGAAATCACTTGGAAATCTAGTGGTGATCAATCACTTGGAAACCTAAGGAATTATAGGGTTTCATTCTAATATTGCAATAATATTAGATTATTCAAGAAAAATCTTATTATTTCTAGCATCTGTGATTCACTGCTAGTGCTAGAAAACACTTTCGGGTAAAGGGACATTTTGGAGATATGCAGATGGGCAGCATACAAGAACAAGGATTTTTGGATGGGCAATTGTCGTGCCCCTCCTCCATTGTGGGGTCCCACCCCTACGCCACAGTCCTTTGTGGAACTGCTCCAGCGTGGCTCATCTCTTCCACGGGGTGCAGTCCCTCCAGAACGGCTGCCCCAGTGGGCCCTCCACGGGCCACAGCCTCCTTCAGGCATCCACCTCCCCTGATGTGGGGTCCTTCACGGGCTCCAAGTGGATCTCTGCCCCTCTGTGGACCTCCATGGGCTGCAGGGGGACAACCTGCTCCACCATGGTTGTCACCACAGGCTGCAGGGGAATCTTGGCCAGGAGCCGCATTACTCCTCCCCCTCCTTCTGAAGTGACCTTGGCGTCTGCAGCCGTTCCTCACAACAGGCTGGTAGATGTCTCCCAGGATCTTTTTTACATCTTATTCACTTCTCATCTCCTCTCCACTTCTTACACTGGGCCGGACCAAGTTGGGCCCAGTCAGCCGCCTGGCGAGAGGCCAGAGGGTCAGGCCTGCAAGGCCCATGAGGCCTGTGTCTCCCCCTCTGCACCTCTGCCCCTGCTCAGCTTCTTCACATCTTCTCTTCTTTTTTTTTTTTTTTTTGTTTTTTTTGTTTTTTTTGTTTCTGTTTTCCCCTTCTTAAATACCTTATCGCAGAGGCGTTATCATTGAACATTGTGCTACTAATCAGTTCGGCCTTGGCCAGCAGCAGGTCCGCCCTAGGCCCGGCTGAGTCCACTGAACAAAGGGGAGCGACTTCTAGCAGTTTCCTACAGAAGCTACCACCTTAGGCTCCCCCCTCACTAACAAAACCACGACAGCAATATACTCATTACAGCCTCTCCACCCTAAAACAGTGAGAGTCTTATCATCTCCTGAATCTTGTTTTGATAATATAACTTCCAGCTCTCCAGTAATAAGTATATTCTTGGTTCTGTGCAGTTCTAATTGTACTCCTAAAGTTAGTGAGTTCTAAGAAAGCTCATAATTTTAATTTCCTTTGTGTTTTGTAGGTTTCTTCTTCTGCCTAATGAAAAGATGTTTTAAGTATGTCCTTGTCCACTATGGTTATGGAACAAAAAAATATTCTTATTGAGACCTCAAGTGCATTGTCAGTTGACTAAGAAGTAGTTATTACACTCTTCATCCCTTAATAGGAATGATTATTTCTTAAACTAAATAAGTAATGAAATATAATTTAGATAATAGTGTACAGGTGACTAAACAAATAATACAGAAGCTATATGGCCTCAAAAAAAGCCCCTTTCTGATTGGAAGAGATTTTTTTTTTTCTTGTGAAGAGATCGGTAAATCCTTACACATTTCATTCATACTTTCTCATGAGTCAATGTCTCAATTCTGCTATTGTAGCTAAAAATATGTTAAGCTTTGTTAATCTGACATTTTGACTTCTATATGTCTGTCATGTAATGCTCTTTTCCTTTTGCTGTCTAAATAGGCTTGAAAGACTCTGGAATGGTCTCCACCAGAAGGCTCTATTATTTCTGATTTTTGTTTATTTTTTATTAATTTTTTATGTTGGTAGATAAATTGTTCTAAAATGATTGGTTTTTTTTTTTTTTTTCCTCCAGAAACTCCTAAAATACCATGTCAAAGCTTTGCTGCAGAAGGTTGACTTACACCTTTAAAAAATATTTATTTAGTTACTGTTTTTCAGCTGCAGAAGCTATAATGCTGGTGTGGTCTTCTAAAAGAATAACCTGTGCTGAGCCACAGGCTGACTGCAAAGACCTATTCCATCTCCATTTGTTATGAGGAGAGACTTTCCCTGCAAAGACCTTTATTCTAGCACAAAATATATTAGACAACATTATTTCTTATTAGATGGCCCCATTCTGAGAGCCATTTTATCGTCAAAGAGAAAATAAAATATTACTTAAATGAAGGAATCACAACTTTATTCAGTGAGTGTTTTTGAAGTGAGCAAGAGTCCTGGAAATGTACCTCACAGTTCTAGTGCATTTATCAACTGGAGCCAGAGTTCTCTGGTGCAGTGAGAAATATGAAGTAGTGGAGGCACCTGACCATCCTCCAGCTTGCCTGGGAACACTAAGTTAGAGAAACTTCAGATCCTGTCCCTTGTTCCAAAGGCAAGCAACATCTAAAAAAAGTCTTTGCCTGTTATAGAAAGGCACTAACAGATCATTCAGTAAGGTCTTCATGAGCTGCATACGTTTCCTTCAAAAGTAAAGAAGAAAAAAATTAGTGCATTAAACATCATATAAGAGTTTAGAAGACTATACCACACTGGAAATAAATTTATACCACTGCTACCTGTTAAATTATTTTTCTTAAGAAGCTATTTCTTGCATTATTAGTACAAAAATGAAGAATTAAGATTAATAACTTTCTGCAATTTAGCTATTTTAAATTCAAAATTTGCTAGTGCATCTGTTAAACAGGAATTTAACAAGACACCTAATTTCAGCCTAATTTAAATCAGTTCAATTTTTTAGTTTTATCAATAAATTATTAATACATTCAACATTTATTTAATATCTGGTCATGCTTAACTACTAGATAATTTGACAAATACATATCACAGGCTTTGATAATAAATACTTCTGATGTGTAGCTCTACTGTGACATTTAGAAATTGAAACATTATATAGAATAAGATTTTGTGTTATAGAAAGTAGGGGTCTCACTTTTCGAGTTTTCTTTAATTTTCTGTCTAGTACTTTGACAACTTAAATAGGACCACAGGATTTAGCTTTCATGCTTCTGCACTCTACTGCCTGTTTAAAATGAACATGAATTAGCTTAGCTGGGATAGAAAACTAAATATATCTAATTTCCAGCAGTTGTTCAGAAAAATATAGGAAAGAGAAATAAGGAAGTAATTTGGCAAATGGGGGATATTTTGGCTATTTGGATAACAGTCAATACTATGAAGGAGCCATCAATCAGCTATGATCACATTCTACAGTAGAAAAAATGTAGGATTTTGAGCTTTTGACACATCTCAGTTCATATCAGAAAATCCATTTCAGACTTCCCATACACTTGACTAAAACAAGTAAATTTAGTAAACTAATTTTAAGCAACACATTATTTCAGTACCAAAGAAGACTATATGAAACTTTTTAAAATTGTATGCACTGCAGTTCATAAGGAAGAAAAAAGAAATATAATTGAAATTTAATAATCATTAGTCATTAAATTGAAAGTAAACACTGTTTCTAAAGTTAGGCTAAAACAATTCTCCTTTGTATTTTTTTTTCTCTGAATGTAAAAGTATATCTCATATTCAACTGTATAAAATCTGCTTCTCATACCTTTAGAAAGATACATATTTTTGTTTTAAAGATTTCAAGGAACGGAAATTGAAGACACAAAGTTATCTGAACTTGGGTTTTGTTTTGTTGATTTTAGTGGTAAAAAATAGTGAACTGTTAAATACATCCACGTAGAAATGATTTGTGTGATTAGTTGCATTTTGTATATTTATGTATATCTTATGTATAAAAGCACAACAATAGCTGAAAGTTTCCTTTAGCTTCTGTTAAATTTTATTTTGCTTCTTTATATTGAAAATAAAAAGGCACTATCCTCTTGAAATGTTTTTCTTAAAATGTATCAAATTATCTTTCTCTGCTAA
Source organism: Chlamydotis macqueenii (assembly GCF_036417535.1). Lineage (NCBI taxonomy): Eukaryota > Metazoa > Chordata > Aves > Otidiformes > Otididae > Chlamydotis > Chlamydotis macqueenii. Next base: position 146,884,784 of record NC_141557.1, on the reverse strand, counting down.
ACTAGATTTTAAGTTTCTTAGTTCTCCCCTTATAAGACATATTTTCTTGATTATACATCTTCCAGAAAACTTCCAAATTTTTATAATTCAAGGTTATGATAGTTACTTACTTTTGGAAGAATTGCTTTTTAGTTCTCCCATTTTATACTTCTGTATTTATAACCTTTTTTTTACCTTTGAACATTAAATACTATCCTTTCTTTTCTAGAAAAAATAAACCAGCCCATCACGCTGTAACAGTTCAGTTTGTGGTTTTAGCATTGCCAGCACCAAGAAAATCGAACGTACCCCTTTCTCGTGCAACAGTTAATTAATTATGAATAGATACATAACCAATTATAAAAAGATCAAGTACTGTATCTTGTCTATTTGGATATATTTAACATATTATGGCAGATATTTATGTCTTGTTCTTCCAGAAATCAACAAAAAGTTAAATAACTTCTCAAAAATAATTATGAGAATATCTGAAATTAATTTATTTTACCAAAATAGTTGCCAGTTATTTCTTGCCCTGTCATTATAGATTAAGAGAAAAATCATTTTTCTAATCTTTATCTCAATCTACCACATCTTCAAAAAGTGACCAGTATACCCATGGTCTCATTCATCTGTTTTGGAGTCTAAACAAAACCAATTATTTCAAAATTTCCTGACATATCATAATAGTACCTTCTTTTTATTTCCTTTTTATTTTTAATGCCAAAAACTTGATGTGATGTTGCTGCTGAGACTTTACCACTCTTGAATGGAGCAGAAATGTTATCTTCTATGTTTAATACATGAAAGCCTAGCTTAGAGATGTCTGTCTACAGCAATGTTTTAATGAAACTCAAAATTGATATTTGATCTGTTAAATTTTTCTGCTATATCTAGCTAGTTGCTTTTGATTTTGCATTCCTATATTTACTAATACTTATTTTAAGTTGCTACTTAGAGTTTCTCTGGTTTAGGGTTTTTTTTAGGTTTTTCTTTTTTTTTTTAGTAATAATGTTATCATATTTCCAGTTTCTAATAATGATTCAGGCCCTGTTTTGATAGCTTTCTGAATTCCTGAGGGGATTTTGCCAGCTTCTGCTGGCCCCTGTTTTAAATAACTGCTTTGAAATATTATTAACATATGTTGGCCTGAGCTTCTGTCTCATTTTTTGAATCAATTTTGATTGCTATAATTAAACTGTGTTTGAAGACTGAAGAGATAACAGTATAGAAAGCTTCCATGTTCTTTATGATATTGTTTTCTCTGGTACTCCTTTCCAGTTGTATGATGGTGCACTCTCCCCCTATATTTATTGGTGTCTTTTTGTTTCTAATGTATTTCAGTATTTCCAAACAGCAACTAAAATATATATTTTTATATCAGATTGTCTTTTCCATATTGATTGTATTGTCAAAAAAAAAACATTAGGTGCTTCATCACACTCTAATTATCAGACTAATATCCACAATAAAAGTATCTGTAATTTAGAAGTTTGGAATTAATTTATCTACCATTTTTATCTCTTAAGATTTCCTTTGTATAATTTTAAAAATTATTCTATTTCTTGGTGGTGATATATCAGTCACTATATTTGTTTTCTTGTTACCTGTATATTAATCTTGACTTAACCACTAGAAGAAACCATTCCAACTGAAAATCTCTTCATTTGTATTAAATAGAATAAATAGAATGACATTGTATTCTCTCAGACTAGGAAAAATAGCAATGAATTTTTTAATATATTAAATTCTAAAAACATGTCATATCACCAAATAATTGTTTTTCTTAACCTCCTCATTTAGACCAACTAAATATTAGGTATCTTAGTCTGGATTTTGAAGCAGTGGTCCATTAGATGATAAGTCAGTATCCCGTTAGTAGTTCTTCAAGACATATTTTTCCTCCTTTTGCAGAGTTTATGCACTGTAATTCTTCATTTTTATTATATTTGTAGTTGTGTAATTAAATTTATCTGCATGATATAAAGCCATATTGTGCCATTCATTTTTAAGCAAAATTCCCCATTGATTCCACAGAGGAAAGCTGCTTAAAAATGGGTGGTGCAGTATGGCACTTAAATCTGCAATTACAATTAAATTAAATCTTAGCTATAGGAGCTAGAAAGTAGGTAACCTGAAAGCAGTAGTAGGAATTAAAAGTTTTGAGCTGCAGACAAAATATTTGGTAGCAAAAATACTTGTTTCTTCAAAAGATAAAGACATTGATTCTCATACTTATGTAGTCCATTCTTGAAAATTCCTTTGCTATTTTTTTTCCTTGTGGGTTTTTTGTTTTTTTTTTTTTTTTTTTTGTTAAACTGCAAAGACATGATGGAAAACATATAAGCAGTAAACATCTGGTAGGGGCTTTTAACCCTGTAACGTTTTGCTGGAGCTATGGAAAATTTTAGTTTATAGCAGTAGTTAGGTATAGATTACAGGGATCTGTGGTTCTGCTGTGTGATTTTTTTTTTTTTGCCTCTCTGTGGTGATCCTCTACATTTCTTTTACAACTAGCATATGCTTAAATGTGAGAAGAAGTGTTACTGCTTGTGGTGATGTATTTTATATTGTATTCTCTATTTACTAATACATTGCCAAAAAGAGGTAGAGCTGAGTTCTTTGACAAAAGTGCATGAATATTAATGATCAAGATGTGTAACCTTCCAGATAAAAAGCTTAACAATTTAAGACACAGAGTGGGTGATACTCTGTTGTCGTTATGATAGGGCTTTTTCAAGGGCTGCAGGGAGTGCTGTTTTACAAGACAAGATACCATTACAGGAAATTCAGCACACAGAAGAAGAAATTTTTGCTATTAATGCTTAATAATGTTTCAAGGAAACAGTGAGCAATGCAACAACACACTGATTCTTATCACATTCTTAGCACAATCAAGTGCCTTTCTCTCCTATTAGTGTTCTGTTGCTGATCCTGGAAAGCAGGACAAGAACAGTGCACTGAGTAGTATTTTTATATGTCAGAGAATAAACCAAAGGAGAAAAAAAATGCAGAAAGTTACATAGTATTTCAGAATCTAAGCAAACATTATTAAGAAATACTAGAATACTATTGGGGATTAAACAATATCACTTGCCTTTTGAACTTTTGTTGGTTGGTTGGTTTGTTTTATTTTGCAGAGGGTTTTTTTTCGTCCCTAGGGAAATGATGCTCAGCATTTGTTGGTTTTTTTTTGGTGTTAAGTAACACAGTTTATATTTGTACATGTGATGGATCTGTTGGAATTTTTACTGTAGGTAGACCTTTAAATGCACAGCATAATAATTAGACATGTTGATTTTCACAACCTTTCAGTTTTTAACTTTGTAGTTATTAAGAAATGAAATAAATCACTGCACTGTAAAATGGATGCAAACGCAATGAGACCTGCATGGCTCCAGCCAAACAACTTGATGCCAGATATTTTCCAGAGGCAATGTATGTTTTATTTTTGCATCAAATTAATGTTTTTAATTCACTGTAGCTATGGTTTCATGTCCTTGGATCCATCTTTCATTTCTGAATAGTAAAGTTTTGTGATGGTCAAGGTAGAATCTCCTCTTCCTAAAACTTCTGGCTTTTTAAAGTAAGCATCTCTCAAAAGGTAAGGAAGGAAATAGTCAGTGAACTCTAAGGGTTTACTGAAATATCAAACAAACCTCTTCTTCCTTCAGAAAGGTCTTGGAGGACAGTCTTGCCGTTATAAGAACGAAATAATTTACCACATAATGATTAGTAAAGTTACATGTTTTCTCAGATTGCAAAGGTCAGCGGTGTGCTTACATCTTGATTCAACTTTCCTTTATATCATTTGTTTTTGAGACCCATGAATGTGTATTCTAGAGAGGATAGAGCCATTATAGCAAGAGTTGGAAAACCATGGGAGACACCATAAGGGAAAACGTGAACTCAGAAAGGGCAGATTGAAAATGTCCAGAATGACATCCACAAAGTGAAAGAAATTACTATGCAAGTATTTTGGGGTTACTGCAAAGTAAACTCTACATATGTCAGAGTGACAAGTAGTTCATCTCTAAGTCCAGTCTGTACTGAGCACATTGTAGCATAGGCTGCAGGCAACTCTGTTGAGGGACTTTTTCTGTCTACAGAACATCAACAGTCACATAATTAGTAAAGATATAACTCAAAATTTGCTGTTGATTTCAGATACACAATTATTAATAACAATAAGGTGTAGTGGAAGACATTGCACTAAAGTGAATAAAAACTTGTAAAAGTTGCAGTAGTTTGATTTTTTTTGTTTCAAAAATTATGTATGTTAAGTTAATTTATGGAAAAATATGTATTTATTCAAAATAAACTGTGAGGGGTATTTTAGTTTTTTTTTTTCTGTTTTAAGCATAGTGGTAGTTTTGCAAAACCACTGATACCTTGCTTAACTCCATAACTTGTAGGAATAAAAAGGAATAGGAGTACAAAAAGTCTGGACTTTATAAGTAATGGTCCACTATATGCTGAGTACTAAATACACAGTTAGTAACTTAAATTTAAGTATTGCTGTAGTGTGCTATTACTTCAAGTTTTATTAAAAATTAAGGGTGAAATTCTGTCCCTTTTAGTGCTAAAGACATTGACTTTAGTGGAATAATAATTTTACCCTGAATTTGCACATTATTTTATATCTGCAATTAGGGAAATAAAATAATGATATGAGTGCTGAAGTGGGACAGTATTGTTAGCCTTTGTTGTAGTAACACATTTATTCAACTAGCAAACTGTAAAAAATTAAATGGAGTTAGGGAAAAGTAATAAGCTTTTTGGCAATCTTTTCTCTCTAGTTTTAGTACTTTTGTTGCTTATATTCCATATTCTCTTCTGTTTCATACAAAATCAGGAATATAAAATCAGTACTTACAAGCTGGTAAGAAGATCTGGCTTCATCAAAAATATTGGCCACATTCAGCTAGTGAAGAGATTCTAGTTTGTGTTTCAAACAACTCAAGGCAAATAAGTCCCTCCATGTGAGACTCAGCCAAGACTCTGTTGCTTCTTGGCAATAAGCACAATAATTCTATTATCTAAATATGTTTTCACAATAAAGTATTAATTTCTGACACTTCACAAGATGGTTGATTGAGGGAAGACACTGAGATAATTATTTTCGGCATTGAGAACAATATTCCATGTATGGTACTCTTAGTGCTTATTCCGTGTCTCAGAGTGGGTGCCTATCACTAAAGCTGTACTGAGCATCGTCAAGACTATGTCCTGTTCTGGTCCTGACTGATTTGCTAATCTGTAATATATATGCCTCATCTACCACATGAACACACACATGCACAAGCAAAAGTCAAGATCTTTCTGTTGACATATTTCAAATATCGTGACTTTCATGCTAGCCCATTAAATAATTTACAAATTGTGTTTGCAGACTGGAGCAAGAGGCACCATCTGCTCCCATTTCAGGTACACCGTCAAACTCTGTAGCAACACCATACTGAAAGGAACTCATGTTAATGCAAATTACAAAAATCCATGCTCAAAACAACAGGACCTTAAGTTGCTAGCATTAAAAGATGTGTTCTTTTCATTGTATAGTCTACCATACATTTTGTGTGAATTAACTAAAAGTAGTCTTAAAACATATGACTTGTAGGTACACTAATAAATAGTTTGTATTTAGTATGGCAAGTAATGAGATAAAATCTTCTGAAATAATAGTAAGAAAACCATCTTTTTCTCATTTAATATAATTCAGAAGATATGTTTTGAGAGCACAGCACAAAAACACAGATGTTTGAGTTTTGCAAATGAAACATTGAGTATAGTCATTCTTGAAAGTCACTTGCATCTTAACAGAGGAAACAAATTTGTTGAATAGATATGTTAACATTAAACTTATTAAAAAACATTTTATAGTCCAAAGTGGCTAGAAGAAATATTCTAAACAGATGCCATAATCTTGACAATAGACTAAACTGTTAAGTTACCAAATATGTACAAGAAGCAGGTAATAGACATAGGAAAATAGTAACATTTATTACTGTTTCATATAAACACACTTGAACATCTGATGAAGAACAAGAAGAAAAAGCACTGTTTCTTGTTTGGCAGTTTTGAATAATGCCAAATGCTAACTTCTGTTGTTAACCCTGGCAAAATACATTGTTGTAGTAAATAGCATTGTTATTCATCTGCCATTTTATCAAGTATTATAGCTATTAATGGTAGAATAAACACAACGTGTGATAAAGAAAAGTGTTTACTCATAACTTTATATATATATATTATAAATAATTGAGATATAAATAAGTGCTACATCATGTTCAGTCAAGGAATCCTGACTTTATTTCAGTAGTTCTATACATTCGTTTGAATTATGAGTCTATTGGCATGAATAGGAATTTACTAGTGTGAAGAGGGCTGCATAATCTATGCTTTTATCAGAATATAAAACATCATACCAATCTATGCTGTTATCAGAGTATAAAGCATCATACAAATGAATAATAGTTTTGTATGCTGTAAATAATAGCATACTGTGTATAAAGCACGTCATTATTTTACTAAGATGGCTGATAAATGGTAAAGAAAAGCAATAACTGATCTGGAAAACTGCTGAGTCCCATCAATTCTCTTTGATATATGAGAAAGTTGTGCATACTCAGTATTTCACAGGATATACAAATTCAATCTGATGTAGAAGTGTAATAAAATTTACTGTAAAAGCAAATACCAACATACAACAAATCACTTTAAACTGATTTTTTTTTTTCTGATATTGTATTATCTTAATTTCGTAGCACCCTGTGGAAGCAGGTCAACAGGGTCTGAAGGCACTGTATTATCACCAAACTACCCCAAGAATTACAGTGTTGGTCACAACTGTGTTTACTCTATCACTGTTCCTAAGGAATTTGGTAAGTAGATCTGATTTCACTCATATCTTTTTGTTGCTCGGATACTTTCAGCAATTATGGATGACTTGTATGTTTGCTTTTATATTAAACACATAAATGTGAAGAAGTAATTTTAAACTGATATTTCTGTTTATACTTTTTATCACTTTTATAATGCGCTGTTTTCCCAAAATGCTTATATTTACTATTATCTTTTGAAATTACTGTTGGTTTTGGTTTTTTTTTTTTGTCTCGCTGTGACCACCAACGTGTAACTGAGAATGTTGTTGTATCAATTAGTGGTATCAGTTAAGATTTCTTTTCACCCAAGATCATGTGCCAAGGTTCTAGAAAGTGTAGCCTGACTCTAAAAAGTGTAGCCTAGCTCCAGCAAGTCCAGGTAAGCAAGGGAAGCAACATTTGTCTTAAATCTCTGGTAATATTACTGTCATTATCCTTGGCTTCTCTGCATCATGAGGCAATGACATAGTCTTTCCTGAGGAGTGAAATTAGAGCAGCACACATCTGTCATGTTTTTGTAGATTCCCAGATCCTCTGTCAAAACTTTACTCCATCCTAATATTTTTTTCTGATGACTAGATTAACCTTTTAAAGATGTCTTCTGTCCCGTACAAAGGCAGGGCTTTTACAACACTATTTTCTCTCTCTTGATTTATGAATTATTTTATCTCATTATATTATTAAATAATGCATATGAAGACAGCTGGTAGTTTGTTGTTTACTTTGACACCTTGGTAAGCAGTATGCCACGTACTGAATATCATTTATTCTTTAAATATCCGTGCTTCAGATTTATGCTTGGATAAGTAGGACTTTATTCTGACCCACTGCTCACATTTCAGTTTGTCAAATAAAAGGCGCCTGGGTATGGGGATGGGTTTTTTTTAATCTTCCTTCATGTCAATTCTGCAAACACTTTATCCAAATTAAAGACAGTGCTTGAACTGCTGTGTGTACATCTACCATACTCATGATCGCTGAACTCCCTTAATATGAAATTAATTTGTTCTTATGTATAGCATAGAGGTACATAGGCTGCTACAAAATAAACATGTTTTTAATAGTATTGTAGAAGTATAGCCATGGGAATCTGTACTTATTCCTCCAGAACATTCAGAAAAAAAATTGCAACAAACAATTTGCACAATTATTGATTTTTTTCTAGCTGTTATAAGCATATGCTTTTGACCTAGATAATTTGTTTTAGATGAACTGGAAATGTTATGTCCTCCCATTTCCACCAAATCTGATACTTCTTAGTTTATGATACAGATGTTAACATGTAAAAACTACTGCAATAAAGGACTTTAAATGATAATGCTCAGTAATTTATATCCTTGTCAATCTGTCTGGAAATGTAGTTTTGTGATTTCTGGAAATAAAGACAGAATTCTCAAAACAAGACATGGAAATGGGGAAAAATCCCACTATTCTGCATAGTTACTTGGAATAATTTGACAAATACTCATTTTCTTTGCATAGCAAGCATGTTAAGAACAGCATTAAGGAATCCTGTTTGATCCTTTCATAGTACTTATACAAAAAAAAAAAAACCCATGCTGCTATAAAGAAGGAAAATCACAGTTTAGATACGATTAACTCTGCCGTACAAGGATTTAGTGATGTAGTGCGGATATGATTATTATGATAAAGTATCTGTCATTTCTCTCAAGCTCTTTGACTGTCCTGCCTTAATCCAGTATTTAAAACATGAATGCTTGTGTGTTGAAAAAGAAAGGTTAAAAACGTACCTGGTAGTAGCCATTCAAAAATGAGGATGATGTGACACATTGAATAGGCCAAACCAAGTATTTCCATTTTAGCTGCTTTTTTTTTTAGTGATACTCCTACAGTAATAAGGAGTAGAATTCCTTCCACCTAAAAGCTCAAATTTTAAAATATGAATCTTTGTTTGAAATACACAGTGATGTATTTTTTGTAAGTTATTAATATTTTTTTTTTCTAACCCATGTGCTTTCTGTAATCTATCATTACTAAAATTAATCCAGGAACAACCATTAAGAATGTCAAAGTAATTTTGACAATCGATTTAACCTAAGTTTTCTACACTCAACACAATTATTTGTGTAGTCTGAAATTTTAAACGTTTGTGGAATTAATCTGTTTTATCTGATAGCTTTCATGTCTATCTCATCATATTATATTTAAGTACAGTTGCAGTGAAGAATAGTGATAAATTTTTAATGCTGAGGTCTTTAAGATCAGTTTTAAGAAATCATTACCTGTAACTCTATTATTCTGAGTCCTGATAGAAGACATTGCATTAAGAAAACAGTCTTCACTCACAGTGCTTGATATGGATTGTGTAGGAATGGTGTCCAAATATACTGGTCTTTTTGGGTAAAGACACCAGACTTCATCTTGAATTCACTTGATGTGCGTCATGACATGTAGATTTGTCAGAGATTATTCAAAACAACACAGAGTCAAAATAAAGTTTTTTTGGAGAATGAAGCAAATCTGCTGACATAAGGTGGTTTAAAGTAACTTTCCTAAAGAAAATAGCAAAAACTCTTATTACATAATCTTCCCTATGGCTCCAGCTTTCAGTAGCATTCAAATATTTGCTAATTGGAACCTCTTCAGGAACTATTTTGGCATCCAATAAAGTATATCATATCTTATAAAAGAGTACATTTTTAAAAAAAAAGCTAAAACCAAGTCAATAGAGAAAACACCCAAACAATGGAATAGCATATACAGTATGTAGAAGGGAACTCATTGGCCTGGATTAGTTTTTGATGGAGTGAAAAGAAAAGCTATTACATGTGCAGCTTTTCAGGTTCTTAAGCTCAAAATTCTGTGTAAAAGTCATTGCAGTGTGGAGTTTTTTTCAGTGTTTCATTATTCTGTCATGCAGAATCACAGTAGTAATATTTCATACCATGACAGATTTAAGCTAGAAGATAAATGATTCACAAAAGCACACAGGGTGCCACAGGCAAAATCTTTTGTAAACATGGAAGACTCATTTTCTTTGACACTCTCCCACTGATATTTTTAAGTGGTATAATGATCATTAATTGTTCAACACTGAAATCCAGCACTGGTTACAATTAAAATGCAGATGTTCATTATTTTGTTTTGTTTTCCTGATGCCCATGAATTAATTTATATGCTCTGCTTGACATAAGTGTTGCCTATGCTTCTATTTAAATTAGTATTTTTTACAGTAAAATAAATCATATATCAACTTGCCTAGGCAAATTGCTTTTCTTTCTGTTAGAGCAAAAAGATACATTGAATATACACAGTAAGAGATGAGCTATGCTATCAGAAAATTAAGTACTGATCCTCAGTGACTATCAAAAAATATTAAATTTAAATCAGAGCTCTTTTTTTTTCCCTACAAAGAAGCTAAAACCCATGTATATAATTGGGAGAATGTCTAGTTTCCATGGAAACTACATTTGTTTTTCAGTTACAGCAAGATATAATATTAAAAAAAAAATGGCAAGCACTTTATTGATAAACATGACATTTTGGACAAGGTTTCTTAAATCTTAACAATGAGGGTAGAACCAAATTTCTTACTATAAACAGGGAAGTTAAAATATGCTGTTGTCTTCAATTCCTGAGTAACTGTCTTGTATTCACAGACATCTTTCTATCATACCATTTTGAGCTTTTCCTTATGTCTTTTCTTTAATTTCTATGTTATGAGATAGCCCTGAATTATGTAAATAAGCAACAGAAAGAAGAAACAAGTATAGCCAAACAGCAGGGGGGTGAGGTGATTATTGTTGTTGTTGTTGTTATTTAGATCCTCGAAAGAGTAATTTTTGGCAAATTCTGGAAGGTACACGTAAAACTTATGACACTGAAGACCCACATTGAGCAAACAATGTTGTCAGCATGTTTTTTTTCTGTTGGCTCACTGCATCTAGAATTGTTAGACAGATTAAAGGCCGTATCACACTAGAGTTATTCCAGTACTGTTTGATTTGATTTCAAATTCAGTTTACATTTTGAAAGAAAGATAGGCAAGAATGAATCATAAGTAGCGGAATATCTTAAATGACAGCCTCACATCAAGAGGGAATAAGAACCAAATGGTATTTATGATAATACTTTAGCTGTGTTAGAGTAAAACATTTGCTTTTAATAACTTGAATCCATAATCACAGCTGTGTACATCTTACCTTCATTTAAGAAATGTGGCAGACATGTATGGACTGATGTTTTTAAAATGTGGAGGATTTAACTCTCCACCTTACATTAAAATAGATGGAAATATCTAGCGTTAATATTTTTAACCATGAACTATGCAATTATTGAATTAAGCAATACTTTGCTGAATGGGAAGTAGAAATAATAGAGAATGATCAGTCTACATGCCTGAGGAATCGGATGTTATCTAGAGGGACTTTGACAAGCTGGAGAGGTGGGCCCATGGCAACCTCATGAGTTTCAGTAAGATCAAGTGCAAGGTCCTGTGCCTGGGTCAGGGGAACCCCTGATATCAGTACAGGTTGGGGGATGAGGGGATTGAGTGCAGCCCTGCTGAGAAGTACTTGGAGGTATTGGTGGATGAAAAGCTGGACATGTGAGCCATCAATGTGCACTCGCAGCCCAGAAGGCCAATTGTATCCTGGGCAGCATCAAGAGGAGTGTGGCCAGCAGGTTGAAGGAGGTGATTTTGCTCCTCTACTCTGCTCTGGTGAGACCCCACCTGGCCTACTGCATCCAGCTCTGTAGCCCTCAAAACAGGAAAGACATGGACCCATTGGAGAAGAGCCACAAAGATGATCAGAGGGCTGGAGCACCTCTCCCATGAGGACAGATGGAGAAAGTTGAGGTTGTTCAGCCTGGAGAAGAGAAGCCTCTGGGGAGACCTCATTGTGGCATTTCAGTAATTAAAAAAAGCCCGTAAGAAAGATAGGGACAAACTTTTAGCAAGGCCTGTAGTGACAGGACAAGGTGTAATAGTTTTAAACTAAGAGTAGATTTAGACTAGACATAAGGAAGAAATTTTTTTGCAATGAGGATAATGAAACACTGGAACAGGTTGCCCAGAGAGCTGGTGGATGCCCCATCCCTGGAGGTGTTCAAGATCAGGTTGGACAGGGCCCTGAGTAATCTCATCTAGTTGAAGATGTCCCTGCTCCTTGCAGAATGGTTGGCCTAAATGACCTTTAAAGGTCCCTTCCAACCCTAAGCATTCTATGATTCTGATATGCTTCTATTATCTGAAATATCAAAATGCCACCACAGGCAGGAATCTAACTCTATTTCCCCCTCTCTTTTCATACAAGTAACAATTTCAAAGTCAGTGGGACTGCATTGTCCAAACAATGATCACTTGTCAGTAAAAGGGTGTGAAACCACAAAGATCGCTCCAAATGCTTGTATGCCCAACTGTATAAAGGCTCAAGACACTAATTTCAGGAGAAAGGGACAATAATCCATGTACCATGTATTTTCTAAAAAGTATGTCATCCCACCTTTCCTTCCAAAAAAGAGAATTACTCCAAAACCACATGACTTCCAAGAAAAGTGACCGTCACGTATTTGTACATTTTGAAATTTAGGTTTTTTTACAGATAATCATAAAATATATTTTTAAGACAGAATCTTCTACTTTTTGCACGTGTTGACAAGAATTTGGCATAAAGACAGAAAAGCTGGCTATATCATGGGACGCTTCATATAAAAACTGAAAATATTTTAAAAAGATGAATCATTTAATTCAGAAATTTAATGAAATTCAATTTAGTTGAGCATGACAGCTAGTTAGATTAGGAGTATCGTACTTCAGATTTCTGACTTATTTTCTCAGTTTTCTGAAGTATAGAGTGAACATCATGCAATAGTGAGGATGTACATAAAAATATTTATTATTAACAATAGGAAGAAATACTTGCTGTATGAGTAAAATCAATAAATGATACCAAGTTCACATCCCTTTTCCTTTTTTTCGTGGCATTCTTTCAACTCTGTTGCCCTCTTATAATTTCTCTTTTTAACACCATTCTCTTAATGCAAGATTTTGGAAGCATTCAAAACATTAGACTGGTGTTTAGTAAATTCTTAAAACTGATCTTTAAGAGCTGAACATTAAAACATATATGGAAGTCCTTTTCTGCAATTTTCTACAGTCAGCTAGCTAAGCTTCATTCAAAAGTACATGAACAGCAGTGTTATCTATGGTAGAATTTAGAAAGTCTGGCCAGAACTGAGACATCATTCTGCAAAGGATATTGGGCAAACACAGAAGTGGTTTTCATCCCAGAGACCATAAGCCTAATTAAGGTAATATGAAATCAGACATACAATTGGCAAAGTATTATTTCTTTTTTTTTTTTTTCTTTTTTTTCTAAATTATGTATTATCAGTATGGAAAGGAAACATTTGCAACATTGGTGTAAATACTGCTTTATGTTAATTTAGCTCATTGCTAGAATATTATTTTGATTTGAAAATTCCTCTTGCTTTAATTAGGTACCTAACTATGGAAGTTAGATTATCTAGTCTAAGCCATTCAGATGTTTGCTCTAATCAACAAAGAGAGATATATATTCTAGTGGCATGAATCATCCCATCTAAAACATTTGTCTGTGATTTTTGGAAGGAGATAAATTCCTTGTAATGTAAAAGAAACAGCAGAGCCTCATATTGTCTTATTTGTTCTGGCAGCTACTGCACATTAAATTAATTAGAGAACATTGCTGCTGGTGTAATCTACATCCAGCCGGTAGTCATGTTGCACACATATAGCTTAATGTTTTCATCTTGTGAGTATATGGTAAGGCTAGCAATTTCAGATATGTTTCATTTAGCAGCCATTCCGGGGCTTAAGCTTATTTAAATTCAAGCTTTACTTAGTGATTCCTCATCCTCAAATCTTTTAAATTTAACACTGGAGGTGAACAAAATCTGTGTTTTATTATTAAGCGTGTATTAGACAATAACATTCTCGTTTATTTAAATGTTGTTAGGTCACATACTTAAGAAGAATTTCAGGTGATGGACTGCATTATGTTAGATATTCTACAGGAACAGGAAGCCATGGCCTATAGCCTGTCTACACAGTGATTACATGATGGATTTATACTGCCATCTGGAAAAAGAAAATGAAAGGCAGGATTAGTTATATGCTGGAAATATTTTTTACTGTGATGTGGTTGTTTGTTTTTTTTTTTCTTAAGTGTTAAATGGTTTATTCTCCAGAATATATACTTAAAGTACTACTTAAAATATTAATAATTTCAGAGTTTGGTATAAAATGAATTATAATGCAAGAATTTGTTACATGTGCAAACTAGGAAATTATTTTCCTATTGATGTAAAAATTTATTTCTTTGAAGAATGTTTTGCAAGTGCCAATTTTTTTTATTTTCATGATTGTTCGAACACAGAGCAATAATACTAACTACTTAATTCAAATATGAACAGGATAGTAGCAGTATCTTGTACAGTGAAAATACCTGGCAGGTAATGGATATATTTTTTTATCATACTGTTAAGTATACATTAGTTACTCTACTATCTGCTCTCCGTAAAATAGATAGAGATTGCCGTCTAAGATTTTGGGAGAATAAAGGTGAGCAATATTTGAGTAACTATTAACTTCTGGTTTGCTTTTCTAATTGAAGGCCAAGTTTGTGTCATCCAGATGTTGACTATATAATTTAAAGAAGTGCCAGAAGGTCATTTCGCATCTCTTTCCACTTATCTGTGAATCTCCTAGGTTTATGAGAGGAAGGACTGGCAGTTCTTATATATGCAAACTCACAGCTGGGGAGTATTTCATTCATTGGTTCAGTGCTTAACATTCTTGCCAAGCGAGCAGATGTCAATAAAAAAGTCACCATAGGGTGACTTCTAAAGGAGATCAAACTATTTATATATTTTTGAAATAAAATTTGAAGATATTTACTATTTTAGTTGCTTTATATGATTTAAGTCACTTTTTCAGTACTGCATTTAGATTTTTTCAATACAAATGATTCACTTTGGCTCAAATATTAATGATGTTTTTGAATATAATAATGGCCAACTTAATACAGACCACTAAATAGCTTAAGCTATTGAGTTTGACTATAAAGATATGGCAACAGTATTGCTGTCTTTTTAATAGCCTAACAACAAAGTGGAATGATGATAAGACCACATCTGTGGTTTTCAAAGAAATTTATGGCTTCACAATAAGTAAAATAATTTGAATATAATGCCAATGAATTGATGAAGGATTTCTAAAGATTTTTTTCTTTTTTTTTTTTCTGAACAATGGGATTCCAGCTGCTCCAAATGTTTAATTATCAAACCTTGTTCACAGAAAAAGCTGTTATTAAAATAGCCAAAATTAGTCTAGGTTTCTGATTCCAAATGTCAGAGGACATACTGCATTACATTTGTCACTTACATGCTTTCCAGTACATGTTACTATCCTGAGGAGGAGACTGAGTGGTGGCAGATTTTCTAAACAATTCTACTTTTTTGTTAGATTCACTTCTTAGGGTAGGATTGAAGTACTTTAGTAGTACAATACCAAAATCTTGCATCACCATTGATTAGGTCCTTTTAATTTAAAGTTATATTAATAATTAAGGTGTTACTTTTACTCTTAATTTCTGTATGAGTGACAAAAACCTGCTTTCTCACTCTTTGAGCCTGGCTAGTGTGGGGTTGATTAGATGGTGCAAAATTACTTGCTTGTAACCAGCAGATTTTTGAGATTCAGGAGCATCTTGCCAGCAAACATCTGCACTAGATGGGAGCCTTCCTCATTCCCCCTGTTGGAACAAGGCCACAGTCCACCTCAAAATTCACTTAGCTGTATATGAAGCCAGGCAGAGAACAGGTGAGCTTTTTTCTGGAGACCCTGACTCTTCAAGGATTAGCTAGGCTGCGGAAATTTATAGTTCTGTTCTTCATTCCTAGGAATTACAGATAACAAAATAAGGAAAAGTGGTTACATTAATCTTTCTGATGGCAAAAGGAGCTCTTACAGCTTGTGACTGATGGGGTACGCTTCTCAGATGACAGAAATGAATAAGAATTCAATTTCCCTCAGAAAGTCTAAAACTCTATTCACCTACTTACCTAGTTCTTTAACTAATGGCCTATATAAAATTACTAAAAATGCAAATCATATCAGCACCACAAACAAGTCTAGACTTCATCTAAGCAAATAGTGTTTTACTACCGGGATTAGTAGATCTGGCCTTATAAATCAGATACTAAGTTCCGGAAATAACTCTTCATGGCTTCATAAAAGGAAGGAATCCTTACTTAGCTGTTCATAAAAATCATTAGCCTTCATTTAAATCACCTGAAAACTTTTGAAGTTAAATGTATTTTCAGTAATCAGTAGATACAGGCCATTGGACCAGGTCTTTCTATCTTCCCCCACCCCCCCTCCCTGCACTTTCGCACATATGTTAGCAATGTCATCCTAACAGAATAACTGAGGAATCTCCAAGTGTCTAGTCTGTCATACAGAAGTTTAATTAGTTGACAGTAACAGGCAGAGAAATCTGGCCAGGGAGTCCATGGGGAGTCATTTGGACCCTTGCTAAGCTTCCAACCCCATCCAACCGGGCCTTGAGTGTTTTCAGGGATGGGGCATCCACCACCTCTCTGGACAACCTGTTCCAGCGTTCCACCACCCTCATTCTAAATTTTTTCCTAATATCTAATCTGTGTCCACCTCCCTCTATTTTGAAACCATTACCCTTTGTCCTATTGCAACAGGTGCTACTGAAGAGTTTCTACCTGTCTTTCCTGTAAGCTTCCTTTTAGGTACTGGAAGGCCACTATAAGATCTCCTGGGAGCCTTCTCTTCTCCAGACTTAACAGCCCCAACTCTCTCAATCTGTCCTCATAAGAGAGATGCTCCAGCCCTCTTATCATCTCTGTGGCCCTCCTCTGGACTATCTCCATCTCTCCAACTAGTCCATGTCCTTCATATGTTGGGGGATCCAGAGCTGGATGCAGTACTCCAGGTGGGGTCTCACCAGGGCAGAGTAGAGGGGGAGAATCACCTCCCTCGACCTGCTGGCCGCGCTCCTCTTGATGTAGCCCAAGATACAGTTGGACTTCTGGGGGTAAGCATGTGTTGTTAGCTCATGTTGAGCTTCTCACCTGCCATCACTCCCAAATCCCTCTCCTCAGGGCTGCTCTCAATCCATTCTCTGCCCAGCCTGTGTTTGCGCCTGAGATTGCCCTGAAGCATGTGTAGGACCTTGCACTTGGCCTTGTTGATCTTCATGAGGTTTGCACAGGCCTACCTCTCTAGTCTGTCAAGGTCCCTCTGGATAGCATCCCTTCCCTCCAGCATGCTGACTGCACCACACAGCTTGGTGTCATCATTGAACTTGCTGAGGGTGCAGTCACTGTCCATGTCACTGACAAAGATGTTAAACAGGGTCAGTGCCAATGCTGACCCCTGAGGAACACCACTCATCTCTGGTCTCCACCTGGACATTGAGCGATTGACCACAAGTCTCTGAGTGTGGCCATACAGCTAATTCCTTCTCCACGAGTGATCCATCCATCAAATCCATGTCTCTCCAGTTTAGAGACAAGGATGTCATGCAGGACAGTGTCAAATACCTTGCACAAGTTCAGGTAGATGACATCAGTTTCTTGTCCCTTGTCCATCAATGATATAATTCCATCATAAAAGGCCACCAAATTAGTCAGGCTTCATTTGCCCCTAGTGAAGCCATATTGGTTGTCACCAATCACCTCCTTGCTCTCCATGTGCCTTAGCATGGTTTCCAGGAGAATCTGTTCTACGACCTTGCCAGGCATAGAGGTCAGACTGACGGTGTCCCTAAGTGCCACATCTACATGTCTTTGAAGTACATCCAGGGAGGGTGACTCCACCACTTCCCTGGGCTGCCGTTCCAAAGCTTGATATTCCTCTCAGTGAAGGAACTTTTCCTAATATTCTATCTAAACTTCCCCTGGCATCACTTAAGGCTGTTTCCTCTTGTTCTATCACTTGTTACTTGGGAGAAAAAACCAACACACACTTCACTACAACCTCCTTTCAGTTAGTTTTAAAGCAATAAGGTCTACCATCAGCCTCCTTTTCTCCAGATCAAAGAACCCCAGTTCCCCTGCTGCTCTTCATAAAACTTGTTCTCTAGACCCTTCACCAGCTTCATTGTTCTTCCTTGGAATACTCCAGCACCTCAGTGTGTTTCTTGTAGTGAGGGGCCCAAAACTGAACACAATATTTGAGGTGTGGCCTCACCAGTTCCGAGTACAAAGGAAAAATCACTTCCCTAGTCCTACTGGCCACACAATTTCTAATACAAGTCAGGATGCCTTGGTCACCTGGACACACTGACAGCTCATATTCACTGGCTGTTGACCAACACTCCTAGGTCCTTTTCTGCCAGGCAGCTTTCCAGACACTCTTCCTGCAGCCTGGAGCATTGCAGGACCCAGCACTTGGCCTTGTTGAACCTCATACAGTTGGCCTTGACCCATCGATGCAGCCTTTCCAGATTCCTCTCTAGAGCCTTCCTACCCTCAAGAAGATCAACATTCCTGCCAAACTTCGTGTCATCTGCAAACTTACTGAGGCAGCACTCAATCCCCTTATCCAGATCGTTGACAAAGGTATTAAACAGAACTCTCTGCAATGCTGAGCCCTGGGGAACACCGTTTGTGACTGGCTGCCAACTGAATTTAACTCCATTCACCACAACTCATTGGGCTCAGCCATCCAGTTAGTTTTTAACCCAGCGAAGAGTGTGCACATCCAAGCCATGAACTGCCAGTTTCTCCAGGAGAATGCGATGGGAGATGGTGTCAAAGGCTTTACTAAAATCCAGATAGACAACATCCAGAGCATTTCCCTCATGCATTAAGTGGGTCAGCTTGTCAGAGAAGGATATCAGGTTAGTCAAGCAAGACCTGCCTTTCATAAACCCATGCTGAATGTGCATGATCACTTGGTTGTCCTGTACATGTCACATGATGGAACTCAAGATGATCTGCTCCATAACCTTCCCTGGCACTGAGGTCAGATTGACAGACCTGTAGTTCCCTGGATCCTCCTTCGGGTCCTTCATGTAGGGGGGTATCACATTTGCTAACCTCCAGTCAAATGGGACCTCCCTGGTTAGTCAGAACTGGTGATAAATTATTTAAAGTTCCTCTTAGGTGAGTTTATATCACCCCGTTGAAATCAGATCAGACAGAATTAATATGTTAATGGGGAAGAGGAACACAAGTGGCTTGTATTACTGCAGTATGGCTTTTCTTTTCTTTGTTTCTCTTTCCTTTTTTATTTTAGGGGAATTATTATTATTATTTTTTTTAGGTTGGCAAAGATTTTTCTTAAACATAGTCTCACAGTAGTTATGAACTTCATAAGTAGTGAACTTTTGGGTTTGGACTTATTTATTTATTTATTACTAAAATGAAAGTATTCACATTTCACAAGAGTCTCAGTCTATACTTTAACACATACAATATTTCAATTTTCTTGTCATTTTGATGGCTGGGCTTAAAGTTTTTCACAGCATCTGTCACTACATCATCAATGTTCTGCATGTATGCATCTGTAAAGTTATTAGATGGTTTGTATGCTTCCATTTGGACTTTTGGAAGCTCAAAATACTCCTTTTCTGAGCTTTTATTTGGTTGTGTTTGGTTTGGGTTTTTTTTGATTGGTTGGTTTTTTGTGTTTTTTTTTTTTTTTTTTTTGGAAGGGGATGTATAACTGAAATCTTTGGTGTAATTGCAATCTAAATTTATGTCATACTATCAGTGAGATTTTTCACTCTGATTTCTCTGGTGGTTTCATTTCCTGTCATACTGTCTGAAATCAGTTCTGAGAAGTCTTAGCTCATGGTAAGATTTATGTTGTATCCAAGGAGAATAAATTTTCTTGTAATCTCATGGGTGAAGGAGGTGTCTAAATTTTAGGATTGTGATGGTAGTTTAAAAGATCAGACTCTGAATTGAAATAGGAAGTGCACTAGAAATTACAGACCAAAGTAGTGGTGTGATGGTAATACTGAACCTCAAAAATGTAAGTCTAGTTTTGTTCACAGGTGAAGCTTTTAGTATTTTAATTCAAATAATTTATATATGTACTGAAATGTGTGCTAAAATCCTCAGCTGAAAGCGAAGACAAGGTATTCTAATATGTTGACTGTAGATGAAGGCAATTTCCACTTGTCACTCAGGATTATAAAGCAGTTTCTCTTATATGACTTTGATAAATGCAGAGCAACTAACATGAATTAAAAAAGAGTAATGAATTTCTACATCTTTATAATATTATTATAATTAATTATTATAATATTTATTAATTAGAATAATGAAAATATGGCAATTTCAATAAGAAAATAAACCCCTCAATAATAGTATTCTCATCATATTTAGGATGCATTCTCTATCACTTCTGTGCTGATGTTCTACTAAAAATAAAATGACAAGCTTGTGTTTATGCAAGATTTGCTTTCTCCACAAAGAAAAAAAATTTCTCATTTAGCTCTTGAAACATTTCACTTACAAACATTCTCTAAGTTTTCAGTTCATATTTCAGTTATAGACTCAGGCTGACTGCCAACACATCCATTGCCAGACTGGAAACTCTGATAAACAGTTACATCTACTTTAGGAATCATATTGATGAAGTTCTGTTTCTCCTATTTACAGCTATTGAATGGCTGAAATATTTTAACTTTTTTTCTTTCATAAGTTTTCTTTATATACCTTTTGATAATTGATATGAAAGAATTTTTCAATGTTTCCTGAATTTATTTTCTTATTCTCCACTGTGAGTTGTTTTGATTTTGCCTATTAATGAAAAGAAAAAAAAAAATCAAATATTAATTTCGTCCACACCATTCAGTAAACTGAAAAGATAGTTTGTTTCAGATGAATGAACTGATGAATCATCT
This sequence comes from Chlamydotis macqueenii, assembly GCF_036417535.1. NCBI lineage: Eukaryota > Metazoa > Chordata > Aves > Otidiformes > Otididae > Chlamydotis > Chlamydotis macqueenii. Next base: position 146,864,029 of record NC_141557.1, on the reverse strand, counting down.
AATCTAAACAATAATATGTACTAGCAGGATAATAAATGATAATTATTACACTCAGAAATCTGTTGCATTTTTAATTAGTAGCTATAAATTTGCTGAGAGGTGATTGAAGAACCAAACAACTTTTTTTTCAATTAAAATTAAATTAATTGAATTAAACCTGGTATCTTAATAAGATTTTATTCTTAATGTTACCTCAAATAAAATAACACTGGATTATTATTGTTGTTGTTATTATTGCAGAGATAAAATAGTTCATTTTTTTTTGTTATGTGTATTACTTAAGATGTTAGTGTCCCTGTGGCTGATACTTAAGCATTACAAAGGGGCTTAAATTTGTATTTATAAAGAGGAGACCAGCCTTCAAATTTAGGCACCTTGTTTAAATACCTCATTAGACAATTTCATGTTCCCTTACTACATTTTTTTGTTATAATCTTCTTACATTGAAAAATCAGTTCTTGCCAGAACTATTGCAAACAGGTTTGTAAAGTGCAATTAAATGGAACTTCATGTTGTTTGTGTCTTTGGAGATGACAGTTTTATGAATTATTTTTGTGATTACAGTCCCAAGAACCATCAATAAAATTATTTTTTTCTTAATCTGTCATCTCTAGTGATATTACTTCTGTTACATATAGACTACTGTTAAAATCTATGGGCAAACAACCGAAGTTGCAGGCATGGTTTATTTCTTCAGTCCAGAGACTGTTGTATAAAAATAAGCAATAAAAAAAAAAAAATCAGATGTTTTACCAGTGTACTCCTCTTTCTTTCCATAAAAACTTGCTTAGACAGTCAGATGCCATAAAAGTTTGGTTCAGATTTGTTTTATAAAAGCAAATAAGCAGTTGTTTAATAAAGCAATGAAGCAGGACTAGAAAATGCTGTCTGTGCCCACAATTACCAAGTTCTTCACATTTCCAAGATGCAGACATAGTTCAGAACACTTTGTAGCAGTAGGGCAATTACCTCCTACAGTGGACAATTACCTCATTCCACTGATTTTTGTTCCTAAAACAAACAAAAACTGTGACCACAGAGCATACAATATGCACAACTGGTCTCAGAATATTATTATCCTGAGTTGTACCTTGCTCAGCATAAAATATATGTCAATATTTCTTAGCTGTACAATCTTGGGATTTTTTTTCTCCATCCTATTTACACACCTGCTGTAGGCCACTAGAAAACTTATCGGCTGTAGGCTAAAATTACTGGGCCTAAGAGAGAAGCATGTCATCAAATTGTATTTTGCCTTTCAGGATATCCTGCCTACTTGAAAATCATAATGGAAAAAAATTGTCTTTTATTTAGATAAGAGCCTGGAGAGAAGGAAATAAGTACATTTTAAGTTTAGGATTTGAAGAAAAGCTTTCCACAAAAGCAGAGAAGAGACTATTGAAAATAAACAGGAGTGTTGGACGATGCATACTATGCCTCAAAACCCAGGATCCTCAAGGAGATCTGAGATTATTAAGAAGTAGCGCAATAAAGTAGAACTGAAAATACAATAAGAACTTGTGAATACCTGGATGCTAAGAAAGGAAACATTCCCTTTTCCTTCATTATCTTCAATAATTGACTCATATTTGCTTATTGTCATTGCCAGTGTTCTTAATAATGACTTAGAAACATGAATAAATGTTTTGTCTTAAACTAAATCAAAAAGTCAGACTGTGTCTCTAATACTTGAAATAAATTAAATTTACAAAGACTAATGCCTAAATTAAATACTTAAATTAAATAAGTATATTCTGATACGCAGAGTTTTCCAGTGATTTCTGTGCTGAGTACTTATATTAAAATTCCTCCCATCTACCTTTAATATCTTTACTGAGAAATGAAAAGCAAATTGGCATAAAGTGGTTCTAAAACCACTGTACAAAGATAGATAACCCCTTCAGTTTAAGGCTGCCTCACTTACCTGTTCTGGTTTTGTTTAGTGAGGGGGAGCCTAAGGTGGTAGCTTCTGTAGGAAACTGCTAGAAGTTGCTCCCCTGTGTTTAGTGGACTCAGCCGGGCCTAAGGCAGATCTGCTGCTGGCCAAGGCAGAGCCAATTGGTAGCAGAATGTTCCGTGATGGTACCTCTGCGATAACGTATTTAAGAAGGGGAAAAAAGAAAAAAAAAAAAGAGAGAAGAGAAGATGTGAAGAAGCTGAGCGGGGGCAGAGGCACAGAGAGGGAGGCGCAGGCCTCACGGGCCACGCAGGCCTCACCCTCTGGCCTCTCGCCAGGCAGCCAACTGGGCCCGACTCGGCCCAGCCCGGCTGTAAGAAGTGGAGAGGAGATGAGAAGTGAATAAGATGTAAAAAAGATCCTGAGAGGTATCTGCCAGCCTGTTGTGAGGAATGGCTGCAGACACCACGGTCAGTGAAGAAAGGAGGGGGAGGAGTAATGCAGCTCCTGACCAAGATTCCCCTGCAGCCTGTGGTGAAGACCATGGTGGAGCGGGTTGTCCCCCTGCAGCCCATGGAGGTCCACGGAGGAGCAGAGATCAACCTGCAGCCCATGGAGGACCCCACACCGAGGCAGGTGGATGCCTGAAGGAGGCTGTGGCCCATGGAGGGCCCGCTGGGACAGCTGTTCTGGAAGAACTGCACCCCGTGGAAGAGGTGACCCACGCCAGAGCAGTTTCACGCAGGACTGTGGCCTGTGGGAGGGACCCCATGGTGGAGCAGAGGAGTAATGTGAGGAGTTCTTCCCCTGACCATGAAGCAGCGGTGTAAAACAACGCGTGATGAACTGACCGCGACCTCCATTCCCTCTTCCCCCCTGTGCCGCTCGGAGGGGAGGAGAAGGCAGTAGAGATAATGTTAAGCCCGGGAAGAGGGAGGGGTGGGGGGAGGTTATCTTATTTCCTGTCTCATTCTCCTGCTAGTTTTAGAAATAAATGAATAGTTTTCCCCAAGCCGAGTCTGTTTTGCCCGTGGTGGTAACTTTAAGGATTTCTCCCCGTCCTTCTCTCAAACCTCGAGCCGTTTTCTTATATCATCTCTCCCTATTCTCTCGGACGGTGGGGGGGGCGAGAGAGAGAGACTGCGTAGTCTGGTCCCGATCGGGGCTGAACTACGACATTACCAAATATTAATAGTTCCCTAATTTAGAGATACCAATTAGGAATCTAAAAATAAATGGAATTGATAACAGATTCAGTGATTCTTAAAATGCATTTGGTCTCTAAATTTCTTGTTAGCATTATTTTTTAGCAATTATAATAATAAATAGAAAAACATGCTTTCCTACTAAGAATGCTTTTAAAAAGCTGTTTTAAATTAATCTATCTGGGGTTTTTGTTGTTTTTTTTTTTTTTTAAACTTTCTATTGACTAGGAATGTAATTAGACTGTTGGGAATTTGAGTTTGGTGATCACAGTATGGGTTGTAATTGTATAAATGATCATATAAATGCTTCAAGTTTTAGAAGACAAATTTGTGTGGGAAGATGACTTTGGGAAAAAGAATATGAATATGTCCTTTTGTACCTTATTTATCCTTCTGTACTTTATTTAGAAAAACTTTTAATGAATTTCTATCTGTCCTTAATTCTGAAATAAGATACTGTAATTTTATTATATAACTTATTTCTAAGCATCAGTATGTTTCTTTTTCTTGGTTTCTGCAGTTTTGAATAATATTTTATAGTTTCATCCATCTAACTAGAAATTAACCTGAATAAGAGTGAGATAATTATTTTTTTTTCTTACGCTTAAATATGATTTCTAATATAAAAAGCTAGATAGACTTCTGTATGATTTTAATTCTTAAATTTAACAATAACTCATGTTTGTAACTTATTTTCTAGTTATTTTGTGGCCACTATTCCTCAGAAGATTATTGTATTTATTTTTTTTAAAGGCCCAAACCAGAATTAATAATAATTAAAATTAATAATTAATAATAAATTAAGAAGCAGTTCTAGGCTAATCTTGTTAAATCAAATTCTCTATTTACTTCTCAAAATAAGCCCTCTTAAGTGTTAGACTAATGTTTCCTTGACCCTATTCAAAGTGGTAAATTTTTATACTCAGTGCATCTGTAATCACAGTTTACTTTGCTCCTCTAGAAGCTAACTCACTAAAAACAAATAAGGAATCTTCTTGATAAAGGAGGCAAAGAAACTGAATATACCACACTTTTCCTCAACCATGTTATTATTAATTCCTATTAGCTCTTTGAAAATAAATAAATATGAGAAAGACAACAATATTAACAAAAAAAAATACTTTTCAGCATTAGTGTTGCCAAGTATAATCTTTATGAAAGAATATTTTTGTTAAAAATTCATTTGATGCAGTGGTTAGTGTTTATGGAGATCGCTGAAGATTCTTCAGCAGTATTGGTAAATCCATACCGGTATTTTTGTGTATGTGTTTGCCCCATCTCCATCATGAATTATGCATTTTTTTTATAAATAATCATGTAGTCCCTTAATTATCACAGAATCATAAAATCAGACAATGGTTTGGGTTAGAAGGGACCATTAAAGTTCATTTAGTCCACCCTGCCCTGCCAATAGCAGGAATATTTTTTGCTAGAACAGGTTTCTCAAAGCCCTGTCTAACCTGATCTTTAACACTTCCAGGGATGGGGCATCCACAAGTTCTCTGGGCAACCTGTTATAGTACCTCATCACTCTCATAATAAAAAAAAAATTAATCCTTACATCTGTTCTAAATCTACCCTCTTTTAGTTTAAAACCATTGCCCATGTAAATGGTGTATACAAAGAAAACATAGCAAAAATGGAAAAAAAGTATTTTGAAAAAAATGTTTTGCTTTCTGTTTCAAAACCAGAACATCTGATATACAGCAAGAAGCAGATCCAGAGTTAGCAAGTATTAGAAACATTTTCTCTACATCAGAAGAGCTACGTAGCTATAGCTGAGCATCTTGTCCAAGATTCAGTTTTAAAACTCCAGGAAGTCAAAAGAAGTATCCCATAAATGAGTCTGTCTCTGGGGTATACAGGTCCATTTTGTTCCATGAATGGGCTGTCAAATAAGAAATACAATTTTTTTTTTATAAAAGCATACAGCTTCAGGAGCAGAAATAATTTTCCTTAAGAGAGTTCATACTATTCAGTAAACTACATCATGCAACACATCACAAGATGAGAGGATATGTCAGCAACTAGCTTCTTCAACAGACGTTCCATTGAATCTAGCTGTAAATAGCCTAATGTCAAGTAACTGCAAGGTGGATATGTGTTCATATCCTGCAATGTGAATATATGCCCAAGGCTGAAGAAATGAAGAAAATATGCTTTTGTAGGTAGAGAGGTTGAACATAGACAGTTACACAGATAATGAGTTAGGTGGAGTCCAGCTTATTCTTTCAAAACTGTTTTTTAAAAGTGAATATCAGAGTACTCCTGGTCTCCTTAAGACAAAAAAAAATTCCTTAGCAATAAGAAAACGCCTCTGCTGTGAAATACTTGACTGTGTGTATCTTTTTAGTGGTATTGTGTCCATTATGCCTAATCAGAGGATGTAAGGATTTAAATTGAATCACTTCCTTTTACTTGTTTTACCTTTTTTTTCTTTTTTTTAAATGTATACTTCTTTTCACGTAAGAGGATCAGTGGAGAGACGGAACTAGAAACCGTTCTGTAAAAGTAATGTTTAAAAAATAGCAAGGGAGAATAAATTTTTGCCTGTATATATTAGTTGGGCAAAGCACTTAACCTCTCTATATCTCTGTTTATCCATCTTTAAGACAAAAATACTCTGTAAACCTGAAGTGAAATGTAAGTCCTATGTTTTATGTTACACCAAGAAAACACATGAAACCCAGTAGTAAGCAATGAACCATTTTTTACAGTTTCACATACCCTCTTTGAAGTCCTACCATTTTTCTGTAAGTAACATCCTTGAGTTGGTACCCATGATGCATCACAACATAATACAGGCTTTTCAGGCTAAAAAACCTGAATATTTAAATAACAGAAAGTATATGAAGATGGTACACTTTTCTGTTATTTGGTAAAATTTAATGAAATTTACTAATGTAGAAAAATTGGTTTGTTCTTTAAAATCTTACAGTTAGAGTAACAAAAAATGGTATTAATGATACTTTGCAAAAAAAATATTTTCTCACCTACAATACTTCATTTGCTCATGGACAGACTTTCATTGAAGCAAATACATACATTTTTCTCCTTTGCTCTTTCCTTCAAGGTAGATTTGAAGCTAGAAGTTTAAACAGAAAACTAGAATTGAGGAACAAAAGCTGAAAACTAGCTTCTAAAAAATGATGATACTTTCTTTGCGACACAGAGAGAAAAGAGTTAATTAAAAATGAGCAGATAGGAATGTTTTTTATTTCTTTATAAAGTTTCAAAGTTCAAATAACCTGTCAATTAATAGTTCTGAAAGGTATATAATCATCTGACTTCCAGGAGTGAAGGTTCATTACTTGCTGAGAGAAAAATTGTTGAAGATTCAACCTTCTAGTTGAGAAAACAGTTCAAAGTGTAATTATATGTATTCTACATAATATGTTCAATCAGGTCTCCATTTTTGATGTTTGGAAATTGACAGTTACTGAGATCAAAGACTTCTAGAATTTTAATACCATTTGAGAAAATTAAGACTGTCAATAGTGAATTCAAATATGGAATGATGTTACGTTACCTGCAACATATGCAATTGTAATGTTCATATATAACATAAATAGTTAATATGAAGTGGAGTATAAACAACTTCGTTGATGCCCTTTTTCGTTGAATACATACTGCTATCTGCTTAAAGAAGATAATATCATAGAATCATAGAATAATTTGGATTGGAAGTGACCCTTGAAGGTCATCTAGTCCAACCCCCCTGCAAGGAGCAGGGACATCTTTGACTAGATCAGGTTGCTCAGAGCCATATCCAATCTGACATTGAATGTTTCCAGGGATGGGGCATCCACCAGTCCTCTGGGAAACCTGTTACTGTATTCCACCACCCTCATTGTAAAAAATGTCTGTCTTATGTCTGTTATAGTTTAGTCCCACTCGGGTTTAAACTATGCAGTCTCTCACTCATTCCTCCCAACCTCCAAGGGAATAGGGGTGAGATAATAAAACCAGAAGACTCGAGGTTTGATATAAGGACAGAATCAAGATTTTCAAATGTTAATAGCTATAAATTATGAGGCCTTAGACCTGAAGCATGAGAATTATCATAATACCGGGTCAAAAAACAAGGATCTGTCCAACACAGTGTCCTTTTGGCAGAAATAAATGTGGAAATCCTGCTAAAATGTAATCTTAGGACAATGCTTACTGATCAGAGGTTCTCACAAGTACTTTCTCAGTCTCCAGTAATCTGTGACTGCTGGAGCTGTTGATCTATACATAGTACCTTTGGTTTTAGTAGCTCCTCATGAGTTTTTCTTCCATTAATTTATGTAACTGCTTTTTTAGCCCATTTAGGTTTAGCATTTATGCACCTGTATCAAGCATTTCGACTCCCTAAGCATTTATCGTGTGAAAAAAATTTCCAGTTTAAACATGTTATTGTCTTTTTTCACTTGATACTCTCCAATTTTTATATTGAAATGACTGTAAAAATCATTCCGTATTTAATTTCTTCATACATACAACTTGAGTATCTAGTTTTCACTAATTGTCCAGGTTCCCTCTCTAGTTAATGGAGAAAGATAGGCCACTCCAGAGCATGATTCATTCCACTTCAGGAAAAATTTCAAGAAGTAAGCTTAAAAAAACTACATAAACTTTAGGTAGCTTAGGCAAAAACTGATAAATTAAACATTTTAGGTATACAATCAAACTTAAGAGCTTTAAAGATAGTTCAAAATTGTAAGATACGTTTTTTGTCTGTAGGAGTAAATAAACCAATCTTACCTGTTTAAACAAATAATAAGAGTAGGTGTTTGAATTTCAGTTTAGTCAAATTGAAACCAACCAATACAGAGAAAAGAACATGGTAGTATTGTGTGGTGTTTCTTTCAGGGTTCTGTATTACATAGCAAATGCAACATATTAGTATTATTTATTATTTTTGCAAATAATATGTAATATAGTTAATATATTTCAATAGAATAGAATATACATCATATTTAAAATTAAATGTACTGGTGTGACTTTTTTTTCCCTCTACTGTTGTGCTGTTGCAGATCTGGAAAGAGTTTCACACATATACGTAATGAGTCAGGCCAGGAGAGAGGGATGTGAGCTGAAGGAAGGGAGAAGCAGAAAGGGAGATTGAGATTTGAAGCCTGGAGGAGAATTATAACTTATGTGTTGTAATAAATTTCACTGACTTAAGGAACAAGGCAGAAATGCGTTAATTAGGAGAATTCATTCCTATTCCAGATCCAGGAAATGTCCCGAGTCTCACTTTTCTCCCATTCCATATGGAATTAAGCCCATTTCTGGGAAAATACACATGTATCTTTTTCTGTGCAATTTCATTTGAATTCCTCATTCTGAACTTCTAGTGTTTCTAACTGCCCCTCATCCTGTCCCTAAACACCTTCTTACTGTTTTTTCATACAATCAGATAAGCATTTTTTTTTATCAAACATGAGAAGATGTAGTATTTTCCATCTCCTTCTTCCCTTCCTAGTCTGGGAATGCAGGAATACAGTTATAAGAAAGAGGATAGGCTAGTACGTTTTCAGTTAACACTTTCCTTACAGAAAACAAGCAAAGGAAGAACAGCAGATTATAGTTTACAGCTCAGACCTAGATCTATGCACTCCTGCTTTTTGTGTCTCTGAGACAGGTGTTTTCTTTGCCTTCATGCAGCAGAGGAAAACAGCATCTGAGAGCTTTAAGGACTAGAACTCTTTCTGTCTTTCTTTACCTGTCCCTTGTTTGCAGAGAGAATCCTTTATCCTTTCTTATTCTTCCTAATCTTCTGGATGTCCTGCCAGGAAACAGACTCCACTTGAGAGAACAATAGCTAAGACTACCAATGGAACACTGACAGCTTGCAATGAAAGGCGGATAGTTCAGTAAAGGCTTTTTCCACAGACTAAGAGATTAAGAACTAGACAGTGATGCATGTCACATACATTGTGAAGAGCTAGTATAAATACACATTAATTTGCCCAATCCAAGTACAGTTAGCTAGCACACCTTTATGTGGTTTGGAAGATCTCCACAGCTTTTATGTTGACCATTGATATTAAATCTAACTTTGTTCAAGTATGTATAATTTGCTAATAACAGTTGTGCTATACATATGGTGATATTGAAATACAATTCTGTTACATTAGAGGGCTTCTGTAGGTTTGCATTGTATAATCATATCTTTATATATTGGGAAACTTGTGTAAGGGCAATCCATAGCTTCAGTAGCTATAGAAAATGCATATAATTATATATTTATGAGTATTGTGTATATATATGCATTACTTTTATCTTTTGACATCTTCAGCATCTTTTAATTTTCAGTTATTTCATGTTTTCTCTTTATTTTTATATCAGATTTATTTTTTTGTAACATTATATTAACTCCATTCAGTTTCAGTTGCTCAGTCACTCTTGTTAATAATTATCTGTTGAGGATAAGCAGTTCTCTACTCTTACTTATGTCAGTAAGAATATCTCTTCTGGTGATTTACACATAAACTCATTGCTAGCCTTATTTTTATGTCTAGTCTACAGTGCACCCAGGAGGCTTACACTGTTAGAATTAATTTTTACTGCTTCCAAGTTCAGGATCACTAGACAGCTGCTTTATTCTGGTATTTGATTTTAAATAGATTGAGATTTACCCAATGGGATACTACTAGTAGGGACTCTACTTTGTATTCACAAACAATAAGTGTTTTTCCTCTTATAGCATATGCTAAAAAGTGTAAACCATTACAGAGAAATCTAACCAATATCACTAAAGATTACTGCTACAGATATAGAGTAGACGATGTGTTAACAGTAACTGGAAGACAACCAAATGTTTGGAAATGTGAGAGGAGAAATACTAAAAAAAAAGACACCTGTGCTATGAATTTAATTTAAAAACTAAATAATAATAGTTACACTGCTAACTCAGAGATACTCAGTTATTGTTACGTCAAACTAAAGTGTTCCACTGAAGAGTACAAAATAAAATCTTCCAATTTGTTTATGTGAGCTGGTCAAAATTATTTTATTTCGTTACTGAAAGCTATATTCCTATATGCATTAATTCTGTAAATTAATCTCTTTAGGATGACATCTTTCAGTCTTTCCCTTCAAAATCCTTGTCAATGATTACTGAACAATTTCTCTTCGAAGAGCCCAATATATATTTAAGTTATCTTGCAGTTTTACTGGACATCTTTCTCAGGCAGAAGGGGGTGAATATCAGTTTGTTTGGTGTCTACATGAGTATAATTTAATTTTAAAATACTGAGTCAGTCCATCATGACAGTGTATGGCTAGTTCATCCTAAATACAAGGGAAAACTTCATACATTTTTTCTTTTCTGTTGCTTGTTATGAATCTAAATACTTAAATCACAAGAATTACTCACAGAGGAAGATTATGTTCCAGCAGGAGGAGGCAGATGCAAGTTGTAACCATAGGTGGCCTCTGAATTTTTTTTAACAATATAGTAAAAGTCATTCTTCTCCTTTCACCATAAGTTGTAACACTGATAGGTCATAATAAACCTTTCCACCTTTAGCATCTCTGACTTTATTAACCATACTTTCTATGATTCAACTATTTTATGCAAAATTCCTAACTTGCACTACATTAGTGTCAAGCTACTTGTCATAGTTTAGCCCTGCTGGGGACCAGACTACGCAGTCTCTCTCTCATAGCCCCCCACCCTCCAAAGGAATACGGAGAGATAATATAAGAAAAAAGACTCAAAGTTTGAGGTAAGGACAGGGAGAGCTCATTAAAGTTACCATTATGGGCAAAACAGACTCAACTTGGAAAAACTGTTTGTTTATTATTAAAAACAAAGCAGGATAATGAGAAAGAGAACAAGATATCTTCCCTCCACCCCTCCCTCTTCCCAGGCTTAACATTATCTCTACCTCTTTCCCCCCTGAGCGGCACAAGGCGGGAGAGGGAATGGGGGTTATGGTCAGTTCATCACACCTCACTTTACGCCGCTCCTTCCTCCTCGGGAGGAAGAACTCACATTCCTCCCTTGCTCCATCATGGGGTCCAGATGGTTACCTGGCAGGAGGCCAGAGGGTGAGGGTTGCATCATCACATCATCATCTTCTTTTTTTTTTTTTCCTGTTTTTCCCCTTCTTAAATATGTTATCGCAGAGGCGTTATCAGGGAACATTATGCTACTGACTGGCTTGCCCCTGGCCAGCAGCAGGACCGCCCTAGGGCTGGCTGAGTCCACTGAACAAAAGGGAAAAAACTTCTAGCAGCTTCTTACAGAAACTGCCACTGTAACCCCTCCTCACTAAATAATACCAGGACACTACTTCGTATGAATAAATAACGGACCTTAACTTTTAAATTGTCCTAGATGCAGCTATTCTGCTGTTCATTCATGCAGTTTATTTTTTTCAAAGCTACTCCATGGCTAGTTCTAGGCATCTTGAAGATGATATCCAAAGGAAATGCTAGGAGAACTGAAAAATGTAAATGATGTCCTGTTTCTCCCCCCCCCCCCCCAAAAAAGAGGAAATCTCTTTCCTCCCCTGCTCTTCCTAAAAAAAAAGATTTTCTGAAACTTCTGCAATGAAAGCTCGAGTGATTGTCATCATACTAATGTAGCCAGATCTTAATGTAGTTGTCTGATCTTGTGGACATAGGAGCACAGAAGTTTCTCCTGTTTGATGATCATTTGATGACCCTTATCTGATCAACTGTAAAACCTTGTTGAGTCTTTCTCATTGAGAGAGAATCTCACACAATAGTTTCCTGCTTTCTGCTTGCTGTAGTTATGCCTGAGTCCTGCTTCTTTAAAGTATGGCTTTTCTCCATTGTCATTTATTATTTAGCTGACTGGCCATGATCCATCATTTAGCACATTGAATAGGTTCTCCCATCTTGGGAGTTAAGATGCAAAAGTTTGCATTTCTTGTTTCTTAGTGCATATTTGTTATCTTTACTCACCACAGAGACCATTTCTCTAGTGAGAGATTTCTATTTCCCTGTCTTTTAATGAAGGTCGTAGCTTCTGAACAATGTAGCTTTCTTTTTTTTTCTTTTTTAATTTTTTTCTTCTTCTTCCTCAAAAAAAAAAAAAAAATCTTATTATAACTCCTTTATAAGACCTGATGTGAAAAACATCACAGCTAAATTTTAAGCAAAGAAAGGATGTCATCAGTGGAGCTGATGAAGAATCAGATTTTTTTTTTTTTTTTTTTTACTGTGAAATAAAATTTCCATTCCAAAACTCTCTTTTGGAAAAAATATTTAATCTGATGACAGAAGTTCTGTCTCAAACTATGAGAAGTTAGCTTCTGCAGGGTAACTTCAAAGTCTGAGGAAGTCCTCTAGGTCTGTGATAAGACCTGTGTGTATACCAGAACTGGTAGATACCTCAACAGCTTAATTTTTCATTCATAATCAGAAGAAACTTATTCTAAATGTAGCAGAAAAGATTTATCTAAAACACCATTCTCAAGTACAATTTATCATTAATAACAAATTGATTGCTTTATCTGGATTTTAGTTTGTTGGGATTTTTTTTTTTTCCGTTCTTCAAAACTAATTTGGTACAAGAGAAATGATGATGCTACTGTAGAAAATAAAAACCATGATATAGCTTATGTATATCTTTCATATACTGAAATAGATTTTTTTACTCCTGTTCTCAAATAGTTCCTGATTGGAGACATATATGTATATTAAGAACTGTAGAGGTAATTTGGCCCCAATTTTAATTAATACAGTTGAATTTCCTTTTCCTTTGTCAGTGACAGTTACGAAGACCTATAATTATAAGTGCTGATTCAATCTGGAAACAAAAACCTGAGCTTCATTAGGAAGGTTTATATGAAGTGTTCGTTTCAGTTTATGTAATAACAATGCTTAAACCATGTTAGTCCCTTTGGTAATATCTTAAAGGCAAATGCATTACTTCAGTAATGGACTTGATTTTACATTAGAGCTTTCTAAGTTCAATAAATCATTGCGCACACAGAATATCCCATTGATGTGAATGGGAAGCCTATGGTGAGGAAAGACAGCTCATCTTGTTCCACTGATATCCATATAAGTTATTCAGAGTGTTTCTTTAGCTCTGGCATAAGCATATATTTAACCCAAGTAGCTATAACTTGATCAGTACAGTGTTAATGGCAATTATATGCTATCCATAAAGGTTTGACTTCTGAGTTGGATTTAATTCTTTACTGGGACAAAAATGACAAAAATTCAGGGATCTGTTTGGAAGAATCTGATGGTACGTGGCTCCAGAGAGATGAGAAGTCCAGGACATCCAGTTGATTTTCAAGGATCACCTCCACCAGACTCAAGAATGGTCCATCCCAATGATCAGGAAATCAAGCAAAGGAGACAAGAGGCCTGCATGGATGAACAAGGAGCTACTGATAAAACTTTAACATAAAAAGGAAGTGTACAAGAGGTTGAAGTGAAGTCAGATGTCCTGGGAGGAATACAGACACTGTCTAAGTATGCAAAGATGGAGTTAGGAAAGCCAAAGCCCATCTAGAGTTGAATCTGGAAAGGGACATGAAAGGCTCCTTCAGATATATCAGCAACAAAAAGAGGAGTAGGGAAGATGTGGGTCCATTCTTGAATGGGATGGGGTCTCTGGTGAAAAAGAATGCAGAGAAAACTGAGTTACTAACTGCCTTCTTTGCTTCAGTCTTTACCAGTAAACCAGCCTTGAGCAATCCCAGACCCCCAAGACCAGCAGAAAAGCCTAGAGCAAGGATGACTTGGAGGAGGATCAGATGAGGGAGCACTTAAACAAATTGGACATACGCAAACCCATGAGATCTGATGGGATGCATCCATGAGTGTTGAAGGAGTTCAGTTACCTTTGAAAGGTTGTGATGGTTGAAGGAGGCTCCTGGGGGCTAAAGAGGACAAATGTCACTCTTATCTTCAAGAATGGCAAGGAGAAGGACCAAGGTAACTACAGGGCATTTGGCCTCCCCTCTAGGGGAGGAAGATGAGAAGGATTTGCTCTGTCACCTGGGAAGGTGGTAGTGCAAATAGTCCTGGACACCTTCTCCAGACATACTAAAAACAGGAAGATGGCTGAAAGTAGTCACCATGGATTTACAAATGGGAAATCAGTTCTGACACACCATGATAGACTTCTGCAATGAGATGACTTGGTGGCTGAGTGGAGCGCAGTGGATATTGTTTATCTTGACTTTAGCAAGCCTTTCAACATGTAAGTCTCCCATAACATCCTCACTGACAAACTGATGAAGTATCAACTAGATAAGCAGACGGTGAGGTGGATTGAAAATTGACTAAACTGCAAATCTTAAAGGACTGTCGTCAGCAGCATGAAAGGTAGCTGTCAGTAGCTCAGCAATGGTGTACCTCAGGGATCAATGCTGCAGCCAGTACTGTTTAATATCTTCATAAATTACTTACATGATGGGACAGAGTGCACCCTCAGGAAGGTTGCAGATGATGATACAAAACTGGATGAGTGTCTGATACACCATATGGTTGTGTTGCCATTCAGAGGGACGTGAAAGGCTCAGAGAAATGGGGAAACAGGAAGCTCATGAAGTTCAACAAAAGGAAATAGTCTGCAGCTAAGGAATAAGCTTGTGCACCAGTATAGACTGGCCAGCTAGCTGAAAAGTAGGTTTGCAGAAAAGGTCCTGGGTGTCTTTATGGACATCAAATTGAGTATGAGCAAGCAGTGTGCCCTTGTGGCAAAGAATACTACCAGCCTCCTGGAACACATTCAGCAAAATGTTACCAGTAGCTCAATGAATGTGATTCTTCTCCTTTATTCGGCACTGGTGAGATGCATTTGGAGTGGTGTATACAATGCTGGTCTCGCCGGTACAAGAGACACGGGCATACTGGAGTGAGTCCAGCGAAGGCTGACACAGATGATTAAGAGACTGGAGCATCAAACATATACAGAAAGGCTGAGATAACTGGGACTGTTCAGCCTGGAGAAGAGAAAGTGCAAGGGGATTTCATCAATGTGTATGAATACCTAGGAAGTAAAGGAGGCAGAGCTGGACTTCTCAGTGGTGCTGTGACAGAAGAAGGGGCAATGGGCACAAACTGAAACAAAGGAAATTCCCTTTAAACAGGAGAGAAAAACTGCTGCTGTAAGGGAGATTGGATGCTGGAACAGGTTGCTCAGAGAGGTTGTGGAGTCTTCATCCCTGGAGATGTTAAAAACTTGATTGAACATGGGCCTCAGCAATCTGCTCTAAATAACCCTTCTCTGAGCAAGAGGACTGGACTAGATGGTCTCTGGAGGCTTCTAGTCTCAGTTATTCTCTGATTTTGTGATTTATACTGAGAATATTTTCATTAATCTAGTACTATGTAAATTATATTTTTCTTATTTTTTAAACAGGCCAATTAAAAGACAGAAGTAAACTATACATGTTTATTTCTCACTTTAAAAATTAAATGGAAACTTCTTTGATGAAATTTTTAACCAGTCATTTGTTTTGTGCCAATTCCATCTGTTGTTAGATGCTTTCCAAACTCATTAAAAGTATCCAGATGTTATAGTAATGAAGGCCATACAAAGATCTAGATATTTAGAGACATGGAATGTTATCTTGTCTAGCTCTTGTCTGGTTAAAAGGGAGCTTGCTTATGCTGATGTATTTTAAATTAATGAATTATCTCAATTTCCTAAATTAACGTATTCCCTCAATTTCGTAAATTAATGGCATTATTAATACTACAGTTTGCCTGGAATTTTGACAGAAAAAAAAAATCATACAAATGGAAAAGTATAAAAAGCATAGAAATGTATTTTGCTTATTTTTGAGAAAATACATAAATCAGTGTCGTAACTATGAAAATTCCAAGATAAAAGCTTCTTTGGATACTCTAGCATTGTCAAATTTACACCTAAACATCTAAGCAAAATGTTAAGCCACAAAATAGAGAGAAACAGATATTATATTTTTAAATAGCATTGCTACAAATCAGTGAAAGTCAAGATGAACATAAATTCAGGAATAATTTGCAACCCAACTTTAGATGTCAGGTTTGGACAGGTGACTTTCAGTCTTCCATGACAGTTGACAAAGGATAGCAAATTATTGATAGTGAGTCATTCTTTAGAGAATACTTATTCATCGTTATTCATCCATCATTCATACATTACCCCCCAATTTCTTCAGTTAAAGTTATTTGATCTTTATTTTGACTAGATAATTACTTTTAATGAGTTTCCCAAAGGCAGATTATACGGGATATTCACATTTGTATTTTATCAATTTTTGTTAGTTTTGAGGCAGGTATTTTTAGTATTATCTTCAAATTATGTTTCTTTTAGTTTGTTTTTAAGAAAATTCTTTTCAAATACTAGAAAATAAACAGAGTAAACACGTGCCAAATGTGGTAGACAACAATGACTCCCAGAAAACACAGGAATAATGAACTGTTCTTTTCTAATAATCAGAATTTCCCTTCTTGTGACATACTCTCAGATGGTCAGGTATCAGTTACTGATGTATTACAGTATTTCACAGTTGATTTAATAAAAAAAAAAAAAAGTATCCTGGCACACAAAGAGGAAGGAAGGGGACCTATATTCTATCTCCACTACTGGCTGCACCATATTCGTGCCTGGCTTGAGGAAACAGCTTGATTCACTTGAATTTAAATTGATCATAAAACTGTGGACTCAAAAACCCTTACTTGAGCATGCTACTGTTTCATATTAACCACTTTCTGCCAGTAGGTCCTATTTTTCAGTGCTTTGCAATGTTTCAGCAATACTGAACACTTTAAATCTCTTCATAATGTATTTGATTTCAAGGCAGTGGTAACTTTTGGTTAACTTATCAGATTTTACTTGTATTTTATTAAGAAATACACAACTGATAGTGAAAAAAACCATTTCTACAAATTATATGTGGATATTTCTTTTTGCAAAATGACCAATTTTAAGTCATGTATTTGTCCATTTTCTTCAGTGTTATAGACAGGAAGGTGCTTAAGAGAAAGCTGGAGGCAAAAACAGTCTTAGAATACTTAAGAAATGTAGAAACAGACCTTTGAATTTGGCTGACAGTATGGTATAATTGCTTGTAAATATTTTATAATAACCCATTGAAACAGAAATATAGCTCATCAATACTATTTTTACACTTCTCCCAGGACACAGCTCTGTATAATAGTTTTGTGTACTTGTTAAGTTATGCTTCAGCACTTGCCTGAATTTTCCATACCTAGTTTGCAACTTTATTCGAAATGGGAAATAGCAGTGGCAGTGACAAGAAAGTTTACTTGGCTTAATGGCAAAATGAAATTCACTGAGTACGAAAAGATTTGATAAATGTACAAATGTGATAGAACCAGTTAGCTGAATTAAGTTTGTTAGCTATCTTTAGCCACATGAAATAGAAGACTTGGATGCCGATAAATATTATTTTAAAAATCAGCAGAGCTAGTAAAATCAACAAAGTTTAATATCTGGAGATTGAAGGAAAAATGATGGAGATAATTTAGCATCTCACTTATGGTTCCTCCTAAAAATGGACAAAAATCTTCAGAAGTGTCTCACAGACACTTTTAGAATTACTTGTGTTTGACTATTTTATGTGTATAACATCCAGACTTTCCCTTCAAAAAGAGGTTTTCTTTTAAAAATTGACCCTTTTTTTTTTCTTCTTCTTGAAAAGAGCATATGATAGGAACCTGACTTGGCAAGGTAGATTGCCTTTATTTTAGATCAATTTAAAAAAAAATGTAAAGAATTTGAAGACTTCACATTTTTAGTATAGTGTTTTTAAAGCTCTAAGTGTATATAAATGGGAAGAATTGTAGATGCTTATTTTCATTCTTTAAAATCTAGTAGCAACATGTTAGAATATTGATCTCAAAATACTAACCTGGATAATGAACAAGAATTGGTTCTGTTTCTTTTTATAGGTGTTCCAGTACCTAAAAATATCTAACTATTTCCATCTTTTTACTTGTATACTCTTTAAGCCATTTTCCTCTCCATTTCTAGTAATAGTGATGATAGGATTAAACAGGACATAAATATTTTGCAGGTACTAGGGACAATATTAACCCAAAGCATTCTTTTTTTCTTTTCACTCTTTTCTTATATTAAAAGTGCAAACACTTGTGATTTGAATGTGCTGCACAGATCTTTGAAATAAAGATAAAAAATAACATTCTTGAATTGAGCTTTTCTACTCACAGGACTTTAAAAAGTAATAATTTTTGTGAGTCAGTTTTTGTATCCTGAAGAGTTGTTTGTTGCTTTGAATCAGTTGCTCATTTACTTCTCAAAGGTAAAAATTCAATGAATGTTAATGTTCTTAAGAAAATCTAAATGTTCTAAGGTAAGTAAAACTTACTGAATCTTAACAAAATTAATTAATAAAGCACAATATATAGCAATATGCCTAGAATTATCAAGGAGGATACTGCACTGAGAATTTAGATGTGTGTTGGGTGGGGGAGAGCAGAGAATTTTAAAGTATATTCAATGGCTGAACAATGGTTTTTGTCCCTCATTACTAGCATCTTTTAATGAGTATATGTATGGGTTGTGTACCTTCGTGGCCTCTTTTATATATATAGAATTACATTTTTATCCATTTACTGCTGTAATAGTATGAAAAAATATAAACTTAAACACCAGGACAGCTAATTAACTTAACAGAAAAAAACATTCAATAAATATAATGTTTAATTTAAATATTTAAAAATCAATATATTAATGTATATTTTGTTCTCTTCTTTTTTTTTGTTTCTGTTTTTCCTTTCTGATTCTGTCTTCTTTTTTCTTGGCCATTGGTGCCTCTTGATTTTCTCCTTCCTATTTGGTCAGTGGTTTTTGGCCAGTTTGTATTTTTCCAGACATCACTCCATGATGTAGTTGAAGTATATGATGGCCCAACTCTGCAGTCATCTTTATTATCCTCTCTCTCAGGATCTCATTCAGGTATCCTTTAATAGAACTGTCATTAAACTATTATTGATTATTTATGAAACTAGAAAGATAGTGTAGTCAGAAAAAAAAAAGAAAAATTATTGTCATTTTCTTAGATACAATTCAGACAAATAATATGAAATCAGGATTTTGAACTAAAAGACTAATAACTCAAAACTCTTTGCATTAATGAATAAAAGGAAGCAAAATTGAATATATTTTCTTTAGACTTTTTTTTTTCTTCTGATATATAGCCATTATAGTGAGTGTTTTGGAATTCTTACTATGTGACTTTATGACTTTTATGTAGTGAGCAATCTGAAATGGGTATTATATATTTAAAAGGGAAAGCAGCATATACTTGTAGCAGAGTAAAATTGTATTGATTATGTGCACATTGAGTCAATTAGAAGAGGTATGGGGTTTGGTGATTTTTTTTTTTTTTTGTAAAGGAAAAAACCAACAAATATTCCTAATAACTAGAATGAGTTTAAGTTTCCCTTTTCTAGAACAACTTAATACTTCCAACATAAAATATTGAAATCGTATATGTTTTGCAAAGTTTATTGAAGCAGTAAATAGGGTTTTGGGAGGGTTATTTCTAGCTGCAAAGATGCTGACAGGTATTTTGAATGCTTTTCTAAGTAAAAAATGGTTATGATAGCTTTGTATTTGCTTTGTTTGAGTAGGTGAATCCCTTCCATTGAGCTCAGGTAACCAGATCACAGTTCGATTTACTTCAGTTGGACCAATAACAGCTAAAGGATTTCATTTTGTTTATCAAGGTGAGACAATCTGGAAAAATGTGTACAATTAATCTTTTCATCATAAATTGTAAATCCTCAGCCTGAGAATGGAGAGGAAAGTAATAGCCTGTTACAATACAAGTTTCACTTTTCTGCATGTTTGGAAAAATCTTTAGGATCATTCTTTTATCTCTGTTTTAAAGCTTAAATCAAATATTTAAGAAGTGTAAGAGAGGTTCCAAATTTAAGAAGACAGTTATACAAAGCAGCTGTTTCTGTTTGCTAATTTGGCTGACTAATGTTAGAACCATCTGGCTACTCAAACTGGTTTATCTCTCAATTTAAATATGAATAACTGTAAGTGTTCTTACCTGTGGGTGAATCAGTGATTTGCTGTTACTAAGATACTTCTCTTGGTTTACATTATTTGTCTTTTTATGGGTCAAATGCAGAAATGGTTATACATCAATACTTGCAACTGCAATTCACTCTTTCATTAAATTTAAATCCTTATGTGACAGTCAGAATACACATTTAGAAATGCACAGGTATAAATGTAACTATCTATCCGACACAGAAATGTTATTTTGAAACCATATACTAGCTGAATATTTCGTAGTAGTATTTCTTTTCAGTGCCATTTTAGAAAGGTTTCAGTGTGGATTTTATTCATTTATTTTAACCTTGGCAAGGATATCAGTGCTATGCTCTTCTAAATCGTAACTCAGATGTCAAAAGTGTGCAATTCGTATTGTGAAGGTTCATTTGATTTCATTATGAAAATATTCTTAACTGACAAATAACTGAATGTTACTTTTAATAATTTTGAATATTTGGGGTTCAAAATCTGTATTCCTCCACTAAATCTAAAATTGAGAATCCACAATTGTTTGCATGTTTGCAGCTGTTCCAAGAACAAGTGCAACTCAATGTAGCTCTGTGCCTGAACCAAGATTTGGAAAAAGAATTGGAAATGAATTTGCAGTTGGGTCATTGGTTCTTTTTGAGTGCAATCCGGGCTATATCCTCCATGGGTCAACAGCAATTAGATGTGATACAGTACCAAATGCTTTGGCACAGTGGAATGATTCACTCCCTACATGTGTTGGTGAGTTCTTAAGGCTTTTTAATAGAATTATTTACTGGCTAAAGTGTAGACCATTCTCTCTAGCTGAATGTGTTCCTTCTTTATCATCTGTACAGTCTTTTATTATTGCTTACTTTCATTCACTTTCTTCTTCATTCAAGGTTAAGATTTTATTCCCCTTTCTATTCTAACCTTGCTATGACATTTCACGAGTTTTATGATCATACTCTGCTGCTATAAATTATATGTTAGCTTCTTTTACATTAACATCAGTGGCAGTTCCTGGCTGTCCCTTAATCAAGACTCAGAAATATCAGTTCACGTGTGACCTGACTTCTTGTAAGACTAAGATGCTCTCACCTTGCGTATCTCAAATAAGATATACATAGAGTGCACCCTCAGCAAGTTCGCTGATGACACCAAGTTGTGTGGTGCCGTCGACACACTGGAAGGGAGGGATGCCATCCAGAGGGACTTTGACAGGCTGGAGAGGTGGGCCCGTGCCAACCTCATGAAGTTCAACCAGGCCAAGTGCAAGGTCCTGCACCTGGGTCATGGCAATCCCAGGCACAAATACAGGCTGGGCGGGGAATGGATTGAGAGCAGCCCTGAGGAGAAGGACTTGGGAGTGCCGGTGGATGAGAAGCTTAACATGAGCAGGCAATGGGCCCTTGCGGCCCAGAAGGCCAACCGCATCCTAGGCTGCATCAAGAGAAGCGTGGCCAGCAGGTCGAGGGAGGTGATTCTCCCCCTCTACTCTGCCCTGGTGAGACTCCACCTGGAGTACTGTGTCCAGTTCTATAGCCCCCAACACAAGAAGGACATGGACCAGTTGGAGAAGGTCCAGAGAAGGGCCACGAAGATGATAAAAGGGCTGGAGCACCTCTCTTATGAGGACAGGCTGAGAGAGTTGGGGCTGTTCAGCCTGGAGAAGAGGAGGCTCCGGGGAGACCTGATAGCGGTCTTCCAGTACCTCAAGGGGGCTTACAAGAAAGATGGGGAAAGGCTGTTTAGTAGGACCTGTTGCAATAGGACGAGAGGTAATGGTTTTAAAATAGAGGGGGGTAGATTTAGATTGGAAATTAGGAAAAAATTTTTTACGATGCGAGTTATAGAATGCTGGAACAGGTTGCCCAGAAAGTTGGTGGATGCCCCATCCCTGGAAACGTTCAAGGCCAGGCTGGATGAGACTCTGAGCAACCTGATCTAGTCAGGGATGTCCCTGCTTCTTGCAGGGGGGTTGGACTAGATGACCTTTGAAGGTCCCTTCCAACCCTAACCATTCTATGATTCTATGATTCTATGATATTGCAAGTTATTAGAAAGAACATTGCTATATTAAGGATTTAGAAATAGTTACACTGATATTTCATTGCTTGTCAGAAAAAAAAGCAGTAATTTTTCAGATCAGAAAATCTACTTTGGTTCTAGTCATACAAGATTAAATTATCAAAATTAAATTCTTAAATTAATGTGCATCCATTTACATTTTTAAAGCTAATTTGCACTAATTGGAAATCTGATGATTGTGCTGAAAAGCCCCATAGTAAAAGATAAAATTCTAATGGTACATTTTTCCATAGGTTTATGTCAAGGGCAAATATGGGACATTTACATATTAAGTTGTATTACAGTTTAGCTTTGCTTTTATATGGAAAATATGCAATTGATTATAAATGGATTACAATTGGTTATAATTTGCACAGATGTTTTTGCAATGCCATCAAACTTTTGCACGTGTAACATCTGTTGCAGTACTGACTGCGTTATACATTAATTTTGTGCAAATTAAATTGAATACACTGAAAACTATTCATTTTGAGGATGATGTTCTTCAGATATCTGAAGAACTCCATTCCCAGCCAAAATAGTAGATATATGTATGAGTTAGTTACTTTACTTTTCTTGACAGAGAACAGATTTTTTATTAAAATTATTCTAACCCATTGCAAAAACCACATTATTACATTGACTCCAGCATTAAGAAGTACAGAAGCTAGAGCTTTAGATGAGTTGATGAAAGGAAAATAGAGAACATTTTTCATTAGGTTGATTTGAATCTTCTATGCTAATCAGCTGATGGTACATAGTAGAGTCTGAGTGGTTTTCGTTAAAATAAAAGATTTTTCTCCGAAATACTAAAATCTTGATATTAGCACTGGAGTAATATTAAAATATGATGAACCAGCCATTATACACAAATCATGTTTATTTAGACTGTTTCTGGCATAAGCATAGAACTACATTTATATATCAATAAGAAGCTGAAGTAGATATCTATATTTTTTTATTCTCAGTGGTTACAGTTTAATAAATAGAGTTGTACTATTTACCTTGTTGGAATGTTTGGTTTTCAGATATAACAGCTCAACAAAGTATTGAAATAATTATATCACCATTGATCACAATATATCATTGATATTTTAATACATGATTTAGTCCATGGAAGAGAAAGCTATCTCTCTCTAGGCAAGTTGAACTGAGAAAGGGTTACAGGCCACCTTATGTATGAAAATCCCTGTGCCAATAAAAGTGATAAAATATATATATATGAGGTGAAAATTGCATTGAACTAAATCAGATTAATAATTGAAGTGGTAGATATGACCACATTAAATTGTCTTAACTCTAGTGAATGCTTGAATATTTCCTTACAGATAGCAGACATCAGTCATTCTGTCTGTTCATTCTCTTATGAGTAATTATTCAAATACTTTAAGCAACACTAACGTTTAGTTTATCCATGTAGTGCCCAAGAGATTCTATCAAATATATGCCACACGAAATGTAGCTACAGTATTCATTATTAAGATAAGTTGCATTCTCCTACCTATTTTCTAAACCCTTATATTTGTACCTAATGAAATGTATTCAGAACTTAGTAGTGTTGCACAGAAGTGATACATTAGCTTCTAATCATTTTAATAAATAATTTCATCAATCTTTTCCTTCAACTACTTAAATATAGAATATCTGTATCTAGATTAAGCTGTAATATTCTTTGTCCCTGTTAGAGCTTCTAATGATTTAGACAAGATACATTCAAAATGAACATTCAGAAGAGAAAGTTGATGGTACTGATTGCCTCTGTCCTATTTCATGCATAACACTTTTATTAATCCATGGGCATGGATATGATGAGTGCAGTCTTGCAAGCATTTAGCAATTTCTTTATTAATGTGATACATTCATAGTCTGTAACGGGATAACTCACACAAGCAACGACAACAGTCAAGTTAAGGCTAGTGCTATTAATTATTCACGCAACAACAAAGTAGCAATATTACGAATGAATGTATCTTTTTTACAACACATTTTTATCTTTTATACTTATAGAGTACATAACTATTGAAGCTTCATTCTTAATGCCTAAAAATAATCTTTAATTCTTTTAAGATTACTAGGAGACAATGGAGTGGATTTCATTATAGGTCAAATAAATAAGGGAAATATGAGCATGATTCTGTCAGGTAGAAAACTGATGTAACTCTAATTTTCCTTTGTTCTTTTTTGGCTATTTAAAAGAAAGTTTTTGAGGTACAAGGTTTTCTTTTCCTGAGGAAAAATTTTTTTTTTTTTAATGTAGTGTAATTTACAAAAGTTTTGAGCCATGGTATACTGAATTTTGTGCAAGCTTTTACAATATCTTTTCTCACTTCCAAAGCTTCATACTTCTTTTCTTGCCTTGTGCATTTCCTTTCAGTGCCCTGTGGTGGAATTTTAACAAAGCGCAAAGGGACCATTTTGTCTCCTGGTTACCCTGAGCCTTATGACAACAATCTGAACTGTGTGTGGAAGATCACAGTACCAGAGGGAGCTGGGATTCAAGTAAGTATACTTGCTATTTGCTTGTTATCATGTTTAAAATTTGTCTTTCTGATGCAAGAGTATGAAAAGATTCATACATTTTTCTATCTTGCTAATGATTCTCACAATGGAATTTATTGCACATCTTTTTATTCACACAGTTGTTAGAAGTTACAAGATTTAAAAAAACCTTAAAAGATACACTTGTAACTTTTTAGTTAGAAAGAAATCACCAATAATTTAAAATGTGTTATTTCAATAGGTTAGTGACTCCTTGTAAAGCAGAGGAAATAGGGGGATTTTCCTGTGATTTTTTTTTTTTTCACCTCTCTGAAAATGGATAAATCTCATCTAATAGAGTGAAGTTAAGTAGGTTGCTTCCGTGGGCAAGTTATATATGTTTTGTTAGAAACTCTACTATTTACTCTATAGTTATGGGAGTTCATTTTGATATGAAGACACTTCAGTATGTTTCAACATGAGATGGGAATTGCTCCTCTAAAGTATTGTCAAAATTCTCATTTACTAAAATTTATATTAAGAAGTTCATGGAACACATAGCAGAAAAATATCCATTAAGCTAAATCATGTATATCTCACTTTTTAGAGTTCACTAAAGAAATCTAGTTATTGGAAATGCAGTTGAGTTTAATAAATTAGCATCTCTTAAGCATCATCTTATCAAATTTCTTGTAAAACCCATATCATGAAACCATGGTAGCAAGTCTTCCGTGCCTACTCTTGGTTCAAAATATAACTACTGTAGAAAATGAATAAATAGCTCAGTTACTGTAGGTAAATATTTAATCATGAAAATCAGGAAAACCATTGTGGACAGTTTATAAATCTTTTAAATAAATTATGTCACAGAGCTTTTAAGGTATTCTGCTCTGTCAAGAGAAGTTTTTAAAATAGTATTAATTTATGCTTTGCTACCTCTTTATGGAGGAACACAGAAATCATCACAAATACAACCTTAAGTCCATACATTATATCCATTTATGAGTTCAATTTTCAAAGCCACCAGTGCCCATTAACAATAGTATTTAATAACCTAAATCAGTTTTGAGATGGATTTTGAAGAACACTACGTGATTTAAACAGCTGACTAAGTTCAGATACTTTGTGTATTTATTATACAGTCAATAATGTAAGTTAAACACTAGGGGATAGCTCAGAGGATTTAAATTAGTCATTAATTGTCTTCCTCACTTAGGCAGTCACTGTTGCTTTTTGGAAGTGCTTATCTCTTATCATAGACTACATTAGGTGATTAAATTACTAATTTTGATTTCAAGTTAGGTGTCTAATCTGCATGATATTCTTTTACTCCAGAGTCATAATAAAAAGATACGCTTACTGTTTGCTTTTTTCCTAGTTCTCCCGAGTATTTTTGCTGAGCTAGTGAATGCCATGCTTCCTTTCTGTTATCAGTTACTGAATAAGTTATTCATTTATACTTGTATAAGTTCACTGACAACAGGGCAAGTTTCATGGACATACCTATATGATTGTAATTACATCTGTAGAACATTTAATATTGTCACTGAAGAAGGACAGTCATAAAGTGTGATACTCATATTTGATCCTTTGAATTCTGTCTGAATTTCAGGGCTTGGTCTGAGGAAGAGAAAGTCCCTGATATAGTAAGCTGAATAGAGCTGATACAAGATCAGTAAGACACGGTATACATCGGAAGCCATCATGCCATTTACTGCATTATTTTTCACAACTGATCTTAGCTGTAGATCTACTAATGACATTAAAAATGTCGTCAGAATTGTTTTAACTTCATAGGAAAGAAAAAAAACCTGAATATATATATATGTAAAAATGTAATTACTACTACTGTGAAAATTAGCTAATGGAGGGAAAATTTGGAAACTTGGGTGACTAATTTTGTCCAACCTGAGAACTCATGCAAATGTGAATATTCAAGATACTGTGATAGCTAATGCTTTTGTGTTTTATGTAAATGCATAAAATATCTGGACATTTTTCCTGACCAATATTTATTCCCTCAAAGTAACAAAGACACTTTCTCAGCTTTAAATAATATGAAAATAATATATCACTAATACCTATTCCTCTGTGAAATGTGTAGATGGAATTTTAAACTATTTAGGTATAATAGCTTTTGATGTGTATGATTACATTGTTGAATCTTTTGAAACAGTGTGATTAGATGTAAATGCTGAGCTGTCTCATATCAAATTGAAAAGTAGACATTTAAAATTACATTTAGGTAAATATGAAGTGCGCAACAAAAGCCTGGCTTCAGGCACCTAAATTAAATACCTTATATCAGGAAATCCATCTACCGTGGTTCCTTACAAAGTTAGGGCAGACAAGCACTTCGAGTAGGTAATTCAAAACATCTAATATATAGACTCTGGTGCCCAATCGGTGCCTGAAGGTATGTCTGTCTATTTATTGACTGCCTGGGAGGTTAGGGCAACTAGCATCAGTTGCACTAAAAATAGATGTTTTAAATTAAATACATTACGATAAATATAAAAACTATAGTCAGTAGCAATCTGTCCCTGAACACACGTGAAAAACAGATAATTTGAAATTTATTTTGAAGGTTTCCTAGGTGCCTGTGCTTCCAATTCTGTATATCTTCAGAATTATTCCTGACAGAGACAACATCCACAGTTGCACTTAAATCCCTTGTGAACCAAAAAATAAACAGCTAAGTCTTAAAGTTTTCTGAGATCAGATCCAGTGGGCCTCCTCTGAGTATCTAAAACATGCTAACAGGGCTCCATTGCTCTCCACTGCTTCACTTTTTTTTTTTTTTTAAATAATTCTTTGACTGTAGTATATGACCCATTCCTACAGAAAAATATAGTGTTTAAGGCCCTCATCCAAGAAACAGGTAACCAAACTGAACATTCCTTTTTCCTAGAAGAAGGTACATGTTATATATTTCACCTAGAAAAAAAAACTTTATTACCTAGTTATACTGGAACTTATGTTTATTTCTTCAGTTGAAGTTATTCCATTTTGGAAAAAATAAAAGTGAGAATAATTGAGTCAGAAGCACAGTAAAAGAAGCATAACTCTTTAACTTAGTGGCTAAAGTACCCCTTTTTGAGGGTAGTTGGGGTTTCACTCGTGCTTCTGTCGCTCTTTAAATGCTTTTCATTAAACAGTTATTTCACTAAAACAAAAAAAAAAACCCGCAAGTCTGTCTCCCCTCCAAAACAGGAACAGGAACCTGGCATTTCTCTATTTTGTGGGAAGTGTCTTCACTGTATGAGAACAGATATGCCCTCCCTCTTGCAGTCTATCTGCTTACCACTCCTTATGAGTAAAAGGATGTTGTCACCCCTAGAAGGAATGAAGTGAATGTTCTGCCTTTTTCTTGTGGTAGGCTAGTGACTGCTCCTCCTCTGGAGATGAGTCAGTGAGGAAGGTAACCGAACACAGGAGGTTGCTTTTACCTGGAGGCAGAATTGAACATGGCAAGACAGATGAAGCAGTGTGCATCACTGTGGGACTGTTTTTAGCCCTAGATAAACTGGAGAGAATTACAAAGAAAATGTAGTAGTTGATGGTATCATGTTTTGTCTTCTCCTCAATGTCCTCCGAACAAGAGAACCATATTCTATACCCAGATGATTTTCATGGTCGTGTGACTCTTGTCAGAGGTTGTGTGTGGTTGTCACTAAGAGTCACAGGATTTAGTCACAGGATTTGGCAGTTCAATAAAAAAAACATTGCAATGTGGTTTTATTCACTTAATGATGATTTTCCATTCTCTTTGACAATGACAGAAAGATACAACTTTTCATGATTGAAAGCAACAGAGGCTATGATTTACAGTCATCTTTGTGCTTGAATACAGAGAAGTTGTTTATGGTCTTTATCTCACATTTTTCTTCATAGGTGCAAGTGGTGAGTTTTGCCACAGAACACAACTGGGATTCCTTAGACTTTTATGATGGTGCTGACAACAATGCTCCACGGCTTGGAAGTTATTCAGGTGACTGAGAAGATTTTACTATAAGTTTCTCACAGATTCAACTCTTTATTGTAAACACATAGCTCTTTTGAGTACTTGCGTGTGTGTGTGTGCGTGTGTGTGGGCGCATGTGTGTGTGTCTGTTTCTCCTGTAATTAACAACAGGTAGTATTCTGGTTTAATCAGTCATCCCTTATCAGACTTTCATAAAGATGAATATTTGAAAATGTTAGAAATGAAATAACATTCAGACACTCCCAAACTAGATTCTATTAATCTCATTTTTTTGCTCACTCTTATAGCAGGATCCAGAAATACAGATCTCTAAAAGAGATGCCTCTTGAAATTGTACATGACTGAAGGACGAATTCTTTATCCTTATTTTAGATAAAAAAGACAGTTCTGTTTGCCTTACTTTTTCTTGGGTTTTTTTTTTTGTTTTCCTTTTTTCTACTTTGTTTGTGTGTATGGAATGAGATCACAGACAATAAGATTGTTGTCTTGTCCTGTGCTGAAACACAAATAAATAATCAATCACATTTCTAACAATTGCCCTACAAAATATGTTCAGAGCTGCTTCATATATTTGACTGTTACATTTAAAATGATTCCAGTTAAATGTCTTGCTTTTGTGAAAACCCTAGTGTATATTTCTCCTTTTGCAGATAAAAGCATGTAGTATAAATTTATATTAGACCTTGCTTCCCTGAGTGCCTACTGTTTGTGTTTCTCATATTGTGGTACACTGAAAATGTAATAAAACTTTTATAGAAAGGGATATTTTATAGCATCCATGATGACAAAATACAATCGAATTAGTTATGCAACCTCTCTCTCCCCCTCTCATCTTCTTTCCCTGTTTTCCCCCTTTCTCTTTTGCTCTATTTTTATACACACAAACACATTTATGTATGTATTTAGTTCAGTTTCTGTGCATTTCAAGAATATTTTAATTTATCTTTTCAGGAACAACCATACCTCCACTTCTCAACAGCACATCAAATAATCTGTACCTAAATTTTCAGTCTGATATCAGTGTTTCAGCTGCTGGATTTCATCTTGAGTATACAGGTAATGCAGAGATATTTACTTAAAGAGCGCTTGCTGGTTCCAGACATCAGGTGTACCTGAACTATGTGAAAGAGGAATATTCAGTCCTATTGCACATGCTGAGCTACGTACCATTATTTCAAAGCCATTGATAAAATCCTCATTTAATTCCAAGTGAGCAAGATCAGTCCTGAAACTTGTCCTGTAAGAACTAGGAAGTTTAATTTGCCTTGCTTTCACCTTTAATTTGTTTTTGCTCTCTGAATAGCTTTTCTGAACATACAGCAACCAGGAGTAAATGCAGATATGCTCCTGTGACAATCCTAATTCCCAGTTATAACATATTTATATACTTGTTGCAGGCAAAACCAGTGTACTGATTTGTCGGATTTCAGTTTAACTTCTTTGTCAATTAGCAATTAATTACTGATTCTGGTATTGAAGTAAAATAATAACAAACAAACCCTTAGGAAAAACTCCCCTGCTTCTCTCTGAACACCTCGACACACGTGGACCTTTTTGTTCTCACCAGACACTACATTCTGTCCCTTTGGTGAGGCAAGGGCGGTGCAGCAGGTTGGGTCAGTGTCTTCTGGTTCCTACAGTCCCTTTAGGGTCCTACCTCTCAGTGCCTGCTCAGGTGGATACTTAGGCTGCAGCCCCTGCTCAGCCAGCTGCTTCGGCTGCAGCCTCTGCTCAGTCGTGTTCTTCTCTCTGTTCTCCTTCAGTGAGGTCTTCTCTCACCTCTTGCACTGACCTTGTTATTCCTTTTCTTGGTGGTTACTGCCTTTTCTTAAACATGTTTTCACAGAGGCATCACAGACGCCTCTGGTGGGTGCAGCTGTGTCCTGCCTGTGGGTCCACTGGAGCTGGCTGGAGCCGGCTGGAACCGGCTATGTTCGGTGCAACCCCTGTTCTCTTGCCACAGATGCCACCCCTGCAGCCCCACAGCCCACCACCCCCCACCAAAATACGAAAATTATGCCCAGTACAATAATATATGTACTGTAGAGTATGCATTTTATATACATGTGTAGGATTTGCAAATTAATCACTGTTAGACAAAATGAGACAATGAATAAAATTAAAATAGCAGCTGTGCTTCTTAACTAACTGACAAATGCTCACATGTTGTTGAGAACACAGCAAAACTATTTCAAATGTTTTTATTATTGCAGAATACCTCAACAGTGGAAAAGGCTATAATTATAAACATACTTTCTGTCCGAGTGAGATTGCCCTAGCTCACTGACAGGAATTCTGGCAATCATTAATATTTTGCTGCAGATTTTTTTTTTTCTTCGCAGCTCTGCAGTTCCCTCTGCTCGTATTGGTTCTGGTGTCTGATCTGCATAATGGTGTCACAGTTATTTCTTTACACTTTTACAGTATGCAAATCCTATGCTCTGGTTGTCTGATTAGTCAGTCGGAGAACATGGCCTTGCAAAATTGCTGCCTAATCGCTTGTCTATAACTAAACATTAATTATAGGTTAGAAATATCCTGCTATTTCCTTGAAATGTATATACTCTCTCAGCTACTTACAACTTCAGAGGGGAAAAAAAAAGGCAAGTGTGTTGGTTTTGTTTAGGGGGTGGGGGGGGGGGGTGAGCAGGCCTCCAGTGGCAGCTTCTGCAAGAAGCTGCTCTAAGGTTCCCCTTTGTCCAGTGGACTCAGACGGACCTAGGGCGGACCCCCCCTGCTGCTGGTGAGGGCCAAACCAATTGGTGATGGAATATTCAGTGATAACACCTCTGTAATAATGTATTTAAGAAGGGGAAAAGTAAAAGTAAAAAAAAAAAAGACGTGAAGAAACAGAAGTGGGGGGCAGAGAGGGGGAGGCCCTCACCCTCTAGCCTCCCATGAGGCGGTCATCTGGGCCCGACTCAGCCCAGCATGGCTGCAAGAAGTGAAGAGAGATGGGAAGAGAACCTGAGAGGTGTCTGCCTGAGCCGATTGTGAAGAATTTCTTGTGGGAGGAATGGCTGCAGATGTCAAGGTCAGTGAAGAAGGAGGGGGAGGAGTAAAGTTGCTCCTCCAGAGATTCCCCTGCAGCCCATGGTGAAGACCATGGTGAGGCAGGCTGTCCCCTTGCAGCCCATGTAGGTCCACGGAGGAGCTGAGGTCCACCTGCAGCCTATGGAGGACCCCACATTGGGGCAGACAGATGCCTGAAGGAGGCTGTAAGGGGCAGCCAGTTCTGGAGGGATTGCACCCTGTGGAAAAAGAATCCACACCAGAGCAGCTCATGAAGGACTATAGCCCATGGGAGGGACCCCGTGCTGGAGCAAATACAGGCTGGGCAGCAAATGGATTGAGAGCAGCCCTGAGGAGAAAGACATGGGTGTGCTAGTGGCTGAGAAGCTCAACATGAGCCGACAATGTGTGCATGCATCCCAGAAAGCCAACTGCTTCCTGGGCTCCATGAAAAGGAGTGTGGACAGCAGGTCGAGGGAGGTGATTTTCCCCCTCTACTCCACTCTCATGAGACCCCACCTGAGGACTGCATTCAGTTCTGGAGCCCCCAACATAAGAAGGACGTAGACCAGTTGGAGAGGGTCCAGAGGAGGGCCATGGAGATGATCAGAGGGCTGGAGCATCTCTCCTGTGAAGAAAGGCTGACAGAGTTGGGGCTGTTCAGCCTGGAGAAGAGGAGGCTCTGGGGAAACCTTATAGCAGCCTTCCAGTACCTTATGGAGGCTTATAAGACAGGGAAAAACTCTTCAGTAGGGCCTGTTGCAATAGGATGAGGGGTAATGATTTTAAAATAGAGGGATTCAGATGACATATTAGGAAAAAATTCTGTAGAATGAGGGTGGTGGAACACTGGAAGAAGTTGCCCAGAGAGGTGGTGGATGCCCCATCCCTGGAAACATTCAATGTCAGATTGGATATGGCTCTGAGCAACCTGATCTAGTCAAAGATGTCCCTGCTTCTTGCAGGGGGGTTGGTCTAGATGACCTTTAAAGATTTATTTCCAACCTTAACTATTCTATGATTCTATGATTCTATTGTAGGAGACAAGTCTGAGGGGAAGTGCACTTCTGTTGCCAAAATGATTTCATTTTCATCTCAACAACATTTTTGTGTAGGCAGGTGTTGTAGTTTAGCCCCAATCGGGATCAGACTACACAGTCTCTCTCTCACTTCCCCCACCCTCCGAGAGAATAGGGAGAGATAATATAAGGAAAAACGGCTCGAGGTTTGAGATAAGAACAGGGAGAAAATCCTTAAAGTTACCGTTATGGGCAAAACAGACTTGACTTGGGGAAAACTATTCATTTATTACTACAAACAGTAGGATAATGAGACAGAGAACAAAATAACCTCCCCCCACCCCTCCTTCTTCCCAAGTTTAACATTATCTCTACTACCTTCCCCCCTGAGCGGCACAGGGGGGAAGAGGGAATGGGGGTTGCGGTCAGTTCATCCCATGTTGTTTTACGCGGCTGCTTCATGGTTGGGGGAAGAACTCCTCACATTCCTCCCCTGCTCTGTTGTGGGATCCCACCCATACGCCACAGTCCTTCGTGAAACTGCTCCAGCGTGGGTCATCTCTTCCACGGAGTGTAGTCTCTCCAGAATGGCTATCCCAGCGGGCCCTCCACAGGCCACAGCCACCTTCAGTCATCCATTCACCTCCCCCGGTGTGGGGTCTTCCATGGGCTCCAGGTGGATCTCTGCTCCTCTGTGGACCTCCATGGGCTGCAGGGGGACAACCTGTTCCACCATGGTCGTCACCACAGGCTACAGGGGAATCTTGGCCAGGAGCCACATTACTCCTCCCCCTCCTTCACTGACCTTGGCGTCTGCAGCCGTTCCTCTCACAAGAAAAGTTATTTACAACAGGCTGGCAGATGCCTCTCAGAACCTCTTCACATCATCCATCTCATCTCCTCTCCACTTCTTGCACCCGGGCCAGGCCAAGTCTGGCCCAGTCGGCCCCATGGCGAGAGGCCAGATGGTGATGCCTGCGCCTCCCCCTCTGCGCCTCTGCCCCTGATCAGCTTATTTACATCTTCTCTTCTCCTTTTTTGTTTCTGTTTTCCCCTTCTTAAATACCTTATCGCAGAGGCATTATCATGGAACATTCTTCTACTAGTTGGCTTGGCCTTGGCCAGCAGCGGGTCTGCCTTAGGCCTGGCCGAGTCCACTGAACAAAGGGGAGTGACTTCTAGCAGTTTCCTACAGAAGCTACCACCTTAGGCCCACCCTCACTAAACAAAACCACAACAGCAGGTTTAATTCTATTTTATTTCCAGTATCACTTTTCATCTTTTATTAATAGAATTTTTCACAGTGTTCAGTATGGCTCATTTTTTTAACTCCTACAAAATTCAAATGTACTTTTCTATATAAAAATAAAACAAAACAAAAGGAACTTTATTTGTTGAAGAATTGTTTTAAGACCAAGTAAATAATACTTTGACATAAGGAATTAAGTATTCATATTCCAAAACTGAATAGTGGTCTTATAAATAATCTTTTTTTTCTAGTATATTTTTACTTATTTGTTGAATCATTATATTGTTGTTATATTCATAACATACAGTTTATAAATTCCAACGGATACCTTAAATTTGAAAATATATTGCATCAGCTGAAGTATGTCAACAAAGAGCACCGCAGAATGGTTTCTTAAATATGTACTTAATAGTTATATGTTTTGTGCCACTATAGATCTTAATTTAGTCTTCATTTTTTCTAACTAAATATTTGCTAATTAGGCAATTGATTTTGCTGTATAAATAGTAGTAATATTCTTTGAGATTGGTTGAGTTTGTCACATTGCCTCATACATAATTTCTGTAATACTCAATATGTATTTAAAAGTGGTAAAAATATGACACACTAATCTTCTTTCTAAAATACAATCCCTAGAAATCTATGTATTTAAACTGTATACTGTATAATTCCAACATCATAAATGCTAAAACATTTTCATAAAATTACAATAATAACTTTAAAAAAAATGAAAAGAGTTATTAAGAC
Source organism: Chlamydotis macqueenii (assembly GCF_036417535.1). Lineage (NCBI taxonomy): Eukaryota > Metazoa > Chordata > Aves > Otidiformes > Otididae > Chlamydotis > Chlamydotis macqueenii. Next base: position 146,829,374 of record NC_141557.1, on the reverse strand, counting down.
TTGTGTAGTCTCAAAGTGTATTATCCAAAATTTAATTGATAACTATTTGTATTTAGAGATATAGGAGCTTTTGGAGAAGGAAGAGACAGCATCAAATAGCTTCTTCTTATTTTTATACAATTCTTCTTCTCTGAAACTTAGAAGATATTGCAAATATGTTTTCAATGAATGCCTATGTTAAAATATCTTTTCTTTCTAATACCATTGCTCCTGAAAGTTTAAAAATCTAACACATTATACTGAGATAGTAGTACAATATGGTTCAACAAACTAGTCATACACTACAAATAAGTCAATAATGAATAGAGTGCAGTTTATGAATACATTTATGATTTCACCTGAGTAACTATCATGACACACTAAAGACACACGTTCTCGTAACTAACCTCAGCTGGGAAGGTAGCAAACCTTGTTATGTTTCAGTTTGTTGAAAGACATTGTAGACATTCAAACATGACTTTTTTTTCCAAGCATTTTTTGTTAATTGAAGTGAGAGCACAATAGGATGAATACCTGTGATCTGGTCTGAACTGTTAAAAAACCTACTCTGAGAAAGGCATTTAAATAAACTCATTTCACTTTGCGTGGTCTGAGTATTCACATAGTAAGATTTTGCATTTCAGCTGACGATTCAGTTATTGGAAATTGAAAACTGCTAACTCTTTCCTTAACTGCTCAAAATAGATTCTAAGCATTCATCAGTGCAAGCCAAGTACTGGTGTTCTTTTTCATTTGTACTTTATGCACAAGCTGGATCACTGTCTAGATCTCTGAAATGTAAAAAAGTGGATCTAAGCCCATCAACTATATTCAAAATAGATTCTTTGATGTTCTTTTTTGTTTGTAGTTTGAGAAGAGAAAATATGAATATGAAAGATAAAAATAATCTGTTCTGTAGAAACAGGCAGCAAAATACATCATTTTGTACAGGGCTAGGATGGGATCATTATAGGATCAGTAAGTGTATGATCATAGAATCGTAGGATCATAGAATGGTTAGGGTTGGAAGGGACCTTCAAAGGTCATCTAGTCCAACCCCCCTGCAAGGAGCAGGGACATCCCTGACTAGACCAGGTTGCTCAGAGTCTCATCCAGCATGGCCTTGAACGTTTCCAGGGATGGGGCATCCACCAACTTTCTGGGCAACCTGTTCCAGTGTTCTATAACTCGCATCGTGAAAAATTTTTTCCTAATTTCTAATCTAAATCTACTTCCCTCTATTTTAAAAACATTACCCCTCGTCCTATTGCAACAGGCCCTACTAAACAGCCTTTCCCCATCTTTCTTGTAGGCCCCCTTGAGGTACTGGAAGACCGCTATCAGGTCTCCCCGGAGCCTCCTCTTCTGCAGGCTGAACAGCCCCAACTCTCTCAGCCTGTCCTCATAAGAGAGGTGCTCCAGCCCTTTTATCATCTTTGTGGCCCTCCTCTGGACCTTTTCCAACTGGTCCATGTCCTTCTTGTGTTGGGGGCTCCAGAACTGAACACAGTACTCCAGGTGGGGTCTCACCAGGGCAGAGTAGAGGGGGAGAATCACCTCCCTCAACCTGCTGGCCACGCTCCTCTTGATGCAACCCAGGATGCGGTTGGCCTTCTGGGCCGCAAGGGCGCATTGCCGGCTCATGTTGAACTTCTCATCCACCAGCACTCCCACGTCCTTCTCCTCAGGGCTGCTCTCAATCCATTCCCCGCCCAGCCTTTATTTGTGCCCGGGATTGCCATGACCCAGGTGCAGGACCTTGCACTTGGCCTGGTTGAACTTCATGAGGTTGGCACAGGCCCACCTCTCCAGCCTGTCAAGGTCCCTCTGGATGGCATGCCTCCCTTCCAGTGTGTCGACGGCACCACACAACTTGGTGTCGTCGGCAAACTTGCTGAGGGTGCACTCTATCCCACTGTCCATGTCGACCGTTACCGGTCTCCACATGGACATCGAGCTGTTGACCATCACTGTCTGAGTGCGGCCATCCAGCCAACTCCTTATCCACCGAGTGGTCTGTCCATCAAACCCATGTCTCTCTAGTTTAGAGAGAAGGATGTCATGCGGGACAGTGTCAAAAGCTTTGCACAAGTCCAGGTAGATGATATCCATTGCTCATCCCTTGTCCACCGATGCCGTCACCCCGTCATAGAAGGCCACCAAATTGGTCAGGCATGATCTGCCCTTGGTGAAGCCATGTTGGCTGTCACCAACCACCTCCTTGCTCTCCATGTGCCTTAGCATGGTTTCCAGGAGAATCTGCTCCATGACCTTGCCAGGCACAGAGGTGAGGCTGACCGGCCTGTAGTTACCTGGGTCTTTCTTATTCCCCTTTTTAAAAATGGGGGTTATGTTCCCTCTCTTCCAGTCATCGGGGACCTCACCAGACCGCCACGAATTCTCAAATACGATAGCCAATGGCTTGGCAAGTTCATCCACCAGTTCCCTCAGGACCCGCAGATGGATCTCATCAGGTCCCATGGACTTGTGCACCTTTAGGTTCCTCAGATGATCCTGAACCTGCTCTTTGAGTACAATGGGCAGTTCTTCATTCTCGCAGTCCCTGCTTGCACCTTCTACAGCTTGGGCGGTGGGACAGAAACTCTTGTCAGTGAAGACTGAGGCAGAAAAGTCATTGAGAACCTCAGCGTTCTCCATGTCCTGGGTAACCAGGACACCAGTTCCCTTCTGGAGGGGGCCTACATTTTCCCTGGACTTTCTTTTGTCCCCTATGTACCTATAAAAGCTCTTCTTGTTGCATTTTATATCCCTGGCCAGATTCAGTTCTGCCAGGGCTTTGGCCTTCCTTACCTTATCCCTGGCCACTCGCGCAGCCTCTTTGTAGTCCTCCCAGGCTACCCGTCCCCACTTCCACCCTCTACAGGCTTCCTTCTTCACTTTCAGTTGGTCCAGGAGCTCCTTGCTCATCCACGCCGGCCTCCTGGCCTTTTTGCCCGACCTGTTTTTCATCGGGATGCACCTCTGCTGAGCTTGGAGGAGGTGCTCCTTGAATATAGACCAACTTTCCTGGACCCCTCTTCCCTCCAGGGCCGCCTCCCATGGCACTTGGCCCATCAGGTCCCTGAAGAGGCCGAAGTCCGCCTTCCTGAAGTCTAGGGCTGAGAGCTTGCCATGTAGTTTCCTTGCTGCCCCGTGGATCTTGAACTCCACCGTGTTGTGGTCACTGCAGCCAAGGCTGTCCTTTAGTTTCACATCCCCCACCAGTCCCTCCCTGTTGGTGAGCACAAGGTCGAGCATGGCACCCCTCCTTGTCGGCTCCTCTGTCGCCTGCAGGAGGAAGTTGTCATCCACGCATTCCAGGAACCTCCTGGACTGCCTGTGCCCTGCCGTGTTGTCTCTCCAACAGATGTCAGGGTGGTTGAAGTCCCCCATGAGGACCAGGGCCTGTGACCGTGAGACTGCTCCTATCTGCCTATAGAGCACTTTGTCTGCTCTATCCTCCTGGCCAGGCGGCCTGTAACAGACCCCTACCGTGACGTCCCCTGTCTGTCCCCATCCTCTAATCTTGACCCATAAGCTCTCTGTCAGCTCCTCCTCCATCCCCAGGCGGAGCTCCACACACTCCAGCCGGTTGCTGACGTAGAGAGCGACACCCCCTCCTCGTCTCCCCTTCCTGTCTTTTCTAAAAAGCCTATACCCTTCCATGTTGACGCTCCAGTCGTATGTGTCATCCCACCACGTCTCCGTGATGCCAATGAGGTCGTAGCCCTGCTGGTGTGCAAGCATCTCCAGCTCTTCCTGTTTATTCCCCATACTGAGTGCATTGGTATAGAGACACTTCAGCTGGGCCCCCGACAAGGCCGACTTGCTGGCTGGAGCGACAGGGGTGCTATTGGACCGCAGTTTAGGTTTATTTGCACTTATCTGTGATCCTTCCTCAGCTTCTGGACCCTTGGTGCGGGCACTGGCGCCATGCTGACAGCAGTGGGCTGAACTGTGCTCCCCCTCCCCCATCAATATGTACAAATGTATTATTGTCACAGACAAAGGAATATTACATGCTTTTCTGTGAAGCTGCAGAGGGAGAGCCCTGAAAGAAATACTAACGTTTTCAAAGTAGCGACATTCCTTTCCACACAAAATGATGCAAGCTAGTTTTAAGTATTATAGAGAACATCTTGGTGCTAAATTGTGTAAGTTCCTTGATACCAAAATATAAAATTACAAAAAAAAAAAAATCACAAACAGTAATTAGGACAACTACTCATGTTGTGGATATGTATCAGTTATTTCTGATTCCCATTCACAGATATCTGCAGTAAAAAATACATTTTTGCTTCTCATTACTGTTCTCAGCAGAGAAAATAAGGACTGCAAAGGCATTAAGAATTCTTTTTCCAATTTAGGATTGAATTATGTTTCATAGCAGGAAGTTTATATTGTCATGGTCCTGAGCTTTGTTTGTATGAACAGATTGTATATTGGAATTATTTTAGTTCAAACAGTTTTTTCTTTTAATATAGTTTTATAGAAAATTTCATATGCCAAATACATTTTTAAGAACAGGAATTTCAAACGAGTTTATCAGTTTAATATCTACTTTCAATATGACAGACATTCAAATTTTTTTTTTTTGCATTTTTACAATATAAAGTTATTGTAAAGTTGTGGTAGTGAAAACTATTATTGATGCACTGATCATGCCTTATAGAGAAAAAATAATGTGTGTGCTTTATGAATTCCTTAGAATTTGTGTTAGCTTTTAGTTTTCATATAATACAAAAATTCTAAGAGTCTTCATTTTTACTTAATAAGATTCTTACATTAAGTGATCAGTTACATTAGTAAGATTTTAAACATGCAGAGGTTGATAATATATTGAAGTAGTGCTATTTTTTAATCCCAAAACACATCCCTTCTCCTTATAAAACAGTTGTTCCAAAATAATATGACATTTGTTCTGTGTGAATCTAAAACCAGATTTTATGTTCCTTAGACTATATAAACTTCTCAATTTTTCACAGCTATAGGTTTGGACTCATGTCCTGAACCACAAACACCAAGCAATGGGATCAAAATTGGAGACAGATACATGGTTGGAGATGTGATATCTTTCCAGTGTGATCAGGGTTATTCTCTTCAGGTGAGCTAAGTTTCCAATTTCAAATGATGCCTTTTAGTTCTTTAACATGGTTATGTTTGAGTCTGTCAATATGAAATGGACACTGAGATCTTCAGGAGTTGTGAACATGTGATAAGCTTGCAGGACTGGTAGACTTTTCTGCCAAATGTTAAATTAGCAACTATCCAAATATTCCATCAGAAGTGTATGTCTCTGTGCTTTCTCTGCATTAGTGTTTGTAGGTTGTGCTCTATTATTGATGGCATCTTTGATATTCATAGCTGAGCTACGATTTAGCTACAGCCAGCAATCAAGTACTACAAAAATGCTCAATCACCTTCCCCCTCCCCAGAAACAGAAAGAAAAGAAAATTTGTAGGTTGAGATAAAGGCAGTTTACTAAGATAGCAAAAGAAAATATAATTATATATATATATTATAATGATAATAATACTAATAGGAAAAATAAGAATAATTTAAAAAAAAACAAACCAAACAAACAAAACTAAATGAATTATGCACAATTTCTCACCACTTGACGATCTAATGACCGATACAGCCTGTCCTGAGTAGCAATCGTAGAACAAAAAAAAACACCTGTAAATGATCCTCGAAAGTTTTGTAAAAGCAAGAAAAAGCGAGACAGAGAAAAAAAGAGAGAGCTCACTGGCTCACCCCCCCACTTAAGTACTTAGCATGACGTTTATGGCATGGAATACTCTCTTTGGACAGTTCGCATCAACTATTCTGCATATATCCCCCCCTGTATATTCCTGTACCTGCACATTAGCAAAACCTGGGAACAGACAGTGACCGTGGTCTCTTTAGCAACAACTACCAACACCAGTGTGTTTGCCAACATTCTTCACGTATAAAATCCAAAACACATCAGCTACTGAGGAGAAAATTGACTCCATCCTAGAAGGAACCAGGACAGCAGTGTTTGCAAATTAACTTAAATCACTTGATGGGCAATTATCAATAGTTCCTTATGAACATGAGATAAAAGAAAGTAAGTGAAGAGATGGAATAAGAACAACTAAAGGGAGAGGAAAAAAAATGTTCTTCTGGGTAAATCAGATAGTGTGGGGTTTTTTTGTTTAGTGGGGGTGGGGCTAAAGTAGCAGCTTCTTCAAGAAGCTGCTAGAAGTTTCCTCTTTGTCCAGTGGACTCAACCAGGACTAGGGTGGACCCTCTGCCCAAGTACAGTTTTCTCTTAAGGTTTTTCATCTTTGTTTACTGTCTCTGGAAGACGATTACAATTAAATGAGGCTGATGAACAACACGGAGAGTCATTCTGGTAGGTGTTGGAATTTTTCTGTAAACAGACTGCCTTGAAATCAGAACACCTCATCTGTTGTAAAGGGACACACATTGTAGAGAGATGCCTTAAATATCTCAGGTTTTGGCAACTTAAGACAACTGTTTCAGAGGTGAGGGTAAGGACTGCACTTAGAACAGGTATTATGAATTTAAGATGTAAAGTCAGTATTGTATAATGTATATAGTTCATATCTTTTTATGATGTTCTACAAATGATACAAATCAATACTATGTAAACATTGCTTCAATTAGACCTTTAGTTTCTAGATCCTTGGTTTATACTAAAGCTGGTATTATAGAATTCAGCTGGATAATGTTATGCTGTTAGAAGTAATATTAAGGGCATAGACACAATTCTCTAGCGGTCTAGCGGTCACGTAGTTAAGATTACAGTCTTCTCTTATATTGAATCTATGATACAATTCACAGTGTACAATATAAATGTTATACCTTATTGTTTTTTATATATTTTGATGATGTTTTAAATTCTATTTTTTTTTGTTGAGATGCTAATGATGTGCCATATATTGTATATTTTTTATTATATGAATTAGAAAATATTGTGTCATTTTAGGGACATTCACATATCACCTGTATGCCTGGACCAGTAAGAAGATGGAATTATCCAATTCCAATATGTTTAGGTATGTTCAGCGTGCACGAACTTTCTTAAATATGTCAGAATTAGAAAGCTAGAGAACTCAAAAATAAGAGAAATGTATAGGGTAAAGAACAGGGAGAACTGAAAGAACTGAATTAGAATTGAAAATGGTCAAATTAAACTGAAGATTTTCAAAGTATACTTCACATTTGTTTTGGAAAAGCTTTTCTGAAATGTCCAATCAGAAGAAGAAAGAATGAAATCTGTTCTAGTCAGAATCTATCATCACTATTAGTGATGAGACCTCCAGAGACCCTTGCAAACATAGTTAATTTATTTATGGGTCATTTCCACAGTAGAGTGCTGACTTTTATAGAAAATGCTAAGATAGAAATAGCATTACATTTTAATCTGTAATAAGTTCAATAGAAGGCATGTCTTCCCAGTTTAAGAAGGTACATTATTTTTCAAATTAAACTATATACATGACTCTATTAATATAATTGGAGGAAACACTGGAGTCCTGCCAGAAGTCCAAATGAAACATCTGAAGTGCATTTAAACACATTCTGTTTATATTATGAAAAAATGTGAGGGATGTAAAGCTCTTTCAGTGAATAGAAATGCCTTTTTGTTTGGGTTCCTTAACAGTGCAAGTTATCTGTATTTGTAATCTTGCATGTATGGAAAGTAGGATGCTGCAGACCTCATTAAAGATTTTTTACATTGCTTGCCTACAAGACAGATTATATATCCTCTTGAGCTGCCTCACATAATCCTGTTCTTAAACCTATGAGGTGTTAAAAGCATCCTGTGAGGTACTGAGGTCCCTCAGCTTAGAATTTATAAATATTCAACAAGATTCAGATATTTGTAAGAAATTTTTTTCAGGGATTATTATTCAATTTCTATCTCTATGCATTAACATATGTCTAGGAAGTCTGATGTGATAATGGTGCTGCTCTGTGGTAAATTCTGAAGACAAACATGCTGTGCTGAAATTTTAGAGGAACAAAACTCCTTTTTGTTCCTTTTTTTTTTTTTTGCAAGTAATGAATTTTAATGGTGTTTCAAAGGATATAACAACTGTTAATTGGCTAAAACTGTTGAACAGAATTGTATTTACCATCATTAACATCTTCAAATCTACTACTGAAGTGTAAGTTACTTTGTTCACTGGTGCCATGCCTGAAAAAAAAATAAAATTAAGTTCAAATATGAATTTAGTTCAGTTTATGGAAATATGTGTGTGTACACTTTCTAAGTAGGTTTACTTTTTCTCATTTTTAGAACAGCAGGATACAAATGCAGTTTTAAAAAGATCTCTTGAAATACTTTGAGTACAGAATCTTAAGAAATACGTTATTATATTATTCAGATGCTCTTTTACAAATTAATGTGGACATATGTCAACCTTGCTATGATCTGATGTGTGCCACTTGCCTGTCCACAAGGGTGGATCACACAGGCAGACTGCAGAGTAAACATCTATTCTCTTTTCAGGTGCATATGTCCCCCAAATTAAAACCTAGGCAATTCAGCGTAGATATATATGTTTAAAGCACCTACTTGTAAATTACTTTGTTACTGATACTTAGTGGTAAAGAAATGTTTGTGTTTTTTTTTTTTAATATAAACATAATTGTTGGAAGGATCTTCAATGTTCTGGATTAATTTTTAGCTTGTTCTACTGTTCTGAAAAATATTTTTGCTTATTTTTTTTCAGCACAATGTGGTGGTGGCATGTCAGACTTTAGTGGAGTGATCCTCAGCCCTGGGTTTCCTGGCAACTATCCTAGCAGTTTGGATTGCACATGGACAATAAAGCTGCCTATTGGTTTTGGTATGTGTGCTTTCATGGATTAAATTTGTTGTGGTTTTTATGGGTTCAAAACACAGAACATTGATTTTAAAATGTTGTGAATGTTTATCATGGTGAAAAAAAAAAGGAATTATAATTCATTTAAAGAAGTTATCAAAGCTTTATTTTTTTTTCCTTATGTTAGTCTGAATCTACCTCCTTCTATTTTAAAACCATTACCCCTCATCCTACTACAACAATCCCTGCTAAAGATTTTCTCCCCATCCTTCTTAGAAGCCCCCTTTAGTTACTGGAAAGTCTCCATACAGTCTTCTTAGAGCCTTGTCTTTCCCAGGCTGAATGACCCCAACTCTCTCAGCCTGTCCTCATAGGATAGGTGCTCCAGCCCTCTAATAATCTTCATGGCCCACCTCTGGACTCTCCAACAGGTCCATGTCCTTCTTATGTTGAGGGCTCCAGAGCTGGATGCAGTACTCCAGGTGGGGTCTCCTGAGAGCAGAGTAGAGGGTGAGAATCACCTCCCTTGATCTGTTTATCACTCTTGGAGCCTTGAAGTTCCATTAATTTTTAACGTACTTCCTCTCCATTCATCAAGTTCATGTATGTTCAGCTTACGGATAAGAATGCTATAGAAGACTGAGTCAAAAGTCATAGCAGAGTGAGAGTATCAGCTGTTCTCCCTTTTCAGTTTAATCATAGAAGAAAATAATTGTTGATCAATTGTGATTTTCTGTTAGTAAATCCTTGTTGACTGCTCCTTAGTCCCTTTTTGTCTTTTATGTGTTCGGAAATTGCTTCCAATTAGGCAAGTTCCATAATCTTTCCGTGGACTGCAGTGGACCTGCAGTTGCTATTGCCCAGGTTCTCTTTCTTGTCTTAAAGGTGGATGTATCTTCAGACTTTTTCTGGTCACTAGAACTTTTGTCATTCACCATAATTTTGTGTAGGTAATATCAACATTTCATTTACATTGGCTGACACCTTGAGCAATTTTAGTGGATCCTATGTATCTATCATTACAAAATCTTTATGCAAATGTATCCAATACAGTTGTCTCTGTATATACTTGTGGATGTGCATTTGTACACTTGGATTCTTTTCTTTATATGCTAGTTGAATGGCATGCTGTTTATTTCAGACATGCCTCACTGTTTTCTATTTTATATTTATTTATCTATTTTATATTTATCTTCCATCATTGTCTTTACTTGACGATACAAAATTTCTGTGTCTTCTATAGTAACTGAATGTGACTTCCGAAATAGTTTTCCTTTCTCCTTCTGTTCAGATTCTTTCTCTCTTTTTTTTTCTTTAAATCACTTCTGTGATCTTTTTGATTATACGACCCGTGACCCTGGTTCACTTAACATTTAAATGAAAGCTAGTTGTTGTGCATGGCTTGTCTAAACCAAGTAATATTAAACATTCAGTTGACTGAACAGAATCTATCAGTGGGAAATACATTATGTCAAGATAGAGATTTCCATATAGGACCTAATTTTTATGTTTGCATTTTGTTCAAAAGTCACAATATTGGAGTCAATAATTGATTTTTTTTAATATTAGTGTTTTATAGAAATAGCATTGATACTTTAATTCTGCTATTATCTAAATTTTAGACAGTTTGATGTGACACTTTCTATTGTTTCATCATGAGTCACATCTTCAGATCCCATGGAGATCCCTGCTAGTTTTCTGATTTATGTATAGGAAAAATAAATGTTCCTTTTTTTAGAAGAAAACTAAAATTGCACAAATTAAAATGTGCTTGACATTTTTGACCATTTGTACACAGGATATGATTAAAACTGAATTGAAAATTAAATTAAATATTTCATATTTCATCATAAAAATGAAAAAAAAAAAGACATTTGAAGAAGAGATGGCTAAACTAGTTTTATTGATCTGTGGTTCTAGTCCAGTGGAGGCGCATATATATAACTCTTCTGAGTAGTAAGTAGAAAAAACTCAAAAACACCATCATGGATGGGTGCCTTCTGTAGGCTTTCACTTGTTTAAGTGTTTCTAACAGGATTTTTTTTTCCTGTTAGAAGTTACAGTTCATAAGTCTTTTCATTTTATTTTAGCTGATGGTGTAATCTCGCCAATTACACTATGTTGATTTCAGTAAACTTACAAGGTTACTTTATACATTTGTTGCTCTTCAGTCTGAGATCTATGGTTAGATTTTATGTATAACTCTATTAAATACTTATTCAAGAGGGGTGTCCAAGCTGCAAAAAACTGTAGAAAAAATCAAACTTACAAGCAGAAGTCTGAGGTGCTACAGGCTGGTGCTACAGGCTGAGCAAATGATTAATACTTTGGAAGACTGATAGAGTTCGGGAACTTATGGTGAAAGACAGTAGATGATGGGAAAAATATGTTAAGAGCTGGGTTTGTATCAAACAAAGTGGGTGAAAGAAAAAAAATTGACAGTTTGAGCTGGCAGATATTAGTGACAGCTTAAACTCTGGGCAAGTGTTGGGTTCACAGGATCAAATAAAAGGCCAGGCCTACAAATATCATGTGTAGAGAAAGAACAGAGTTTCAATAAAACTGGATTGTCTGTGTAGGAAATATTTGGAAGGCTGTCAAAGTGAAAGAATGAAACTTAGAAGGAGCAGCTTTCTTATCACATATAGACTATCTTCAGATAAAGAGAGACAGAAGAGGTAACAGTAATTTAATTATGCACCAACCTTTTTTTTCCTGTAGCATATAAAATGTTACATGCTTCGGAAAACCATTCATAAACTTTACATGGTGTCTGGGGAGAAAAATCTAAAAGACAGTGACAAACACTATTTAACTATTACAGTTTAGGAGTTACAAAATTATTCATGACTTTTCAATATTTAATCTGACAATATATCTTTTCCTTTCAATTTTATATGAAATCATGTTGGTTGTCTTTGCCAGAAACACCAGTGGGACTCCATCTTCTTAATGAAAGTACTCCATTATCATTACAGTTGCACTAACTCCAAACCAAATATAAATGCTACTTTGTTTTAACTTATATAGATATACGTATAAACAGGAAAATGTTTATAGAGCCCTATAACTATACAGCTGCTGAGCATTTTCTTCTTGCTGTGCCATGTAATCGTTGTAATACATCACCTAGTTAGGAAAGGTAACTTGTTAATGGATAGTAAGCTACTTTCCTGTTCCTTACTGAATCATAATCAGAAATTTTTGTCAGCAAGATCATCATATGGCACAGTGTGTGTAAGAATTAAATAACTGAGCTGCATGTTTAGTGGGAGGGGTACTGATGAACGATGGTTAGATAATACAACTTATATTTTTTGTGACTCAAAAATAATATATATATTAAATGATGTAAGAAGGGTGGCTAACTCCTCCAGCCACTGCAGGCCAGGACCCTGCTGCCCAGCAGCTGGAGTCCAGCCTGATGCCCAGGCATGCAAGGTCTCTGCCCAGGCTGAGGGACATGGCTACCACTTTCCCATTTGCAGATTCAAACAGTAATGAAGCTGAGCACAGACAGATACACACAGAGGACAGTGACATGGCTGGTCACATAGACTGCAACAGAGAAGGTGCTGCCTTCAACAGCACCTGCGTACAGGACTCATATAAAACACAAGCACAGGCAGCCAAGTCCCCTCCTCTTCTTGGGCTGGCAGAGACAGAACATCACTAGGGCAGGCAAACACACAATGTTTTCTAGGTTCGCAAGTACACACATATTTATGGATCCCTTGAGAGTCCACCTGGTACCCCTGTCTGGATCTTGGGCCCCCTTAGCTACTTCACGGTTCCCCTACTTGCTGGCTGGTTCAGCTTGATGCTTGCTGCAAACACACAGCGTTCTCACACTCGTTCCTCATACACTCCACATTTTCAAGTCCCCCTGGGTGTATGAGCATGGACTTTCTGCCTGCCTGATATCCTGACCTGGATCCAGGGCCTTCTATGCACCAGCTAGTATGGTTTGAATTTTGTTAGCAGATGATCCATGAGCACCCCACACACACTGAGACTGGGGAAGATACAGACACTTGCTCTTCCAGCAGCCAGCACCACGCACACGGGCTGTGACCCACAGTTCTGCTCCAGCTACCATCACTGAGCTCCTTACTCACCTCACTCACACTGGTCTCCCCAGTAATTTGTTTTGAGAACATACATTTTTCCCTCCTCAGTGGGTGGAAGTTAAAGTCCCGCGCACTCACTTTGAGCCAGAGGCACCAACACCCCTGCTCTGATTCCAGTGTCTGGCACCCAGTCCACTCACACTGGTCCCTCCATTAGGTGGTATTCTGGGCACAAGGTCTATAAAGTCATCGAATCATAGTTGGGGTTGAAAGGGACTTTTACAGGTCCTCTAGTCCAACCCTCCTACAAGGAGCAGGGTCGCCTTCAACTAGATCAGTTTGCTCACAGCCCCTGTAGGACCCTCTGTAGATCCAGAGAACTATGGCCTGTCACTCAGTCCAGTAGCTGACACCACAGGCTGCAGGGTGACCACACCCCTGGTCTAACTCCAGTAGGTGACACCAATTTTAATCCCCCCCTTCCCCACACACACGGAGGTCTCACTGGTAACTGGCACTTAGACCATCACACTCACTCCAGTAGCTAGCACCACAGGCCAGGGGCACACACACCCCTGATCTGACTCCAGCAGCTGGCACCAAATTCCACTCACAGATATGGGTCCCACCAGTAGTTAGCACTTAGTCTTTTCAGCACACATATAAACAGGATAGAGAATGAGATTACACAGAGAGATAGCTAAGAAAATCTTTAATTAGAAGATATGAGATGATAGGACAGACTGGTGATCAGGTGCAGGGTTCAGCCGGAGAAACATGCTGACCTTCCCCATTCTACATGCAAACAGCCCCTTTTATCCCCTTTTCTACCTACCCTTATCTTTATTCCTTCCTGGTCCACTTGCCCCTGTTCATCCCCTCAGGGGTTTGTATAGGTCTATCAATTCCTGCCCCCCTCCCAGTATGGGATCCCCTGGTTTACAGTCTTATCAGCTGCAAAGTCCAGGTTGATCTTCCTGGAAGTTGTGCCTGTAGTTTCTTGACAACCCGTCATTTAGTGTGACTGGCAAGGTTTATTTCTTGTCATTGGTTCCATGTTTGCTTTGTGAGGCCCGTGTCTTTGTATATTTTGGTTTCTAGTTTCCCCCTTTTCTAGTTTCCTAATAGATAAAGTCCCAGATCAGATAACCTCACTGTAATAAACATTCTCACACTCTCACTCAACCTCATCAATTAATGTGATTGACCAGATGTGGTTCTCATTACTGCATCCCTCAGGTTTGTTTCCCTGTATGTTCCTGTTTATGGCTTCCTCTTTTCTTATTTTCCCTTGTTTCATTGAAAAATGTCCATGACCAGATACCCTTAAAGGAGCAGACACTCTCCTTCCACATACCTTTACAATATATAGAGTCCATATTATATGCATAATTTTTACTGTGCCTCATTATTTTTTATGTATATATATATATATATATAAATTGAGACAGATCAGTTTATGTACAACTGAAATGAAGCTATCTCTAGGGTGGAATTCTGTCACTGTTTTTTTCTAAGTGTGACACACAGCATTTTTTCTTGTAGTAGAACTGGAGACTATTTTATGCAGTTGAAAACAGAAAAGATTTAACTAAATTGAATGTATCAAGTGTTCAGAATGGAAATTTGCCCTAAATACACAAACAACAAACTTTGCCAAAAAAATGGCATATAAATAACCTACAGTTCAATACCTTAGATCATCTTAGTATTTCAGTGTTAGCATTTCTTAGCTTGCCAGCCTCTCAGAATTACTAATGCATTAAAGATAGAATGCTTCAAACTGAATTCCGTGGACTGCATCTGGGAGTGTAACATATGCATTTCCACTGGTTACATTTTTTTCCTGATATTATCAGTGTAAAATGTGCACACTTTATTTTCCCTCCTGGTGTTGATACTGGTGGCTTTTATGTACTGATGATGTTTTTCAGGTGTCCATTTGCAATTTGTGAATTTCTCGACGGAGACCATACATGATTACTTAGAAATCAGAAGTGGATCTACAGAAACTAGCACTGTTATTGGGAGACTAAGTGGCCCTCAGCTACCAGCCTCTCTATTTAGCACAACTCATGAAACCAGCTTATACTTTCACAGCGATTACTCACAGAACAAACAAGGATTTCATATTGTATATCAAGGTGAGATTTTAATAGTCTTATGTGAGAACAAGGTGGCTGATGAAGGTTATTGATTTTTTGGCATTCCTAAAAGATAAACATCAAATAAAAGATTTTGTATGTTTGAAACCAGTGTTATGTGTCAAGATCAAGCAGAAGAATGCAGAAAATTAAGATGAAAAAGGAAAAATAATTGCATGTTTGCTTTAAAAAGCAGTTCAAATGTAGGCAAACAGGTAATTTCCCATATCTGAATTTGGTTGGCGTATTAATTTACATTGCATGGGTTTATAAAGTAAATGTCTCTATTGTTTGATCTTTGTAAGCATATGGGAATCTCCGTTTTGTATCTTGGGTTCTAGAAGGGGAAAATTTAAATATTGTTTTAGAGTACTGAATCCATGTAGGCTAGTACAGAATAACGCCAACTCAGAAATCTCCAAGTCCATTTTATTTCTAGTTGGCAATATCGCTGGAAGGTTCTTGTTCTGTTGTACCCAAATAGGTAATGCTGAGCTGGTGAAGACTGCAAGATGATAATTCTATTTGTATAATTGCAGACTCGTTTAAAAGGGATTAGATCACCACTGTTCACAAAAAAAAAAAAAAAAGGTCAAATGTATATTTTAAGCTATACTTGTTTTCATTATACGAATAATGTCAAATAATTATTTAAAGAGTTTTTACTTTATAGCAGTCTACTATTACTCTTTCAGTAGTAACAAGTCCAAATTTAACACTGTTCTGGAAGTGAGCCACTGTAAAAAGTGTTAGCTCTTAAAGAAAAAATCAGTTTATGACTTAAATTGCCTGGTAAGATTTTGTTCACTTCTTATTTGGAATATGATACAATTTGTAGGAGTAAGGGAACTTTAAATTCTACTGCGAAGAGGGTGGTAAAAGACTTAAGAGCGTATAATATTACTGCTATTAATAATAACAGTGATCATTTTGGAGATGCTGTTATTTGTCAAAGATTTTTTTTTTTAAAAAAAAAAAGTTCCTGGCTGTGTTTTTAACCACATGAGAGAGAAGTGTTTCTTTCAGATGTATGCAATGTGATCTTCTAATTTTGCAGATTTTGCATAGTGTATTTGTTCTCGATTCTGAAATAAGAAGTCAATGTTTCAAATCTTGAAAAAGATCACCAAGATGTGTGTGAGAGCGGCTTATTTTCAAATCTGACTTGTTTGCTGTAAAATCTTTGATATTGATGGTTCATTATAGAGACTTTTAATTCTTCTGAGAAAACCAAGTAAAATTATAGACAGATTTATTTATTCTCTTCCTTAATCATAACAGTGTAAAACCAGAAAACCCCTACTGGATCAGAAAAAAAGCTCCGTCTAGCTCAGTCTGGTATTTCCAAATGGCAAAGCCAGATGTTACACAGCAGCACAGAAGCCTAGCTAGTTTCTTTTGTAATCACCCAGCATCCACAGTTCTTGTCAGACTCCTAATTCTATTACTGTGGGATCTGATGGCATTTTCACATTCCACTGTCTTCATAATTTTTGTGAACTTCAGTCATATCACCCCCAAACTCTTTCCCAAGAAGCCATGTTTAGCCATGTGCTCAGTAATGTTATTCATTTTTATAGACTGTATCATATTACCATAGAAGTCAGACTCACTGATCTGTAATTTCAAGGATCCCCTCTGAAGATAGATATGATTTACATTGTGAAATCACCACTCCTCTACATCAGTTCTTGAAATTATATGATATATAACTTGGTTCAGCAGCTCTTCTGGGTAAAACCCATCTGCTTCTAGTCCTTTTCCTTACCTATTAAGTTTAGTACTTTTGTATTTACTTCAAATTGATCTAGTGCTTTAGACCTGTGTAATACAAGCACCATATCTTGGACATGTTTACACCATCTTCACACCATCTTCAGCAGTGAAGACAGATACAAAGAATTTCATGAGTTTTTCTCTCTATACAGTCCTAATCCATAAAAGTCCTTTTTTTTTTTTTTTTCTCATTTGTCATGAACTGTCCTCCCAATTCTCTAGCTGATTTCTTGTCAAATATTTTTTTTTATCATCGGCTGAGACATCTTCTGCAAGAAACTTTTCAAATTATTTTTGCTTTCTTTATTTTCTATTTGAATTTGACCTGCTATGTTTTATGACTTTCTGGAAAGGCAGACTTTCATTGTTTAAATGCCAACCTTTTCCCTGTTGTAGCTTCTTTAACTTTCCTACTGAGTTACATAGACATTTTTCTGAACCACTTCAGTGGGGTTTTTTTGTACTGAATTGCAGAACATGTTTTACCTGGTCATTTAAAGTAGAGTCAATTAGTATACTCCAATCTGCATTACCTCGTTTTTGTATAATTTCCTATCCAGAAAATTGAATATCCTTGTGCTGAGTTTATTTGACTTGCTCCCTCCCGGTACAATCAAACCGCATTATGACTGCTATTGTCGAGCAGCTCTCCTGTGCATACTTCTTGAACTAAAGCTTGAGTATCAATCTAGTTTGAACCTAAATAATATTTTTTTTTTTGTGGGCTCCCAAATTGTTTGTTCTAGAGAATAATTATTTCCTGGATTCATAGTTTTATTTCTTCAAGTAATCCTAGTAAGGTGGATATTTGGTTACTCCATTACTACTACCTGTCGTATTTTTTGCAGCTTCTCTAATTTCACTTAACATTTCCTGTTCACTAACGTTTTCCTTTTAGACATTTGTAGAAGCAGCTCGGTGCTACACATATTTCTAGAGTTTTAATTTCCACCTATGAGTATTCTATATTGCTTCTTTTTTTTTTTCTGGTGATATTTTTCTTCTATGACACTTAATATAATTTCTAAACAACAGTGCTCCTCTCCCACCTCGAAGTCTCTGCCCTCTCAGTCTTGGAAAGACGGTCATCTGGCAACACTACATCCTGCTGCTCTATGCCGTGCCTTTCATTTCAGGGTTCTGGGTTGATTCAAGCGTTTTAGATCTCACTTCCTGTGTTTTAGGCTCCTATATTGGTGTGTAAGAGCTTCTTAGTTTGGCCCTTGTTCTGTTTCTTAACACTCTATGCATTACTCCACAAGCAGTGTAGGCTACTTGATTTACTTTTCCTATTTATTGCAATTCTGCTGCTGTTCGTCATTCTTATGTACTTTTTTGAGAGGTGCATTGGCTGTTAGCCTCCTTGTTAGACTCTTCCCATACTTCTAGTTTAGATACTCTTCTGAAGCCTTTTTAATTTTCATTGTCAGCAGCTTGGATCCATTTTGGTTAGGCTGTACTTACAGGTACACTTGGAAGCAATTTGTAGGCTTAAAGAGCCAATCAGTTGCCTATCTTTTTGAAGATCTAAGTGGAGAAAACATAAAGTCTAAATTCCTATCTACTATCTTCTTCTCTAGTGCACTACTCCTGTACTTACTAAAATTAAAGGATAAAATTAAGAGGCTAGTCTCATTTTTGCCTTTATGGACTCTGTTCCAAAAACCTATAGGGTAGGGTGTTGGGTATTTGTTTACACACGCACGTGCACGTGCGCACACACATATTATCAAAGTGTAAAGCATATAAGATCATTTAAACTTTGATTGTAGTATTATGTTTTTGTTATGAGATTTGGAATTGGAAATTAATTTTTATACATATTTCCAGAATTGCTCTAGGAATGTTTCACTGTACTTCTCCTTGTGTAAGACCAATGATTTTGATTGTCGCTGTGTCAAAGTTTAGCCTTGATCGGGACCAGATTATGCAATCTCTCTCTCACTCCTCCCACCCTCCAAGAGAATAGGGAGAGATAATATAAGAAAAAAGGCTTGAGGTTCGAGATAAGGACAGGGAGGAATCCTTAAAGTTACCGTTACGGGCAAAACAGACTCGACCTGGGGAAAACCATTTATTACTAAAAACAAAGCAGGATGATGAGACAGAGAACAAGATAACCTCCCCTCACCCCTCCCTCTTCCCAAGCTTAACATTATCTCTACCACCTTCCCCCCTCCTCAAGTAGCACAGGGGGGAAGAGGGAATGGGGGTCACGGTCAGTTCATCACACATTGTTTTACATGGCTACTTCATCGCAGGGGGAAGAACTCCTCACATTCCTCCCCTGCTCCAGCGTGGGGTCCCACCCATACGCCACAGTCCTTCGTGTGGGTCATTTCTTCCATGGGGTGCAGTCCCTCCAGAATGGCTGCCCCAGCGGACCCTCCACAGGCCACAGCCTCCTTCAGGCATCCGCCTGCCCCGGTGTGGGGTCCTTCATGGGCTCCAGCTGGATCTCTGCTCCTCCATGGACCTCCATGGGCTGCAGGGGGACAACCTGCTCCACCATGGTCTTCACCACAGGCGACAGGGGAATCTTGGCCAGGAGCCGCATTACTCCTCCCCCTCCTTCTGAACTGACCTTGGCATCTGCAGCCATTCCTCTCACAATAGATTCTTCACAACAGGCAGGCAGACACCTCTCAGGTTCTTTTCACATCTCATCTCATCTCCACTTCTTGCACCTGGGCTGGGCCATGTTGGGCCCAGACGGCCACCCAGCGGGAGGCTAGAGGGTGAGGCCTGCAAGTCCCACAAGCTTCACGCCTCTCCCTTTCTGCCCCAACTCAGCATCTTCACATCTTCTCTTCTTTCTTTTTTTCTTTTTTCCCCTCCTTAAATATGTTATCGCAGAGGCATTATCATGGAACATTCTGCTACCAATTGACTCGGCCTTGGCCAGCAGCAGGTCCGCCCTACGGCTGGCCGAGTCCACTGAACAAAGGGGAACAACTTCTAGCAGTTTCCTACAGAAGCTACCACCTTAGGCCCCCCTCACTAAATAAATCCAGAACATGCTGTGACAGAGCTTAAGACATATAGGACGTCCATGATTTTTAAAATTTATTCTAATGAAAAGCTTTTATTTTTGAAGTACTAAGAATTTGTATTTCACTTTTTTTTTCATCATTGTTATTATTTATTTATTTTAGCCTATCAGCTACAAAGCTGTCCTGATCCTCGACCGTTTCGTAATGGTTTTGTTATTGGGAATGACTTTACTGTGGGCCAAACTATTTCATTTGAGTGTTTTCCTGGCTACTCATTAATTGGAAATTCAGCTCTGACTTGTCTTCATGGCATCAGCCGTAACTGGAATCATCCTCTCCCCAGATGTGAAGGTATGTTCTGGGTGACCTGTGAACCCTTCATTATTTGTAAGTATTCCTGAGGACTGTAAACTGAAATAATTTCAGCTTTTCAATTTATAGAGCACTGTATTTTTATATTGTGGTCTTTGCAGAGGAGGTGTTCAATTTTGCATGTGAAAATTTTTGTGAAGAAGTTGAAATCTTTCATGGAAATATTAGATCTCTGAAAACTTATCTGAGATAAGAAGTTTATTTTTGGAAGGTTAGGCTTAAGGTCTGCAGTGTGAAGACCTGTGCTGCTTTTGAACCTAGGTGGTGCTACAGAGTAAATCTCTGTGCCGAATCAAGAAAAAAAGGATTAAAAAATGGAAATTCCCAACTCTGGACACATATGTTCTATCTTAACAGTTAGAAAGAAATGTCAAAGGTGGCATAAAGTGCAATTATCCTCCAGTCAATGCTGTGTGAAGTACTTTCTATATATATTTTTTGTGAATGGGAATTTTTTTTAAATTTTTTTTTTTTAACATTTTACATTTTCTTACACTGGTATGCTTGCAGCAGGTAAGCAGATTCAAGGAACTGTGGCCTGCACATAGCTGAAATTTTAAGGAGGTAGAATGAATATATATATTCTGATTCTGCAGAGGTGTTTATCTTATCTTTAGCTATGCCGAAAGGAATCTATACCTAAGCAGCAGGCCAAAGAAGGTCACTCATCTAATGTCATCAGGCTCTGAAACAGACAAGGATGGATAATTTGGTAACATAGAAATCTCTTTGAGAAATATCTTTGCACAACAATATCTACTTGTGCAACTGAATATTGGATTTTCTTCTATATGAAATAATTACCTTCTTCGGGAACCTCCAGGTTTGCCACAATTGTGGCAACATTCAGACAGCATCTCTTTGAAGGAGAGGCATTCCACTGGCCGAGTGGGAGACTTGAAGTATACATAATTCCTCAACCGAGCACCATTCTGTGACCATCTGAACAAGTCAAGGGCGCTCATCCTATCTGACCCTCAAGGTAGAATGGTGAGCACTCACCTGAGAACAAAGGCTGCAGCTCTGGCTGGGAGGTCTGCACCATCTACCTTAGTGGTGCAGTGCAGACCTCAGACTGCAGGAGTTGCCTGGATCTTTCTGAGACAGAGGCAGGTGGCAGTCCTGCATGCAAAAGGTGTACCCAGATGGAAGACCTCCTGCAGCAGGTGACTGAGCTGCAGGAGGAGGTGAGAATGCTGTGTAACATCAAGGTGGCTAAGAAGGAGTTAGATAGTTGGTTCCAAGCACAGTCTACAGTGGACCCACAGCCCATGACCAAACAACAAAAAACTCGCCTACTGGCAAACATAGAAGGGAGAAAGGCTGATAATGCAAAAGAATGGAGGCTTGCAATGGCAAGGGCTAGCAGGAGGAAGAGAATTCCCCTGAAGCCTGAGGTGCCCTTGCAGAACAATTTCACTGCTCTGCAGACTGAGGAGGCGAGACTTGTAACATCAGGAGAGATGCTGGAGCTGAGTAAAGCAGCCTGATCTGCTCCCTGTATAACAACCAATGCAAATAAGAAAAGACAACGGGTGATAGTAGTAGGTGACTCCCTTCTGAGAGGTATATGGAGGCACCCATTTGCCAGCCTAACACACTTTCTAGAGATGTGTGCTGCTTACCAGGGGCTCGTATTGAGGAGACTACCAAACCTCCTACAGTCCACTGATTATTATCAGCAGCTGTTGTTTCACGTGGGCATGAGTGATAGAGCCAGGACCAGTCTGATGAGTATCAAGAAGGATTATAGAGCCCTGGAAGCGGCAGTAAGGGACTCTGGAGTACAGGTAGTTTTTTCATCAATCTTTTCACTCAAAGGAAAGGGGTTTTAAAGGACCAATCAAAAATGATGAATCAATAAATGGTTACAGGAATGGTTCCACAGCCAGGAATTTGGCTATGTAGACCATGGAACTTGTTTTGAGAAACTTGGTGTACTGGGGGCTGGTGGGGTCCACCTCACAGAGAAGAGGAAGAGCATCTTCAGTCATAGGCTTGCTAAGCTTGTGAAGAGGGCTTTAAACTAATGTTGCCATGGGAGAGGAATCTCAATCCATCCCACTCCTGCCAGTTTGATGCCATTGCCAACAAAAGATGTCTAGAGCCTGAAGATGGATCAGAGGTCAGCAGGAGGGCACCTGAGAGCAGCACAAAGGCATTCCAGCCACTTCAGTCACTAAGTCAGCTTTATCGAGGGCCCAACTCAACTGCTTCTATGCAAATGCACATAGTATGGGGAATAAGCAAGAGGAGACAGAGATGTATGCATGCCAACAGGGCTGTGATCTTATTGGCATCACAGAGATATGGTGAGATGGCTGCTATTGGAATAGAAGGATACAGGCTTCTTAGGAAGGAGAAACAGGGGAGACGAGGAGGGAATGTCGCTCTATATGTCAATGACCAGCAAGAGTGCATGGAGCTCTGCCTCGAGATGGATGAGGAGCTGACAGGGAGCTTATGGGTCAGGATCAGAGGGAGGGCAGGGACAGATGACATTATAGTGGGAGTGTGCTACAGGCCATCTGACAAGGAACATCAAGTGCATAAGGCCCTTTCTATACAGATAGGAGTAGCCTCACGGTCACAAGCCCTGGTCCTCATGGGGGACTTCAACCACCCCAACATCTCTTGTAGGGACAACACAGCAGGGAATAAGCAATCCAGGAGGTTCCTGGAATGCGTGGACGATGGCTTCCTCCTGCAAGTGATAGAGGAGCCAATGAGGAGGGGTGCCATGCTGGACCTTGTTCTGACCAACAGGGAGGGGCTGGTGGGGAATGTGGAGCTCAAGGGCAGCCTTGACTGCAGTGACCGTGAGATGGTGGAGTTCAAGATCCTTAGGGCAGTGAGGAAGGTGTGCAGCATGCAGATTCACTACCCTGGGTTTCAGGAGGGCAGACTTTGGCCTCTTTAGGGATCTGCTGGGCAAAGTACAATGGGATAAAGCCCCAGTGAAGAGGGGCCCAGGAAAGTTGGTTGATATTCAAGGAGCACCTCCTCCAAGCTCAGGGGCGATGCATCTCAATGAAGAGCAAGTCAGACAAAAACACCAGGAGGCCTCCATGGATGAACAAGGAGCTCCTGGGCCAACTGAAAACCAAAAAGGCAACTTATAGAGGGTGGAAGCAAGGACAGGTATTCTGGGAGGAATACAAATAAATTGTGTGAGCAGCCACAGATGAGGTTAGGAAAGCTAAAGCCCTGAGAGATTTAAATCTGGTCAGGGATGTGAAGAGCAACAAGAAAAGCTTCCTTAGGTACATTGCTGATAAAAGAAAGACTAAGGAAAATATGGACCCTCTCCAGAAGGAAATGGGAGACTTAGTTACCCAAGACATGGAGAAAGCTGAGGTACTCGGTGACTTTTTTTTGCTTCAGTCTTTACTAGCAAGTGCTCTAGCCACACCACCTAAGTCACAGAAGGCAAAGACTGGGACTGGGAGAACGAAAAACTGCCCAGTGTAGGAGAAGATCAAGTTCAAGACCATCTAAGGAACCTGAAGGTGCACAAGTCCATGCGATCTGATGAGATGCAGCCATGGGTCCTGAGCGAACTGGCAGATGAAGTTACTGCACCACTATCCATCATATTTGAGAAGTCATGGCAATCTGGTGAGGTTCTCTATGGCTGGAAAAGGGGTAACATAACCCCCATTTTTAAAAGGGAAAAAAGGAATATCCAGGGAACTACAGGACAGTCAGTCTCACCTCTGTGCCTGGCAAGGTCATGGAGCAGATTCTCCTGGAAACCATGCTAAGGCACATGGAAAATAAGGAGGTAATTGGAGACAGCCAACATGGCTTCAGTAAGGGCAAATCATGCCTGACCAATTTGGTGACCTTCTATGATGGAGTTACAGCATTGGCAGATAAGGGACAAACAACTGATGTCATCTACCTGGACTTGTGCAAAGCATTGATGCTGCCCTTGTCTCTAAATTGAAGAGATATGGATTTGATGGACAGATCATTTGGTGAATAAGGAATTGGCTGAATGGCCACATTCAAAGACGTATGGTCAATGACTTGATGTCCAAATGGAGACCACTGACAAGTGGTGTTCATCAGGGGTCAATATTCGGCCCGGCCCTGTTCAACATCTTTGTTGGCAACATGGACAGTGGAATCGAATGTACTCTTAGCAAATTCGCTGATGACACCAAGCTGTGTGGTGCAGCCGACACACTGGAGGGAAGGGATGCCATCAGAGGGACCTTGACAGACTAGAGAGGTGGGCCCTTGCAAACCTCATGAAGTTCAACAAGGCCAAGTGTAAGGTCCTGCATGTGGGTCAGTGCAGTCCCAAGCACAAATACAGGCTGGGTGGAGAATGGATTGACAGCAGCTGTGTGGCAAAGGACTTGGGAGTATTGGTTGACGAGAAGCTTGACAGGAGCCGACAATGTGCGCTTGCAGCCTAGAAAGCCAACCACATCCTGGGCTGCATCAAAAGAAGCACGGCCAGGGGGTCAAGGGAGGTGATTCTGCCCCTCTACTATGCTCTGGTGAGACCCCATCTGGAATACTGTGTCCAGCTGTGGAGCCCCCAACATAAGAAGGACATGGACCAGTTGGAGAAGGTCCAGAGGAGGGCCATGGAGATGATAAGAGGGCTGGAGCACCTCTCCTACGAGGACAGGCTGAGAGAGTTGGGGCTGTTCAGCTTGCAGAAGATAAGGCTCTAGGGGACCTTATATCAGTCTTCCAGTACGTAAAGGGAGACTACAAGAAAGCTGGTGAGGGACTTTTGACAAGGGCATATAGTGATAGGACAAGGGTTAATATTTTTAAAATGAAAGAATATGGATTTAAATTTGATATAAAGAAGACATTATTTACAATGAGGATGGAGAGGCACTGGAGCAGGATTCCCAGAGAAGTTGTGGATGCCCCATCCCTGGAATTGTTCAAGGCCAAATTGGATGGGGCTTTGAGGAACCTTGCCTAGTGGAAGGTGTCCCTGCCCATGGCAGGGGGGTTGCAACTAGATGATCTTTAAGGTCCCTTCCAACCCAAATCATTCTGTGATTGTATGATTCTGTGTTAGGTTCCTGAAAAACACAGGCACAGTGAAAAGACTTCCTATTCAATTCTGCCATCCCAAAATCCTACACTCGTGGGATCGCAAGATCCAAACACATTTCATAATTAAGTTATTGATTTTGAAGTTCTCTATATGTCTAGAAAGATATTTCCCGGTATCTGGAACAGATGAGATCTCTACAAGGTGTTGAATGCTCACCTTCATATGCCATGAAGAGCCACCACAGTTTCAGGAGGGGTATTCAGGACTTGAATTAAAGGCCTAACTTCCCACTTTATTGAATGGTAAAAGCTTGGCAATGAGAATGGGATTCCTAGTACCAACCAAGTTGAAGAGGAATGCCTAAAAAAAAAAAAACAACTCCTAAAGAGATTAGCTTTTCCCTGTTACTTAGTTCTAGCTGTATTTTCTGAGCCTCAAAATCAAGACAGGTAATTTACTGAATGGAGTTATTCTGTTTCTTTGAATTAACTTACTGGAATAAAGAATTTAACTAGTAAATTCTAAGATGCCCAAAGTACGTTGCTGTTCTCAGGATCACTTTTGATTAAGTTCCCATTCAGTGGCTGGAAGCTCTTTGTTTCTACTTAATGTGGTAGGGTAAGATGCAGATAAAAAAAAATAAATCTAATCAATCTAATCTAATTGATAATGGAGAGCTTACATGTGTGCTTTGCTGCATGCTTACACACTACCAACATTACTCAGCTCCCAGAGAAATTTCTTAAATTACATGAGGCTTTGTGCAAATATTTACAGTGATATTTTTAGTAAAGAGATTTTGACATTTTTATATGCTAATGATGTTTTTGAAGCTTTTTTTTTTCTTTATTGTTGAAGGAAAAAGGTAATTAGGTGTCTGAGATATACTTGTTTAAAAGCATTAAAATGAAGTGGGCTTTTTTTTTTTATATATCTAGGGCCAGAAATGTACAATATGTTTTAAATTTGTATTTGCTTTAACTTCTTTATTGTAAGCAGCATATACTAAGGTTTGCGTTAGGCTTCTTGAAGCAGACAATCTGAATCAAATATCACTAAATCTGCTTCCTGTTTAAACAGTTTTGTTCTTGTCTCCTTGCATCCTCATGCACCTAAAATCCCTCTAACCTCTGCTCAGCACCATCTAACACTCTTTTGTAACTCATCTCCCTCATTTTCATCCTTTTGGAATCTGTTCCTTCTCCTTTTCCAAGAAATCTCATTGCCTGACAGTCATAGAATCATAGAATCTTAAGATTGGAAGAGACCTCCAAGATCCAACCATCAACCTAACACCAGCATGCCTACTAAACCATGTCCCTAAGTGCCATGTCTACATGTTCTTTGAACTTCTCCAGGGATGGTGACACCACCACTTCCCTGGGCAGCCTGTTCCAGTGCCTGATCACTCTTTCAGTAAATAAGTATTTCCTAATATCCAACCTAAACCTCCCCTGCCACAACTTGAGGCCGTTTCCTCTCGTCCTATCACTAGTTATTTGGGAGAAGAGACCAACACCCACCTCCCTACAACCTCCTTTCAGGTAGTTCTCCCCTCAGCCTCCTCTTCTCCAGACTAAATAATCCCAGTTCCCTCAGCTGCTGCTCCTAAGACTTGTGCTCCCGACCCTTCAGCAGCTTCATTGTCCTTTTCTGGGCATGTTCCAGCAACTCAAAGTCCTTCTTGTACTGAGGGGCCCAAAACTGCACACAGTACTGGAGGTGTGGCCTCACCACTGCCTAGTACTGGGGCACAATCACTTCCCTGCTCCTACTCGCCACGCTGTTCCTGATGCAAGCGAGAATGCTGTTGGCGCCTGGGCGCACTGCTGGGAAATATCCAGCCAGCTATCCACCAGCACTCCCAGGTCCCTTTCCGCTGGACAGCTTTCCGTCAGTCATCAGACCATGTCTTCACTCCCTTAAGATGCAGTTGCAAAATCAATTCTGTCTGCACTGCTCAATAACCCTTGAGGCTTAGAAGCTGAAAGCTTAAGAAAAGCAGTATACCAGCTGTTGAGTCTGAATGGATGAGGTGTGACTATGAAAGTCTCCTTACCCTACAGTTCAGCACCAAAGTATATGTATAAACTATAACACACACTTTACCTGAATACAAATAACGCATAATTCCTATGTGTCAAACCTGCATTTCCAACAACCTGTTCTCTGCTTAGAGGCTCTTAAGTGTATTTTAGTGAGTCTGGGTTGCCATTCCATGCCCATTTGGAGTGGAATGGGGAGGAATGTATGCAAAATAAAGCAAATTATACTGGTTTAGGCTTTGCTCACTTTTCCAGAACTAGGCTTCTATGACATAATTTCTCTTCTGTAATAACAGGGTGGTGTCATATTCAACATGCACCTCTGTGGAGAAAATAATATAGTTTGGACTAATATTTTTACTGAACTGCGTAGTTATGAAAGTCCAAAAGCTGTATGGTCAGTCTTGCACTGTATGGTGTCTAAAATCAGTGCACTTCAACAAGAATTATAGAAAGGACTATTGTTTTGTCTACCAGAATTTATCTCAGGAAATGTAAAATTGGTGTTCATAATGTTGCACATGGTATTCTAATTTTCAAAGTCCCCTGTAAATTTCCCACACCCACCCACCCACCATCAACTTAGTCTATCTCTTCTCTCATCTGATAATTTTGGTTGGCTACCTTCCTGTGACAAATGAAACCAATTAATGTGTTTCTTTGCTAATTTGTAGTTGATGTTTACACAAAGCCATAACAAAGTGGTTTTTAGTTGTGCAGGGATTAATTTAAACCCAATATCTAAATATTACTTTAGTTCTAGTTCTGATAGTATTTATGACATGGCAGTTACTTTTTTTCCTTTTAGATTTGACCAATAATTTCAAAATGAACTTCTGACTCTCTGCAAAAAGCTGTTTTCTATACACAGCACTGGTTTCACATATTCTAGTTGTAGTGTACCAAACATGTTTAAAAGTATGGCTTCTACATGGTCTAAGAAGAATGGAAGAAGCAGCTAATATTTTTTTTTTAAACAAATGTCTTTTTTATAGCCCTCTGTGGTGGAAATATAACTGCAATGAATGGCACCATATACTCTCCAGGATACCCTGATGAGTATCCTAACTTTCAAGATTGCTTCTGGCTTGTAAGAGTACCACCTGGGAATGGAATCTACATCAATTTCACAGTTCTTCAAACAGAACCAATATATGATTTCATAACTGTCTGGTAAGAAAACACTTTTGGCATTTATTTAATCTTCATGTGACACTATGCAACAAAGCATGAATTAAAAAGAATATATTTGTGATTTCTCTCATGACGCTGATGAAATGAGTCTACGTGAAATGAGTGATTTGCCCTAAACTATGTTTTCCAATGTGCTATTCTCTCTAGATAGCACTGGACATGAAGTTTCATAGTCCTTGAATTAAGAATTCAAAAATAATAATAGTGTGCCTCAGTTTCTTGATAAATAAAAGCATTCAGAATTATGCTATGACAGCTTATCAACAACCAAGAGAAGTAATACTTAAGAAAAGAATGATAATAAGCAGTTGCATCTGTGTGTATTACAATGTTGTAGAGTGTTAATATGAAAAAATACATCAACACTTTCTTCATTTCTTACAAGTTGGTTTCTTTTAAACTGTTAAGAGTACATAAAAGGAGAGACTTTATTTATATTTGGCTATGACAAAAAGAGTTCAGTTAACAATAGCTGTAAACAAATTATATTATCTGTACACCTGAATCTATGTCTATTATTATTCTTTTCAGATAATGAAGCTCCCATTTTTCTTAGTTGCAAAGTTGGTAAAGGCAGAGGCTGTAACCAAGTGTAACAACTCCTACAGTAATCTTGAAACTGTTACCAGTGTGCCTCCTAGATATTTCAACAATAGCTAAGACCTTTTAGAAGCTTGCCTAAAACAACAGTCCACTGACTATTGAATCTGCAGATCAAAGATCCAGAGATTGAGAGAGTAGTCTTGTAGTCTGAGTACTGCAAAACAGTAAGAGGCAATTTAGGATATTAATTATTAATTTCATGGGGGTTTTTTTTGCACAGAAGTCTAATTTGAATTAATGTAAATTCATATAACTCAGGATTTCATTCCTACCTTTCTAAACATAAAACAGTTATCTATACACTGTTGTGATCATTTATCTAGGTCCTGGGTTTTTTACATCTTGTGTTCTACAAACTGTCTTGTCCTACATTCCAGGTAGTCTTTACCTTAAAGTCCAACTAAAATTTGATCAGAATATGTACCCAGACTATTGTCGTGATGAAACTTAAATAACTTTGAATCCCTTTAACTCTTTACCACTGTTTTGTGTTTCAAATTTGGGCTCACTTTCAGAACTTTCCTGAATTAAATTATACTTTTGTGTGCATACAGACATCTTTTCTCTGTTTCATCCCACACAAACTAGAATACTATTGTCCGCTTCTAGTGTTTCCTCCATTCAACACTTCCTTTCTACCAAGTGATTTTGTGTTCTTTCAGTTGTACTCCTGTTGTGTTACAAACTTAGTTCTTACAGTAAAAGTAATAGTGTATACCACGACAAAGTTAAAACCTCAGTTTTATTTCCTTTTGTGTTCTTTGCTGATGTTTTTAGATGTTTTGTATCATATTTAGATTAACAAGATTTTTAGGAGAGTGTTCTTGAATTAAAGCATCTATTATGCTATTCGTGTACATATAATGCATGTTGTTACTTATGTATGATTTATATACCTATATAAACTGTATTATATAGACTATGGCTATATAATTAAATAGTTTATGCCACTTCTGGGATATTATTTATTTACGGAACTGTTCAGAAATTTTGGTAGCCCTTTCCAATGGAAAAAAAATATATTTTATTCTCAGTTCAAATGTTCCTTCAAATCATACTATTTCCCTGATAAAACAAAAGGGAAGGGGATAATGTGTGAGGATTTAGACAAATGTATTACTGCAAAATTTTCAAAATGAAAAATATCCATAATTTTATTTTGAAATTATTTTCAGTTAAAATATCTTATGCTGATAACAACTAGAAAATTTAAACTTTTAATGTTCATGAACTCTGATTCAGAAGGAAGTGATTATGAAAATGTAATGCCCTTGCATCACGATTTTGTTTTCTGTACAATTCCACTATTGTTTAGTACTAACTTTGATTTAATTTTTCTATTGAAATATTTCATTCTTCCATAAGGTAGCAATGATCTTAACAGCAGTACATGTATTGTCTAAATGACAATAAATAGTACAAAATAATATCAAAGAATGTATGTGAACAAGTCAATTACAGGTTATACCTAGTTTTGGTTAAAACTACCAACATCTATATGAATTTTTTCCTGAGCCAAAGAGACACAACCATTTATATAAAATGCATTGCACGTCTCTTTCAGCAATAAATTGATTCGGAAATGCTAAAACAGTAGTAAGAAAAAACTTTAAATGAATTCTTATGTGTCCATATGTACTATAAATTATAAATGATAGCATTATAACATTTAATTATGTGTTTGGGAAAAGTTAGGTTAAAAAATTATTACATTGGAGACTTTCTAAAAGTAGCATCCTTAAAATAATCATTACAAATAAAACCTGCATTTATAAATGCCCACATACAGATTTCAAGTGGAATCTTGTATTCAGTAAACTGTAAGCATTTTGGTTTTATTTTTAGTGAAGCCAATATTTGCTCATGGTCTTTTAAAAATTAAGTAGTATTCATCTATTAATTTCCCTAGAAATGACTAAATTAAAAAGACTAGGGAAGAAGAGCAGTATTAGGTTTATTTATTTTCCGATAGCCACATTTAAAAGCATAGATAAGTAAACATGAGCAGAGTTTGTGACAAGAAGATTAAGTAAAATCACAAATTCAATTATTTTGAGCTTGCTACAATTTCTATTTAAAAATAAGAATATTACTTCCAAATGTGGTTGAATGGAGCATCTTGCTTTTTAATAAATTTTGATGGTCCTCTAAGCTACTACCTGCTATACCCCACATATATAATTTCAAAAGGGTTTCAGCCCTTAGTGTCTATTTTATCTTATTTCAGATGACTCATGCCTTTTAGAGTAATCTAGAATGATTTTACTACATTATATTAATATCTTGAAAAAATATATATATATATATTTTTTTAAAAAATCTTTTTGTATGTGTTTTTCTTAGGGATGGACCAGACCAAACTTCTCCTCAAATTGGACAATTTAGTGGAAACACTGCATTAGAATCAGTCTATAGCACTTCCAATCAGATTCTGATCAAGTTCCACAGTGACTTTACCACCAGTGGCTTTTTCGTACTTAGTTACCATGGTAAGTGTGACAAATTGCACTTTTTCACTGTCTGTAGTGATTACTGCAGGAAGAAAACTCATGAAAAGATTACTTTAATTAATTTTTCTGGGAAGAGTTGCTATTATTAATATGAATGACCACCACTAGGGTAGTGCAACCATATGAAAGACTAATATGAATGATGAAAACAAGCTATTTTCTTGACTAGATATTAAATTTAGTAGTAACCAAGCAGAAAAGAATTTACTGTGGTAAGACATGGGCAAAGGAGGTAGCATAAAGACTCTGCAGTTCAAGATGCTCATCTTCTCACTGCTTACAATGCTTCTAAAATTTGTTTGTAATCTAAATGCTCGTGAGGGTGATTACATTTCGCATAAATGTTTGAATATTTTGAAGAAACTACTGCTGTTCTAGAGATTTCAATGACAGTGAACTATAGTGTGTAGTTAATTTTAAACTGCCTTTGAATTAAATCTGACTGAATGAAAATGTGTGAGTATTAATGCACCAAATTCTACCTCTTTTTATAGTCATTCAAACCTTCTGTGGCCAAGTGTTCTCTTGCATTCCTGTCGTTACAAGGAAACCGATTGAAAAGCAAGGGTGTTTTCAA
Organism: Chlamydotis macqueenii; assembly: GCF_036417535.1. Taxonomy (NCBI): domain Eukaryota; kingdom Metazoa; phylum Chordata; class Aves; order Otidiformes; family Otididae; genus Chlamydotis; species Chlamydotis macqueenii. The sequence continues at coordinate 146,797,254 of NC_141557.1, read as the reverse complement.
GTGCTCTGTGAATGCCTGTTGGATTGACTATCCCAGGAAATATGGACAGACTACAGTCTGTTTTCTGGATCCTAATCAGATTTTGAGACTAGAAAGCTTTCTTTTTGACTTAGTGAAGACCAAGGTAAATACAGATAGGCAAAACTGGAGGGATTAAAGGAAGTTTAATCTCAAAAAGGCAAAAACAAAAACCAAAACTCCGCGTAAATCCCACAATGAAAAGTCAGCAGCAACAGCACTTGAAGTCGTTATGGAGTATAGACTCCATAATTAGACAGAATGTGTTCCAAAGGACAAACTGACCCTTTGTGTTCATCAATATATGAATGGATATGTATTGATATATATATATATAAAAATATATCAGTATATGACCCAACATGTGTGAAATGCTTATACCTAGAAATATAGTGTCTCTAAAGAACTTGATTTCCTTGTACTTATTTCTTTTGATATTGTGAAAATTGTCATTCCACAAGCGTGGGCTCTAATGTGTAATAAAGATGCAAACTGAGCAGCACAAGGGTTTATTTACAAAGAAACTTAAACACTGTCGTAGTTCAGCCCCGATTGGGACCAGACTACGCAGTCTCTCTCTCACTCCCCCCACCCTCTGAGAGAATAGGGGAAGATGATATAGGAAAAACAGCTCGAGGTTTGAGATAAGGACGGGGAGAAATCCTTAAAGTTACCGTTACGGGCAAAACAGACTCGACTTGGGGAAAACTATTCATTTATTTCTAAAACTAGCAGGAGAATGAGACAGGGAACAAGATAACCTCCCTCCACCCCTCCCTCTTCCTGGGCTTAACATTATCCATACTACATCCCCTCCCAAGCGGCACAGGGAGGGGAAGGGAATGGGGGTCACGGTCAGTTCATCACGCGTTGTTTTATGCCGCTGTGTCATCGTCGGGGAAAGAACTCCTCACATTCCTCCTCTGCTCCATCGTGGGGTCCCTCCCACGGGCCACAGTCCTTCGTGAAACTGCTCCAGCGTGGGTCATCTCTTCCACGGGGTGCAGTCTCTCCAGAACAGCTGTCCCAGCGGGCCCTCCATGGGCCACAGCCTGCTTCAGGCCTCCACCTGCTCCGGCGTGGGGGTCCCCCACGGGGTGCAGGTGGATCTCTGCCCCTCCGTGGACCTCCATGGGCTGCAGGCAGACAACCCGCTCCACCATGGTCTTCACCACAAGTTGCAGAGGAATCTTGGCCAGGAGCCGCGTTACTCCTCCCCCTCCTTCTTCACTGACCTTGGCATCTGCAGCCATTCCTCACAACAGGCTGGCAGATGCCTCTCATGATCCTTTTTACATCTTATTCACTTCTCATCTCCTCTCCACTTCTTGCAGCCAGGCCGGGCCTTGTTGGGCCCAGTCGGCTGCCCGGCGGGAGGCCAGAGGGTGAGGCCTGCAAGGCCCACAAGGCTCGCGCCTCCCCCTCTCTGACCCCTGCTCAGCTGCTTCACATCTTCTCGGGTTTTTTTTTCTGTTTTCCCCTTCTTAAATATGTTATTGCAGAGGCGTTATCATGGAACATTCTGCTACCAATTGGCTTGGCCTTGGCCAGCAGCGGGTCTGCCCTAGGCCCGGCCGAGTCCACTGAACAAAGGGGAGCAACTTCTAGCAGTTTCCTACAGAAGCTACCACCTTAGGTCCCCCCCTCACTAACAAAACCAGAACAAACACTTTTTGGATGGAGGTTGTCAAGATAAATAAATCCCTCAGTATCCTTCAGTCTGTGATCCTTCATATCAGCTACATACAATTTATAGCAATAAAGGCAAGACAGTGAGAGGAGTCAAATTTATTTGAAATTTGGATCAAAATGAATGATACCCATAAATAAGAGATATTTGAGATAAATGATATTAATTGTTTATTGAATCAATTTGTTAATTATGTTGGTGATTTTTTTTTTCAATTCAAATACCACAGCTGTTCTGTGTTTTCTTGGTGTGTTTTATTTTAAATTACTTTATCTTAAGGAGGATATTAGCTTTATGACTCACTGATTTAATTGGCTTTTCATTATACAGTCAACAAAAAAAAAGGACTAGAATAGGAAGATGTCAAATATGGATGACTTAGTAGCAGCAAAAGTTCTTACCTGGATAAAATATAACTTTTGTGACTGACAAAAGTTTGACCAATTTGATTACTAAAGGATCCAAGCACAGAAAGTAACAAAGATGTGTACAATTGAAGCTGAAACGTCATCTGCCACAAGTAGATGGTGTTTCCTTGCTAATTAGAGATGCTATAAAACAATGCTATATGAAAATGTAGTATCAGTGAAAACCAGGCATACTTGACTCATTGATCAACATGAGTGTACACCTTAAAATGTGGAATATATAAATACTTCAGTATAAATTATATTTTAAAATATATAAAATTCAGTATAAGTACTTCAGTGTGTTTTTTTTTTTTTTTGCCAGATTTCTGTCCTAATTATATTCAGGTTGAAGGGAGTTTCATCTGTGTCCAAACACAGCCCTATTCTTATAGATTCTCTAAAAGCAAAATAAAGCTATATAGCTTCTGGATACTCTTACTATTTGTCTTTTTTATTGTTTGTTTCCCCTAATAATTTTTCCTGGCTGTTCCATACATGTTAAAACTCAGAAAATTATTTAATGTGGGACTTCAAATGAGAAGTTTGAAAGCAGAATTATTCTGACCCTATCTGCAGATGAGATGTGCTCCACAACTGTTCTTTTACTGGGAAATTTCACATTCATTCTGTCCATCATTTAAACTGCCTCTAGTTAGAATCTTTTGGATTCTAAAACTTGTCTTTATTACAAAGTTTCAAAAGTGGAAGAGTTCAAGAGTAAAAGATGTATTGTGAAAAAAAACAAAACAAACAAAACAATGATTGCACAATACAAAAAATTTTTGTTTTTCAGGTGAGATCACTTAAGTGATGAAATTTGCAACCACTTCTAAGCTTCTTAAGTAATTTATGAAGAGGCTTTTGCCACTGAAATTGAATAACTAATTAAGAACACAGATGCAGCTTCTAATTTTTCATTAATTCTGAAATTAATATAATTCCTTTATTTGATTCTCTTAAAAGTTTCAAAGTAAGTGAAGAGATGTTTATTTTTATCCTGTTAATGTGGATATTAACACAGTTATGTTTACATGGTTATGTTAACTGTCTAAGTATGAGAATGTCAACTGTGCTTTTTTCCTGCTTACAGCCTATCAGCTCCGGGTCTGCCAGCCTCCAACAAATATACCAAATGCTGAAATTCTAGCTGAGGATGATGAATTTGAAATAGGTAATATAAAAGAAAATAAAAGCAACAATTGTTTCCAAAAAAAAAGGACTGTTATGCACAGAAATTTATTCCTTTTCAGGATGCCGATCATGCCTGTAATATGTGAGATTTGTATTTGAAAATAAAATTTTTAAGAAGTCATTTATATTCCCTGTACTCCCTGAATCTCATCCATGTTTCAGAGATCACATATAAGTAACACAGTAACTTCTTTCTAATTAACTTCATTTAAAAATAACTTTTTAATAACTTTTAATATAAAACATTGTCTTACACTGAAACAAATAAACAAGATACACAAAAAACCCCCATGTAGACAGTGGTATATTCTGTTACAGAATTAAGGTTCTGTGACTTTAAAGTTAAAATCAAATTTATAAAAACTAGGAGGATCTGAGAAGAGTATGACATTCTGACCTTCTAAGATCTGCTAATAATATTACTTAGCCACCTATTGTTCAAAGAAACATGGCTTACATGATCAGACATCAGATGTCTGACCAGCTAATTTTGTTCGCATTATAGCAAAGAAAAAACTTTTTTTTTTGTTGTTTTTAACATGTACTAATATTTGATTCATTGTATTGATAACAAAGAGAAAAGACTTCTTTGTTTGTTTATTTTCTACTCTGTAATGTGAACCAAAGAGAAATGCTGGGATGTAAAAATTTTTATTTTTATTAGTACATAAAACTAGATGAATTTTTAATTTCTTAATTAAAAATTACAATTTCTTATTCACACCATGCCAAATTTAGATATCATCAACTAAATCCAGTTCCTTTTTTTTTTTTTTCTTTTCCTCCTCGGGATTGTATGGGTTACTGACTTGATCTTATGTATTTAGTTCCGTAATGATTATCCAATAAATTATATTGCTTAAAGCTCTGTGGACACATGGGTCACATGGCATCAGTCAAACCCAGACAAATTAGCAGACTATACGGCTAATAATGTGGTGCAAAACAGTGATAGATGCAGCATAGGTTGCAACAGAATGCTCATTTACCACATTTCTTAGACTAATCAAAGTTGTTTATGCCAGAGGTCATTTAACGCATTATATATGGCTGCAAGAAAGTTCATTAATCAATAATGTTTTCAAAGCTAGAAGTCCCAGTTAATTACTGTTTAATGTTTATTTTGTTTGTTTGAGTTTTGTTTTGTTTTGTTTTTCCAAACAGGAGATATAATAAGATACCAATGTCAACCAGGCTTTACATTGGTTGGTAACGAGATTCTGACATGTCGACTAGGTGAAAGGCTTCAGATGGATGGAGCACCACCTACCTGTCAAGGTTTTTTCTCCTTTTTCTTTTCTTCCTGCCAGACCAGCTGAGCGGCGATTCCTTAAATAGCTTTCACTATCGCTTTAGATAAGATGGCACACTGGAAATATTTCAGACTTTTTGATGCTATTCCCAGTATTATCACTGTTTGTTATGGTGAATATTTCTCAAATATTAATGCAAAATAATTAGTAATGTTTTAATGGATTTGAGGAGTTTAAACAACTGCTGCTCTACTTTGTGAAATTAATTTCACAATTCTTTTTTTTTAGAGGGGGTCTATCTTTAATAAATTATGAGATTATTTCATTTTATCTAGAATATAATAGCATGAAAATTTATATGGACATTTAAAAAAAATGGTTTTGGATTAATAAGATCGTGACATCATTTTTCAGTGCAACTTTAAGTGCTTCCATTTTTATTCAGTGTATCCTAAAGAATAGGTTTTCTGTATCTGTGTGTGAATGCCTGTGTGTGTTCATGTTTCCCTCCTTTTGCTGAAAACAGAATAGAGAGATATAACACTACCTCATAGTTAAGGTTGAAACAAGATTATAGTCCTGCCAATCACTAACATCACTGTTTTAACCAGTCTTTATTAAGCTGACATTTGATGTGTTATGCTAGAATAGAGTTTTTCTATCATTCTTGAAGAAAATATAAGAGTTTTAATTACCAAAGCAATTAAGAAGCTAATGCAGATAAACCTTGCCATGATTTATTTTAAATAAAGTAATATTTTTAAAGTTTCAGTGATGGGCACATTTGTGTTTCCTTACTAATTCTTCCATTTATTGCCAGAAAGACAAGTAAGGAGATATCATAAACATGTATGATAAGACATTTCAAGGAAAAAAAAAAAACAAAACAACAAAACCCCATAGCCTTATAAAAGTGTAATTTGTGTAAACAAAAGCCTTTTTGAATCCTGCTAGTTGATGTGATAATCCTTCATGATCCAGCTACTCTTCAGCTTAATATTTTAACATCTACTGCAAGATTAAAATACTTTCCCAAAACAGTCATAAATAAATGCAATTGTTTTACATTTGTATTAAATGAAAAATACTGCTGTCTGGGTTTTCTACCAGTCAGACAATGGTGGGTTTTTCTTCCACCCAACAATTTTGATTAATTAGCATGTCTATAAAACACTCATGATGAAATATTTATTTGGAAGTAATAAAATAATTGCAAACAAACTACTACTTTTATCATTAAAACTTTACTATTTGACTGTTTCTTACTAATTTCTGAAGTTTCAAACTGGCGCACAATTTAGTTGTTACAAATTTAAACATCAGTATACTAATTCTTAGAACATAATTATGACTGCAATGTTCAACTCAGTTTTCAACTAAAAGCTGAAAAATTACTCTCTTATAAGTATAACCTTTTCCTGCATTCATAACAAACTGGAAGGGTCAACTACTGTTGCTGAATAAACTATTTTCCCTTGCTTTTATGCTCAAAACTGTGCTAAAGTCAAAATAATTTGTAGCAATAAGTCTAGTTCTTAAAAATGCAAAGTGATCTTCAATTATGAGTTTTATAATAATTTTAACACTGATAATTTCTGAATATTGATGCATTCATTTAGGTACAGTTGAGTCTGGGAATACCTTCCAACACCTCTATTTAAATTAAAATCCAAACATACCAGGCTCACAGCATTTAGTGGATGGAAAACAATAGTAACCTCCAGGCACTGCTTTAAATGTTACAATGATGTAATAATAGATAGGACAAAAAGAGACATGTGCTGATCCTGAAGTGTCCCCTCAGCATATGTTGTTGAAGGCATATTTGTATTCATTGCAAGACTCAAGACAAAATCTCAGGAATGAGGACTTCAGTTTCCATAGTTAATCTTTCTTCTGCCTCATATAAATGGTAAATATTGGCTCACATACAAAATATTAAATCAGTCCTTTTACTGTTTCAGTCTAAAGCTGAAAATTTGGAGTTAGTAGACTCAGAAAATTAAAAAAAAAAATCAGGAATTAGTTAAAATGTGTTTAAAATTATCATTGGCCAGCTAGAGTAAGCAGCACTAAAATTTTCCCTTGTATTTATTTATATAATGCGTAAGTTCGAAGATAGTAATATATAAGCTAAATTTCAATATTGAAATCCAGATCAATAGAGAGCTTTGTGGAATCTAGTGGTAGCAAAATCACATGCCTAGAATTTATGTCTTTCATTATTCTAGTATATTACAGTAATTTATGTATAAGATACCATACTTTAATTGTGCAGGCTATAACACATTACATGAGCCACTCTCAAACAATAAACTCAGCTTTTCTGTTGGTTCATATTTGTATTAATTCATGAATTCTTTTCACCAGGCAGAGTATATGTTTATACTTAGACTTCATAGTGTTAACTTCTATTTTCTTAACTTTGTGCAAACATTACACACTTTAAGCAGTGTTAAGTGAGTTTTGATTGAATTTTGCTTCAATTTTTCACTTGAAATAAATTAGTACCCACGTTCAACATGTGTTTATTTATTGAATCTGAAGAGTACTGCTGAACAGAATTTAAATAGCAGTATTTTAGTTTTTAATCTAATGTATTACAATAAAGACGCAGTAGTCTATAACAAGATACCCCTGGGAGAAAATATTGAAGGAAAATCTATTTAAAATTTTATTTGGTGACTTAATTCTGTCAGGCTAGTTTACACCATCACCAAAACCATTCTATGATTCTCTGATTCTTATGAGTATTTTTTTATGAAGATAATTATTCTTTTTCTCTCTCTTTCTCTGCTTTTCTGTGTTCTGTATCTCTCTTCATAGTCCAATGACTTTTTCCCCACAAAAATCTGGGGTTTTTTTTGTATTTAATAAGCCAATATTACTTTCAGTGTTCTTGAGACATCTAAGATCCTGTTATTTTCTTGTGTAACATGTAATGGGTGATTATTAACTCACTGTCATGTGTGTGTGTTAGTTTTGAATAAAAAACCTACATTTTAAGGCTCCTGTTTAGCACTGTTCAGTTCTGAATAAAATGTAGGTACTTGTTTATATATGATGAAGCAAAACCAGTTCTTGAAAAAAAGTTCAAACAACATGGTAATATAAAATATTTTTATTTAATGAGATTGTTATTCTGTGTAGACCTAGTGAATCTTAATAAATTCAAAATCAATGTTCTTAATCATACTTTTAAACACTATTTTGCTGAATTTCACCACTGCTTTAAATAATGGTGATAATTTATTTACAAAGTAGCATTTATCCTGCTAGCATCCTCTATCCCTTCTGAAACTGACAATTAAGAATAGCTAGAGCTGCTATGTATTTTCCAGTACAGCTGTAAGTAGAGGATTAATAATTTCAGAATATAATATGGAATATAAGAAAAAATAATTATTTAGAGTAAGGTGAAGGTATGGTAGGCAATAACTGCTGAAGAAGTCAGCAAGGATGAACCAGGTGTCTTCTATCCCTGCAGGAAGCACTCTTATACTGTGGGGTCTAGCCTCTCCCAGCAATGTTTTAGAGAGAAGGGTGAAACATTCCTTTTCTTATTCCCTGGAGTCGAATTGGGGAAAAGAGGCTGTCAGCAATTAAGAACTGTAGATTTTTATAATTTCTTCTTCAACTGACTTACATCTGCTCATCAGGGAAATTGTCTCTATGTTAGAAGAACGAAAGTATCTGGTTGTCTGAACTTGACAGTTCACTAGAAATGTGAATGTATAACCAAAAATCTCTCATACATGTATTTAATAAAAAGGAAGTGTTTTGTAGATATAGATTCAATATGCACGTAACATACATGACACAGTTACACATCTGTTGTACTTACTAAAGAACTGAAGGATGATGAGAAACATGGAGTTAAAATTCTTTCCCTCTCTCTCTCTCTCAGGGCAATATTTGATTTTCTACATTTAAGTGGGGCAGAAATCACCTATTTTTTTTTCCTCCTGGTTTGTTCTTTATTTCCTCAGAAAGTGCTTGTCATATGGTGAACTGTTGTACCTATTTTTAAAAGAAGGAGCAATTAAATTAATTGCCCAAAGCCAGCCAGAGATTCTCTAGCTTATTCTGGATTATAACACCAATGTCTTGTCTGCTAGTCATAGGCTTTGATTTTAAGAACTCTTCTTTGCTGCTTCTTTTGGTAAGAGATAGGAAAGGAATGGGACTGTATTAGGTGTGGTGAAGGAAAAATAGAATTTCAAGTGTTTTTCATTGCATGTAAAGGCAATAACCTACCATTTCCTGAGGTTTTTATGACTCTAAAAACTAGATAGCTGGATTAGCCCAAGTCATCTTCTTGTCTAATTAGTCCTACTGAGCCCTACTGAGCAACAAAATGTTAGCCTGAAGTGTGTTTTTGTTTTCTAGACCAAAAGCATCATGTCTGAATAGTGATTATGTTGTGTGTAGATACATCAACGTTCTTGGAGCTTGATTGAGGATCTCAAAATTTAGGTGCTGCTTTATACAGATTGTGGGAGGGATTGGTTACTCTTTATTTAGAATCTGAAAACTAAAAAAAACCCTACAGTATCTTCAAGTTCTTCTTTCAGTGCAAGACTTTACCTGGAATTATTGCTAACAGTAGTAGTAATCTGATTGGGGAAAAAATAATTCTGTTTCACTTTTTGAACAATAGAACGATTTAGTACTTAAGCATAGCCTGCAAGAACATCTTATCTTCTAGAGAAAGAAAGAAGAAAAATGTCATGAATTGATAACTTCTCAGGGTTACAGGGTTTATTTTCAAGATAAACTTTTTTTTTTTTTCTAGTAACTGACTTTGTTTCTAAGATGTTGTCAGTCTTTCTGTATTTATGGATATTAAAAGGAAAAATGCAGATCTTTTAAACTCAGGAAAATTTTGCCAATCACACAAAACAGAAGTAGTGATCTTTAGATTTTTTTACCAATCTTTCTGTTTCACAGTGCTCTGTCCAGCCAATGAAATGCGTCTAGATTCCACAGGAGTAATACTGAGTCCTGGATATCCTGACAGCTACCCAAATCTCCAGATGTGTGCATGGACCATTACTGTGGAAAAGGGTTATAATATCAGCATGTTCTTTGAATTCTTCCAGACAGAAAAGGAATTTGATATACTTGAGGTGTTTGATGGTAACTATAGGATGCAAAACTTCGGATTATACTTTTTCTTTATATACTATTTTTACATTGCATCTGTGTAATCACTATTGTTTATGTATACCATAATTTGCCAGTATAAAAAAATCTTAAATAAATAATTATTTGGATTTGTTGTGCTAAAAAGACCTGTAAATTACTGTGTTTCCAAATTGTATGGTATTAATTATGTTTAGAAATAATTTTATTTCTGAACAAATATGTACTCTCTAGTGCATAAGATGTAATGTCAACTTCCATTTTTAAATCAAATTAATTTACCATTTGCTTGGCGGATGTTTTCTACATGTATTAATTGTATGCATAAAATTTATTGCATGTTATTTTAAACTTTGTAACTCCTTTTTTTTTTTTTTTCTTTTCCTTCCTTGTATCAAGGACCAAATAGTCATAGTCCGTTGCTCATTTCTCTCAGTGGGGACTATTCGTCTTCTCTAAATATAACCAGTAATGGCCATGAAGTATTTCTCCGGTGGTCAGCAGATCATGGCACCAATAAAAAAGGCTTCAGGATAAGATATATAGGTATGTAAATCAGACTTCCTTTGGTGTGTATAAAATGTCAATAAGGAACATACTTATTTAAGTGAAAAGGGTAATATAAGCTGTATTTTATAACATTAATTGCCTGGACTGAAAGGAGATCCAACTTCTTTTATCTATGAACCTGATGATACTGATCTTGTGAGTGAAAAAAAGCCCCACACATCCTAAGAAGCTTATATGAAACACATATGCTCTGTAGAGATTTAAGCAAATTTTTCACTGGACTTTAAAATTACGTAAGCCAGTACTAAAGATTAAGAAGCAGCTTCCCTCCTCTTCCTACCATAATTTATTTGCACTCATGTGCCTTTGTTCTTCGTACTGGATCTTTATCCAATTCATTTTTAACACTTCTGGTGGGACAGAGGAAGAGGTGGCAACAAGGCAGGACTGAGTATTTATTAGGTTGAAAAATGCAAGACCCTGAAAAATTGAACTCTTTAAGGTTCAACAGAAGCAGCAAACTATATTAGAAGAGATCAATTAATATGTCAAAAAAGCCAACACTCTATGTGTTATTAATTCAAATGAACATATTTATGAATAGTGCGTGAAGATTATACTTGACAAAGATTGACTTTTACGTAATTGCTTATATAGATTTATAAAATTTTACAGTTTTATAGATAATAGTATTCATTAATCAAGCTAAAGTAGATCTGTAGCAATTTACAGTAATTACACAAAAATCTATATTTGATTTTTTTTTTCATGACCAAAGACATGAAATACACAGAATGAAAAGTAATGGGGATTGTATCTGTAGATAACTATCCCCAGTAGAGAGGAGTTATTGGCATAAACTACTTTCACTTTACAAAGTGAAGAAAGAAATAGAGAATAAATATAACATTATTTTTGTTTGTTTGTTTTTCCTCACTCAATTTTTGACTACTTCATTATTATAGAAAAATAATTAGCCTCACAAAGGTCTGTAAAACAGTATCAATGTCATCTTTCCCTTTAGGAGAAGGCGGTTTTCTCAGAGGTAAAATGTTTGTTATATAGCTAGATAAAATTCGCTATGGGCTAGACACAAAATAATATATGGTACCTATTTTCATTGCCTGTAGTACCTGTTGAATCTGTTAAAAGAGAAAGAAGATAAAGTTCTTAAAACTTTTTTTCCTACTGGCAGCAAGAGAACTATAGAGAGGTGGGCAAGAAATACTTACTAGTGATCTGATCTGTATCACTCAGAAAATACCAGTATATTTTCTTATACACTAAAGAAGTAGATGTTTCTGTATCTCTGTTTCTTCCAAGAGGATAAGACAGGAGCAATTTAGTGTAAGGAAGAAAATATTTTCATAGTATGTGCTCTGAAAGATATGTCAGTGCTTCTCATTCTGTTACTTGCTTTAACAAAGAGTAAACAAACATCCACATGATTCCGTCCTGATCAGAGGAAGCCTTTGCCTGAGAAAACCATTGACCTGAACTAAGTCATGGGACATGGAAAGGCTTAAAGAGCAACTGAAGCAGTACTTTTCAATTAGCCTGAGAAAATAGATACTAGTAGTTACCTACATTTCTTCAAAGAGTGAAGGAAACACTTGGAGACAAACTTCCAGTCTAATTTTCTTTCCTACGAAGTGGGGAAATGGCCATCTTGGCTAACCAGTCTTGACTTGCCATTGAACCAAAACGATGAGAGAACATATTAAATTCTTAAACAAACAATATTTGTCTTAAACTGGCTGCCAGGTTGTAAGTGCCTTCTGGTCCTCTCCTTCGGCAAGGTAGCCAAAACCAAGTGACTTTGTAGTCATGGACTTAACGAACAATGGAGTTATAAGAAATACAAGCATAATGACAGTAGAATGTGTAAGCAATCTTCACTGACAGAGACACTTAAAGTACATACATACTTTCAGATTATAACAACTATATCTATTAAAGATCTTTTTTTTCCCTCATAAATCTTTCTGAATTTTTTTTCATAGTATCTAAGTAAGGCTTCTGTAGGACTTTTTGTATTCTAAATAAATCACCAAAATAAGCAGATTCAGTGTTTAGCTATGGATTTATGGTGACACTCATAAATATGATTAAAATTTATTTTAGATTTGCTAGTTCACTTCAGTTCATTGTATCACAGAACTTGAAAGAAATAAGTTATTTAGGACCATAAGGAAAAGATTATTCTGAAAGAATTATGTGCAGTATGCCCTTGACCTTTCCTTCTCATAAAAAAAAATTGTACACTACTGAAGTTTATACAATTGCAATATTTTCATCATGAACTAAAATTCTGCAGCTTACTTGGTTTAAAAAAGAAGATGGTGAAAAAAGGAAAAAAAACCCCAAAAGTTACAGAAGTGAGCTATCACTGTATTTCCTTTGAGGCTACTAAAACCTGAAGCCCTTATGAAGCCCAAATCTTTCACCATTATCCTTAGTGAAATTGCTTGATGCATGCATGATCAGGATACAAAATACAACAACTTTTAGTGATGTTTTCTCATCTTCTTATCAGATGTCCAGTGAATTCAACAGGAATTTGTCAGGAATTGTCATCTGGATTCTAAACACATCTCTTATTTATTCAATATTTATGTTTAAAGCTCTCTACTGTAGTACTCCAGAGTCCCCTCCACATGGTTTCATTGTCAGTCAGACAGGTGGACAGCTCAACAGTATGGTTCGCTGGGCTTGTGATCGAGGTTTTCGGCTCATTGGGAAAAGTACTGCTGTATGCAGGAAGTCTCCGTATGGTTATTACTCATGGGATGTTCCAGTCCCAGCTTGTCAAGGTAAATTCTTTTATTATAAAATAATACACCCTAAGAAACTTTCTTTTTCCTTTTGTAATGTAAGCCATCATTTTTCTGACTTAAAATGAAGAGTGAGTAATGATTTAATGGTCATGCCTCTGTACCAAATTTTTTCTACCTAGTAAAACTTACAAAAACAAATGTATTTTAAAGAAAGAGTGTTTCAGTAGAATTTACTAAGACTGGCAGAGTACTAAAAATAATCCACATCACTGTCAGGGAAAAAAAACCTCGCAAATTTAAAATATGAAATTATTTAAAAAGTTAGTTTAAAACTAAATATTTAGTAAAGTTTATTTGTCATGATCCAAAAACTATATAAAAACGAGAAAGACCTGAAGTTTATTACATTTCCAAGAACAGGTAACTGGACCAAAAAAAAAGCATTGCCTCTGGTGCCGTTCTAACTTTCTGCAGTTTAAAATGAAATTTAAAAGTTAATTAATTGGATTAACTGCATATTTAATTTCTTCTGCCTTATACAAGCAAAACATATTCTACTTAAAAAGGAAAAGCAAATGATTATTTGAGATTCATCACAATTGTATTCTAATTCTTCCTTTCCTGAAAAGCACGCTATTGTTTTGATAACTTACATAGGTCACTCTTCAATGAACTACTAGAACAATTTTTTTTTCATGAAAACTTGCAGATATGTTTTTTCAGAATCTGTACATTTTGTTCCTATTGACAGTGGAGATAAATGCTATAGGAATATTCCATGTTCATTTCCCACAATTTTTTTTTTACAAAGTCTTTGAATTTCATGTTTCTAAAGCAAAACTACTTAACCATTATCAAAGGTGAAACAATCTCTGTTTCAAAGCTTTTTGATAAATGTATATCAATATATAAAAAGTATGGCTGTATTTTTAAAAACTTCAAGTTCTCAAAAAACAACCCCAAAAACATCCCAGCAGTGCATTTGCTACATGTCATTCTTTAGCTTTATTTCATCATCAGTTATCTAGGGACTGGCTTCATTACAGTTATTTGTAGAACTTGATCAGAAAGTTAATTAGATGTGTCAAACAATGTGGAATGAAAAAAAAACAAAAAACCTCCAACCAAACAACTTACCAGATTCAAATAGCAAGTGATTATACTCAGCATACTAAGATCAGTAATGGAAAAAGTTGCAAGAGAATAATAGAATCGTTAGAGTTGGAAGGGACCTTTAAAGGTCATCTAGTCCAACCCCCCTGCAAGGAGCAGGGACATCCCCAACTAGATCAGGTTGCTCAGAGCCTCATCCAGCCTGGCCTTGAGTGTTTCCAGGGATGGGGCATCTACCACCCCTCTGGGCAATATGTTCCCATGTTTCACTACCCTCATTGTAAAAAAATTTTTCCTAATATCAAATCTGAATCTACCTCCCTCTATTATAAAACCATTACCCCTTGCAACAGGCCCTACTAAAGAGTTTTTCCCCATCTTTCCTGTAGGGCCCCTTGAGGTACTGGAAGACCGCTATCAGGTCTCCCCAGAGTCTCCTCTTCTCCAGGCTGAACAGCCCCAACTCTCTCAGTCTGTCCTCATAGGAGAGGTGCTCCAGCCCTCTGATCATCTCCATGGCCCTCCTCTGGACCCTCTCCAACAAGTCCATGTCCTTCTTATGTTGGGGGCTCCAGAGCTGGACACAGTATTCCAGGTGAGGTGTCACCAGAGTGTAGTAGAGGGGGAGAATCACCTCCCTCGACCTGCTGGCCATGCTCCTCTTGATGCAGCCCAGGATGTGGTTGGCCTTCTGGGCTGCAAGGGCACATTGCCTGCTCATGTTGAGCTTCTCATCCACCATCTCTCCCAGTCCTTCTCCTCATGGCTGATCTCAACCCATTTTCTACCCAGCCTGTATTTGTGCTTGGGACTGCACTGACCCACATGCAGGACCTTGCACTTGGCCTGGTTGAACTTCATGAGATTTGCACAGGCCCACCTCTCTAGTCTGTCAAAGTCCCTCTGGATGGCATCCCTCCCCTCCAGTGTGTCGACAGCACCACACATCCTGGTGTCATTGTCGAACTTGCTGAGGGTACATTCCATCGCACTGTCTGTGTAGCCTACAAAGATGTTAAACATGTCTGGTCCCAATATGCACCCCTGAGGAAAGCCACTCGTGACTGGTCTCCACATGGACATTGAGCCGTTGACCACCACTCTCTGAGTGCATCCATACAGCCAATTCCTTATCCACCAAGTGATCCGTCCACCAAACCCATGTCTCTCCAGTTTAGAGAGAAGGATGTTGTGTGGGACAGAGACAAATGCCTTGCACAAGTCCAGGTAGATGACATCAGTTCCTTGTCCCTTTTCCACCGATGCTGTAACCCTGTCATAGGAGGCCACCAAATTAGTCAGGCATAATCTGCCCTTTGTGAAGTTGTGTCACCTCCTTGTGTTTCATGTGCCTTAGCATGGTTTCCAGGAGAATCTGCTCCATGACCTTGCCAGAGATAGAGTTGAGGCTGACCGGCCTGTAGTTGCCCAGGTCTTCCTTGTTCCCCCTTGTTCCCCCTTACCCCTATTCCAGTCATCAGGGACCTCACCAGACTGCCATGACTTCTCAAATATGGTGGCCAGCGGCCTGACAACTTCATCTGCCATTTCCCTCAGGACCCGCAGATGGATCTCATCAGGTCACATGGACTTGGGCACCTTCAGGTTCCTCAGATGTTCACGAACCTGCTCTTCCAGTACAGTGAATGGTTCTTCTTTCTTCCAGTCCCAGCTTTTGCCTTTTGAAACTTGAGTGATGTGCCTAGAGCCCTTATTGGTGAATACTGAGGAAAAAATTAATTAAGCACCTGAGCCTTCTCCATGTCCCACGTAACCAGGTCACCCATTTCCTTCCAGATAGGGCCTACATTTTCCCTGGATCTCTTTTTATCCTTGATGTACCTACAGAAGCTTTTCTTTTTGCCCTTAACGTCCCTGGCCAGATTCAATTGTGTCAGGGCTTTAGCCTGCCTTACCTGGTCCCTGGCCGCTTGGACAACCTCTCTGTAATCCTCCCAGGCTACCTGTCCTTGCTTCCACCCTCTATAGGCTTCTTTCTTTACTTTCAGTTGGTCCAGGAGCTCCTTATTCATCCACGGAAGCCTCCTGGAATTTTTGCCTGACTTGCTCTTCCTCGGGACACATCGCTCCTGAGCTTGGAGAAGGTGCTCCTTAAATATCAACTAACTTTCTTGGGCCCCTCTTCACTCCAGGGCTTTATCCCATTGTACTTTGCCCAGCAGATCCCTGAAGAGGCCAAAGTCTGCTCTCCTGACGTCCAGACTAGTAAGCCTGCTGCACACTTTACTTGCTGCCCTAAGGATCTTGAACTCCACCATCTCATGGTCACTGCAGCCAAGGCTACCCTTGAGTTCCACATCCCCCTCCAGCCCCTCCCTGTTGGGTAGAATGGGGTCCAGCATGGCACCCCTCCTCATTGGCTCCTCTATCACTTGCAGGAGGAAGTCATCATGCATGCATTCCAGGAACCTCCTGGACTGCCTGTGCCCTGCCGTGTTGTCTTTCCAACAGATGTTGGGGTCGTTGAAGTCTCCCATGAGGACCAGGGCTTGTGACTGGGAGGCTGCTTCTGTCTGCCTGTAGAGGGCCTCATCTGCTTGGTTCTCCTGGCCAGGTGACCTGCAGCAAACCCCCACTGTAATGTCCCTGTCCCTGCCCTCCTAATTACTATAATTGTTAGTCAAATAATACTTCAAGAACAAGTGGAGTTAAGTGCCTAGTAATCCCACGGTGTCTGATCAAGTACAAAGACTGTCGGTACTAACTGTTAGCATATTGAAAATTATATAGTGAATGTGTTAATTGAATAACAGTTAATTTTAATTTGCATTTAATGAGAGCTAGCTTTGCTCCATTGTAGGATATGACCTTTATTCAGTTATTTGAATAAGTTCTTGTACATGGAAAGTGTTTTGTGATCGTGATATGTAGCTGCAACTCACAACAGCAAACTCTTCAGATTCAACCTAAAGACACATTATTACTGCAAAAGCCCTTAGGAACAAGCTTCTTCCATACATCAGTCATAGTCTAAGCTTCTCATTGTTTTGCTGAGATGAAAATTATTCCCGTTACCCAGATGATACAGAAGATTTATGATACGATGTCCTGTATCAAAAGGTTGAGGACACACTCAGTAAATATCCCTCATGTTCTTTCACAGAGGATATTTACAAGACACAAGGGCTTGGCCTTCCCAGTACTACTGGGTAGTACAGATTCACCACAATTTGTTCTAATGCTTTTAAATATGGGCTGTTGGTTTTTAGAACTTCATGGTATAGAGGATAAGCATTGTTTTAACAACTGTTATAATTTTTAGTTAGAATTTGCGTACTATTTTGCCAGGTGATATCAAATGACAATGACACAGTCTTACCTTCTACTTCACATTATCTATCATTTATAGTATAATTAGCAAAGCCATTTTAATCAGTTATTTCACACATTTGAATGTAAGATTGGGACAGATGACCATTTAACACAGCAAAAGAAGTATTAGACGTGGGGTTTTTTTATTATTTTTACATAGCAGTGCAGCCAAAAAAAAAATGTATTTGCAATTTCTTTAGAAACAATGCATCTCATTTAAAACTATTTTTTTTTCTGTTTCCTAAATGAAGATTGCCAGTCAATTCACAGTAGTAGTTACTGGCATCATGTTCTGGTTTTGTTTAGTGAGGGGGGGCCTAAGGTGGTAGCTTCTGTAGGAAACTGCTAGAAGTTGCTCCCGTTTGTTCAATGGACTTGGCCGGGCCTAGGGCGGACCAAGGCAGAGCCAATTGGTAGCAGAATGTCCCATGATAACGCCTCTGCAATAATGTATTTAAGAAGGGAAAAACAGAAAAAAAAAAAGAAGAGAGGATGTGAAGCAGCTGAGTCGGGGTAGAGAGGGGGAAGCGCCAGCCTCGTGGGCCTTTTAGGCCTCACCCTCTGGCCTCCCACCGGGCAGCCGACTGGGCCCAACAAGGCCCAGCCCGGCTGCAAGAAGTGGAGAGGAGATGAGAAGTGAATAAGATGTAAAAAGGATCCTGAAAGGCGTCTGCCAGCCTGTTGTGAGGAACGGCTGCAGACACCACGGTCAGTGAAGAAGGAGGGGGAGGAGTAATGCAGCTCCTGGCCAAGATTCCCCTGCAGCCTGTGGTGAGGACCATGGTGAAGCAGGTTGTCCCTCTGCAGCCCATGGAGGTCCACGGAGGAGCAGAGATTCACCTGCAGCCTGTGGAGGACCCCACGCTGGGGCAGCTGTTCTGGAGGGACTGCACCCCGTGGAAGAGATGACCCACACCAGAGTAGTTTCATGAAGGACTGTGGCGTAGGGGTGGGACCCCACAACAGAGCAGGGGAGGAATGTGAGGAGTTCTTCCCCTGACCATGAAGCAGTGGCATGAAACAATGTGTGATGAACTGACCGTGACCCCCATTCCCTCTTCCCCCCTGTACCGCTCGGGGCGGGGAAGGTGGTAGAGACAATGTTAAGCCCAGGAAGAGGGAGGGGTGGAGGGAGGTTATCTTGTTCCCTGTCTCATTCTCCTGCTAGTTTTAGAAATAAATGAATAGTTTTCCCCAAGTCGAGTCTGTTTTGCCTGTAACGGTAACTTTAAGGATTTCTCCCTGTCCTTATCTCAAACCTCGAGCTGTTTTTCTTATATTATGTCCCCCTATTCTCTCGGAGGGTGGGGGGAGCGGGAGAGAGACTGCGTAGTCTGGTCTCGATGGGAGCAGAACTATGACACATCATCCTAGAGGAAATGAGAAATCTAAGGTCTTAAAATTTATGAGTTCTTTAATGATAGCTCTACAATCAGCAGAGCTAGTCTTTTGTGGTGGTTCTGTGGGTTTTTTTTTTAGTAACACTAAGTCCATTTTTTTTACTACCTGCAGAATATTTCATGACTGTATTTAAACTAATGCTTTCTCTTTACATTTTTCATTTTGTGTCTGTACCATTATTATAACTTCTGAATCCACTTCTGTAACTAATGAACGCTAGTAGCCTTTTCTACTACAGTTTTTTTTTTCAAGTTCGTGAGTAATGTTAGTGTGATTTTTAATGTTCTCATTCTTATACCTATATGAATAGAAATCTTGATCTCTGAACCTCTAAATAGATAATACCAGCCATTCTTCAAATCACTTGTGCTACAGGACTGACAGAACTTGAAAAATTCAGAAACACACTTTAACCTTGGATGAAAGCTTTTTGCATTATTTATAGAGCTAAACGTGTCTCACTAGAAGAGCCTCAATTCAGAAGTTAGGAATTAAAAAGAAATTCCTCAAGCCAGACTTCAGCAGTTGCATGAAACGTTTCAAAGTTAATCTGAAAGCATCCTTCCTCTGTCACGAAAAGAAGTAAAAGAAAACTGCTTCAAAATCTAATACTGTATTACTATAATAGTAACAATAATACAAATTAATTACAAACTTTTACTTTTTTAACTTTTAGATATTAACTATTCTGTTTATGTAAACATGCATTAAATTAATCATAATGGGAAAGCGTTGTCATTCATGTATCCACGTCAATTTTAATGATATTAAGCCTCTGATTGTAAGTCAGTAAAAGATTCCCATAGTTAACTAAATTATAAGATCTGAGTATAATAAACTTTTGAAAGAATGAATAGGTTTACAATGATCTATCTGAATACAAGAATTAACATCAATTCATATAAATAGTTGAATATTTACAACTGATCCTAGATCTGGGAGGACTCCAAGTGTTTTAAAACATTTGATTTTCTCACAGTTATTTTTTACATTTCAATTTTTTTTTTGTCCCAGCATTATATGTTTCTTAGTTTTAATTATGAAATATTTCTCTTGCAAATAAACATTGTCTCACATAAGTCTCCTCAGAAATCAGTATTAATACTTTATAAAATCATATACAGATAACAAACAAATGCTTTTACAGGAATTCTAGGTAGAGATTTTAAGTAAGTAAAGTTTAAAATGTAACACTATATCCAGAATAACTCCCTAGTTCAGTCATCTGAATTGTCTGTAACAGAAGACGTAATTTTTGCATAAGTGGTGATGGTTATGTAAATTATACTAAACCATTAAAAAAAAAAAAAAAAAACAAACAAACAAGAAAGAGAGTAAGAAGAGTATCTTCTTAGATATGATACCTGATGAGTTAAGACTTTCTCAAAAATTAAGCTTAAGTAAATTATTAGTGGTCTGGAACAAAAATTTGATGTGTAAAGCATAATGCCTTCTACCTTTACATTTTGTTAGACGTGGCTATAGGTTTGAGATAGTCATATTCATGTACATTAGAACAATTAATATAGTTATGTACACAATAAAAAAAAAGTCTTGCATTTATTCAAAATAGACTTCTGTTTATTTGCAAATGTATGGCTGTATTGGGACAGGTGTGAAAATTCGGTAACTTATTAAATGCCACAGAAATAGTTAGCATCCTTTGAAGTAATTCACAAGGCAATCTACAGGAAATTTAGTTTTCATTAAATGTCTTAATTCTTCACAAGTTGAATGTTCAAGTAGTTAAGTTCAAAAGAGTACATCACTGAATAGTTTCAGTAGTCTTGCCTGTGTTGGAAATGCTTCTGGAAAATGTTATCAGCTCTAGATCGTAGATCATGTCTGCATTCATACTTTTCTTTTTTTTTCTCATATCCCTGAGATGTGAAAGATAGCTACATCTGTGGAGGGTTGTTCTTAAGTGAGGCAGAGCAAACCCAAGGATCAGAGGTCCTTTATAGGGTGAATAGTCTGATCTCACTTTGGGAAATTGTCATCACAGAAAGTTTTAATAGTGCCTTAATGTTTATTGAAGAGTATTTAAGAACTCATCCTGGTCTAATAAAAATTTCTGAAATTTCAAGTAAGTCTTTAGAATGTCCTGGTAGTCTTTGAGAACTGGTGAAGTGAAGGCCTTCCAAGGCTGTATATGTATATCTTTGGAACTGGAACTGTATTCTGAAGTTTTTGAACCAAGAAGAGATTTTAATATTTCAGTTGTGATTACAATTATGATGTTGGTTTTCAATACTGTCCAAGCTGACATATAATGACCAAACATTTCTGTGATACATCTTCTTTCAAGGTGCTAAGGATGTTTAATATTTGTCATTTGTTTTCCTGTCAAGTTATCAGATGTGGCAATAATTTGTCTTGATCTTTTCACATCTTTTCCCTTTACTAAAAGTTAAATTTCTGTGCAAGTTTCCACATATGTAAAATTCAGCCTATAACTGCTGTAAACTAAAATTGTCATTCAGTGATTCCTCAGGAGTTCTGTTGTTTATATATAGAAGGCTATTATCAAGCATTTGGTGTGCCAGGATTAAACTCGTTTCTTAAAAACTTAAGGTTAAGGGAAGGATGTATTTTCTTGTGCCACAAGATTGATTCTTTTAACATAAATAATATGATTCAAAATTTATCAAGTCACTAATGGAGATTTTTGAATAATGAAGGAATAATTATGGTAGATGTAAACCATCTCAGATTGTATCTACAAAATATCTGATACGTATTTTGCTGATTGCTAAGAGACAGAATTTGTAGTATGTGAACAAGTAATGCTGTAGCATTTGTTGGTGCTCAGGATCATAAACAACAACTGTTAACATGTTACAAGTCTTTTGGAGGTAGATACTAGTTTTTATACCCTGCTTAATGCTGACCATCATATGACCAACTGGAAGTGGACTGGGTTCTGGCAACTCCATTGTCTGAAACTTCTTTTTATCATTAACAAGTGATTTTGAACTAAGAGGTTTGCTTGGCCAGTTATGCAGGAAAGAGTGTTATTTGATTATACCATGGTTATACCAGCTTTTGATTATCCTCTTCGTTGTATGGATAGGTCTGCCTAATGTTGGCTGCTGCAGTCCAAGCTATTGAGGAATTTGAGATATAATAAACACCAACTTGATCTTATGTTTTTATTTTAGTGTCATGGAGGTCCAGTTTCCTTCTTCGTTGATATCAGGTGAAATAGTACAGCTTTGTCAAATGTTTAGTAAGAAGTGGAAGATGGACCTTCTGTTTTAGTTAACTTGTAACTTTTTATTCCTCTGGGATAATATCCTCACACCCTCTGGAAGATGGAAGTCAGTGACTCTCTTGACAGCTTCTCTTTCTCTTAATTGCTGTTTTCTTAATTTCCTCTTCTGAATGCATGATTGTCTCTAGTTGCCAGTAGATATTGAGATAGCCATAAGATACATATTTTTATGCTTGCCCAGATGAGATCATGAGCAAATTAATAATAGTTTTCTGTGATCTTTTCAATACAGTGTGTCCCTTTTAAAAAAATTTACATAAAATCATAGAATAGCTGGTGGTAGTCCAACCCCCTTGCAAGGAGCAGCAATATCTCCAACTAGATCAGGTTGCTCAGAGCCCCGTCCAACCTGGCCATGAATGTTTCCAGGGATGGGGCATCTACCATCTCTCTGGGCAACCTGTTCCAGCGTTTCACCAACCTCACTGTAAAAAATTTCTTCCTTATGTCTAATCTAAATCCACCCTCTTTCCGTTTACAACAATAATCCCTCATCCTATCACAACAGGCCCTGCTAAAATGTTTCTCCCCATCTCTCTTATAAGCCCCCTTTATTTAGGTATCTTTGTGGCCCTCCTCTGGACTCACTTCAAGTCTATGTCCTTCTTATGTTGGGGGCTCCAGAGCTGGATGCAATCCTCCAGGTAGGGTCTCACAAGAGTGGAATAGAGGGACAGAATCACCTCCCTGGACCTGCTGGCTGCACTCCTATTGATGCAGCCCACAATGCGGTTGGCTTTCTGAGCTGCAAGTGTACGTTGTTGGCTCATGTGGAGCTTTTCATCCACCAGTACCCCAAAGTTCTCCTCAGGGCTGATCTCAATCCCTTCATCCTCCAGCCTGTATTTGTGCTTGGGATTGCCCCAATCCATGTGCAGGACCTTGCACTTGGCCTTATTGGACGTCAGGAGGTTTGCAGGGGCCCACTTCTCCAGCCTGTCAAGGTCCCTCTGGATGGCATCCCTTCCCTCCAGTGTGTTGACCACACCACATGTCACCAACAAAGACATGTCATATGCAGTTTATTTTTATGGCAATTCAAATGTGTTTTAACATTGATCGTATCACTTCTATTCTACAAGTTGTGATAGCATTATTGCTTTACCTGTTTCTCAGCTGTGATTATTAGCTTTGGTACAGTGCCACTCTGTTGTTATATTGCTTATGCAGCAGATCTGTCTTCTGTCAGATCAGCTCAGAATATCAGCAAAAATAAATTACTTTTTTTCCAAGTATTTATACATAGCCTGTGAGGCTTAGGTTTTCATATCTCTATGTAGGCAGGATAGATGGTCTCTTAGGGTTCAAGATTCCACTTCAAAATAAAGTACTTAAGAGACTAAGTCCTTTTTCTTTTTTTTTTTGTTTGTTTTTTTTTGTTTGTTTGTTTGTTTGTTTTTCTTTTAATATAACTTGCATTAAATGTATCGTGGAAAAGATTTAGTTTTTATTCTATTCCCAAAACAGACAGAGCATTATTTAGAGCCAGATATTTTCTTGATACTTTCTTTCTGCTGAGCAACTAAAAACAACAACAAAAAAGCAGCTTGCATTTTCATTTGCTAATTTTCAATATTTTCGAAAGAGCATTTTCTTTCTGCTTTACAGGAGGAAAAATAGAATGCTGAAAGTTAGTTTTAGTGCTTTGCCAGATGTCACCCAGTACATCTGATGGAAGAAACCTGAAGTACAAACTAGATTCCTAATGCCTCAGACTAGTGCTTTACTCATTCAACAGTGCTGATCATATTATTTTTTCAAATATTATCTGTTACCTCTTCTTTTATTATCTTCTGCATTTTGAATGGATAGCTGCAGAGTTATGATCCATTATTCTTATTTTTAACCTCCTCCATCAAATGACAAAGATTTTCTGAGATCTAATTCCCTAAATTGTTAAGGGAATTTTTTTTTGTAGGCTTAAAAGACACATTAATGGGTTAAAAAGTCAACAGTCAAAGACTGTTGATGTTACAATGCATAAACCCTTTGAGATGAGCAGAAGCTTATACTGAAGGAGATATAAAATAACTATGTCTTTCTCTTTACTCAGCAATATCTTGTGGAATTCCTAAAGCTCCATTAAATGGTGGTATATTAACTACAGATTACTTAGTTGGTACCCGTGTTACTTATTTTTGCAATGATGGATATAGACTATCAGCCAAGGAACTTACTACTGCAGTATGCCAGCCGGATGGTACCTGGAGCAATCACAATAAAACACCTCGTTGTGTAGGTAAGAAACACATAAAATCTCTCCAGTAAGAACCTGGCTGTACATTTTCTTTATTAACCCAAAGCACAAATCTTCACATTAGTTAAGCTTTCAACTTCAGGTTACTTTATTCTTTGAATAATTACTGGTATTAAGTAATTATTAAATACATATTTGAAATATATATATATGAGATATATTTTGAAACATTCTGTGACAGCAGAAGAAATGCACTAGATATTATAGAATACATTCAGACTGATAGTTAATTTGCAGCTAAATTAAAATTAATGATTGCAGAGGTTTATGCAAAAGCCATCTCTTTATTGAGAGCTATACAGTTCATATGATGTTAACAAAACCTATTTACTATCCAGAATTGCAAAGTCTCTGGTACTCTGGGATACTTGTTTGAAACTGCTGCTTATTTATATTCAGACCATCATTATAATCCTACACCATCTAAACTTGGGGGAACATCACTGAAGAGAAAATGCATGTTCAGTCCCAAAGAGAAGTGGATACCATCAAAGTTATAAATGGGCTATGAAAACCCAAGTGATACAGAAATGTCAGACTGTCTGATGCACATTAAGATGGATTAGCTCATGCAATTAATTTTGGAAAGGAAAGAAAACAGACCCTAGAATAAGATTCAAGGATTTTCTCTTTTTCCTTTTTTTTTCCTTTTTCTTATTCTTGTAAATTGCATTCCCTCATGTCGTTCCACTATCTAAAGAACCCATCCAAATGAAAAGAAAAAAAAGTAGTATCCAGCAAAGATTTTCCTCTGTGCCTTTTGATCATGGAAAAAAAAAGTGTTATGCTTATTAACCTTTTTCTATTAGATTAGAGTTTAGAATGTTTTTTTGTTTGGTTTTTAGAGGAAGAACACATAAAATTAAGACATGAGAAAAATGTGTAGCTGCTGAGAAACCATTTTGTATATGGATATTATTTTATCTGTCACCAATGTGCAGCCTCTCCAAATAAGTCTTTTAGATCTCATAGAATTTACCTCGGTAGAAAAATAATTCCTATATTGAAATATAGGTCCTATTGTGGTTAAGATTCTGACATCTGATGTAAAGTGTCACAGGAATTCCAGGACTATCAATCTACAGTGAATTCAGCCATGGTATAGATTCTATCTACATAAATTCCATAGCTCTGCATATGTATTTACTACTCTATCTGTGCCATTAATCATTACTAATTAAATGAGAGGACTTGTACTTGCTAATGACAGGCAATTTCAAATACAGCCTTACTCTTCAAATATTATGTTGCTGTGTTTCAAATATATTTCTGAATTAATAATGGTGCAAATTTTTCTAATTTGTCTGTATTAAGCCAAAAATAACTATGTGTTTTTGTTATTCTGGAAGTTGTTACATGTCCAAGCATCAATTCTTTTACACTGGAACATGGAAGATGGAGAATAGTGAATGGTTCACATTATGAATATAAAACAAAAGTAGTTTTCAGCTGTGATCCAGGGTATTATGGTTTGGGACCAGCATCTATTGAGTGTCTTGCTAATGGCACCTGGAGTTGGAGAAATGAGCGGCCTTACTGCCAAAGTGAGTACATGTTGTATCTGCATCTGCTGTACAGACTTTAGAAAAAAAATGTTTTATTTGGCTGAATCAGAAATTAACTAATTCAGTATCGGAATCAGTTAATTAGAAAAATGTTTCCTGGATGTAATTCCTGGGTATCCTAAAGGCTATTGTTTACAAGTGCAATCCATTAGGTTTAGTGAAAAGGAAATATCTGTAAGCACACTTCTGGATTTTAAAGGATCCTAAATTTATAAAGGTACAAATAAATAAAAGAGAACATTTTCCTATATTTTTTTTCTAGGTCAGGAATGCCACATAGTCTAGAAAAATGCAAAAAAAAAGTTTTTATCCTGTCTGCACACTTGATAAATAACATAATCTCTCTTTTCAACTGGTTACCATATAGTGTGCAAGTCCACATCATTCCTACTGTTAGCCAGTATCCTGATAATCTACAATACCTACTTTTAAAAAATAAAAAGTAATTAATATTCAAATACTTTAAAGAAGATAGATGTGTGGCTACAGTTATGCTCCTCTCCCCCACCCCTGTGAAAAGCAGATTTCTTTATTTATTTAAATTTAGACATCTATTTTTTAAAATTGTGGGGTTTTGGGTATACCTTGAAGTTCCGAAATTCTTGCTCCTTGTGAAACACCATGTGACATACGCTCTGAGAGAATGAGATATGACTGATTTTGGTGCATGTGAGTAAACTGTGTGTATCTGCATGTGTGTGTATAAAACCACATACAATAAAAAATGTGTACTCAAGCCAGATAACTGTGGTTTAGAATGCATTTAGAATTTATTAATAATATATTTAAAACTAATAAAAAAGAGTCTGAGAAATGCAATTCCAAAGACAGATTAATTATATTGGAAATTAACTTTGAGTTCTTTATAACCTACTAGAAATTTCATTTATAATTTAGAGGATTTTTAAAAGTTAATTGCAATATTTCACCTCTGCTAATATTAAAAGTATTGTGTATAAGTCAGTATCTATATCTCTCTCTGTCTGCATAGATACTTTACATGCTATCTATCTATTTGTAACCCTTTTTCCTTTAAAAGACAAACTTTTTCACTATGTTTTGGGAAGTTTTGTTTGTAACACTACCACTTAATTTTGTTTTAGCATAAAGTACACTAGGTACTTTCACCCCTTGATTATCCACCGTTTTGTTTACTACAAGTAAAGTTCTTTTTATGAATTCCTAAAATAAAATTATTAAAGAAAAATGATGATTTTGAAAGAAAAGATCCTTTGAATTGTAAATTAATAGCAAGGAATTACATGCACTTCATTCATGCATTATAACAACATATTATGTGAATGCTAGGGCGAGCATTTCATTATGAACTAGGAGATAAATATGATATCTTTCCAAAGAAACATAAATATATTATTTAAAATGGCAATAATTGTGATATTCCAATATTAAAGAAAAGTCATTGATAAAACTAAGGTAAATAAATAGCAATTAATAATGTTCTGAATGGTGGATTTTTTTTTTAACTTTACTGAGACAATTTTAATTGATATCTCCTCCCCCTTCTTTCTTAAGCATTATTTCTGGGGAAGTAATAGTCTTAGTATGCAGACTTTTTAATCTATTTTTTTTTTCTACAGAGCAAAATCCTTCAAACTGTGAAATTTCTTTGTCTGTTTGACTGGTTGATAAGTATTATTGTATGTTACTCAACTGTACATTTCTGTTCTGTTTTGGTTTTACCATAAAGTTATTTCTTGTGGAGAACTTCCTACGCCTCCAAATGGGAATAAGATTGGAACTCAAATTACATATGGATCTACAGCTATATTTACTTGTGACTCAGGATACATGCTAGTTGGCTCTGCTGTGAGGGAATGTCTATCTTCTGGACTATGGAGCGGAATTGAGACCAGATGTTTAGGTATGGATACCACTGTCATGACTTACCTATTTTCTTTCTTTCTAGCAGACAAAAGTAATAAAAGCAAATTAGATTGTCTCTTCCTGTTAGACATTGAAAAAAGTTCTGCATTTTGAAAATGTGTGTGACTGAGTTATCTTTCTTGTCAAATTATGACTATGGTTACCTTTCCACAGATTGAATCCCTTTTTCAATATCTTCTCCACATGCAAAACCTGTGTCACTGGATTGCTGCATATGTCTCTAAAGCAAACTTATGCATAAACAGTAAGACTGATTGATTCCACATGTGTCAGCTTTAATACAGTAAAATATCTACATAGTAGACCTGAACTCAGTGGTTATGTTATAGATTTAATCTGTACACTTGCAAAAGATACAGGGGAGAAAAAAAAAAAATTTGTAGAAACTTTGACAGGAGCACTTCAGCTTTTGAAGCCCCTTAGTTATAGATGTTTAAGTAATGCTTAACTACACTTATTTAAGATTTTCAAGACACCAGTCCCTGCATCGTTTTTTTTCATAAGATGAATATCTGATCTCACTGAAACAATTTCAGGGCTTATTTTAATTAATTATTTTCATGTGTACCTTGATCTGGGTTATTGTGTTTAACTGTAGAGACAATTATTTTAGCTCTACATGCAATTAACATTTAAATTTCAGTTGAAATCAAGGCTATGATAGTATTTTGATTTTAGAATGCAATATAAAAGTTGTATTGTACCTTGTTGTTTGTGGGGGCATAAGAATATAAAATAATATCCAAAACCAGAGACTTTCAGAAGAATCTGAACTACTTTATACATTAAATATAGGGGTTTGTTGCAGTATCTCTTTGTGCCTTTTACCTTTTTAGAATACTCTCCATCCCAAATAATTTTCCTTCTGTGATATAGCATTATTTGGTGCAAATCTTCACTTAAGCTTAATTTGAATTACTTAGGAATGAGCAAAAGTGTTGCTTATCAGCCTACAAGTCTGAAGCTGGAATGTTTCGTGACATATAGCTGAGGGAAACACAGACTTTGTTTATCTTTCACTTTTACAATGAAAACCATTTAGCAGAGGGGGACAAAAATAAAAGATCTTCATGTTTATTTTCTTTTTGTTTTAAGTTGTCAGAAATGGTAAGACAGATTGTTTTAAATCTAAAAGTTTTGAGGCACCATAGTATGTGTGTAATCAAAATGTTCTGACTCTTTGCTACAGCTATTGAAGTTTGGAGAAACGTAAAAATTTTCATCAGAGAAATACTAATCTAAAACCAGCCAAATTTTCTGCTATTTTTTTTAATAGCACCTTGGGAAAATACTAGATCAGGTTGCTATGAGCCCTGTCCAACCTGAACCTTGAATCTTTCTGGGGATGGGGCATCTACCACCTCTCCAGGCAACCTGTTAAGTGTTTCACCACTCTCATTGTAAAAAATTTCTTTTTATGGCTAATCTAAATCCACCCCCTTTCCGTTTAGAACCACTGCTCTTTGTCCTATCACAACAAACAGGTCCTGCTAAAAAGTTTCTGCACATCTTTCTTATAAACTCCCTTTGCATATTGAAAGGCTGCAATAAGATCTCCCTGAAGTCTTCTCTAGGCTGAACAGCCCCAACTCACTCAGCCTGTTCTCATAGGAGAGGTTCTTCAGCCCTTGGATCATCTTTGTGGCCCTCCTTTGGACTCGCTCCAACGGGTCCACGTCCTTGTTATGTTGGGGACTCTAGGGCTGAACACAGCACTCCAGGTGGGATCTTGTGAGAGGGGAGTAGAGGAGGAGAATCACCTTCCTCAGCCTGCTGGCCATGCTTCTTTTGATGCAGCCCAGGATGCACTTGGCTTTCTGAGCTGCAAGCACACATTTCTGGCTCATGCGGAGCTTCTCATAGAGCTGCATCTCCAAGTCTTTCTCCTCAGGGCTACTCTCAATCCCTTCATCCCCTAGTCGCTATTTGTGTTTGGGTTTGCCCTGACCCATGTGCAGGACCTTAGACTTGGTCTGGTTGAACGTCATGAGATTTCTACAGGCCCACCTCTCCAGTCTGTCAAGGTCCCTCTGGATGTCACCCCTTCCCTCCAGCATGTTGACTGCGCCACACAGCTTGGAATCATTGGCAAACTTGCTTAGGGTGCACTTTATCCTACTGTCCATGTCACCGACAAAGATGTTAAACCGTGCCAGTCCCAATCATATGTTAAAACAATTATATGACTAGAAGAGAAAACAGTAATCTAAATGTTACCTTTTCTATCAGACTCATAGAACTACAGTAAGTCTTCAAACATTTGTCTTCAAAGCTTTAATGATGGCAAATTTTTGAAGAGAATATGAATAAAAGTCGTACTTAGAGAAACAGAATTTAGTAGACATGACATATAGCATATTTATCGTTTGTTAATAAAAAAAGAAAAGCTATTGACAGAGCAAATTTATAAAAGGGGGAGAGTAATGGCTGCTATAATTGCTTTTGCAGCAACACTGCCTGCTGTCCTACGTCACTGCGCAGGAATGAGCTTTCTGGAAAGACTCAGGCTGACTCCATTTAATTCCTGTTTCTTTAACAAGTAGTTTGAGAGTTAAGATAGAGGGATGGATTCAGTTAAAGACAAATCAGAAGTCAGAAATTTGTTTAAGAAGATTGAGAAAAAAAAATATTTTTGGAAGGTGGAGGAAGTTGAGAAAATTAAATAAATGGTAGAATGTGGGAGAAAAGATCTAATACAGCAGGAAGGTCTGCAAAGCATGTATTGTAATGATCTGAGAAACACACTTTTGTGCAACTTATGAATAAATTCTAGTGTTGCTTTCATTCACTGAAAAATAGTAAGAAAAAAAAATAAATGCAACCTTCTACTTCTAAAGCTTTTCCCTTTACAGCCATAAAATTTTATTTTAAACATTTATCTTAGAGCCTTTCCACTCTGACCTACTGAAAAATGTAGTTATGCTTGGACTCAGGTGGCTACCAGTGTATTTCTATTTTAAGTGCTGAAGATGCCATTAAGAGTACACTTAGATGACATTAATGAAATCCTACAGGATAAAATAATATACTTTTTCCAGGTATTTTGTTTAAAAATACAAGTTATTATTTCAAAAGCTCTACTGAAATTGTTTTGTTTCATTGTGTTAGACAACTTAATTTTCATTCCAATTAAGTGTAATTTGAAAAATTTATGAAAGGTGGAATAAATAAGAATATCATTATCTGCAACAGAACCTAAAACTAGTTAGTGTTGAATTTAATTAGATATAGAGGAGAATTACAACATAGGTAAGGTGTAAATCACACACAAAAAAATATTAACTAAATCCAAGTTGTATTGCAACACAAATAAAATTCCATAACATTGTGGACAGTGCAATATTTTCTTGACAGCCATAATAATATCAGAATATGTTGATAGTTTTCACAGTCCTTTGTTGTCTTTTTCCATTTCTGCTTGTTTTATTACAAGGAGAGTTATAGTACTTTATGGCAATTGAATCTTAGGGGACAGTAAATGGCAAAGAGAATTAGAGCATTTAACACAACTGCTCTTGTTTCCAAACCTTACATTTTTTTTTTGCAGAATACCTAAATAACAATGTAGTACTGTGTGAGTAATCATATTAATGCATTGTTCTTGGTTTGGGCCTTACTGAATGTAGTGGGAAACTGAGTTGTGTATCAGTTTTCTTCTCACTCCATATCTGGTAAGAAGAAACAATGTTCAAAATGAAAAAATAAACAAAACAAAACAAAACAACAGACGTCCTGAAGTATTCTGTTGTGGAGCAGACGTACTGACTGGAGCACACCAACTGTGTAAGCTGACAGTGAAGAATATGCAGTGCATGAATCAATCAGTGCTATAGAGATGTGTGTGAGACAGGTAGAGATCTGCCATTTAGCACCTCCAATCAATTCATAACTGAAAAATAACATGATAAGGGATTAAATTTTTTTTTTTTCATAAGGCCAGTTGATAAGATGTGTGTATATTAGTGAATGAAAGCACCAATGGGGAGGTTAGATAATCAAGTTAGAAGGTATGAAAATATATTAAATTTGTATATATTGTGGACCAAGTAAATCAGGAACTGAAATATATACATTATACATACATTATATGCAATTTATATATTTGAAAGAACAAGGTAAGAGAAGTAGAGCTGGAAAATTATCTCTCAATTCCTTTATTTGTGCATATTCAGGAATAACTGTACCTTTTAAAATTCTGTCAGGTAAGGATGAAGGAACCGTATTATTTATATTTTTCCAATCAATTTTCAGTCACTAAAAGGTTTCTATGGCTATGTGTTCTCTGAAGTGTAGCCTTTCTGCCAGTATTTTAATCCTTAAAACTTTTAGAAAAAACATACAAGCAATGAACAGCATCTTCACTATTTTTAAATATATTTTATTTAAATTCATGGTATTTCAACTAAAAGGGAATCTGTATCTCCAATGATACTGAATTAATGTATCTAGAGTTAGCGATATGCTTTTCTTTGTTCTTCCATACTACAGCATAATAATAACAACTAGACTTTCAAATGAAATATATGTTGTATGTTTCATCTTTAAAGAATTATTCAGCCGTTTCAAGGAATTCAGCAGAGCCGTTCCTTCTCAGGGCCATGGGTTTTTAAAGGCTTAAAAGAACATTACTGTTCATCCTGGACAATTTTAGTATAGCTTGAACAGCTGGCAAGGTGAAGATCTTCTGAAACAAGCAGACAAAACCCTGTTTTGTCCAAGGCTGTATCAGTGTTGTTTCAATACTAAGATTTTCTACAGAAGATGTGGTTTGTGAACAGGAGGATGCAAAAAAAATATATCTTGTAAGAAATGCAAGCACTTTAGAGAAGAAAGAAATTCCAGCAAATAGTTCTTCCTTCTAGAGATGACATCTTCTTGACAGGTTAATTAACATTGTTGAATAATAACCTAAATATCTTTTTTCAATAATATATTGATATGCAGATTTCTTTCATTACTATGATCGTGTTTAATGTTACTGACAGCTAAAATAAGCATAGGCATGTTTTGCCATTTAGAATCATAGAACAGTTTGGATTGGAAGGGACCTTTAAAATCCAACTCCCCTGCAAGGAGCAGGGACATCTTCAACCAGATCAGGTTGCTCAGAGCCTCATCCAACTTGGACCTGAATGTTTCCAGGGATGGGGCATCTACCATCTCTCTGGGCAACATGTTCCAGTGTTCCACCACCCTCATTGTAAAAAATGTCTTCATTACGCCCAGTCTAAATCTACCTTCTTCTATTTTAAAACCATTACCCTTTGTCCTATTGGAACAGGCTCTGCTAAAAGTTTCTCCTCATCTTTCTTATAAGTCACCTTTATTTAATGTTGTAGATTCTGTATTCATTTATTCCCACTTTTGCATCTTGGAGAGTAACATGCAGAAAAGAAACGTCATTTGCAGCTGAGGTTTCTAAGGCTCTGAGACTGTTATTATGCTCATTTTCCATTGCTATAGTTGGATTTCATTTCAAGATAATTTATTTGGTCCTCACATGTTATTAATATCCTCCATTCCTACTTTTTGACTAATTTTGTTTCTTAATAATATTTTATCTAGTTATTCTTCCCAAGCTTTGCTAGACTGAAAACTGAGAATATTATAGTGCTTATTTCTCCCTCTCAAATCTGCTACTCAGTAAAACCTTCACATTTAATCTCTTTCTTTGTAGGATTCACTCATTACCTTTACAAATCTTTTGATTCAGGAAATTATGAGTTACATTAAGACCTAAGGACCTCAACTGGATTCAGAGTACTGTTGTATAGATCTTTTATATCCACATCATAGAAAAGATGGAAATACACTTACGATACAGCACTATAATAGAGATGTTGACAATGAACAAGGCTATCCTGAAAACAGACTAGAATAGCCTAGTCTAAAATAGACTAGAATCCTAACTAGTGTGAAGTCAACTATTTGCCACAAGGATGTTAGTATTTTTTTTCCCCTAGTAATAATAATTATGATAATTAAATTGTTGCAAATAGTTAAATGGAGATTTTGTTTAACATTTACTAATTTTATTTCAACTTTTCTTCTACCCATAACCCAGTTCTTAATGCAGTGCAGTAAATGTTCTGTTTGTGATGTGTTTGTATTTGTCAATGTACCATGCAAGAGTATATATGTATTTTTTTCTTTAAGTCATTCATTCTGATAGACATAGATCAGAAGTACAATATCAGTCTTACTGCTTAAACCACTTCTCAGTCCCATATTTCTCACAAATCTTATATGATTGATTTTCATTTATATTTTCAATGGCCTTCCAAGGTGACTACAACAGTTTTTATTTCTTTGTAATTGGTCTAAGAATCAGAACATTACTTTGAGGATTAAAAAGTGATATTCCATTAGATTCTAACAGTACTATTAAGTTTTTTATCCATAACAAGTAAATACTGAATGAATTGTTGGGTGTTTAAACAGGAGTGTGAATCGATAATAGGATCAGTATTTCTTAAATTCTTTCTCATCTATTTGCAAAATAGATTTCCTTGCAAACAAGAAAAATAAAAAAAAAAAACCCAAGAGACAACATTGTTGCTCTGTATTTGAAACTTTGTTTTTGTCATGGATGGAATGATGCACTTCACTCATAAGACAGAAGCAGTAATATACTTTATTGATATGAAACAGGGAGTTAATGAAGTTTGATAGTAAAATGTAAATGTGACACTGATTTAACAGGATTCAATGGCAAGGTGCACTGGATTGTTTATTGCTGTCGTAGTTCACTCCAGATTGGGACCAGACTACGCACTCTCTCTCTCGCTGCCCCCACCCTCCGAGAGAATAGGGAGAAATAATATAAGAAAAACAGCTTGAGGTTTGAGATAAGGACAGGGAGAAATCCTTAAAGTCACCGTTACAAGCAAAACAGACTCGACTTGGGGAAAACTATTCATTTATTACTACAAACAGCAGGATAATGAGACAGAGAACAAGATAACCTCCCTCCACCCCTCCCTTTTCCCAAGCCTAACATTATCTCTACTACCTTCCCCCCGAGTGGCACAGGGGGGAAGAGGGAATGGGGGTTGCAGTCAGTTCATCACACTTTGTTTTAGACTGCTGCTTCATGGTCAGGGGAAGAACTCCTCACATTCCTCCCCTGCTCCGTTGTGGGGTCCCACCCCTACGCCACAGTCCTTCGTGAAACTGCTCTGGCATGGGTCATCTCTTCCATGGAGTGCAGTCTCTCCAGAACGGCTGCCCCAGCGGGCCCTCCACGGGCCACAGCTTCAGGCATCCACCTCCCCTGATGTGGGGTCCTTCACGGGCGCCAAGTGGATCTCTGCCCCTCCGTGGACCTCCATGGACTGCAGGGGGACAACCTGCTCCACCATGGTCATCACCACAGGCTGCAGGGGAATCTTGGCCAGGAGCCGCATTACTCCTCCCCCTCCTTCTGAACTGACCTTGGTGTCTGCAGTCCTTCCTCTCACAAGACAAGTTCTTCATAACAGGCTGGCAGACACCTCTCAGAATCTTCACATTATCCATCTCATCTCTCCACTTCTTGCACCTCGGCCGGGCCTTGTTGGGCCCAGTCGGCTGCCCGGTGGGAGGCCAGAGGGTGAGGCCTGCAAGGCCCATGAGGCTCGCACTTCCCCCTCTGCGACTCTGCCCCCACTCAGCTTCTTCACATCTTCTCTTTTTTTTTTCTGTTTTCCCCTTCTTAAATATGTTATTGCAGAGGCGTTATCACAGAACATTCTGCTACCAATTGATTTGGCCTTGGCCAGCAGCAGATCCACCCTAGGCCCAGCCGAGTCCACTGAGCAAAGGGGAGCGACTTCTAGCAGCTTCTTACAGAAGCTACCACCTTAGGGCCCCCTCTCTAAACAAAACCACAGCAACTGTGTAGATGAAAGGGTCAGACAAAACTGTCAGGGAGACCCTCCCGATGAGTCATGAGATTCAGAAAGGACTCCATTGCTTTCTAAACTCCTTCTCAGAGTGGAGTCTAGGTGCGGCTGGATCCAGTCCTATTCCCAGGCTTGACCAACAGTTTATGTCTAAAGGATTATATATGCACAACCAAACCTTTGTATCACCTAGCTAAGATTTCAAAGTTCCAGTGGTCTTATTCCGAATTCTCTTACTGATTATCTCTCACAATAAGGATCCTCTAAACCTCAAGGAGTAACCTTAAGAGGCGTCCCTGCTCAAGGGAAGATCCCTGTGTGCAGCCTGCTGCCATGCAGGAGAGCTCCAAGGACTCTTGGGCTGCTCACTATTTACGAAGTAAGATAATTGACTGATAGTCATATTTACACACTGACTGTAGATGGTAGTTTCTGACAAATGTGGCTTGAGTTGGACATTGACCAGCACTGTGGCTGGGGGAGTGCATCACCACCCCTTGGCTACGGTGTTCTTTTCTGTCTCAGCTGGATGCAGCCATCATGACTGGATACATCTATCACTGATGTTTATCACTTGAGCAAGGTTACAGGAAAAGTGGTCAGATTAGGGGGAGAAGTGAGCGGACTGTCACAATTTTCCCAGCAGTACTCTTAGTTTTTTTCTCAGTAGTCCTTTTCTTTCTACTTCCTTAGCTTTTTGCAACTGTTTTCAGTGTTCTGACATAGTTGTTTTTTTTTTTTTTCTGGCAGATTTTGTTCATATTTACAGAAAGCTCTCTCAGTATGATACTCAGTTTGCAGTATTTGCATTCAGTCCCCAATGAAAATACTGCCCCTGCAGAGCTTAGCTCCTGAGAAGTTTTGTATATGGATTGCATTGAGAAGGAATAATCTAGCTATCTCATTGCAAAAGAAAGTGTCACACATTATGGTTATATTAAATAAAAGCTAGATATTCCAACAATCAGTTTTATCATTTTATTCAGTTTCACTATACCAAATTTCACAACTAAATTGTTCCTTATTCCATAATGATTCAATTGGGGTTGGTACCATGTATTTCTCAAATTAGAACAGATTTTAAATTCTGTCTCTTTATGACTAATTTTTGCAGTAGTGAATTTGTATGTTACTCCTTGTTTATACCAGTGTGACAAAACTGACATCAATGGGATGGTAGGTGATATATATATATATAATGCAAGCAAGTGAGTGGAAAAAGGTTTTAGGGATACAGCTGTGAGATAAAATGAAGAAATAGGGTTGATCTTTGATGCCATTGCACAATAACTATGTCTCATTCAGAAAAAAAAAAAAAAGCAGTTTCTCTGAAAACATCTTTGTTGGCGACATGGACAGTGGGATAGAGTGCACCCTCAGCAACTTTGCCGACGACACCAAGTTGTGTGGTGCCGTCGACACGCTGGAAGGGAGGGATGCCATCCAGAGGGACCTTGACAGGCTGGAGAGGTGGGCCCATGCCAACCTCATGAAGTTCAACCAGGCCAAGTGCAAGGTCCTGCACGTGGGTCATGGCAATCCCAGGCACAAATACAGGCTGGGCGGGGAATGGATTGAGAGCAGCCCTGAGGAGAAGGACTTGGGAGTGCTGGTGGATGAGAAGCTTAACATGAGCAGGCAATGCACCCTTGCGGCCCAGAAGGCCAACCGCATCCTGGGCTGCATTAAGAGGAGCGTGGCCAGCAGGTCGAGGGAGGTGATTCTCCCCCTCTACTCTGCCCTGATGAGACCCCACCTGGAGTACTGTGTCCAGTTCTGGAGCCCCCAACACAAGAAGGACATGGACCAGTTGGAGAAGGTCCAGAGGAGGGCAACAAAGATGATAAAAGGGCTGGAGCACCTCTCTTATGAGGACAGGCTGAGAGAGTTGGGGCTGTTCAGCCTGGAGAAGAGGAGGCTCCGGGGAGACCTGATAGCGGTCTTCCAGTACCTTAAGGGGGCCTACAAGAAAGATGGGGATAGGCTTTTTAGTAGGGCCTGTTGCAATAGGACAAGAGGTAATGGTTTTAAAATAGAGGGGGGTAGATTTAGATTGGAAATTAGGAAAAAATTTTTTACGATGCGAGTTATAGAACACTGGAACAGGTTGCCCAGAAAGGTGGTGGAGGCCCCATCCCTGGAAACACTCAAGGCCAGGCTGGATGAGGCTCTGAGCAACCTGATCTAGTCAGGGATGTCCCTGCTCCTTGCAGGGGGGTTGGACTAGATGACCTTTGAAGGTCCCTTCCAACCCTAACCATTCTATGATTCTATGATTCTATGATTCTATGAAAACTCTACATGTGCAGTATTTATTTTTTTTCTGAAAACTACCAAAGAATCAGTGGTAATCTGACAGCTTTGAAAGCCTGTCACAATGAAAACAACCCTCCAAAACCCCAAACTCACTGTTTTTTTAATATATGTATATGTGCACCTATTTATAGATGGAAACACATATTACACAAAGAAAACCATCAAAGGCTACTGAATGGCACTTCAAAAATTCATTTCAGTATGTTAATAAGGGGAAAGACTGTCTTTATTTGTCACAAATCACTTAAAATAAGAGTTTAAAATGGAAGTATTGAAAAACAAACAGCAGAATTGGTCATTAAAACTACAGAGATATAAGCATGTCCTTAATGCATAATAAAGATTTTGGAATTCTTTTCTTCACAAGTATCTTAAGAGAAAAATAACAAAAGGGAAGTAATCTACTAGTAGTCATGAGAAAAATAAATTAACACCTTGCTTTTAGAAGAAATACAACAAAACCAGAATAGAATTAAGAAATAATTCCTCTTTCAGATATGGATGTGGATGGTGGTGGGGTGTTTTGTTGATTTTTGTTGATTTTTCTTTTTTTTTTTTTGGATATTAGAGAAGTAGGGATAAAAACTACTATAAGTGAAAGGTTTTTCTTTCCTGTGTGGTAGACCAGCCCTATGGATGTGTGATATAGCGTGAGAAAATAAAACAAACAAGCAAAAAAAAGAACTTCTGAAAAGTATTAATGAGCCTCTGACTCTATTCCAGCTTAGGGAATTTATTTAGCTGCATAAATTAGTGGAAATTTCAGTAATGTTCTCAAAGGTTCTCTTAACAGGAACTATGTGTACCATTACCTATACTTTCAATAGCAAACATGCTGAACTGCTTGCCACATGCACCTACATGACAGATGGTGTTTTGAAAATGAAACAAATAGAGCTTAACTTATCTTTTGGGTTTTTTTTTTTTTGGGGGGGGGGGGAAGGGGAATCGTGTTTGTTATGAATTAGTTTTATGTCTCTCAGATAAAACTTCCCCTGGAAAGTAGAGTGAAAACTGGAGACAAATTCTGCAAATCCCAAATGTTTTCTATTTGTTTTGTTTTTTTTTTTTTTTAAATTAAGATGAAAAATGTATCACAGTTCTGACAGATCCTGGTTTAAATTATATTTAATACCTTAACAGTGTCACAATAAGATGATTTTGAATTCTGTTTTGCTACAACTACAGTTTTATAATATTCTTCATACATTTAGATTCCTTTATTTTTTTCAGTTTGGAAACCTTACATAGGGATAGGAGTAGGATCTAGTGTTTAAAAAAATAAACAGTTCTGTACTAATAGTGACTAGTTTACAATTACTCATGCAATATAGCTGGTGCTCCAAAGATGTAACTGTTACACAGAGTAGGAGGAGATAATCAAGACTGAGGGAATTTAAGTAATAGAATCATAAAACAGCTCGAGTTTGAAGTGACCTTGAAAGATCATCTAGTCCAATCATTCATGGGAAAGGGAGCTGAAATGTTATTATCTAGCACCCTGTCCAGTCATATCCTTAAAACTTCCAGTGATGATGACTCTGCCACATCCCTGGGGAGGTTGTTTCACCGAGTGTTTGTTCTTGCTGTAAAAAAAAGTCTTCCTTATGTCAAGATGAAACCTCTCCCATTCCAACTTGTACCCCCCACTGCCCCGTTTCCTCTCTATATCACTCCTTGTGAAGAGAGAACCTCCATCCTCTTTGTAGCTACCCTTTAAGTACTGGAATACTGTGATGAGGTCCCCCCTGAGCCTTCTCTTCTTCAGGGACTAACACCTTCAGCTTTTCCTCATGGGGCAGGTTCTCCAGCCCTTTGATTATCTTCACAGTCTTCCATTGGGCTCTCTACAGTCTGTCTGCAACTTTCTTCAGTGGTGGGGACTCTGATGTGTTCACCTCACCATCAGTTTTGGTGCCATCAGAAAACTTGTGAGGGTGCTTTCAATTCCATCATCCAGGTAATTTATGAAAATGTTGAACAGTGTTGGGTCCCATATGGATCCCTGGAGGATCCCTCTTGTGACAGGCTATCACCACCCTCTGAGTGTGTCCCGTTAGCAAATTCCCTACTTAACTTGCAGACCACCAACATAATCTGTACCTTGCCAGTTTGTCCAGGAAACTAGTGTCAAATGCTGTACTGAAGTCTAGATAAACAACATTCACTCTCTCCTCTTGTCAACAGAAGATGTAAAGAAAATCAAAAGAAAGGAAGAAAAAGAAAAAAGAAACTCAAAATCAAAAGAAGTCAAAGCTAGAGTCTGGGAGGTTTATGACAATGACAGGAAGTAGGCTGAGAGGATGGGAATTTTATGTGATTTTAAATTTTCTCAAGATGTACAGAGACATTAACACAAGACTTACAAGTGATTTATAATGAATCTTTCACCTGTTGCAGTTGTGTGTTTTTTGTAATGTCCATGCACAGTTGCAGAATCTGCAGTGTGATCTTAATCACCTGAAGCATTGAATTACTTCAGTTCCTTCTGCAAAGGAAACAGAGCTTGACCTTTCTGGTGATGTATGCTGCTTCCACTCTAGTGCCATAAAGTAATATAAAAGTCTTAAATAAGAACCGGGCCAAATATTGTAATTAAATGCAATTAAAAATTTGTTTCCTTGAACATGGTCTGAATCACTGCAAACTGTCTGGTTGTACTTCTAATAGAAACCATTATTTTCCCGTTCAGCTTTTACTCATCATACGGGTAGTCCTGCTTATCATAGAATAATAAAATCATAGA
Organism: Chlamydotis macqueenii; assembly: GCF_036417535.1. Taxonomy (NCBI): domain Eukaryota; kingdom Metazoa; phylum Chordata; class Aves; order Otidiformes; family Otididae; genus Chlamydotis; species Chlamydotis macqueenii. The sequence continues at coordinate 146,756,467 of NC_141557.1, read as the reverse complement.
AACATAGAATCATAGAATCATAGAAGAGTTAGGGTTGGAAGGGACATTTAAAGGTCATCCAGTACAACTCCCCTGCAAGAAGCAGGAATATCTTCAACTCGATCAGGTTGATCAGAGCCCTGTCCAACCTGGCCTTGAATGTTTCCAGGGATGGAGCATCCACCACCTCTCTGGGCAACCAGTTCCACAACTCTCATTGTAAAAAATTTTTTCCTTGTATCAAGCCTATATCTTCTTCATTCTATTTTAAAGCCATTACCCCTCGTCCTATCACAACAGGTCCTGCTAAAGAAATTTTCCTCATCTTTCTTACAATATCCCTTTAGGTACTGGAAGACTGATATAAGGTCTCCCTGGAGCCTCCTCTTCTCCAGGCTGAACAGCACCAACTCTCTCAGCCTGTCCTCATAGGAGAGGTGCTCCAGCCCTCTTATCATCTTAGTGACCCTCCTCTGGACTTATCCCAACAGATCCTTCTTTTAGTGACCCTCCTCTGGACTTATCCCAACAGATCCTTCTTATGTTGGGGGCTCCAGATACTGCAGGTGGGGTCTCAAAAGAGTGGAATAGAGAGGAAGAATCACCTCCCTTGACCTGCTGGCCACACTCCTCTTGATGCAGCCCGGGATGTGGTTGGCTTTCTAGGCTGCAAGTGCACATTGCCGGCTCAAGTCAAGCTTCTCATCAAGCAGTACCCCGAAGTCCTTTGCAACAGAGCTGCTGTCAATCCATTCTCCACCCAGCCTGTATATTATGTTTGGGATTGCCCTGACCCACGTGCAGGACCTTGCACTTGGCCTGGTTGAACTTCATGAGGTTTGTATGGGCCCACATCTCCAGCCTGTCAAGGTCCCTCTGGCATCCTTTCTGTCCAGTGTGTCAACTGCATTCCTTATCCACTCAATGGTCTGTCTGTCAAATCCGTATCTCTTTGGTTCAGAAACAAGGATATTGTGTGGGACAGTGCCAAATGCCTTGCACATATTCGGGTAGATGATGTCAGTTGCTCTTCCCTTATCCACTGATGCCTTAACCCTGTCACAGCAGGCCGCCAAATTGGTCAGGAACAATTTGCCCTTATGAAGCCATGTTGGATATCATCAGTCACCTCTTCATATTCCATGTCCCTTAGCATAGTTTCCAGGAGAATCTGCTCCATGATCTTGCCGGGGGGAGAGAGGAGGCTGATTGATCTGTAGTTCCCCAGGTCTTCCTTGTTTCCCTTTTTAAAAATGGGACTTGTGTTTCCCCTTTTCCAGTTGTCAGGAGCCTCACCAGACTGGCATGACTTCTCAAATATGATGGCCAGCGACTTGGCAACTTCATCCACCAGTTCCCTGAGAACCTGCGGATGCATCTCATCAGGTCCCATGGACTTGTGCACCTTCAGGTTCCTTAGATGGTCCCAAGCCTGTTTTTCTGCTGCGGTGCACAGTTCTTCATTCTCCCAGTCCCTGGTTTTGCCTTCTGTGACTTGGGCGACGTTACTAGAGCCAAAAAAGTCATTGAGTACCTTAACCTTTTCCATATCCTGGGTAACCAGGTCTTACGTTTCCTTTTGGAGAGTGCCCACATCCTCCCTGGTCTTCCTTTTACCCCTGATGTACCTACAGAAGCTTTTCTTGTTGCTTTTGATGTCCCTGGCTGGACTGAATTCTGTCAGGACTTTAGCCTTCCTTACCTGGTCCCTGGCCGCTTGGACAACCTCTCTGTAATCCTTCCAGGCTGTCCTTGCTTCCACCCTCTGTAGGCTTCTTTCTTTACTTTCAGTTGGTCCAGGAGCTCCTTATTCATCCACGGAAGCCTCCTGGAATTTTGCTCTTCCTCGGGACACATCGCTCCTGAGCTTGGAGGAGGTGCTCCTTAAATATCAACTAACTTTCTTGGGCCCTTCTTCACTCTAGGGCTTTATCCCATTGTGCTTTGCCCAGCAGATCCCTGAAGAGGCCAAAGTCTGCTCTCCTGATGTCCAGGGTAGAGAGATTGCTGCACACCCTCCTCACTGCCCTAAGGATCTTGAACTCCACCATCTCATGGTCACTGCAGCCAAGACTGCCCTTGATTTCAACATTCTCCACCAGCTTCTCCCTGTTTGTAATAACAAGGTCCAGCATGGCACCCCTTCTCATTGGCTCCTCTATCAGTTGCAGGAGGAAGTCATCATGCGTGCATTCCAGGAACCTCCTAGATTGCTTGTACCCTGCTGTGTTGTCCTTCCAACAGATATCAGGGTCGAAGTCACAGAAATGTGATAGGATAGGGAACTTGGGCCCTTTGTGACCTGTTCAAGAAAGTCTTCTATGTACTGGACAAATTACTAATTTCCTGAAGAATCAAAAATTTTTGTGATAAAACTTCTATAAACATGTGTTATACCGTCTTATCCCAGAAAACATAAAACAAATTTCAAGTATGTCTAGTCCTTATGTAGCACTGATGGAAATGGGGAGAAGACAAGCAAGAGGGGAATGTACCCTTGAACAGTACGAGATTTGGACTCCTGTTCGTTATATAGAAGTCAAATTGCACTCATTAATTTAATCTGTGTGAAGGATCATGTGCTACCTATATTGTAAATTCTGAATGTTTTATCATGATTCATACAATGAAATACTATATGAGGCTTAAGGTGCCAGATGCAAGTTTTAAGAAAATCTCAGATTTGCAATTTTTTTTTTTAGTAGGAATTTTCTAGTCTTGAAAGAATGAGGCAGAATTCTAAAAATTACATAAGAGTATTATAAACAGTTAAAAATTCAAAGGAAAAAAATAATCCAAACTATATTGCTTCTAAATGTCCTTTGTTATTAGCAACCTCGTGTTTTGAGGGTTTGTTTGTGGGGTTTTTTTTTTTGAGAAGTAGGAGGGTAAAGGAGAGTAGAGGAGTTTGGGTGGCTGGTAGTATTTTTTTTTTTTTCACTAAAGTACTAGCTGAAACACCACTTATTCTTCTGCTTACATCACTTGTTTTTACAGTGAGTTCTCTGCCATATGTCATGAGGTCTCCATGAGGTCAACTGTTCATTTTCCATTCCCACATTATTTGCTGAATCACAGTGCCCATTTTCCAGAGTTCACTAAGTAAAATAGTAACAAATGACACATGGTTCATTCTTCTCTGCCTCTCAGATTAAATGTCTGATGGTGACTGTCGTAGTTCAGCCCCAATCGGGACCAGACTACGCAGTCTCTCTATCGCTCCCCCCACCCTCCGAGAGAATAGGGGAAGATGATATAAGAAAAACGGCTCAAGGTTTGAGATAAGGACGGGGAGAAATCCTTAAAGTTACCGTCATGGGCAAAAGAGACTCGACTTGGGGAAAAATATTCATTTATTTCTAAAACTAGCAGGAAAATGAGACAGGGAACAAGATAACCTCCCCCCACCCCTCCCTCTTCCCGGGCTTAACATTATCTCTACTACCTTCCCCTCCCGAGCGGTACGGGGGGGAAAGGGAATGGGGGTCGCGGTCAGTTCATCACGCGTTGTTTTACGCTGCTGTATCATCGTCGGGGGAAGAACTCCTCGCATTCCTCCTCTGCTCCAGCGTGGGGTCCCTCCCACGGGCCACAGTCCTGCGTGACACTGCTCCGGCGTGGGTCATCTCTTCCACGGGGTGCAGTCCCTCTAGAACAGCTGTCCCAGCGGGCCCTCCATGGGCCACAGCCTCCTTCAGGCCTCCACCTGCTCCGGCGTGGGGTCCTCCACGGGCTGCAGGTGGATCTCTGCCCCTCTGTGGACCTCCATGGGCTGCAGGCGGACAACCCGCTCCACCATGGTCTTCACCACAAGTTGCAGAGGAATCTTGGCCAGGAGCCGCGTTACTCCTCCACCTCCTTCTTCACTGACCTTGGCGTCTGCAGCCGTTCCTCACAACAGGCTGGCAGACGCCTCTCAGGATCCTTTTTACATCTTATTCACTTCTCATCTCCTCTCCCCTTCTTGCAGCCAGGCCAGGCCGAGTTGGGCCCAGTCGGCTGCCTGGCGGGAGGCCAGAGGGTGAGGCCTGCAAGGCCTATGAGGCTCCCGCCTCCCCCTCTCTGTCCCCCGCTCATCTGCTTCACATCTCTTCTTTTTTTTTTTTTCTGTTTTCCCCTACTTAAATATGTTATCGCAGAGGCGTTATCATGGGACATTCTGCTACCAATTGGCTTGGCCTTGGCCAGCAGTGGGTCCGCCCTAGGCCTGGCCGAGTCCGCTAAACAAAGGGGAGCAACTTCTAGCAGTTTCCTACAGAAGCTACCACCTTAGGCCCCCCCCTCACTAACAAAACCAGAACAGTGACTTTCATAGTTAAATAAAGTATTTCTCATATTTTGAGAATACGAAGTAGAAGATTAGACAAAGACATAGAAAGGTTTTTAGTTGCAGGACATTTGGATGTAGTTGCGCTGACTACCTTTAGCCCAAATGTGTTAATCTCTTTGGGATTCCTCTGAGATCAACAGAAGAGAAAGAATGGAAGACAATCCAGTCAGATTCCAGCAATAAATTGTGCAAGCTAATGTTTCCATTTTAAGAAGGCTACATTTATGACATCCACATGGATTGACGTTTATAATAGATTGAGATTTGTAATAAATTGAGATTTATAATATTTATATTAAATTTATTTATTCTAATGTAGAATTTTACAGGTTTTAATGAAAAGTTTTTCGTATTTTTGAACCAAAACTCAATAACATGTATGACATAATCTCTTTGCTATGCTATCTTTTTGCAATTTTTTAGAAGTGTACAGTCCTATCTATAGAAATGCAATACTGCAGTTTTCCCCAAGTTAGTAAAAATAAATCTTTGAATGAAGTCAATAAACAAATTTAAATGTTTATCATTTTTTTTTTGTTTTAATTGAGGAGGTGTATTTATAATCTGTCTGGCATATTTACTGATTTTTTTTCTTTTTCTTTTTTTTTTAATTTGTCTTGAAAAATATAGCTGGTCACTGTGGTATTCCAGATCTTATAGTCAATGGTCAAGTAATTGGAGAAAATTATGGATATAGAGACACGGTTGTATACCAGTGCAATCCTGGTTTTCGGTTGATTGGTTCTTCTGTACGAATATGTCAACAGGATCACAACTGGTCTGGTCAGCTTCCGTCCTGTGTGCGTAAGTAAGCATGGCAGCACATACTGATTTATGTTACAGGAATGTCTGTGTCAGACAAGATAAGGAGTGACTTTACAACTTAGTATTCTTTTTTTTTAAAAAAAAAAGACAGATTTAAAGCAGATCCTCAAAATTATGTGTATACTTAAAATCTGTGACTCATCTACCAGGTGAAGTTTAATGTTGTCACTTAAAAAATCCCATGGGATTATTGCATCTTTTGACTACTATATACCTGTCATTTATACATGAATATGATGCTTCTTAAAAAAGTCATGGGGCTTAGACACTCCGATACTCAAACTTGAAAATGGCTTTGTGTCCATAATTGACTTTTGAAAATATTTAATGTACATTTACTTTGACTGCAGTAGTTGGGTAAGTAGATGCTTTTGAATTACATTGTCAGCACTGATGTTTAAAGTGTTTACTTCAACAAACATACTTTTTTTTTTTTTCCCCTTCTCCTCCCAGAGATAGTTATTTTGTTTTATTGTTGGGGTTTTGGCTTTTTTTTGGCATAAATTCTGTATTTTGTTAATGAGACTCCTGGTGTGTGCTAAGTGTGTCAACATATCACATTACCATTATGTAATAACAGAAAATACTATATTACATTTAGGAAAATTTGAGAGTTCAGAAAGGATTCTCAGGCAAATTACAACTGTGTCTCAATAATTCAGGTTCATTAATATCAGTGTATCAAAAATGCATTAGTTTGCCTCCAAATATTCTAGATTTATAGCTGCATTTTTGTAGCATAAACTGTCTGAATGATGGATCATAACACACAGTTAATTTGTTACACTTACTACTCACTCTTTACTTTGTTTTAGGTAGAGTTAGGTATACATAACACTACTATAATAATTGTATTTCTTAATTTTATTTTCACTTTATGATCTAGTAACAGATTCCTTCTTTATATTGCATTTCAGACTAGCACACTTCTTTATAAGTAACTGTTAAGGCAATAAACTTAGACACCATTAGTCAAGAATTTCTAAATTAAAATGAGTGTTAGAACTGAAAAAAAAAATGTTTGGATGTGCTAACAGTACAGAAAATGGATGTATTTTCTTCCTTTAATCAAATAGAAGCTGCTTGTTTGAATACAGGGGGATGTGCAATACAGCACTTCAGAAAAGGGCACAAGACTTGGGAAAAAGCAAAAGGCTACTGTAAACAGCATCTGTCTCTAACTTTGTGTTTGATATTTAGGAGCAGCTCCATTTCAGATCAAAGGTTCAAATTAAGTGTAGAAAAGTAGTCTCAAATTTCTTTCTTTATTTGACTTTAGGTATTTTAATCAACTTTTAAAGATCATGTGTTTAAATTTAGTGATTCTGACTTTTTCACTTTCAAATTCTCCTTTTCTCTTGCTTACACAGTGGGCAGATGTATTACTACTGTTGTGTATTGCTACTGTAAAAGCATAGGTATTAACAAAAATTTATGCAAATTTATACTTCTATTTTCACAAGAATAATTTGTATTGTTATTAGTTTATAAATAACAACAGTTTAGTGTACAATTCCAATTATTCTTTTGGGAAAAAAAAAATGCAGTTCCTTATATAAAAATTTCTGATGCCAGAAAAATGAATATATTTGATTAAAATAACTTCATGATATGAATATGAATTAATTCCAAGATAAAATGGAGTGAGTTAAGGCATATTTATAGGAAACATTTCCTGAGGAACTAACACATTAAAATATGTCCTTTCAATTTCAGGCTATATGTAATGAAAATCAATTGCTTGCTTTTCTCCTGATTCTTCAGAAAAGTTTTCTTCATTTGCCTTGATTACTGCATGGCTAATTCTATTCAATTTATTTAAATATTTAAATAAGTGCTTGAACATTTGCTAAAATATGTCTTAGTTCTCAGTTCAGAGAAATGTGATTTTTTCATGGAAAGTACTCAGTATCTTATAATACCAAAATGTTAAAATACTATTATATAACTTTGTTTCTTTATTTTGTGCTTTGCTAGCTGTTAGCTGTGGTCACCCTGGTAGTCCTATCTATGGAAGAACAAGTGGAAATGGTTTCAACTTCAATGACATTGTGACATTCTCATGTAATACGGGGTATGTTATGCAAGGACCAACCAAAGCACAGTGTCAGGCTAATAGGCAGTGGAGCCACCCACCACCAATATGCAAAGGTAAGAATGCAAGCATTTGCGATTTCAAACTAAGTTGGAAAACTAAGGTTGAATAAAAAACTGAAGGTGAAAGGAAACTGTCAAGACAAAATTATGCCTCTCTGACTAACAGGTACCAAATTATTAAAGATGTTTCATTCTTCAGTTAGATCTGTTCTACATTCAGAAGGTTGCCAAGATAACCATTGCAGAGAAACTTTCTCATGTGCCTATAGTTTGTATTGATTTTTAAAAATGATTTCTACAAGTTCCTTATGCAAAATTACGCAGAGATAATTAAGAGCTTAAATCCTGAGATAATGTTCTCTGCATTTTCCAGTTCCAGAGTTCCAGTAGGTGCACAAGAAAACGCACCTTATTTTCCTTTTATGTTTCGACTGATCTGGCTGCTTATCTTGTCTTTTTAATTTCTTATTCTAATTTGTTAGCATAATCCTCTTGGATTGGTTCTCAACACTTCTGGATTTTATATTTAAAATTCTTAAGCTGAAAATAAGAGAATATTATGAAATTAGTTCTGTTTGAGTTTTCATAGCACTTTTAAAAAGATTTTATCACCATTGTCCTTTATCAGTCTGTTTTTATGTGCTTTTTAAATGTTTTAATTTTCCTCATTTATAAACATGTACTTTTTGCTGTAACCTGCTTGCATACATGCAGAAATTTTATTGCCTGTTTTTCAGCATCTTCCCAGCAGCTTCTATCGATTTTCATCTGTACACAGCCTAAGTTATGTTATGTGCTTATAGTAATTTTATTTACTATATTTTCCTTCTGATAGGTGTCCTTCCTTTGATCACTTTGAGAAGTGATCACTCCTCATCAGCAAAAAGGTCCTTGGAAATTTGAGGAGTTGTTATTTTTTAAATAGATAATGATGTGTTTACTTGACCAGAGGAGTCTATTGCATGGAAACTATTAAAAAAAAAATCTCCATGGCTCCCTAAATAAGTATTATATTCCCCTCAATAGACAAGTGTAAGTTTAAAAAAAAAATCTATCTTCAGTGATTTTCAAACATATGAATAGTATCCATCAGTATTTTCAGCCATCAAAGTATACCTGTATTTTGAAAAGCACATGCCCATTTGTTGGTATATTTCCCTATTTTAGCAAAATCACCAAAATCTTACTTAACTGATCATGTGCCCCTTAGCTCAAAACATCTACCTCCTAAGTACTCCATTATCAAAATATTAGTATAGGAACATAAGTATATTTGCATGGCTGTATAGGTTAAATCAAAGGCACATCTAGCCTTATAACCTGTTTTCAACTGTGAGCAATAGCTTATGTCAAGGCAAGAATATAAATTGAATATATTGGTATGTCCAGTTACTTTTAGTGGCAAATACATTTAGAGTATCCTCACACTCTGTGAAGAAACATTTCCTTTTATTTACTCTGCATTTAAAATCTCCTGGTTTTAGCATCTCCTCATCTCATATCATCTTCCTAATTCAGTATCGTTATGTATAAAACTAGCGTATATAAAATCAGAGTAGCAGCACATTGGAAGTTTCTCATACAAAGGATGGGAGACCATTTAAAAACCATTTTAGTAGAATGCATTTATATAACTCTCAAGTTTATGCTCTTTTTCTTTTTAGTGGTCAATTGTTCTGATCCTGGAATTCCTGCAAATTCCATAAGAGAAAGTAAAATTGAACATGGAAATTTCACATATGGCACAGTGGTATTTTATGACTGTAATCCTGGATATTTTTTGTTTGGCTCTTCAGTTTTAGTTTGTCAACCAAATGGCCACTGGGACAAACCTCTACCTGAATGCATTAGTAAGTAGATAATGTGTATGCTTCTATAAAGCATAAATGTGAACTAGACTCCATATTATTTCACATAATATTTCTATCAGTCTCCTGATAGCAACTACAGTAATAATATTTATATACATTTGTGTGCGTGCAGTAATGATTGAAGGTCTCAGTAGATGCTGAAATAGCACAGTTATTGTCTGTAGCAAATAATGTAGGAACACTGGAAAATGCAGTAACCGAAATAAACATCTCTGAATGCTTCATCACAGTGATCCCTGATAGCAGGGATAGAAGGTAAAAACATATTAATTGAATTTGCCAATACATGGCCTCCATCAGCCACAGAGCTATAATCACACTGAAACTTAAAAACTATAGTAATCAATTATTGACTTATGTGAGTATAGTACTTCCTGGACCTCTCTTGGGACAACAGCAAGATCAGGCTTATGAAGACAGTAAGCAAATAATCATGGCACTGCAGAGCACTGAAAGTGTACTCTGGATCATGTCCTCAGCTTACCACACTACTAGGAACATCGTAGTCATATACAACCTATCCAGTAAGGGAAGTGAATGAATGCAAGGAGGTGGTTTTTGTTCTGGCTTGTCATGAACAACTTTCTAACTGTTGTGTAGATGTAGCCACAGATGTTTCATAGGGTTTTGATTAGCTGGGACAGCTGGTTTACTCAGTTCCTTATAACTCTATACAAAAGGCTTTGTTTTAGGGTCAAAATTTGTCTCTAAGAAGGGCTGAAAGCTTTATTTTCTAGAGAGTAAAGGGAAAACAGGTTAAAGGTTCCTTATTTAGGAATCACAGACCAATATTTGCAATATTGTAGATATTAGTTCTCAGTTTTACCTTTATTAGTCCACCTTAATTGAGATTTCTTCAGTTCTGCTATTCTCTCTCTAAAATAAAAAATCTGAAATTGTATTTCTTCTTATTGTTAAAAACTTTAGTTCTGGAAGTTGTCCTTTTCTTTGATGGGATAAGTAGCTTGATTGCAAATCACAGTTAAAGTGATAACAAGGAGTCTAACAGTTTCACATTAAGTTTGAAGGTAACACTACCATTTCAAAAAGATAAATGTTACTTAATAGTAACATATCTTCAAGTAGGAAGAAATTCTAAAAGTAAAGTTGCAAAGTTTTATTATTTCTACTTTTGTATTTTCATCTCTTAACCTTCTTTCAGAATTGTCTGAAGTAATTTATTAATACAGATTTTACTCCTTTTCAGCTGACCTTTGAGAGTAAGAGTGCTATATGTACTTTTGAAAGGGCATCCTCAGTTTTATTTGTATCATTTTTATAGAGGGGTCAATGAATTCTAACCTAGGCACTATCCATGATATTTTGTCATCATAAAACTTACTAAAACTTATTCTGATGCAGTTACTGAATATTTTTATAAGATTTTTTTTGGCTTCTGGATTGTTTTGCAAATTGTTTACTGTTTTGGACGTATGCAGGATGGTCATTTAGTCATCTGCACATTTTTCCACTGTATGAGCAAAGTCCAAGAAGTGGAATGCTGTCTGGATGTTTTTCTTTGACCCAGATTGGATTATTTTTTTGACCTAGCTGGATTTCAATCTCTTTCTAACTGGTCTCAAAGAATGTACCATTTTTTTTTTTTTTAAAATAGTGCTAGAGTAATGCAGAAGAGACATGGTAACAAAGGAAAAGTTATTCACCTGTAAATTGACTCAATTCCTTTGAAATGTGTGGTAGCTACTATGAATGCTATAAGAAGCAGAATTCAGTGTTGGCCTGGACTGTAATGTCCTTTCAAATCTCCCTTTGAATTAAAGACTTTCAGGGACATCCACTACTTAGGAACATATGGCTTAAAAAATAAATTTGAAATGTACTCAAAATGAAAGATATGTTTGTACGATACACCTGAAAATATTCCAGTGTCCATGTTAGGTTTTTTTTTCTTCGTGCTGCAAAGTATTATTAATTTAGTTCTGAGAGATATGCCCTGATTTGTAATTTTTAAGCTACTGAGATGTGAGTACACACAATCCACACCTTCCAAGCTTGAAATGCAAATAATGTAGACTAGATATTTGCTGGTGTCTGTGCCATCCTCTCAATGATTCTATTGCAGCACGTTGTCCTGACATTTCTTCCCTCACTATGTAACATACACAGCCATTCCCAGCTGTCAGGTAGAATGATAGGAATAGCTGACAACTATACAGATTAGATAAACTTCAAGTGTACTTTTTAATCCAGTACTCAATACTTAGGGTATAATATTTGTAAGTTTAATTGAACATTTGTAAATTTAATCAGGCTTTAAACTAATAATGCTGTAGTTTTACTGATACATCATCACATCCATTCACCAGAAGAGGATGTGAATTTATACTTCCTGTTTTTCCAGAATGTTATGTGTCTCATCTGTAATCATCATTAGCTGTGTATTTTGTTTGTCGGGATTTTTTGGGGAAAAAGAAGTAGCCATTGAAATGTCACACTGGTAAAATATTTATTTGCATCTCTTTCTCTCAGATTTTTTTTTTTTTAAGGAAAGTGAGGTTTTGCTTGTGACAGAAATTAATAGTTGTCCACAATAATAAAAAATATAATTTAACTTGACGTCTTTACATATTCTGAAGAAGATTAATAGTATTATTCTCTTTTATTTTTCTTCTTCCTTCATTATTTGTTCTTTAAATGTGATTCAAAGCTTAATGTAAAATTATATTTATGTAGCTATGAAAAGATTCTGTGCATGCATGTGGTGGAACTGGACCAGACAACAGAGAGGCAGAAAGGAAGAAATTGATGTAAATAAAATGGAGGATGAATTAGCATTAGGAGAAAAAAAAGACAGAATATGATCAACATTTGGTATGAAATCCTATCCTGAGAACATGAATATAAAATTAAATTTTGAAGAATGTATAATCAATTTAAGGGTAACATTACAGGGTGGAATAATTTCCTAAATCATTTATTAGAAGTCCAGGACTTTTAGACATAAGTGTAAACATGTATACATCTATTGATGTATAAGAAAGCCCAAAACTGAATGCTGAAAGGCACCAGTATGAAATTAACTTTTCCTCTCTGACAACATGTGGAAAAGGCAAAAGAATCAATAAAGAAAAATACAGATAATAAAAACATTCTGAAAAATGTGAATGTTTTTCACAAGAAGAAATTGTTTTGTTTCATTAAGCCTGTGTGACCAACATGCCTTATTATTAACAATATTCTGTTTGCCTTGTGTACATATATAATTAATAGTAGATTTTATTTATAAGCAATTGATTAAACATATAACATACTAGCAGCAAGTGCCTAGTTTGTACAGCTGACAATTCTGACTATTTTACTCTTGCAAGCCTACAAAATGGTCACAGGGATCAGTGGCACTAGGTAGGAATGAAAGTTAATCAATCACCTACCACATTCTTAACTCTTTTGTGAGGTTATCAGGAAGGTTCTACACCATGCAAGTTGGATCCCTAAGAGAACATACGTCACTGAACACAGATCGGTGCATGTATAAATGTAAAGCTCTGAGACTGACAATAATCCTTAGAGGAAGATGAGTCATTACACATAACTTTGGTCATATGTTATATTGTACAACCATTGTACTGCTGTATACACCTGAAATAGTAGGGAATTGAATACATCCTCAACCTTGATCAGGTTTCTAATCTGGCTTTTTTTTTTTTTTTTATAAAAGCCTGGGTTTTATTCCTAAAAAAAAAAAAGACTACTTTTGATTGTTTATAGCAAGAGCCAATTTGCTGTATAAGAGGCAACTAAAGGACAAAAGATGTCATGCTAAATTTTCCCATTTTCTTTCTTGATTTTATGTATTTCATGACATTTGAGCCAGTTAGCAAAATCAGGTATGTATAAGCTAATTGTTGTGCGATCTGATAAGTGGAAATCACAAAAATGTCAAGATTAAGAGTATTAACAGGTAGTCACAGCGTGGAAATAGCAAACAATTATTGATCAACATTTACTCAATAAACAACTGATAGGGAGTTTATCCATTACCATTTCTAAGACTGGAATCCTACAGAAATATTCTCTGATCTCTGTGCAATTAGTATCAATGAATGATGCCTAGAAATACATTAAAAATATGTAAACACATATTTTATTCATGCAATACAATAATTTAAGTAACCAAAATAATGAATATGAAATTAGTATATTAGCAAAATTTAGCAAAAATTATCATGTTTATAAACCTAATAGACTTCATGACCAATGATTTGGAACCAGGAGATGAGAGATGATAGTCTGCATATTCTCTGCTTCAGCAGTGACTTTGGCAGATACTGTGTTCCTGTATTTTTTTCTCTGAAGAGTACATGCATGAGTGTGTTTGTGTGTGTACGTGTGCATGTGTTCATGCCATAAAAATCAGCTTAGCAAAGAAGTGTCTTGGGACATCAACAAACCCTGAAAAGGTCAGCCTCTTCATAAAGTTTATTTATGGAGTTATGAAAATGATAACTACAAACTGTTTGATCAGTGATAATAACCTTTTTTTATCTCCAATAATTATGCATTGTAGTGATTGACTGTGGCCATCCAGGCGTTCCTCCTAACGCGATCTTGTCTGGAGATAAATATACGTTTGGGTCTACTGTTCATTATACCTGCACAGGTAGACGATCGCTGTTAGGGCAGTCGTCTCGTACATGTCAGTTAAACGGACACTGGAGTGGATCTCTTCCTCATTGCTCAGGTAACATTTTTTAATTAATGTGTGCCCTGAAGTTCTTTTGAATTTATTTTGATCTTGTCAGAAGGCAAATTTAAAATCTGAAAAACAATGCATAACACTGAAGTGCTATGTCAATAGAAGTAAAAAAAAAAAAAAGTAAAACCAAAGTAAGTAAAAACTTTACTAGCAAGAAAATAATTTGGGAGACATAGACTTTCTCAGTGATGTTTAACATGAATAGGAAATGGCACATTCAATAGAATGTTAAAGGAATTGGTTTATTTTGAAAATATTTTCTATGATGTGACTTATGGAAAGAGTATTAATTTCCACAGGGAAACTTTGCATCATTATCTCTTCAAGACGATGGGTTCATTGTTTTTTTTTCAACTTGCAAAATACCTACTGACTTGATAGCACCTCAAGTATATCTTAATTGCATAATACATTCATCTTTATTAATAAGGCCAAGTGGGCTCCACATAATTTCAGGATAGGATGCTCAGTTTTGAGGGAACTCCATTTATCCTTGTAATAGATTAGCTCTCCCCAAATAGAGATGTATTTTCTGAACAACTTAATGCTTAGGAATGTTCTGATTCACAACTTCAGTGTGATTCACTTTAGCAGCAGTGATCAAATGACAAACAGAAATCCAAGTCATACACAAATCTGAGAACTTGGCTAAATCCTATTTCTTATCTTAGAGTATGTAAATATGGATTGTGATAGAGGTTAAATATTATCAGTTTTAATTCTCAATAAATATTGGGTGGACATTCTTGTTATCATCATGTTTCCATTATATAGGTTAAAGAAATCAGTGGGATTTTGGACCTTATACAGGCCTATGTAATTCAGAGTAATTAGATATCTTCAAAGGCAGAAAATAGGAACAAGTGACCCATTTTTTCTTGAGTTACAGCTATGCCAAAACAAGAGGTGAAAAAAAAAAACAAAACAACTATATGCAAATCTGACAGTACTGCTATACCAATTTCACACTGAAAATCCAAGTTTCTTTACACCATTAGTAAATTATAGATTCATAGAATGCTTTGGGTCAGGAGGCATCTTTAAAGATTGTCTAGTCCAACCCCTAACCATGAGCACAGACATATTCCACTACATCAGCTTGCTCAAAGCCCTGTCCATTGTGACCTTGAACAGTTCCAGGGATGGGGCAACCACAACTCTGGGCAACTTGATCCAGTGTCTCACCGTCCTCATAAT
This sequence comes from Chlamydotis macqueenii, assembly GCF_036417535.1. Classification (NCBI taxonomy): domain Eukaryota; kingdom Metazoa; phylum Chordata; class Aves; order Otidiformes; family Otididae; genus Chlamydotis; species Chlamydotis macqueenii. The sequence continues at coordinate 146,741,451 of NC_141557.1, read as the reverse complement.
AAAAAAAAGTCTTCCTTATGTCCAGTGTAAACCTACCATCTCAGTTTAAAACCGTTGCCGCTTGTCCTGTCTGTACAGGTCTTCATAAAAAGTCTCTCTCCAACTTTTTTATTTATCTGATATATTGAAAGGCCGCAATAAGGTCTTCCTGAGAGCCTTCCGTTCCCCAGGCTGAATAACCCCAACTGTCTTAGCTGTTTTGCATAGGAGAGGTGTTCCAGCCCTCTGATCATTTTTGTGATCTTCCTCTGGACCCATTCCAACAGGTCCATGTGCTTCTTGTCCTGAGGACCCCAGAACTTGCTATAATACTCCAGATGGAATGTCACATATTCCAAACCTTTTTTTTTTTTTAATCCTGCCTTTGTCTCTTTAGTGTATTCAGCTATAAATCGATGTTAGCTACAGTTTCAGAATGTGCTTTTTTTTTTTTACAGCACATGGCAAAGAAATGGTTAAAAACTAATAACAAATATTAACATAGTGCTTCTTGGTTAAAATCTTGCACTAAATTCCAAAGGGCTGGAAGAATTTTTCAGTATCTGAACCTTCCACTACAAACTTTTAGGAAGTGGTTGCAGACAAGGACAATCTATATGTTATTATCTTGCTCAATGAGTCTCTTTTCTTTAACTAACCTGTCATTGCAATCTAAAATGTGACAGAAACTAGAAAATGCGAACACTTAATTTAATCCCTTAAATTTCTGTCATTAAAATCAAAGGGAAATTTTTTCCCACAACAAGAACAAAGATCAAGTTCTTATAACGTGTGAATTTTAGAGCTATGCACCAGAAATCAAAGCTTAATGTAAAATATTACTTAATAAATAATGATACATTTATTTGAATTGCAAATTCAGACTAGGTTCATAAAAAATTTCTTTACAACTAATATGTACGTATATTTGTCTGGGGGAAAAATCCTGTTTAGATAAAATCTAAGACTACTTATTGTAGTTTTCCACAGTCTTCATAAACAAAAAAAAAGAAAAAAGATTTTCTCATTTGTGAATTTTAAATAAATTAAAGAAATAGACAAAAATATCAAGGAATACAAATAGAAAGCCTAAAAATGCACACGAAAATATATTAAAAAACTGTACTGAAAATAACACTTACAATAATTCTGCTATTAAATTAAAGAAGTGTTAAAATATCTTGGGATAAGCGTTTGTAAGTGATGCATATGAAAATATGAAAATATTTTTTTTTCCCGATGACAAATTTTGTACGGGCAGATAGGAAACTTTAATCATATCTAACATGTTTTTCTCAATACATGAACAAACATTGCTTTGACAGAGATTCAAATGTGGATCATAGTGAATCAAATTGTGACAGAATATAAACTGGTACTTTCTTTAGGTGTACTGTACCAAACTATAATTCTAGTTTAGGACAATTTGAGATTTTGTTTTTAAAGTGTGTATCTGAAATGCTTTCTTATTTTAAAATAGTTTACAGATTGCCATATGGAATTTCTCTATTTTGTATCTAAAAATATGTGAAATCATTAATTATTAGCCTTGATAACTTGATTTCTTAATTTCTAATGTATACTAAAACCTTACATTTATATTTTTTGATGATGATATTAATAATAAATAATATAGAATGTTCAAATGACAAAAGGTACAGCATGCTTGTCCTTTTCGTATATGGAGAAGAATTATGAACAGAAAATGCTATGTCAGCAAACATAAGGTAACCAAATTTTGTCACATCATCCCTAAGACAGGTTCCTTTTTTTTACATGGCACTTTATGGTTCACATTCTAGAGCTAGAAGGAATTGTCATGTGCCATTGATGTCTATAGGCATTCAGAAACACAGTTTTAAATCATCATGCACATATCAGCTGGAATCAGAAATTTGCAGCAACTTAGAATTCCTCATAAGTGCAGCAATGGTTGTATACTTACTTAAGTGGTGTAAATACCATTATTTTCATTAAAATTAAATGCCAACTGAGTATTTATTACACATGTGGGTGAAGGATGGCTTGTAACTGTGAAAATCACTTACTTGGATCTCTGCATGAGGTAATAAAAATATGTTCTGTTATGATATCATTGATTCTATCACTGTCACTTCCTGATGTGATTACTCATTTAGAAAAATTATTTCGGTAACCATCAGTCAAAAGAGCTGGTGGTTAACCTCCCTAAGATTAAAAGAGTAATAATTCCCGGTAATAATTAGGCCTTAGGAAAGAACACATCATTTCATTTACAATAGGAATGTGTAATTTATACTTGGCATATATAAAGGCCTACTTTCATTTTTTCATTGTAAAGTTATTTTAGGCATAATGACAAGTAACTTGCTGAAAACTGAGCTGTTATTGTAAATATTTTTCAAGTATAGAATAATTAATAGGCTCTACCCCAACTTCTTCATAGTCTAGATAAAAAATGCTGGAAAATGTAATGGATTCCCAAAATAACAAAAAAAAAATCTTGATTAAGAAAATTTTTTAATTATTGTAAAAATATGTAGCAGACTATTTTAAAACTAGAACGATGTTAAGTCAGGTAAGTAGCTTGGACATGAAGTATTTTGGAAGCTTATAAAATTATTTTTCATAATATATTTTGGAACTATTTGTAATTTATTTTTAAACAGGGCTGCCGGGCTCCTGTACTGAGAAGAGCCTAAACTTCTGAGTCTGTGATTTTGAATGAGACAGTCAGTTAGCTCTTATACTTTCTTGAGTTAATTTGCTGTTTATGATAGCATTAAAATACATAGGACTATATACTTTTTGCACATACATGCTATAAAAGTTCACAATGTACTAGGCATTACTATATTAGTTTGTTTGCTTGTTCTCAAGTGAAAGGTGTCAGTTTAAGCTTGGTTAACTTAATTAATGATAAAATTGGCTCCTGAATAACTGAGAGTGGTTCATAATTAGCTGCTTCATCAAGAGGTTGGATAGGTAGTATGAGTTGCCAGATTTCTCCTCTTTTGCATTTCCAAGCAAAATTCTGCTCTTTTCTGTGACCCTCCAGATATGCCTTCAGAATGAGGCTCCATAGCTGCATTCTCTTTTCCACAAGCATATAGGAATTGTGCAGATCAGCTCCTATGAGGTGCTTACTTACATTATTTTTAAATAAGTTTGTGAGGAGGAAAGGAAGTATGTCCTATATGAAAGGAAATAAAAAGTAGAAAGCATGACCTAAAAAGCTACAGATTGGCACATGAACTACCTTCATAAGTGTCGTAGTTCAGCCCCGATCGGACCAGACTACGCAGTCTCTCTCTCACTCCCCCCACCTTCCGAGAGAACAGGGAGACAAAATATAAGGAAAAACGGCTCGAGGTTTGAGATAAGGACAGGGAGAAATCCTTAAAGTTACCGTCATGGGCAAAACATGGGGAAAACTATTCATTTATTACTACAAACAGCAAGAGAATGAGACCGAAAACAAGATAACCTCCCCCCACCCCTCCCTCTTCCCAAGCTTAACATTATCTCTACTACCTTCCCCTCCTGAGCGGCACAGGGGGGAAGAGGGAATGGGGGTTGCGGTCAGTTCATCATACGTTGTTTCACGCCGCTTCTTCATGGTCGGGGGAAGAACTCCTCACATTCCTCCCCTGCTCCAGCGTGGGGTCCCTCCCATGGGCCACAGTCCTTTGTGGAACTGCTCCGGCGTGGGTGATCCATTATCTCTACTACCTTCCCCTCCTGAGCGGCACAGGGGGGAAGAGGGAATGGGGGTTGCGGTCAGTTCATCATACGTTGTTTCACGCCGCTTCTTCATGGTCGGGGGAAGAACTCCTCACATTCCTCCCCTGCTCCAGCGTGGGGTCCCTCCCACGGGCCACAGTCCTTTGTGGAACTGCTCCGGCGTGGGTGATCTCTTCCACGGAGTTCAGTCTCTCCAGAACAGCTGTCCCAGCGGGCCCTCCACGGGCCACAGCTGCCTTCAGGCATCCACCTCCCCCAGTACGGGGTCCTTCACGGGCTCCAAGTGGATCTCTGCTCCTCCGTGGACCTCCATGGGCTGCAGGGGGACAACCTGCTCCACCATGGTCGTCACCACAGGCTGCAGGGGAATCTTGGCCAGGAGCCACATTACTCCTCCCTCTCCTTCTGAACTGACCTTGGCGTCTGCAGCCGTTCCTCACAACAGGCTGGTAGATGTCTCTCAGGATCCTTTTTACATCTCATTCACTTCTCATCTCCTCTCCACTTCTTGCAGCCGGGCTGGACTGAGTCGGGCCCAGTCGGCTGCCTGGCGAGAGGCCAGAGGGTGAGGCCTGCAAGGCCCATGAGGCCTGCGCCTCCCCCTCTGCGCCTCTGCCCCTGCTCAGCTTCTTCACATCTTCTCGTCTCTCTCTCCTGTTTTCCCCTACTTAAATACATTATCGCAGAGGCGTTATCACGGGACATTCTGCTACCAATTGGCTCGGCGTTGGCCAGCAGCGGGTCCGCCCTAGGCCCGGCCGAGTCCACTGAACAAAGGGGAGCGACTTCTAGCAGTTTCCTACAGAAGCTACCACCTTAGGCCCCCCCTCACTAACAAAACGAGAACAATAAGTGACCAAAATATGGTCAGCTTCTTGGATGTGTCAGGCTACAACAAGCATTTGCTCGTACACCATAATTCCCAAAGCAAAGTAAGCGAGTTCTACTTCTTTTCTCTATTCAGTTCTGTACACGCTTTTGTTAGTAAAATGATATGTCCAACCAGTCACTCCAGCAGGATAGTTTACACACATACAGTGCCAACAAAGGAAAGGGAAGATCTGTTTTTCTCTGCAACTCCAGGGTCCTAAGTTTCCATAGAGTCCGTAAATAGTGAGTTTGTCACTTTTTGTCTTCTGGGTACTTGGAGCAGACAATTTTTTTTACTTCTTTTGTGCAAGAACTTATCTTATGACTGCTATTTAAGCTTAGATAAATGCTAGAAAATTATATCTCTTCTACTAAAAACATTCTTTACATCATTTGTACAAATCTTTTACTATAATTCTCTCTAATGTGGAGTTGTAATATGATGTTCTTCCATAGCTGAATTAAAGCTTTCTAGCTGATTCTTCAAATATTTCTTCTTTACTTACATTAGTGTAACTAAATACAATATAATGCAGATATACTCTCAAAAAATATTATGATGTTTGAATTATTTTTTTTTTTGTGTAGAAAACTGTTCAGTTTGTTTGCAAGTTGTCACACAAAACTATAAGCTGAATATCCGTGGGTGGAAACTTGAAGAGTGCAGCTCCAAGAATTATAGAATTAAAATATTTTGTGTTGAAAATCATTAATACAATATACCCTCATCTCATATTACACAGAAGAGTAGCTTAAAGACCTTTAAAAATATAAAACAGTTCTTAACACTTGTTAAAAGACTTAAACAACTGACCTGTTGTGCAAATAGTGTTACTCAAAGCTTCCTAAAAGTTCTCAATATAAATGAAGATTTAGATGTATGACGTTAGATATTGTTTTATTATTATCACTATGTTGATTATTTTAACAGTGACATATAACAGATAGTAGAAAACATTAACCCTCTATCTTAGAATTTCCTTAAACATTTCTAGTTGAGGAAGATTTTAGCTATCAGGCAGTCTTGAAGTGAACTTTCAACATTTTTATAACTCAGGGAAAGGCTTCACGTCAGATGTACATAAAACTGTTGACTAGAGCTTTCATTCAACAGTAAAACTGTTACAACTCTGATGATACCATAAAAATGTGAAGTATTTTATGAACACTTGTTATAAGCAAACAAGAAAATTATCTTTCTAATCAGGATCTTTGTTTTCCTCCAAATTCCTTAATTTAAATAAGAAATGACCGAGGTTTTGCAGCTTTTTGTTTCCCTATTCTTGTTTTATGATTTTGTTACTAGAAGTTTAGCATAGTCTAAGAGGAATCTTGAGATAATTATAATTTCTGTTCCGTACTTATATAAGTAAAAAGAAATTATTTGAGAATCAAGTAATTTTGTAATTACAGGGATTCACTCCCATGGAGGTATATATTTATGTCTATAAAATATAAATATAAATTTATTTGTAAATACATAGAAACATATATTTTAAATGCAGTATCATAATAATATTTCATACTTATTATAATCTTTGTATTTCAAATTCTAGGGGATACAGCTGGTTCTTGTGGTGATCCAGGTATCCCAGGTCATGGGTCTAGAGAAGAAAACAATTTTAAAATTAAAAGCACGGTACATTTCAGCTGTGATATTGGATATATCCTCCATGGCTCAGAAGAAAGAACATGTATGGCAAATGGAAGTTGGACAGGAAGACAACCTGAGTGCAAAGGTAAATCACAGAAGATCCAGTAATTTTTTAAACTATCTTGTTAAAAATGCTAATCAGAAAACCAATTTTACGTTGCCAGTTTTGTGTGGTAAATCGTATAAAGTATATTTTGAACTGATGATTATATTTTTCTTGAGTAAGTTGTTACACCAGAGCAATGGCTTGGCATCACATGACAAGTTTGAAATCAGTTCCTGGCACCCATGAAGTCGCGTGTGTTCAAAGTTTAGAAAAAAAAAAAAAAGTATAATGAACTTTATATGTGTTATCCAGTACAAAAACAAAAAAGAAGAAGAAATAGATAAGGCTACTAGAACTCTTTTTTTTTTTTTTCTGAAAGATTTTTCCCTTTAAAAAGCTCACATCACCTGATCTTTAATTACAACCATTAGACATCTGAATTTCAGAGAAAAGAGCTGAGTTTTAGAAATATGTACATCTCAGAATCTTGTTACATACACCTATGTCATCAATTATTGCCTTAAAAAATTAATTACTAATACTGTGGACATTATTATTATTTTTCAATAGAAAAGGAAATGCTGAAACAAGTTTATTTGGAAAAAATAATTCTAGAAATTTCAAGCTAGATGTGTTATTGTAAAAGAAAGCTGTAACAGGATATTTATGGAGTATCATTTATTACCTTAATTATCTTGATTCAAAAATAGGAAGTAATTCCCAACAGATTCTTCTTCAAAGTAAACCTTCCTGAAAAACAGAAAATAATTTCAGAACCTGTACTCTTAGTATCCACTTTATCACTGTTGACTACATTACCTGTATGAAATAGTAATCTCATTTTAAAAACTTATTTCACAAGCTGGTTTTGCAATATCCTTTCTGCTGAACGATTGCCATCCTGACACAACATAAATATATATGTGTGTGTGTGTTTGTATGTTGGTATCTGAAGGGATATGCTTAGCCAAACTGAACTTTCTGCTGTTCTTCTTTGATTCTGTCTGTTACAGAAGTGAATTATCCCTTTTACATTTTAAGATATTTTGGTGTTATTTCTGCCCCTGAAAATCTCTTGAAATTATTAATTTGGTTCACAGATACATACATAGATGTCTGTAATGCATACTCAACTATATTGTTCTAGTTTAGGTCATATAAATTAGATGAATATATATAAAACCACGTAAGAAATACACATTTAAATTTCAAAGTTGGGCGTTGAAGAACTGGGAAACATCAGGCTTATGCTTGTCTCTGAAATAATAGTTTGATTCTATCTTGTGCTTTGAATTAGGTAGGAAATGTGCTTTGGTGATGTTATAAATACATACGTGCTATAGAGTCAAATTAAATCTACAGTAATAATTCCAGATCAGGCATTTTCTTGTAATAGGGAGTTTGTCTTTGCAGTTAAACTAGCTTTCCTTATTGCAGATTTAAATTTTAAATTTGTAGGCTGTGTATCTTTACATACAAAAGGTTAAAAACAAATAATTCATGCAAACCACTATCTACTGTACAGCATGACTTATCAGTAGGTAATGAAACTTACATTTTTTTAGGACAGCAGCACGGATTTCTACACTTCTCGCAGTAGGATCATCTTTAGACATTATTATTTCATAAATTATCCTTACGACATTTTGAAAATATTTAACATTTTGCTTTATAGCTGTGCAGTGTGGTAATCCGGGAACAACTGCTAATGGAAAAGTATTTCGAATTGATGGGACTACATTCTCTAATTCAGTAATTTATTCATGCATGGAAGGATACATACTTTCTGGATCATCTGTAAGACAATGCACTGCCAATGGAACATGGTCTGGATTATTGCCAAACTGCACAAGTAAGACATATCTTTAATGAAGAGTCTTTGTTTTCCTCTCCTCTGAAAGACAGTAAAGTAAAATACAGAAGTTGATTGCAAGTAAATCAAGCCTTCAGTTCTTTCTTGCACTACTTCATGCATAATTTTGTATATGAAATACTTTTTAAAAATACATTTCTATGAGAAAATGGATAATATTATTTTTTTTAAAAGACAGATGTGATATAGTACAATATGTAGACTGCTGTTACAGGTTAAGGGACTTGTATGGTTACATGAGCTACCTGCTTTAATTCTTTCCTAGTATATTTTTTTAATCTTGTTTATGTTTTGTGGTATGTCATATTCAGACATTATTCCTTTAATTGCATTTCTTAATCATGAAAACTTAACAGTATAATATTTGATGTTTGGGCAGAAAAAAAAACCAACCTTGAAATGAACTCTTGAGAATTCTTTTTGTAGTGACTGTGAGGTCAAAACTGTTGTCCTGCTCTCAGATAACATCTGTTTGGCCTGATCATTAAACTTATACTTGCTTTGGTTACTCAGCTAACAGAAGATATTTCAGCTTCTCTCACATTCATAATACACATTTTGCAACTGTATATTTTCAAACCCGTCTCTTCCTGCTTGATTACATGTCCTGGTTCATCTTTTAGCAACAATTACGAAAATTTTACATTTATGTGACACATGAGACTGCCTATCATTTTGAGGAAACATATCCTCATCAGAGGTATAGCAAACTGCTGCTTAAATTTTGAACTAGTATGTTCGTTTTCCTGGTGTTCACTACTTTATACACTTATAGCAACCCAGTAGAGGCCAAAAGTAAGATGATAAACAAAACTTCTCTTTCTGGTGTTATTTTTAAGTCCATCTTTAGTGGTAAGCATATGAACAACTGCTTTTGCAGTCACAAAACCTGTGAGAGAGCCCTGTGGTTTTGTTTATTTATTATTTTCCAAGTTATAATGAGAACCAGATTAATTGTACCAAGGATAAAGGTCTTTTGTGATGGTAGCTGCATCTATATTTTTTTTCTTGTATTATAGAATGACATTTGGCTGACGTATGTGCTAGAATAGTCTTCTCAAAAAACACTATGCAGGTAGAAACTTGGTAATTTTGCTTAAATCCTGGAAAAATGTCGTAACAGAGAATGTATCTTAATAAAACAAAGAAGGACATTGTGAAGATTATATGTAATAGAAAAAAATATTATTGATTTGATTAGTATAGAAGTATTTTAACTTTGTTACACAGTACGTTTATTGACATTCCTAATACACAGTTCTCTCCTTGTTATGATTACATATCTTAAAAGTATATCTCCTTAGGTGTTTTTTCTAGTCGTAATGTTATTTAGGGTTTTTTAGATATCCCCTGAAGTGGTCAAAATATGAAAATAATGGTTGAATGAAAATCTTACCAAAAAAGATATGAACTCTGAGAATCTCAACCTGACTCATTTCTGCCTTTTTTGGTCATTGCTGACTATTAACTAATTCCTAAAGGGAGGCATAACCACTACTAGGTGCTACAACTTGTGTCTGAGCTGAAACAGGTACTAGCAGCAGCTCTAAAATACCCAGAAATGGAGAGGCATTTTATAGTATCACAGAATGGCTGAGGTCAGAAGTCACCTCTGGAGATTACCTAGTCCAACTCATCTGCTCATGAAAACATTAGCTAGGACAGGTTACTCAGAGCTGTGTGCAATCTGTGTCCCTTTCTACGGAGCTTTAATTCTTTAGTTCTTTAATTATTTTGTTCCCTAGCACATCTAAATATAAAATAAAAATATATTAAATGTTGTCATATTTAACCTGCTATGTTCTCTTTTACGACAATATATCGATTTTAAATTGCTAACAGATAATTAACAAGTGTTAATGGACAATATTAGATAAATAGCTAGTTAGCAGACCAATGTTAAAGTGTCAGTAGCAGGAAAGGCTACAATCATTACAGTAACAGTAAAGGTGGAAGTAGCTGAAAGTTTTTATTAATGACCGAAAGAAAGAAATGGAATTGTAAGGGAGGTGACTGAAAAAGGTGAGAAAATTACTTTAGTGAGATTTAAATAAACAACAAAAATAGTTTTCCACAGTATAAAATAAATGAGTAGTTTGTGGAGCTACTTGATCATATGGAAGCAGTTGGAAGACAAGGACAGAGGGTGGAACGAAACCCTCACAATCCAGAAGGAAGCAGTTAATGACCTGCTACACCAGCTGGACATGTACAGGTCTATGGGGCCAGATAGGATCCACCCGAGAGTACTGAGTTAGCTGACAGAGGAGCTTGCCAAACCACTGTCCATCGTCTATCAGCAGTCCTGGTTAACAGGGGAGGTTCCAGATGACTGGAGCCTTGCCAATGTGATGCTTATCTACAAGAAGGGCCAAAAGGAGATTCCAGGGAACTACAGATCTATCAGCCTGACCTCAGTGCTGGGGAAGATTATGGAGTGGTTCATCTTGAGTGCGCTCACCATGCATGTGCAGGACAACCAGAGGATCAGGCCCAGCCAGCATGGGTTCATGAAGGGCAGGTCCTGCTTGACCAACCTGATCTCCTTCTACGACCAGGTGACCCGCCTCAGAGATGACAGGAAGGCTGTGGATGTTATCTACCTGGACTTTAGCAAAGCCTTTGATACTGTCTCCCACAGCAATTTTCTAGAGAAACTGGTGGCTCATGGCTTGGACAGGTGTACTCTGTGATGGGTTAAAAACTGGCTGGATGGTTGAGCCCAGAGAGTTATGGTGAATGGAGTTAAATCCAGTTGGCAGCCAGTCACAAGCGGTGTTCCCCAGGGCTCAGTACTGGGGCCAGTTCTGTTTAATATCTTTGTCAATGATCTGGATGAGGGGATTGAGTGCACCCTCAGTAAGTTTGCAGATGACACCAAACTGGGTGGGAGTGTCAATCTGCTTGAGGGTAGGAAGGCACTACAGAGGTATCTGGACAGGCTGGATTGATGAGCCAAGGTGAGTTGTATGAGGTTCAGCAGGGCCAAGTGTCGGGTCCTGAACCTGGGTCAAAACAGCCCTATGCAACACTACAGGCTTGGGGAAGAGTGGCTGGAAAGCTGCCTGGCAGAAAGGGGCCCAGGGGTGCTGCCTAACAGCCAGCTGAACATGAGTTAGCAGTGTGCCCAGGTGGCCAAGAAGGCCAACAGCATTCTGGCTTGTATCAGGAACAATGTGGCCAGCAGGAGTAGGGAAGTGATTGTGCCCCTGTACTCAACACTAGTGAGGCTGCACCTTGAATACTGTGTTCAGTTTTGGGTCCCTCGGTACAAGAAGGATGTCTCCAAGTTGCTGGAGCATGTCCAGAGAAGTGCAATGAAACTAGTGAAGAATATGGAACACAGGTCTTCTGAGGAGCAGCTGAGGGTACTGGGATTGTTTAGTCTGGAGAAGAGGAGGTTGAGGGGAGACCTTATTGCTCTTTACAACTACCTGAAAGGAGGTTGTAGGGAGGTGGGTGTTGGTCTCTTTTCCCAAGTAACTTGTGATAGGACGAGAGGAAATGGCCTCAGGTTGTGGCAGGGGAGGTTTATATTGGATATTAGGAAACACTGATTTACTGAAAGAGTGATCAGGCACTGGAACAGGCTGCCTAAGGAAGTGATAGAGTCACCATCCCTGGAGCTGTTCAAAGAATGTGTACATGTTGCACTCCAGGACATGATTTAGTAGGCATGGTGGTGTTGCGTTGACAGTAGTACTTAATGATCTTGGAGGTGTATTCCAACCTTAAGATTCTATGATTCTGTGATATATGATGTATGATGTTTGCATGTTCTTAAATGCGTAATGCAATGTTTTGAAATTTTCTTCATACAGGAAAATCTAAAGAGGTGAAACAAAGATTAGGGAAAAAAAAAGAATATGTTGTAATCCAGTCAAAACAATAGTATACCTGTAAAAATAGTAAGGATTTTTTTAGTTGAATTTGCAACATTAAGAATAGTAAATGTAACATGTCAAATAAAGAAAGGTAGAATTTGAATATATTTGAATATACTCATGTAACTATAATAAACAGTTCTGTCTTTCACAGCTGTATATTTATTTTTAAGAATGACAAAGAAAAATCTATATCTTTTTAAGTTTTTAGGAAAAAAAAATAAAATTACTGTGTTACTAGGTAAAATAGTAAATAGAACTGATCTCCAATTTTCTTTATCACTACACTAGCTTCCTTTAGACTAACCTTGATAACTCTGTGGTATGTTTTATAGCCCTTTCTGTATCCTAGGCAGCAATTGTGTGTGAGGTTTGTTTTTTTTTTTTTTTAAGATTTGATGCATGAAACTGCTCACTCGGACTATGAACAACTATAGAGCAGGCATGCTGTGTACCTCGGTTTCTCAGTTCTCCTATTGCTTGGTTCAAAGGACCTAGTTCAGAATACACTACAAACTTATCCATTTTAACATTTTTCTCAAATTATAATGTTGATCATTATTGAAAATTATAAAGAATCATAATTAGTTATTAACTCTTTATGAATATTTAATCTCATTAAGAGATTAAATTATGTCCTGACACTAGAAGACACAAGAGGTTTTACAACCATTCCCAGTCACTAAAGTACTGTAGGCCTAATTTTGTCATAAGCCATGGCCTGTGTCTGGGAATTGATCCGAACATTCTCATCTGAACATTCTAATCTCTTTATGTACATAGTAATCATGTGAGTGTTTACAAAGTGGGAGTTTTTCAGAGACGTATATCTTAAATTTTCCAAACTGTGTTTCATTTCAGGATGTACCCATGGAAAAATAAACTAAACAGTAGATATCTACTTCTTTAATAATGAAGTTCTGAACTGATTTGAGGGTATTAAAGGGTGATAGTAATATATGGATTATTTCTTGCTTTCTAAAAATTTTGTAATCTTGAAACTTTACTGATCAAAATCGTACAGTCCATTACTTCCACTGTTGAACAGATGTATTGATGTTCTCCAAATGTAACTCTTATACAGTTCCACATGTTGTGTCTGGCAACTAATTCAGATGACACGTGTTTGTCTTCTCTTGATGGAAATAAGATTTATGATACTTTTTCCTTTTCCTTTTTTCCCCAGTAAATTCCTAGTTTTTCCCTATGACTTTCCCCTCACATATAAATTAATCACATTTAGGTTTTAAAAACTGTTCCTCAACTGTTTACTTGCAGTTATCAGTTGTGGAGATCCAGGAGTCCCAGCCAATGGCATGAGATACGGTGATGATTATGTGGTTGGACAAAATGTTACTTATATGTGCCAACCTGGTTATACAATGGAATCAAATAGCTCTTTAATTCGCACCTGTACTAGCAATGGCACATGGAGTGGAGTAATCCCAACATGCAAAGGTACAACATGTATTTTGATTGTCAACTATTTCTTCTATGGCATTTACATCCACTGTTTATTGTAATGATTCAGCCAAAAATTTCAATAGAAATCAAAACTTACTGTGAGTATGAATACACTGAATTGATTTTTTTTTTTTGGCTATGAGAGTGGTGACTTCATCCTTTACTTCTTTTCCCTTTTATTTTTCATACCAGCACATTATGTTGAACAGCTTTTTGTAGCTTTATAGAACATGTTATTACTTTATGGCTAAACTGAATAAGCTAGTATGAAATGATGGTTTAGATTTGTTTGTTTGTTTGTTAAGGTTAACATGTCATACCGAAAATGACCGTATGTATGTCCCTATAAGCATGTGATATACACCTTTGGGAAAAGTCAGCATATTTACGACTGAAATTTGGCAAAGGCAAATTGTTCTGGGTTATGCTATCCATAATGCTAAGATTTTTCTCTGATCCCTCCTTCATTAGACATGCACCTTTGAGCATCGCTGTGCTATACTGACACACTCAGAAAAAAAGACTAAATCCTTCTAGGAAATTTCCTAATAAACATTTTTCTGCTTCATGTTGTTTTCTCTACTGTGGAAACTGAAAGGAGTAATCTCAAGATCTTCCTTTTCTCTCTTTTACTAATTACATTCCTTAATTTTCTGTTTTACTGGCATTTTTTAATGCTCTCTATTGAGATTTAAACAGAAAAAAATCTGAATGTTATGAAAGATCGCCTTATCTGTGTCATCAAAAAAATTTTCTCTGAGAAACTTACTTACTAAACTCTAAAGCCTCTTCTCTCTAGAGTAATTTTTCTCCCTCTTCTTGATATCACAGCTGTAGGAAGCGGCATTACCATTTCGGTGTTTTCTTTCTGGGTTCATCCTAAGAATGTCTGATCTCTAATCTTTGAAAACTTAGTCAACTAAGTTTGTATTTACTTTTTTCTGATCCATCTTCCTTCAGTTGTGTTTTCAGGAAGTACAGTTACATACTTGGTCAAGAGTTCTGATGTTCCTCCCCTGAATTCATTCATCAAAAGAGAGCAAATAATTTCAGATCTTCACGCCATTTGCAATTATTTTCCTTGCTGGGTACAATTCTTGTATTATCTTACCAAGTCCAATTTAATTCTAATTCACCTTTGATAATGTCAGTTTTTAAAGTTGTTTTCCTAACATATTCTTGAGGATGTCAGACGTGAAGATCCTCTTAACGATTCACTTTTTTTTTTTTCTCTTTATTGTGCTTGTAGCCAGCCTCAGATTGAATTACAAAACTGATTTTAAGAACGTAAGAATGATCATACTGGTCATACTGACCGAGAGTCTTTCTGTCTCTAAGAATGGCTGTAAGTGAACAGCTAGAAGATCGTAAGACAGAACTAGTATCTATGATATAATCCCCCAGCCCCAAGTTCTTAAGGACTACAGGGCACCTAACTAGGAGCAGGATGTCTAACTCTGATTTGATTCAAACAGAACCATACAAAGAAAGAGTTAGATTGTCAATTTTGCCTTTGAGGTTTAGAGGCTTTCTGGTTTTAGGACACATATATTTATGACTTGTATAAAGATTAAATAATAATCACATGCAGAAACTCTAGAGTTCTTAGAATTTTGTCCTACACCACACAGGTTTGTGTGACTGCACTAGGTAAGTTAATAACCTCCATTTCTTTGACTATGTAATTAAAAGAAATATATAATATACAGTAGTGTGTTTGAAATTTATAACAGTTAGTTCTTACTGTCAAGAGGAAGTGCCAGGATCCTCTGGTACCATTTAGTTAAAACAATTGGAAAATGAACTGGGCAGAAAACGGATGCCTAGTTGTCACAGTGCCATTGGAATAGGAGATATAAATAATTATCTGGCTTTGCCTCATTGGAAAAGGGTGCATGTTCATCTGAGACTAAATATTCAACTATTCAAGCACTGTGTTTTCTTCAGACTTGCATTTGTAATATACATTCAGCTCTTAAACTGAGAAATGTTGCTTTACATATTTCTGGTTAAAACTCTGACTAAAATGTTTAGAGAGGTATGCTACCTGTCTCTGTTGCTGGGTGTTTTGTTTTGGTTTTTTTTTTTTTTCACCCCCAAATTCTGATATTACATCTGTTTTCATACTACTTCTTCTCTCTTCTTTCCTAAATATTGACCAGTATTTCTTCCTTTATTATCTTTTAACTTTCTCAGAAGTTAAAAGATACAGATCTTTTTAAAAGGACTAGTCATTAAGTTCTTGGAGAATGCAGACAAACTTTTGCTGCTTGGAGTACTTATTTTGACTTGCTTTTATTAAAGCACCATTAAAGTGTGGCAAAACCTATCATGTCCTTTTTTGGGGCTGTATGGTTGGTGTTTTTTTTCACACGATGAACCAGAGGAAGAGAAACAGAAAGTATAAAAAATAAGGCCTTAAAATTTAGATTTGATTTACTGGTTGACAAAATATTATTTGATAATGGTACTACTTTAATCTAGTATTCTCAAACAGCCATGAATGATGCTCCAGAGCATCTTTGTGGTGTAAATAGTAGAGATTCTCTCACTGAAGTGTTTAATAAGAATGGAGAAATGGTATGTGGTTAACCTTCTGCAGATCACATTCAAATATGCAGTACTCGTGATCTAGTGCCTCTGACTTCTTTCGAGCTTGCAAGATGACAGGTCTCTAAACATAAGTTTAAAGGTTATGAGTGCAGCTTTTCATTTCCTCCGTTCTTGTGACCTGTGTGTTCTCTGCTTTATTTTTAGTCACTTCTCATTTACCCCTACTGTCTCTGCTAAAGTAAATCATACTGGTTTAATTTGCTTTCTTTGTCTTTTGATAGCACAGTTTCTTCCAATTTTTCTTTTTTATCCCTTTTCTCTTTCTCATTCATTCTAGTAACTTTTGCCTAAATGTCCCCCTTTCTCTTATTGATTCAGGTTTTTTTTTTTTTCATTGAATTTATTTTATACCCTTTTTCCTTCAGTTCTCAATTAGCAATTGTCTGTTACTACCCCATTATCCAGCAAATTGCACTTTTATCTTCATCACTACTGTTGTCTCTGTTTATTTCTACTGGCCTCCTGTGGTGTTTTTCAGTCCTCTTTCCTACAACTGAGTAGAAGATGCTTTTACTTTTTCCTAGGAGGCCTCGAAATTAGAAACTATGTTGAAATACTTCTTGTTATCCTTCTTAGATGTAGCAGCACTGTCAGTTTCAAGAGGTTGCAAATCCTTAAATTTTCACCCTGTAGCTAGAAGCAATGCTTTTTGTTGAGGAGCTATTCATGAAGCAAATATAAACCGAACTGTGGTACTTAGAAATAGACTTTCAGGTCATATTTTGGAGCAGTCATCCTGGAATTTCATCTCTGGGCATTAATATCTTTCAAAAGCCTAAGCTGGTTAACAGGAAGAAAGTATTTGACTATTATAATGGTAACTAAATATAATTGTACTCTATCTTGTCTAAACAGACAAAAAAATAATTTTGTAGTATACTACCAGACATATCTTAAACATTGCACACTTCATAGTCTTCGAACTGATTTTTAGGTAGTCTTCTGTTTGATTAGACAGAGCATTGTGTTTTATTTAAGACAGTTCTCCAGTCAGCCACTGTCTCCTAAATGGAGGAAACCAGAAGTACTAACTTCAGGAAGTGTGACAAGAATACAGTGAGGAAGATAGCATGTCCTGACTGTATTGTCCTCTAAAAAAGGTGACATTAACACATATGGTTCTTCTAGTAATTGTGTACACTGGGAATATTTACAGTAACTGAGCCTAATTTTTTTAAATATTATTGCAGCTGTTACCTGCCCAACTCCTCCGCAGATCTCTAACGGAAGATTGGAAGGAACAAACCTGGACTGGGGATTTAGCATTAGCTATGTCTGCTCTTCAGGATATGAACTCTCCTTTCCCGCTGTTTTGACTTGCGTTGGGAATGGAACGTGGAGTGGTGAAGTACCTCAGTGCTTGCGTATGTATTCACTTTATGGTCTTGTATCTCTTTATTCAACTATAATGTTTTTTATCACTTCAAAGTTTTGTTTTTTTTTTTTTTTAATCCCCAGCAGTGGCTTACTCCATTTCAAATCTGGGACAAATACAGTCCTTCTATATTTTCCAAAATTGTAACATAATTTGTAGATTGAGGAAGACATAGGAATACCTGTAAATCCTTTGTGAGCATATAGGGAGCCTTAAAAACAAACATAAAAAAAATAATGCACTCAATATGTACCAAATGATCCAAGGCAAAACAAGATTACAAGGTGCTGTCTTGTTTTCAGATCCAGTTACACACAGAATAGGGGAATTTTCATTATAATCTCTTTTATTTGCTTATTACTCATGCTAAACTTTGTCTGATGTCACAGAGAGTTTTTTCTGTCATTAATGTTGACTAGGTCCCAGGGTAATTCCTTGACAATTGTCTGTTTTTCCCCCTAGACTAAATTGGGTTATATGTTTTATGCAGTACCTTTTGTTAACCTGAAAATTATAAAATTGATGGAGTTTTATATTGCTACAAATTTAATTACAATAACAATTGTGGCTTTTTCTTTAGATTGGTGTCATTCCACTCATTATGTAAAAAAATCTTTTTAAAGAATTGACTGTGATGCTTCTGAGAGATATTCAATTAATTGCACTGAAGAATGAGGTTCTGCAGTTATTTATAGAATAGCTATACCACTGAAACTTTGTAATGTTCTTGAGCAAAGAGTCTAACTGCAAGAGGATAATTTCATCTTCATGGCTTTACAGTTTCTGAAGTTTAATTCTAGCTTGCCAAGTAGCTTAGCTTGCCAGGTAGCTTGCTAAATGTTGAAAAAATGCAACTCCACGTTCTTTTACAATTTTTTGCATTCATTATCTCTCCCTTTCAAAACTTATCTGTTTTGGCTATATTGTGCTGCTATGAAAGTGTGTCATATAGATGATCTTCTCTTTTCATTTTTCCTAATGATATTCTCATGTCATCAACAGTTGCTTAGAGGTGCTGAAACTATATATGTCAGAGCTGGAATGTGGTGAAAGGCATTGTTTCTGAAAGAAAAAATAATTATTGGTTGTTCAAGTTCTCTACATGGAGCTCTTCTAGAGTCCACTATATTACAAACATCGAAGACCTTGAAAAATTATTTTTGTAATTTGTTCTTGATTGAAATATTGTGTCCTTACATTCATTTTTTGCATACCACAAGCTATTTGACATCTTCAAGGTTGGAATACTGAGTATTTCAACATGCTCTGAAAAATGGGCTCCACCTTTAAACTTTTTAAAAGGTATAGTTAGCACAGAATGCAGCTGCCTGGGAATTAAAGGCTATATCATGCAGAGATTACATTAACTGAATGTTGTTGATGTGCAATGGTTACCCATTGGCTTACAAGAGAAATCAGTTGGCAGTCAGTGCTTGTCAAAGAGCTTAAACTAGCTGCCATCTGGCAGAAAAGAGAGGGAGCTAGTGAAAGTCATTCTCAGTGAACAATCTTTAAGCAGTTCTTGACATCAGAAATTTAGTTCCCAGCTTGGTTCCGTAGAGCCTGTAGCTGAAGATATGCAAGGTGTAGTTATAACGTGGAATAATTATTCAGAATGGAATATAGTAATGTCTTTGAGTATTTGTCATCTATGACCTAATAAATGTGTCTGCTTAATTATTAATGTAGTAATTTGAGTAAAGGACTGCTATTTTTATAAGCTTAGCAATAGATGGAAAAAAAAATATAAGCCTATGCCTGAAAATTCCTAACTACAGATACAACTTGCTGTTAATCAAATGTCTTTGAAGAATGAGACTAGCCTCACAGTCCTGTCTCTGTTAAAGGCCCTTGGAGTTCTTAGGAAAATATTTCCATCGGGAGTAGGAGCACACAGAGGTTTCAGTTTGCTGCAACTTTTGTTTGTTCTGTAGTTCCACATCCAATATGCGAGGAAAACTGCTGTGTTTTACCATGGTGCCTGGTCTCAATGGTTACCTATATAGAAGGCAAACATTCCATAGCTATTTGATGATTAGGTAAAGTTGACTGACAACTAAGTGGTGGAGTTTACTTAGTTTTATAAAAAAATAATAAACTCACAAACCCTTTATTTTTTAATGTGGGCATCTTTTTTGCTTCAGAGTGCTTGCTACTTTGTTGATTCAAAGAACTGTCCAGGAGATGATTTCAAGCCTCTGTGTTAAAAATGTGTGTTTCATATATTTTCAAATTAAGATTTCCACAGAAATTTCTAATGAAAACATAAATTATAGCCATAATTAGACAATGCAGTTCACTGTGTGGCACTGTCCCTAATTCATAGATATTTTCAGAATTTGGCCTATAATTCTGCAGACAGTCCCATTTCACTTAAAGCTATTAAATTGTATACATTTCTGGTATGTATAGGTTAAGCTCTTTTTCTTCAACAACACATATGTGCATGGATTTCCCCAACAGTCAGTGTCTGCAGTAAGAGGTAGAGGACAGGAGCATTTCATATAAGTGAATCCTTTGGAAACCTTACGGCATAGGTGACAAAGAGAGATATTAGAAATGTATTTTGAAGATGACTGTTTAAGAGATATGTAAATTTTGTTTATAGAATAGAAAAATGGAGCAGAAAATTCCACTCTCTGTACAACATGCCTTTTTAGAAATATGTCATTGCACACATCTGAGCTAGTGTTTTATATTTTGTGTGTATTACAGCATTTTCTGTTTGATATGAAGTTAGACTCTACAATATTGGTATTCATGGTGTGTCAGGAAATAATATAGCCCGATGGCACAGGGTTAACCATAGATGATTACTTTCCCTGAATCAGTTATTCAAAATCCAGCTTCTGACAATAATCAGTACGTTATACTGCAGAAGGCCAGTAAACTTGCCAGCAGTGCATTTACTCAGTTGTGCTATGCTACAGACAAAAAGAATCTTTAGGAAATAGGTATAAAGTAAAAAGATCAATTTAGGAATATGTTTTTATCAGTCAAATTTATCCTGCAAAATAACAGCCTATTACTATTTGAGTCTTAGATTGCTACTGAAATTTCTTTACTGTGATGTGTTGTTTTGTTGGGTTTTTTTTTATGTTAGCTGTACTAACTTTCAAGTGTTGTACTTCCACACATACCAAATCTTGTCTTTCAGTGAAGGATGAGAAAATATGAGTTTATGATTCCTAAAACTTGTCTGAAAAATCCTTTAATCAAAAAAAACTGTTGAGCATTGAGTAGGTGGCAGAAAGCAGGACAGGAGGGAGATTAATGTAAAGGTTTGGTACACTTTCTGATTGGTCTGTGAAGGAGGACTTGCAGATTGATGTGGTTTGGGGTAGAGGTGGATCGTGGATATTTGGGCCTTAATAAAATAAGTTGTGTAACTTTGAGTGCCAACATCAAGCTACTGACCAAGCCCATTTTGAATAACAAGCAAAACTACTGCAAACTGAAACAGACTAAAGATTGACTATCTAATCTATTTTTGAATTCCCATTAAATGTTTCTGTATTTAGCCTGTGTTCAACAAGATAAGTATATAATTTGGTGTAACTACTTGATTGAGTTCAGGTAAGTGTTATTGTTGTGTATTTTAATAAATGACATGTTCTATTTCTATAATGTTTTTTCTCTCAGCAAAGTTTTGTGGTGACCCTGGAGTACCTGCTCAAGGGAAAAGAGAAGGCAAAAGCTTCATCTATCAGTCAGAAGTCTCTTTCAGCTGCCATCCTCCTTTTATTTTGGTTGGCTCCAGCACCAGAATTTGCCAAGCAGATGGCACATGGAGTGGTTCTTCTCCTCGATGTATAGGTAAGATTACACTCATTACTGAAATTTCTTGAAATGCTTATTATTTCTTTTCCTGCCAAGTCAATCTAGGAGTTTTCAGTTATTTTGAATTATACTGGTGTTATTCTATACTCTCTAAGAATCAAGTAACTTTATTTTTGTTTATTTCATTGCCTTATTGCATGTTGTTGAACAAGTTTAACTTTGTGATACATTAATGTATTTCATTAAAGTACTGTAATTTGTTTTGTCTTTATTGTATTTTTTTTTAAGAACCTACTCGCACAGCATGTGAAAATCCAGGAGTCCCAAGGCACGGGTCACAAAATAACACATTTGGCTATCAGGTAGACTATACTGTTTTTTATTAACTTACATATGAAAATATTTTTACACTACCTCAAAGTCTAGAAACTTCTGATTGTAGGTCTAGAAACTGCTCATGCCTTGTAAGATCTGGTTGCTGGAGTGTTGCTGTGTTTCCTTATTTCCAGCTGTTGAATTACATTGACCTTGTGTTCCTGTTAGCAGTGTGCTACGTGAAACTGGTGATCAAGTTCTGCTTGTTTTCACCTTGAAGAAGTTCAGTATCTCCCCACCAGTGTATAAGTGTTTCCTACTGTTTATCAAGTAGCCTTTTTCTCCTTAAAACTGTGTATACTGTGTGCCAAAACAATGTTTTGTTTTTTTTTTCCTGAGAGAAATTCTGCTGCTACATTTAGAAATTATGTGACCACAAGTTAATCGTAGAGCCATGGAGGTTGGCAGGCACCTTTGGAAAGTTTCTAGTTTAATCCTCCTTCTGCAGGCAAGGTCAGCTAGAGCAGGTTCATCAGGGCTGTGTTTAGGTGGTTTTGAATATTTTCAGGGGTGGAGGCTACACAGCCTCTCTGGGCAGCCTGTTCCAAGCTGATCACCCTTACAGTGAAAATACTTTTTCCTATTTTTAAATGGAATTTCCTATGTTTTATTTTGTGCATATTGCCTCTTGTCCTGTTACTGAACACCATTGAAAAAAAGTCTGACTCTGTCACCCTTCCTGCCCCCAGTAAGTTTTAATACACATTGATAAGATTCTCTTTGAGCCAGTAATTTTGCAGGCTGGATAATCCCAGCTCTTTCAAGCACTCCTTGTATGTTAGATGCTCTAGTCCCTTAATCACCTTTGTAGCCCATCAGTGGAATCAGTGAAGTATGTCCCTATCTTGCACTGGCAAGCACAGCACTGGACCCAGCATCCACTTGTATCTCACTAGTGCTAAGCAGAGGAAGAATCATCTCCCTCAACCAGCTGATAGTGCTCCACCTGATGCAGCCCAGGAAGGTGTTGACTGCTTTTTCTACAAGGATATGTTGTGGCAAATGATGTTTGCACATGCTTCTGTTGGAAACAGAATTGTGAAATTGAAAATAATTTCTGAATTTCATTAGTGAGACTTTTCATGGATGAATGGTGTACGGATGCAAAAATGTGCCCTTTAATTTGCTGGGAATCTCATAAGGTAGCTACAAACAAACTAAGAAAAAGTCTAAACTATCCCACTACATTTGTGTTTGAGTGTCAGGGCTGCAAGCTCCGGACACGTGAAGAAGACTAGGCAGAGGAGTAAACTAGCAGCTCCCTGGTTGTATGTGGTACCTGTCCAGTAGCAGGAGTTAAATAAAAACTGCAAATTACCAGAAATGCAAGAAAGGACTGATTGAAATTTGAACAGATTTACAACATGAAATTAGTTTTTAAAAGCAAAGATTATAGCTAAAGACTTTTCAAAGTTTCATGGCCAAAAATGCATTTGGTTTGTCATTTTAGTGGCCTTCATGCACTTCTTCTTCTGCTTAATTATTGTTTTAGCAATCTCTGGGTTTTCAGACTGTGCTAGATCACAATCATATGCAAGTGTTAATATAATTATATCAGTTTTCTCCAGGGAATGGAGTGCTGTTTCATGCCAAGACAGAATATGCAGGGGCAGTCCTTGCACTAACTTCAGTTTGGTATAATGCAATATTATGCTAAAGGGCAACTCTTTGTTCAGCTATGTAAGAAACACATCATTGCAACAACCGTTTTCCACAATTTTGTCAGTTTCTCTGGTATATTAATGAGCTTTCTATCACTGAAGAAGCTAACGCAGACTTTTTCATTTTTGGTGTAGTTATTGTAGTTGTGAATGAAAGCATCACTCATAGGTAGCATGAAATTATCAAAATACCAGGAAAAATGTCAACTGATAAATAATTTATAAAAGAAGTGTGGGTACTGGCAGAATTTACAACCTTGATCCCACAGTCATAAGGTTAGTGCCTATCAAATTTAAACTATTTGAACTATAGTCTTCTTACCTAGCCAGCAACTTATCCTCACACTCATGTAGCTAATTTGGTTTTATATAGTAACTAATTGTCTGCATGCAACTTCTAGTTACTCTAAATATGATTGCTTAGTTAATACAGAACAGGGTAGGAGTATCATTCATATGGATGAAGCTGAGTTTAGCTCTTTATTGCGTGGAAAAGACAGTGAAAATGATCGGTTCTAGACAAGTTATTATATGTAGATCCTAGAAGGAAATATTACATTACCATATATTCAGTAATGTTATGACTCATTTAAACCACAAACATATTGTAAATGAATTTATATTATGCTATAATTAACTTCCTGTATGAATGAGATAATTATGACTTCTGTTTCCAACCATAGCAGAAAGTTAAAGAATAATTCTAGACTATACCAAAATAATGAAGATGAAATGGCTTTGATTTCCTTTTATCTGGTAGACTTTTCTCTACCATTTTAAACAAAAGCTTGTGCAAAAATAGGCAAAATGTTTTGCAGTTGGCAAATGCATAACAAGGAGTTGTTGCTGTTGAATATATAAGATGATTTTCTGACTCTAATCTAGTGTGGAGTTTTTTTCTCCTTTGGGGGTTTGTTATGGTTTTTTGTTTGGTGGGGTTTTTTTTGTGTGGTTTGGTTTGGTTTGGTTTTATAACTCTCTTAAATACTTCACATTTACACTAATATTAATAGGGTCACCTAAGTGATTTAATTGTTAAGTTTTAAATTTACATCTCTGTCTCATTAAAAAAAAAAAAAAAATCAAGCTATAGCCAGACAGCAGAATTCAAGTCTTCACATGTGGAGTTCTATTTTAAGTGCTTTTTGACAAATGACAATAACTTCTCTTTTACCTGACTGTATCACTGACAGTCACTTTCCTTTCGACAATACTAATGTCAAGTCATGACCTTCCAAAGCACTAGTTTTTTGTTCTTGTTGTTTCTCCCAGTCTTGATTATCTGTTTTCCTGTCTCACTGATTGCATTGAAAGTTCAGGCGTATACAACATAATTCCAGGCTTGACTGAAAGGTGTATTGAAACCTGAGCTTCTGGAACCTACACTAACAAAAGCACAAATATCACCACCTCACATTTGAATGGTGTTTCAACTGTTAAATATGAGCTTTGTAACAAAGAGGTAACAGAATTTTGCATGGATTTTATTGTTCAGTATTGGATTCAGCAGACAGAAGCAGGTCAGGTTCTTGTGTGTTCAAATAATATAAAAACGTCAGTTTAGTGCTACTTGAATATCAGACACGGCATGTAAATAAGTAGCATCACCTGCTTTAATTGTTTTTAATATGTACTTCTAGGATGTTTACCTTTCAACTGAGTATTTTTGATTTGACAGATCTACCATAACAGTGCATTACAATGAAGACAAAGTGTCTCTAGAACTTAGTGAATACTGACTTCATCTGTAATCTGGAAAATAAATTGCTCCTTGGAAAGAAACTGCAGTTTTGCAAGATTTCTTCACATGTATTGCTAGTAACACAGAAAATTGCTTATAGCACTTTCACCATAAGCTGTTGCAACACAAGATACTACTGAGTTGAAGAAACAGTTTAGAACTACTTAGACCAATCAGTCATATATGTAAGATTTATTACTTCTCATACTTTTCCAATATCTGTTTTTGTAGAAATTCAGCCATTTTCCCTTACATTAAAGTCTGAAGGCAGCCAAAGGACAGTCTGAATTTAGAAAGGAAAATAGCCACATTACAGTAGTGGTAGCCCTGTTTAAGCTCTTGGGTTCTATTTTACAAAATGCCATATGAAACCTGATCTGCAGATGTGGAGCAACCTTGCAAATAATCTCCTTCTGTGAATGTAATGCTTATAAAAACTTGAGTGTTGATTGAATTGTAGGATGAAATTCCAAGGGAAGTGCTTTACTACCACAGTATAGCTTTCTCTGTTAGCACAGTTGGTGTCATCACTGCATCAGTGAAAATGTAATTTAAGACTTATCAGGCATCATGTAATTTTCCTGGTTCCTTCTGCTTCTCAGGATCATGAGGTCTGTGGCTTCAGCCTGGTGTCAGTGGGAGATCTTAGTGTTAGAATTTGGAGTGCTTCACTGGCAGGAATGTGATGTTGACTTTTTTTTCCTTTGGTTTTTTTTTTTTTTTTTTTGGTCTTTATCATTCTTAATTAACCTGTGAATATTTAGAATGTTTCTAACACACTTTTACACCACTCACACTGTACCTCCACATTATATTTCAATCTACTCAATACTGTGCATTTCACCTTTGTTAGATGCTTGTTCTCTTTTACCCCTGAAATCTGATTCTGTCCAGGTCTGTATTCCTTTAAGTGACCATGAGTGAGTTCACAGCAATGGGATCTCCAGTGCTGAGCCTGTGTCACATCTTTTATGATACCCACACCTGTAGTCTTCTTCACAGTATCCTGTGTCTCCATTTCTCAAGGCCTTTGCTATAATTCCAGTGTCAGGTCTGTATTTCCCTATATCATATCACGTTAGTGGTAAATAGCTCCTTCTACACATAATAGCTTCCTATTGCTACTGTGATATAAAGCTGTGATTGCACCATCCAAAGGTAAAGGAAAGCATAAAAATTAATTGTAATCATCTGATCACAAGAAAAATTGGTGTTACAGCTAAAGCAAGTTAAAAAAAAATAATCCAGGCAGCTCAAGACACCTTCAGACAAGGAAGCCTGGCAATCCTATATTGATACCGGAGGTTGCCCCAATCCATGTACAAGACCTTACACTTGGCCTTGTTGAACTTCATGAGGTTTGCAAGGGCCCACCTCTCAATCTTTTGAAGGTCCCTCTGGATGGCTTATCTTCCCTCCAGTGTGTTGATCTGTTCCATGATGTCACCGAGCACAGAGGTGAGACTGACTGTCCTATAATTCCCCGGGTCTCCCTTTTTTCCTTTTTCAAAAGTGGGGGTTATGTTTCCCCTTTTCCAGTGAGTGGGAACTTCACTGAACTGCCATGACTTGGAGTCATTTTAAAGCAGAGGAAGGTAGATTCAGATCAGATATCAGGAATAAATATTTTACGATGAGGGTGGTGAAGCACTGGCACAGATTGCCCAGAGAGGTGGCGGATGCCCCATCCCTAGAAACATTCAAGGCCAGGTTGGATGAGGCTTTGAGCAACCTGATCTAGTTGAAGATGTCCCTGCTTCTTGCAGGATTGGAATAGATGACCTTTCAAGGTCCTTTCCAGCCCAAACTTTTCCATGATTCTATGATATCTATGATGCTAAAAGTTAGTGAAAAGAATTAAGTGACGTTCCCTTAGCCTCTCAATCCTTTGGCATGAATTGCTGGGGATGGAGAAATTTATTAGAGTACCTTCATGTTCTTTGGTAAACTGAAATTTAAGAAAAAATTGAATGTAGAGTAACTCATGAAAGTTAGAAATATCTTCCATTCTTGTAAGGAATATAAGAAATAATAAAATATTTTAAAATATTTATTGTACATTATTGTAATCTTATTTTGGCGAAAAAAAATATCTAGAGTACTGTCCTGTTCTTTATAAATGGATGCAGGTTTATGTTTATACATTTTCTTCTCAGATTCCTATTTCTTCTGTTAGGGAATAGGAAATATATAGTATTTGGTTTTTAGCAAAAGGAAAAGTTATTGATATTGATTTTGGGAATATCCAAACCATAACTGACATTATGGAAAGAGCAGCTGTGGAACAGAGATGATCAAGCAGTAGACAATTTTTTTGTTTTTCTTCAGAGCTTGATTCCAATACTTTGCACATAGAGCAGTTCTTCCCTAAAATCAGATATTTCAGCTGTTTCTTCAGCTCTTCCTACTACTGCTTCTGTTCAAGCTGTATAAGAAAAAAATCGAACAAATCAGAACATCTCAAGACTGGGAATAGCGTAAGAGCATAGAAGGCTGTATTGTAGCGCCACCTGGTGCCTCTGGCACAAGAATAGTGCAAAATAGACTTCTCAAAAAGTAATTTTTTTTTTTTTAATAATTATATATTGCTTGTAAGCTTTTTTTTTTTCCTTAGGAGCAAGGAGTTTCTTTTTTTGTTTGTTTATACCTCGTCTTCAATAGCATAGCAGCACTTCTAAAAACATCTTCATCACTTGAGCAACTTTTATTTTTTATGATACTTTTGGGGCTTTTTGTATAAACGTTGTGTTTCTCTAACAAGGAGACATCCTTTTTTTTTTAAGAAAAAATAAGGAAAACATTTTCAGTAGTAGTTACTGTTTTTGATAGAAAAGTTGATATTGGAACAACCTGTTGCAACATCAACAATGGTCTGTTTTGAGGTTCTCTTGTTTGCTGTGGGATTTTTTTTGATTGAAGATTTGTTTATTTTTTTTTTTAAATGGTGCAAGGCTAACAACTCAACCTTTCCACTTACTTGGCACTTGAGCCATTTGCTAATCTGCTGATATATTTCTACTACTAAAGAATTACTTTGATGTTCAGGCAACCAAGCTTCAGTGAAGCCATAAGGTAGGCAGAGCTGCAGTGAAGATGAGCAAACAGTGGAACAAATTTCTATGCATTTCCTGGTTCTGCTCTTCAGGTGAACAGTTTTCCTTCAATATGTCTGTCCAGTATAAGACCCAGTTCATAAAGAACTAATCCAAATATATTAATAAGCAGCTAAAGAAGAGAGGGAAGTTACAGAAAATTGAAAAAAAACCACACCTCCTTCCTTTTTTCACTGTTATCCATTGAGTCTTGTAGCTCTAAAGGATTTAAGGATATTATTTTCCAGCCCTTTCAACTCACAAAGTATTAACTTTCTGTTCAGGGCATTCTTGATTAGTAGAATTACAATATACTGAATTTTACTGAATATACTGAATTCATTTTTTCAATCTATTGACTTTTTATTCCTCTAAAGAAATTCTATACAATGACAAATTTATTTTAAGTAAAATAGTACTAAAACATAGATTAATATTTCAGGATTGCAGTTATCAAAGTAATTTTATATTGCTCATATTTGAGTGGTGTTGAGCTAATATACGATAGATAACCCCATTGTGAGAACTGTCAAACTCTGAAAAGAAGATACTTTTTTTTAAAAAAAAAAAGAGAACATAGCACAGAAAGTTTTAATTAAAAATAAGTGAGGTACTGTAACTAAGCAGTTAAAGCCACACAGTAACTACTTCTGCAGTTGCTATTGACTACTAGAGTCTGACTCTCTAACTTAGTTACAGTTTAGAATTAGATATCTGAGTACAAGTAGCCAATCAGCCTCTTTACCTCATTGACTTCCATGATGACCAGCTACTCTATATCACAAAGCAGTCATATTTTTTCTTAAATATTTTATATTCGGGAAGATCATAGAATTAATTTTGAAATAATAAAGTGGAAAGAAAATTAAATTTCTAATCAGATGTATATTAAGAAACTATATTTAACTATTAAGCTGAGGTTTTGTTTTTGTTGGATTTTTTTTTTTTTTTTGGTGTGAGCAAGAGTGAAAAGGTCCTGGTTTTAAAGTGAAAAAGTGTCAAAATATTGTCTTCCTCTGAATCTAAAGATTATAATAGGACAGATGTTCCTTCCATAGCTGTGAATGGAGACTGCTTCTATAGAGACAGATTACTGAAATGAACAAATCTTTCAACTGGTACTTGTTGTAAAGTAATATATTGCTTGTGGTTGTTTTAACTAAGCTTTCTACTGCACAAAAAAAAAAAAAGCAGCTTATAAAACTTCTAGTGTTTTCCCACTTTGTGCTTAATTATGAAAGTGATTTAGTGTATTTTCCTCAAAATCTTTTAAAAATAATTACATAGTCCAGTGAGCACAATAAAGAGGGGGGGAAAAAAAAAAGGAGATTAATTTTAAATCACATACTGTGTTGATAAGCTGCTATCTGTACATGGGTTATTACTAAATTTCATTCTGATAAGAAGCTTGAGTTGAAATGGAATAGTACTATAAAGTTTCAAAGGATTACTTGTAGTAGTGAAATACTGTTTCCTAGGCCTAAACTATTGTGAAAGAGTCCATATTTTACCTTTGGGCATCAATTTGAATCAAGTGTTAAACATTTAAACAAAATAATGAAAAAATCCCCTGAATCACAACTGTAAATGTGCTGTGACACACAGTTCAAAGTTTTCAACTTCTTGTTTAAACATTAATTGATAGATACATTAATATAGGTCACTGCAAAACAGTAGATATGATCTATGCATCTTAATATTTGAATTAACCACTTACAGCATGTAATAAACTACTCTCTGAATTATATACTTGAAATCTAATTTCTTTGCTTTTGATAGAAACTGAGAATTGTTTGCCTTTTCATCAATATCACCATGATTGGAAGTGCTGAACAAGTGATTCCATGTCATGTTTGTGCAGAAACTGTTATTGACTGAAGAATTCTATTTTCCTTTTTATGTAACACATACTCATAATAAGAATAACAATTAAAAAGTAATCTCATAAGAATTGCTATTATAAATTGTAATGTACTTCTGGTTTCTATTATCTGTGTGCTATAAAGAATTATTATTTTCACCTCTTGTCAAAAAACAAATTTAAAAAATGATAGGAACATTATAGTTTCTGAAGCATGAGTCAGTTTTGTTGACCACACCTTGTGTGTTCTAATGAAATATTTCCCATTATAATTTGTGAATTCATCCAGCATTCCACACAGTGGACCAAATTCCGCAAAGATCTAGTATAATCTATTACCCATTTCAGCTCTGTGACTTTTCTGGTTTGCTGCAAAATTGTCTCACTGGCTTCTCTTTGATCCAGAGCTAGGAAGCATCAGTAAGCTCAGTTTCCAAACTCACAGTGCCTCAACTGTTCTGAGCCCAAAGCAACACACTAGAGATACTACAGAAGATGAGGTTTCGATTCGCTTCCATGGAGGACTTCAGTTTGAGGGAGAAAGTAATTTTAATGAGAATGAAGCAAATTTTTATTTCATATCAAAATACTCTGTGAAATTAATTTACTTTCTATGGAAAGAGCATCACAATTTATTGTGCCTGTTTACTATGAAGGAGTTTACTATCAAATTTGGAAAAAAAATATATATTTTCTCATAACAATATTACCGTATTTTTTATTTTTCAATAGGTGGGAAATATTGTTCAGTTTCAGTGTAAAAAAGGACACCTTCTCCATGGCTCAACAACACGAACTTGCCTTCCTGATCTTACATGGAGCGGAATCCAGCCAGAATGTATACGTAAGTATATGATCAATTTTTTGATCTATCAATATTTTATCTAGGCTATTTAGTTACAGTAACATTATTTTAAAGTTAATTTATATAATTTTATTAACATAAAGTTAATACAAATTTGCATTACTAGCTTACAGCAATTAGAAATGTGATTTCCTGAGTGAATTTTTCTACAATAGCCTATAGAATTAAAAACAAAACAAAACAAAACAAAACAACCCAAAGCACAACACAAAATGATGACAATAAAAGACAGCTCTTCATCTGGAGAGATGGTGAAAAGAGTAAGTTTCTATCTAAGAGGGTGAAACTCTTCCAATGAAGAGAGTGAAGGAGTTGGGAGGAGGTACTGAGAACAGGACATGTAGGAAAGCCCTGCACAACCCCAACTTGTACTGCAGTAGACATTTACAATCAGTTCTAGTAAAGAGTTTGAGCTGTTTCAAAACTAAGGAGTCAGGGTATTTTAAGAAGGGGGAAAGAGGGATTTGCAATTGGAAATTTTTTATTCCAGAATGGAGAGAATTTTCTTACTTAGCTGCAGGAAGTAGCATTTCATTTCTTAGATCTTTTACACTTTGGTATAGTGATAATTTACTGAAGGTATAGCATCATGGTTAACCTTTCTAATTTTTCAGCTAAAAAAAAAAACCTGTATTTCACCTGTATTTTTCTAGAAAGTCTCACCTTATAAGCTCTGATATTATAGAATTACTTCAGTATACGGAGAGCATATTCACAGAAGAAAACAGCATTAGTGTTTCAGTTGGTTCTAGCATTCTCCCTAAGCAAACAGCAAATCAGTAGCTCAGTGTACTGAAAGGTGAGGTCTGCTCTTGGAGGTATGCTGGTTTTGAGATAACACAAGACTCTCAGATTCTGGTGGTTGTTAAAGATACAAGACACATTGCATGAGATTCATTTTTCAACTTCATATGTAAAACTTGCTTCACATACAATTTCTCCTTGACCTTTCATAGTGTTTTCCAAACGACCCATTTATTTACTATTATTCAATGCTACACAGTTATCATGTCATGTAAGTCACAAGCCATGATTGCTTTTAACTCTGGTAAGCTGTGTGCTGTTTGTGTTCACACAGGCAGACAATGAATTTTGGTTGTGCAAGTGCATTTAAGTTGCTTCTTGGTCCCTTGAAATTGAAAGGTCCATACTTACAGGCTCAGCACAGTAATTAATAGACTATGTAGAAATTTAAACTGAATTACAAATATTTTAACGTGTTATGTTCATTGACCTTTTTTTCTTCATTAGTTACCTGCCAGAATTTATATAATTATTGTTTCAGAAATATTTTCACCATTTTGAATGAAGGATATTTTATCTTTTCTTTGTAGCTCACAGCTGTAAACAACCAGAAACACCAACTCATGCTAATGTTGCAGGAATGGATCTTCCCTCACTTGGTTATACATTGATTTATACTTGTCAGCCAGGCTTCTTCCTGGCAGGAGGATCAGAGCACAGAGCCTGTAGATCTGATGGCACATGGACTGGGAAAGTTCCAGTCTGTGAAGGTAATCTCTTCTGTTTCCCACTGCATCTCTCATCTATAATTTTTCAGTGATTTTCTTTTCTTGCGGTCTGATAAGACAGAATGGTAAGGAGGACTAGGAGGGAGAACATCTTAGAGAATAACTCTAATCCTTTGTTAGTTGTGTTTAATGGGACATATGCCTTCATGTACTTGTCTTTCATTTGCATGCTCAGAGATGTCAATTTCAGATATAATTCTGGAGGTCAAATACTTGAGTAATACTTGAATTTAGACTTCTGACTGAGTCAGGTGTGGACTACATTCTCATAATCTCAGTGGAGTAATAATCTCAATGTTTTTGCACATACCTAGTGAATTTAGATCAGGATAATTTTATTTACGGAGATTGTGAGAGCTGCAAGACAGCTATGACAGTTGCAATACTACTATTATATAATTGCAATCACAGAAAAATGGTGAGATGTCTTGCACAACTGCAGTGCTGCAATGGATGGCGATAAACTCTTCAGAAGGGATAGGCAAGGAAGGAGTGGTGGTGGGGTAGCCCTTTATGTCAGGGAGTGTTTTGACTGTCCAGAGCTTGATGATATTATTATAAGGTTGAATGTTTATGGGAAAGAATCAGGGGGAAGGCTAAAAAGGCACATCCCACTGTTCACATCGCTGACAAAGATGTTAAACAGGGCTGGGCCCAACACAGACCCCTGAGCTATGTGGTGCCATCGACACACGGGAGGGGAGGGATGCCATCCAGAGCGACCTTGACAGGCTGGAGAGGTGGGCCTGTGCAAACCTCATGAAGTTCAATCAGGCCAAGTACAAGGTCCTGCATGTGGATTGTGGCAATCCCAGGCACAAATACAGGCTGGGCGGAGAATGGATCAAGAACAGCGCTGTGGAGAAGGACTTGGGAGTGCTGGTGGATGAGAAGCTCAGCATGAGCAGGCAATGCGCCCTGCGGCCCAGAAGACCAACCGCATCCTGGGCTGCATCAAGAGAAGAGTGGCCAGCAGGTCGAGGGAGGTGATTCTGCCCCTCTACTCTGCTCTGGTGAGACCCCACCTGGAGTACTGCATCCAACTTTGGAGCCCCCAGCATAAGAAGGACATGGACCTGGTCCATAGTAATGATTTCAAATAGAAGGAGATAGATTTACATTAGATATTAGGAAGAATTTTTTTACAATGAGGGTGGTAGAACACTGGAACAGGTTGCCCAGAGAGGTGGTGGATGCCCCATCCCTGGAAACGTTCAAGGCCAGATTGGATGAGGCTCTGAGCAACCTGATTTAGTGGAAGATGTCTCTGCTTCTTGCAGAGGGGTTGGACTAGGTGACCTTTGAAGGTCCCTTCCAACCCTAGCCATTCTCTGATTCTATGATTCTATGCTAGGGTAACAGCAGGACTCTGTGGTCTTAAAGGTCTTTTCCAACATAAACTATTCCATCATTCTGTGGTTCTGTTCTAATATTGGAGAAGGATGCCTGAAGTCCAAGTAGATGTCTGAATCACTGCATGGAAGTAATCCATAGGGTTTAATATTATGTTATATTTGTATGTAAGCAACAGTATACTACTTGCAGACAAAATGTATCTACTCTGTATCTATTTTCCAACATTTTATTTTGTTTCAAATTTTTACTACATATTTTTCATGGCAGGGCATGAAAAACCTCATGGCAAAATCATGATGAGGATGGTGTTTTTTGTGTGAGATAAGAAACATCCTCAAGTATAGCAACAGTTTAGGATTCTATTTCTTGAATAATTAAAGCATCTTTCTGATTACTGATACCTAATGTTTCAGATGTGATTTTCCCCAGGGCTCTTACAGAGTCATTCAAAGGCTATATAGCCAAACGCTGCTACTTGGAATGGAAATAGGAAATGAATATTTTGTATTATTAAAAAAACAGGTGTCCTGGCATTAGATGCCAGGCAGGTGGTGGAGGAAAACAGAGCAGAGCTTTGGGAAAGTGTTACAAAAACAATCTGCCAGGAAGCTTATGACTTGTTCAATACTCAAAAAGTGTTATGGCAGACCAAATGTGATTAATGAGTTGTATTTTGGTCCAAGAATTTTCTGCTGATGATATTGAAACAAGTAGTATTATCTGTTCTATCTGATATTAAGGGACAGTTGAGAATTTTTTTAGAAAGTATTAAGTGGCAACTACGAGTGTATCTAACTTGTCACACACCAAGCACCAAGTGTCCAGAAGCTGGGGAAGGATCACAGGTAAGTACAAGAGAACCTAAAATGCAGCCCAGAGGAATTCCTATTGCTCCAGCCAGCAAGTCAACTTCATTGGGAGCCGAGCTTAAGTGCCTCTCTGCCAACGCACGTAGCATGGTCAACAAACAGGAAGAGTTAGACAGTGTGCACACTTGCAGGGCTACGATCTTGTTTGCATCATGGGGACATGGTGGGATGACATCTGTGACTGGAGCAATGGGATGGAGTGATATAGGCTCTTTAGGAAGGACAGACAGGGGAGACAAGGAGAGGGTGTCGCTCTCTGTCAGCAACCAGCTGGAGTGCATGGAGCTCTGCCTGGGGATGGAGGAGGAGCTGACAGAGGGTTAGGATTAGAGGGAGGGCAGGGATGGGGGACATTACAGTGGAGGTTTGCTATAGGCCACCTGACCAGGAGGACAGAGCAGACAAGGCCCTGTGCAGGCAGATAGGAGCAGCCTCGTGATCACAAGCCCTGGTCATCATGGGGGACTTCAACCACTCCAGTATCTGTTGGAGGGACAACAAGGCAGGGCCCAGGCAATCCAGGAGGTTCCTGGAATGCCTGGATGATGACTTCCTCCTGCAACTGATAGAGGAGCCAATGAGGAGGGGTGCCATGCTGGACCTTGTTCTCACCAACAGGGAGGAGCTGGTGTGGGACGTGGTACTCTAGGGTAGCCTTGGCTGCAGTGACCATGAGATGGTGGAGTTCAAGATCCCTAGGGCAGTGAGGAGGGAGTGCAGCAAGCTCTCTGCCCTGGTCTTCAGGAGGGCAGATTTTGGCCTTTTCAGGGATCTGATGGGTGAAGTGCCATGGGAGGCAGCCCTGGGGGGAAGGGGGCCCAGGAAAGTTGGTTGATATTCAGGGATCACCTCCCCCAAGCTCTTTCAAAAAGAACAAGTCAGGTAAAAATGCCAGGTTGCCTGCATGGATGAACAAAGAGCTCCTGGACCAAATGAAAAAAAATAAGGAAGCCTACAAAGGGTGGAAGCAAGAACGGTAACCTGGGAAAATTACAGAGAGATCGTAGTCATACGAGTGGCCAGGGATCAGGTGAGGCAGGCTAAAGCCCTGACAGAACTGAATCTGGCCAGGGATATAAAAAGCAACAAGAAAAGCTTTTACAGGTATGTCGGGGACAAAAGGAGGTACAGGGAGAATGTCAGCCTTCTCTGGAAGGAAACAAGTGACTTGGTTACCCAAGACATGGAGAAGGCTGAGGTGCTTAATGAATTTTTTGCCTCGGACTTCACCGATAAGGACTCTAGTCACACCACCCAAGTTGCAGAAGGCACAAGCAGGGTCTGGGAGAATGAAGCCCACTGTACTGGAAGAACAGGTTCAGGAACATCTAAGGAACCTGAAGGTGCACAAGTCCACAGGACCTGATGAGATGCATCTGCAGGTCCTGAGGGAACTGGAAGATGAAGTTGCCAAGCCACTGGCCATCGCATTTGAGAAGTCGTGGCAGTCTGCTGAAGTTCTCTATGACTGGAAGAGGGGTAACATAACCCTCATTTTTAAAAAGCGGAACAAGGAAGACCCAGGAACTACAGGCTGGTCAGCCTCACCTCTGTGCCTGGCAAAGTCATGGAGCAGATTCTCCTGGAAACCATGCTAAGCCACATGGAACACAAGGAGGTGATAGGTGACAGCCAACACAACTTCACTAAGGGTCTTGCTTCTTGTTTTTTAGCAGTGGACAAAGCTAAAAATGAGCAAAATATTGCAACATATTAACTCTAATTAGATAAAGTGAAATATTACTTAAATATTTTAAATTTTATCTGTTACAAAGGGGTGAAACATCTCTCTCCTATGGAAGGGAGAAGATTATCACCTCTGTTTGTTCACCTGTGATTATGAACTTCACAAAAATAACTTGGAAATGGATGAAAAGGAATAAAACATTTGGAACTTCTAAAAGGATCTGTAGGGGAATTAAACCAGAATTTTATCCTTTAAATACAAAACTATAATCTTGAATGTCCTATTCAGCAAATATCTGGACCTAGAAACTTAAACTGCATAGATAACATGTTTTAATTTTCTATTTGTATTTAAAATTTGTATTTAAATTTTATTTTGTATTTAAAATTTCAGTTCTGAACTTGACTAGAAGTGTATCCACCTGGACAAAGCTGATTGACTCAGTAGCTTTTTACAGTAAAGCCCTTTGGAAAGTATGATCCAAATATTTCTAACTTGATGTAGTCAAAAAGCATATGCTTTTGAAGCACTCCCTCCAGGTCAACCATGTTCAGTGAAGTTCAGTAGGTTTCTTTTAAACCAGAGAGGAAATAGAGATTAACCAATCAGTAGTAACAGGCCATGAGAACTTTAGGTTGAATTCCAACCCTTGTGCTTATTTCTTGCCAGTTTTAATCTATATACCAAGAGCAAGCCTTCTGTAATAAGCCAGAAGTTATTCTCAAGAAAAATATTCTCAGTGCTTCTTGCTAAAGGTTCATTTTTATGCAGAAAAAGACTTCGCTCAGGGAGAAGGAAGTTACTTTTCTTGTCTATTTTTTTTAGAGTATCGATCAGAGAAAAGACTGGGTTCAAAGCCAAGATCCAAAATACAAAATATTGAAAAACCCATTAGTGCAAGGAATGGAGCATAGTGCTGCATGAGAGTATTCTACATTAGGAGACAGAATTATGTGTCTTCTTTATAGCCCAGTGAATCCAAATTAGCTTCTGCAAATAAAATAACTTCAGCTACAGGAAATTACACTATCCCACTGCATCTAGTTCATCATCTTCAGTGGTAGGAGAGTTACTTCTCTAAGTAGAGAAGAAATGAGATTCTCCAACTTCCAGTGCTCAAATCACCTGAGCAGTTGGAGATACTGCAGACAGCCTCATTCATTTATTTCATTCTGTTGTTCTTCTTTAAAGAAACAGTGACCTTGTCTTCTGATCTCCACCATGTTTAGGCATACATCTTTGGGTTTTCGTCTTGAACACAAGATGTCTCATTCAGTAATGCTGAAGATAATTAAGGGAGGAACATGATTTAAAATGTCCTTGTTATGTATCTCTTCACTGTTTGGTGTTACATTACTTCTAGTCAAAGCACTATTCACAGTGCTATTTTGTGTGAATCCTGATGTAAATGACATAACTTGCCTCAGAGGACATATTAGAAGAGATCTCACATACATATTATGTGCATAGTCCAGGGCTGTGAATTCTGAAATGTGGATTCTGAAGTGAAAGTCTACACTGTTTGGGTATTGCAAATGAGTTGGTAGCATCCAGGTGACTGACTTAGGAGAAAATGTGGCAATGGAAGAAATCAGTGGGCATGTACTCCTGTGATACTAAGGCCTAATACTGCCTGAAATCTCATTCATATTTGAGTTTGAAACATCATCTTATATCCTTTATAACAATTAAATTAAATTATGGAAATTATCTTCCTAGTTTTTGAGTAACATATTTGCTACTGATCTGTCATTTTGTCATTCTTTCTAACAGCTGGTTCCAAAATATTAGTGAAGGACCCCAGACCAGCTTTGGGAACACCAAGTCCTAAACTAAGTGGTAAGTACTTTGAGGTATATATAGTTTTAAACAATTTCTGTAGAAAAGACAATGAGAATTGATTTAGTGAGACTACACTGAATGGTTTAGAATGAATGAAAGGTATTAGATTAGGCATTACATTAACAGAACAAACCCATCATTAATTAAATTATTCCCCAATATTTAAGTTTGTCTAGATTGTATGGTGTTATTTATATCCATATACAATTTCTAACTGTTATGTGATGAGAGCTTTATTGGTTTCACTGAAATAACTGTGTTCTTTGTAAGATGTTGTGTAATTTACCCATTAAGAAACTGTATTACTCATCTAGAAGTAATTTAAAGACATGTTTTTTCACATTTATTTCAGTCTTACACTTCTTTATATATAATTAATTTAAATTGCTTTATCTAAATACTTCAGGATTAGCCTTCCAAAAAGCTAATTTTAGCCTAGAGAAGGTAGTCTCTCTAACTCTGACTAAAGTCAACTCCAGTTTTAACTGACTTGCTAAAGAAGACTAACTTTGGGTGTCCTAGCTGGATCCAAGATTAACCTTTCTCTGTCCTCTGAAGAGACTTTTTGAAGAGAGAAGTCTTCTTAACTAAAATTAGTCTTTGACTATAACCTTTGACTATAAGCCTATTAAATGCCTACCAATAATGAATAAAGATTTAAAAGTAATTCCTTAGCATGAGGAACTGGGGGGTAGGGGGATGCTTTTTTTTGTTTGGTTGTTTGGTTGTTTTTGTTTTGTTTTGTTTTGTTTTGTTTTTTAACGGGTTGTACACTACTTCAAAACTGCGTTTGTCGATGGTGTCCTGGTAGTCATATTTTCGTTGTTTTTTTTTTTCATTTAGAACCTTTTTATAATATCCCAATTAATCAAAAGTAAAGTACATAAAGATCAGTTTTTCTGAGAGGAGGTAAATAAATTTTAGGCAGATCAAAAATTAACAGCATCAGACTGTTTGCACCGTGCAGTTTCCTTGCTTGCAGTTTAAAGGCCCAGTATCTAGGTGTTTTGTTTTTATGTATTTACTTGGCAAAGAATGTATGGAGATATATATATATATATATATGCATACACAAATAAAAAACAAGGAAAACTCTTTTACCCTTGATGGGGAAGACAGTCTTCTCTGTGAGCCGTAAAATAAACGATGAAGGAAGACTGTTGGATGTTCCATTACGCCCCAGTCTTGAATTCTGAGATATCTTGAGAGAGAAAGGGGCAAGTATTATTCTGTGTTTATCTGACATGAGATGCCAATGCACACAGGAACCTAGAGCTTTAAGTTCAATGTGAGTGACTCCAAAAAATATGAAAGTGCTGATTTTAAACAGTAATTATTTGTTATAGGGCTAAGTTGATACATTTCCTTTGGAAAGTGTAGCAAACCCATCCTAAGTTACCTTCAATTTAATTGTTTAAATGTTAACTTATGTTAAGATTGTAAAGATTTACATGTATCTGTTTTTACTGGATAGGTAACTTTTTTTTTTTAAAAAAAAACAAAACCAAACATACTGTTGCTGAAATAGCATTACTTAAATTAATCATTTTACTGTTTGATAATGATAAATATTAAATGTAAAGGGTATTGTCTCTGCAGCCTAAGATTTCTTTTTAATTTTAAATTGGGGAATTTTTTTTCTCTCCTGGTGAAACTGTATAATGTTTTTAAGCATCTGAAGACAAGACAAAACTTCTTATATAATTTTTTAATTTGAAAAAATTACTAGGTAATAAAGAAAATGCTTAAAAACTTTTAATGTAATTTAAATATGCTTATACAAATTTTTAAATCTAAATTGCTATTAATTTATGCAAAAATTAATCCTAGCTGTATGTCCCTGTCTGTGCTGACATAGAAAAGATTCTGCAGTGAGACAAATCTGATCTTTTGGTTACAGCTGTTAAATTAGATTTTCTGAAGTTTGTTTAGTTCTAGGACATGTCCATATTTGAGGAAATGAGCAAATGAAAGTGTAGTTCTGGTTGTGTTCTTCAGTACAAATGCATTTCTTTCATAAATATTCACATCAGGTTTCTATGCTTTATATGTGAAGATTATACCTAATAGACTTAAAAATAGGGAGGGTAAAGTAGAGAAAATGCTAATATTTATAATCTATTTTGTTGGATTCTTGACTTCATAAGTACCACATATTGCGAAATGTATTGAAACATGTTTGATGTCTGTGTAGTTCCTGATGATGTATTTGCCCAAAATTATATATGGAAAGGATCTTACA
Source organism: Chlamydotis macqueenii (assembly GCF_036417535.1). Lineage (NCBI taxonomy): Eukaryota > Metazoa > Chordata > Aves > Otidiformes > Otididae > Chlamydotis > Chlamydotis macqueenii. Next base: position 146,701,067 of record NC_141557.1, on the reverse strand, counting down.
ATTATAAAAGCAAGAAACAGCCCATGACTTTGACAATCACCAGTTTCAATGCAACTTCAGGAAGAGTAAATGCAACACTTACAAACAGCAATATGGAATTGCTGCTATCAGGTATGGGATAAGAAAAACTCATTTCCATTTAATTTTTTTCTGCCTTATATACATTGTTTCCCTGTAACTTTATACATAACACTTAAACTTTTAACATCGTCTGGAAACTTTCTTAGCTTATCAAAGAAATTTTCATTCTAGTTCTGTTCCTTCTCTAAGATAGGGAGTTTTCCATATTTTCCTTCTCTTTTTAAAATTTCCTATGTTTTTATTATATGTGGAGTTAATAGTAAATGAAAGAGTGAAAGAATCATATTAATTCTCATACTTCTTCCTTAAATATTATAAATAAGCTTAAATTACTATTCCTGAGATTTTCTTAATTCTTAATTGTACAATTTCCCTCCAGTAGCCTGGAGGCTCCTGGATATGCATTGCTGTAGCAAGGCAGAGACACTTAATACACATGGAGAGCAAGGAGAGATGGCACTTGTTAGACTAGCTGATGTAGCTGAAAAAAGGTAGCTACCCTTCATGCTGTGGTTTCAGAAAACACCTTTGATTGCAATCTTAGTTTAAGATACTCCACAGTCCCTGCCACATAGACAACTTACTGTGGTTATGTTGGTGTAATATGCACAGTTGTATATGCTGTGAACCATCAGCAGAAACTACAGATATGGCTCGACAAGCAAGCAAACAAAAATACTGTAAAAAATGTTTAGGTATATAGTTTTTGTTTATTTTTCAAACTCTGTTAGTCCCTTGATTGAGACATATCAGCCACACAGACTATGGGCCTATCACACCACAGGAATGACAGGCTATAGCATAGCACAGGGGTGTGAATAAGCATAAAATAAACACCTGAAATCAACATTATCACTCAAAACTTAGTTTCTTGAAACTTCACCCTCTGTCTCACAACACTTTTTTGCAAGGACTGAAAAAGCCTAAACATCAGTTATGTGTAGGCTGAACACTGCTGGTGTCCCAGCGGGCCCTCCATGGGCCACAGCCTCCTTCAGGCCTCCACCTGCTCTGGCGTGGGGGTCCTCCATGGGCTGCAGGTGGATCTCTGCCCCTCCGTGGACCTCCATGGGCTGCAGGGGGACAACCCGCTCCACCATGGTCTTCACCACAAGTGGCAGAGGAATCTTGGCCAGGAGCCGCGTTACTCCTCCCCCTCCTCCTTCACTGACCTTGGCGTCTGGAGCCGTTCCTCACAACAGGCTGGCAGACGCCTCTCAGGATCCTTTTTACATCTTGTTCACTTCCTTCTCATCTCCTCTCCACTTCTTGCAGCCAGGCCAGGCTGAGTTGGGCCCAGTCGGCTGCCCGGCAGGAGGCCAAAAGGTGAGGACCGCAAGGCCCACAAGGCTCCCGCCTCACCCTCTCTGCCCCCCACTCAGCTGCTTCACATCTTCTCTTTTTTTTTCTGTTTTCCCCTACTTAAATACATTATCGCAGAGGCGTTATCATGGGACATTCTGCTACCAATTGGCTTGGCCTTGGCCAGCAGTGGGTCCGCCCTAGGCCCGGCCGAGTCCATTAAACAAAGGGGAGCAACTTCTAGAAGTTTCCTACAGAAGCTACCACCTTAGGCCCCCCCTCACTAACAAAACCAGAACAGAGCGATAGTCTACAGGAAGAATGCAATGATCCAGAGCATCCATGTCTCTGTTGAGCTCCTGGTTTCTAGTATTTAGTGGAGTGGTGAATTTTTGTCACTAGGTTTGTCCATTGAAGGTATTCTGTAGGTGTCCTTTGATAAGTCACATTTGAGAGGCCATAGATGGACTGAATGTTTCATAAAATATTTTTTATCTGCTAACCATGTTTGTCTTGACTGTCTGTGTGAATGTATTCTATCATGTGGTGTCTGCTTAGTTTCAGCCATGTAATTTCTAACAGGGTATTAGATGCAGTGGATGTAGTATTTCATATTTTTAAGACTAGTAAAAGTAAAAGTTGTGTTTTGGCATCCAAACAACCTCCTCCTCCAAATAAAAAGGTTCCCTCAATTGAACACAAAAGTGATTACATATGCCCATTTTTGCTCTACATACAGGCATTGCACATGTCATCAGGTAATTAATATTATTTTCTTTCCCTATTTTGCAGATTAAAAAATGAGATCCTGTACGTTGAAATAGTATCTTAGGGCCAGGGAAGTAGGGACCACAGAAATAGTTAGATGCCTGGAAAATGATTTCTCCTATACTCAACTTGTAGATTTCTGAAATGAAAAGTAGTTCTCTGCCTGTGCAGCACTTCCTATTTTGGATTCCATCATTTGCTGCATCTTTTTTTTTGCTTCTTTTTATTTTGACACTTGTGCTTGCTGTAATTGTAGTATACATGTCTGTTGCAGGTTAGAAATGTGCATGTTCTTTTGATCAGGTTAGCAAGAGTGAAAACAGGAATGCTATTATACAGATTAAGAGAAAAGTACAGCTTTTACTTGTTTATTTGGCTCAGATTAAACACTCTTTTGTACACTGGGAAACCAGTTGCTCTCTCTGAGGAAGTACATTGGCTTTTCACCAAGAAACACTTGCGAATCCACCATTGTAAATTAGCAGAGAACACTGGTGCATTACAGTGGTAAATTAGGAGAGAATAGTGGGATAGTTTTTCTTTGTGCTCTTGTTTGAGTGTACGTACATAATGTTAATACACTATGAGGGTGGTAAGGCACTGGAACAGGTGGCCCAGAGAAGTTGTGGATGCCTCTCCCTGAAAGTGTTCAAGGCAGAGCTTGATGGGGCTTTAAGCAACCTGGTCTAGTAGAAGGTGTCCCTGCCCATGACAGGGGAGTTGGAACTAGATGATCTTTAAGGTTCCTTCCAATCCAAACTATTCTATGTTTCTGTGTGCACACATCACAGCCCTCAGCCTCATGGGAGTATTTCCTAATGTACATTTATAAGATACATCCATGGCATATGTGATTGATTTTTTTTTTTCTCAAGTTCCAAATGATTTATAGTCCAAGCTTTCTGACCAAACTGACCAAACAGTATGTGATAATATTAGCACAATCCTGAAGATAATAGAATAAACCTTGTCTTAAACCAGGACACCAAGGCACATTCATTTGAGCTCAGTGTAGTGTTAACACAAAATAAGTCTGCTTGTTAGCTCAGAGGTGATTTATATATAATGATACCTCGTATAGGGCAATCACCCTTAATGTGGAGGCAGCTCTTGTTCTGTGAATTTAGGCATGAAAATGAGAAACATGAGTTAGGAATCTCATTGCCCTGTCTCTTACTGCAGCTTCTGAAGAGAGCTAGGAAGTTTGCATCTTAACCTGAATTGAACTTTTGTAATGCCCATCTCATTGTAGGCTGTAGTGAGAGCCTAGAGTAAATAAACTAACAGAAAGGACAAAGCTAAATGTCTCTTCTTAGTTGAGATATATCTTGGCATGTGATCTGTTTCCATTTTATAACTTTTTTTTTTTTTTCTCAGATTAGAAGCTAGCAAGACAGACGTGACCACAATTTTTCTTTACCGGAATTCTTTTAAACACAATATCACCCACCATTTTCTTCTGAACATATATACAAAACTCCAACTATTAGTCCAAAAGCTCTGCTGTCTCCCAGATCATCTCTTTGCAGCACTGCAGTTCAGTATTAAGCTATTCAGTTGTGCCAGCCCACTTCCTCAGCTGGATGTGGGAAGAACAATATGACAAAATGCTTGTGAGTCAAGATAAGGGCAGGGAGAGAACACTCACTATTTGCTGTCATGGGCAAAATAGACTCAACTCATGGAAACTAATTTAATTTATTGCCAATCAAATCAGAGTAGGGTGACGAGAAATCAAACCAAATCTTAAAAACACCTTCCCCTCACCCCTCCCTTCTTCCCAGGCTCAACTTCACTCCTGAATTCTTTACCTCCTCCACTCTGAGCAGGAAAGGGGGACAGGGAGTTGTGGTCAGTTCATCACACATCTCTGCCAGTCCTTCCTCCTCACTCTCTTCCTCTGCTCTAGCATGGAGTATCACAGACAGGAGGTATTCCTCCATGAACTTCTCCAACGTGAGTCTTTCCCATGGGCTGCAGTTCTTCAGGAACTGCTCCAGGGTGGGTCCTTTCCATGTGTCCCTTCCATGGAGTGCAGTCCTTCAGGAACAGACTGCTCCAGCAGCGGTCACAAGCCCTGCCAGCAAACCTGTTCCAGAGTGGACTTTCCATAGCGTCACAGCCTCCTTCAGGCTTATCCACCTGCTCTGAAGTGGGGTCCTCCACGGGCTGCAGGTGGATCTCTGCTCCACCATGGGCCTCTATGGGCTGCAGGGGACAGCCTGCTTCACCACGGTCTGCACCACCAGCTGCAGGGGAATCTCTGCTCAAGCGTCTGGATCACCTGCTCCCTCTCCTTCGATGACCTCGGTGTCTGCAGAGTTGTTTCTCTTACATATTCTCACACCTCTCTTCTGACCGCTGCTGTTGTGCAGTGAGTTTTTACCCCGTTCTTAAATATGTTATCACAGAGGCACTACCACCATTATTGATTGACTCAGCCTTGGCCAGTGGCGGGTCTGTCTTGGAGCACACTAGCATTGACTCAGTCAGACACAGGGGAAGTTTCTGGCATTTTGTCAGAGAAGCCACCCCTGTAGCCCCTGCACTACCAAAACCTTGCTACACAAACACAATACAGAGAGTCTCAGTGCTGTCTTCAGTTCAGTTCTTGTTCGTATCACAGAGTTTGGATAAACATAAAAATGGGAAATGACCAAAATTAAGGATACTGGTATGTTACTGGAGTTTTCAGTTAATAAAGAGAGATACAGTTTAGTTCATGAGTAGCTAACAGATACTAACTAAATCTAGTTTAAAGTTATTCACATTTGTTAGTCAGTAAAAATTAAAATTAAAAAAAAAGGAAGGATGAAAGCCAGTGTTTAAGACTAATTCATTTACAGTATGAATGCTGTTCTGAAGTTTTAAAACATTAATTGATAACCATGGTTAAAAAAGGGGAGGAAGGGGGAAATCTAGAGTGTAATTTCACTATTCAACATTGTCATTGTAATGTAAGATTAAATCTTTAAGCATATCTTAGTATTTCATTTTCATTCTAAATATTTCTTCTGCGGGAATGAGAATGAGTCAATTAATTATGCCTACGAAGTAAATAAGTTTGTATACATGTCTTATTGTCTGGAAGAAACTGTGTCATAAAATTGACTGATGAAGAACAATTCAATTTTCTGAGACATTTTGAAATCTAGAAAGTTTTAGTTTAGCACCAACTTTTGGAAAAGTGGTGCTAAATGTGAATTACTGTGGTGGTTTCGACTGGGATAGAGTTAATTTTTCTTCATAGTAGCTAGTATGGGGCTATGTTTTAGATTTGTGCTGGAAACAGTGTTGATTGATAACACATTGATATTTTAATTGTTGCTACATAGTGCTTACACTAAGTAAAGGACTTTTCAGCTTCTCGTGACCTGCCAGTGAGAAGGCTGGAGGTACACAAGAAACTGGGAGGGGACACAGCCAGGACAACTGACTCAAATTGGCCAAAGGGATATTCCATCCCATATGACATAATGCTCAGCATATAAACTGGGGAAGGATGTTCAGAGTGATAGTGCTTGTCTTCCTAAGTAACCATTATGCATGATGGAGACCTGCTTTCCAGGAGGTGGCAAGCACCTACCTGCTGATGGGAAGTAGTGAATTAATTCCTTGTTTTGCTTTGTTTGCATGCATGGCTTTTGCTTTACCTATTGAACTGTCTTTATCTCAACTCACAAGTTTTCTCACTTTTACCCTTCTGATTCTCTCCTGCATCCCACTGAGAGGGAGTGAGTGAGTGGCTGTGTGGTGCTTAGTTGCTGTCTGGGGTTAAACCACGACAATCACCTTCTTTACTTGATGACTAAATTACAAATATTGAAAGTGAGGATGCAAGGTTCAAGTACACTCTACCTGATTCAGAACAGCGTTTTCCATCTCAAATCAGATTACTGTCAATGTTTGTTCTGTCTAAGGCTTGTTACCATAATTGTTAAGTAACAGCTGTGTGTATAGGGTTTATCTTCTGCCCTCTCTACAGACCAGTTTCTATTGAAATCCTATGATAATTTAAATAATATCACGAAAGAATGCATCTTGCTAAATTAAAATGTTGGTAACAATGCTACCTATACTTCCTGCTTTCCCTTTTTAAGGCAAGAGATTAAATGTTTATTCTTAAAGACGAAATATTCGACAAAAATACTCAAAACAAATATAAATGTTTAAAACTATATTCTACAGGAGTGTATAAAAGCCAGGAAGCTCGGCTAATGCTCCACATATATCTCATTAAAGCACCCTCCCATACATCTGTGAGCAAGTTGAAAGAGGAAAAATGGGCTATGGATGGTTTTGTGAGTATACTTCTGCTACAAAAGAAAGATAAAGATTTTTTATTGTTGTTGTTTGCAATCATGCGGGTGTTCTGCACCCAAAAATTCCTGGGATGTATCAAATGGAATCTTGTCAGCAATGCTGATTCACTAAATGAAATGAATTTTTTTTTTTTTAAGATATAGGAGACCAGCCTAAGGAAAATATGTGAATAATCATACTGTGTAGGCACAATTATAACACGTATTAACGCAGAAAACTTTCTCTTACTTTGCATTTTATTCTCTTTGGATAAAATAGAAACTCTTTTAATTTTATTCCTATATATTGTGAAAATTTATCATAATGATAATAATGATAATATAATATAAATTTATAGTAATGTAATATATAATATTCATTTAATAGCAATTTTTATCTTTATGCTAGCAGTCATGTTTTACTTCTTGGTGATATTTTTAGAAATACCATGAAAAAGATGAACTGTTACATGTAATGGGGAAAACAAAATAGATTGCTCCGATTAAGCATTAAGCCTCTTGGAGGTTCTGGGTCTGAGCTTACTCTTTAAAATGGAGAATAAGAGATCACATAACTGAGAGGAGGAGACATGAAGGAGAGGAGTAAAAAGAAGAAACAACAGCCCACGTGACTGGGATGTCTTTAAACCATTAAAACAAAATCCCTCCAAAGGATAGACAGGAAAAAAAAAACATCACCCAAGATAATAATAAGGCTGAAAAAGCTGAGTGTGCTGGGAGCCTGAGACACTTTATTTACTAGAGGAGAAAGCACATTTTTCAGAAAATAAAATATCTAAAATAATTTGGATTATGATGAACACTCATACATCCCTAGTACACTATCTAATTTTTCAAGGAATCTGTCTGTTTTCTTGTGTTTCATGTACTGGTAAAGCACTACAGGGACACCAATATGGGTGCATATGCCAAAGGAAGAGGAGAGGTGTACATTGAACTGTATGCATAAATGCACTGCTTCAAAAATATTTTTTTTTTTAAAGTGCAAAATCAAAACCAAAGCAAAAAAAGTCCTAAACTGCTTACATGATAAATATACTGGTAAAAAGGCTTAACTGCCTTGGTTTGTACAAACTTTAGGTTTCATGAGCATGCTTCTGAGGTGAAAAAAAAAATATTAAAAGTGAGAAATTTACTTTCAGACTTGCAAATGTACAAAAGTACACAGTGCAGTCCCTACATTCCATATGCTATTTACATACCATTCTTATCTGATAATTTTATTTTTTAAAAAATCTTAGAATAGCTCAAACAGGCTGCTTTACCCCAAAGTAAGAAATTCACCTGAGAAGTACATCCTTTCTTCAGTGAAAACATAGCTTCAAGTCATTGCTGAAGACATACTGTTGCCTTCAGAAAGGAAAGCTTAAGGGAAAATCTTGAAGGAACCTGCCTTCGGACCAGTGAATTTAAACCTAATAAGTATCCTGGGAAACAAGTACCTGTAAATTTGAGTACAGCGTGTTAGTTTAGAATGTTCTTACCCTAATAAGGGAGATACTAATAGGACAACAACCCTTTCCTCCCTCCCACAAGTTTTTTCACTTTCTACTAGCGTATTTTGCTTTGTACCATAGCCTCGTTCATTATTCTTCTGGTCTACAATTGCACTGAGGAAGAGCAAAAGAACGAACTGTCATTTGACTACAAGGTCTTTTTTATTTATTTTTAAAGTAATTATTAAAACCTCAATACTTGTATCCTTAGAATTATCTACAATATAACTTTTACCATCTACTTCCTAAACAAATCAGACAATTATGAAGTATATAAAATGCTTAGAAATACTGACATCTTGACTTGCCAGAAACCTTAAATTTTGTTGATTTCAAAAAATGATACAGTTAAAAAGAGCATAAGGTAGTGTGACTATAAGATCCCATATCTAAATTGTGCCTTTAACAGTTCTGTAATTTCTTTTGAACTTTACAGATTTCCTAGGAAAAAAAAAAAAAAAGAGGGCATTTTAAATGGGGAATAACAGCTACTAGTCAAGGATATTAGGATATCTCTCTTCCACATAAATACTTGTAACCTGAAGCAAACTTTTCCCCTTTTAATTCAGAGTCCTTTTTGTTTACAGGTTTCTGCTGAACCTGATGGAGCAACATATGTTTTTCAAGGATTCATCCAGGGTAAAGATTACGGACAATTTGGACTTCAAAGATTAGGTATTCAGCAAATTACAAGTTTTTAACAGTTCACTGTTTGATATTCTGTTTTATTATGTCATGTAGTATAAAAGTATCGGCAGAATGTTATTGGCATTGGCATTTGATGATCAGAGGGCTGGAACACCTCTCCTATGAAGACAGGCTGAGACAGTTGGGGTTGTTCCACCTGGAGAAGAGAAGGTTCTGGGGAGACCTTATAGCTGCCTTCCAGTACCTAAAGGGGACCTACAAGAAAACTGGAGAGGGACTTGTAAGAAGAGCATATAGTGATAGGACAAGGGATAATGACCTTAAACCAAAAGAGAGTCGATTTAGATTAGAGATAAGGAAGAAATTATTTACTGTAAGAGCGGTAAGGCACAGGTCGCCCAGTGTGTTTGTGGATATCCCCACTCTGGAAATGTTCAAGTCTGGGTTGGATGGGGATTTGAGCAACCTGGTCTAGTGGGAGGTGTCCCTGCCCATGGCAGGGGGGTTGGAACTAGATGATCTTTAAGGTCCTTTCCAACCCAAATCATTCTATGATTCTATGATTTTATATAATATTGAGATATTCATATCTTCAAAATATCATTGAAGTAGTAATTACAAAGAGTGCTTTGCCAGAAGTTGTAAGGAGTTATAGATGCCTTGCCATGCACTGCTTAGTACATCTATAAATGTGTAATGCTTTGAGCAATTTTTTTTTCTATGAATATGTGTAAAATGAATTTAATTTCACATTTTAATACTATTTAGAAAGGCCACATTATAGAATACTCTGCCAAATGATCTCTTGCTCATTTCACCTAAACTGTTGCTAGAAGAGTGAAACTGCTAAATATTTGCAAGTAAATCCTTATGTTAATCTTGAGAAGAATGAGATCGTACTTAATAAGCATTTATTTCCTAAAAATTGATTTTAGGTTGTATACATTCAATTCCACACCAAACTAATAGTCTTTATCCTTTCTTGGAGAAAATAGCTCTGGTAACATAGCTCTGGTAACATTCTGTTGTGCTTTTCAAGGAAAATAATTTAATTTATTTTTCTGATACTGTCTTAAGATCTGTGATATTTTACCATCAACAAGAATTTGAATGTAGTTAATACTGAATTATTGAGTGATAAAACACTATTGACAATGTCTTAGAAGAGGAATTACTTTTCATTAATGTAATGGCTCCTTAGATAGAGTGCTTATCTTCAGATAGATTTCCTATATGTGGATGCAAAAGTGACTTCTTTCAGCCACAAAGTATTGTCCACTCTTATTTTTTTCAGTAAAACCAGAATTTTTTTTTGATTCTTGAATGTACTGGAAAGATTTATCAATGTATGAGATAAAGATTTGGGTTTTTTTCACAGTTCTAAGTTACAGCAAAATGCACTGCTTAGGATCATGATTTTCACTGTATTTGAATATGTAAATTATTTTAAAATAATTTTGGGAAATATCTTTATCAATAAATATTTCCTTTAAATGAATATTTTTAAAATTATTTCCTTTACTAACTTCTTCAAAATATTTGAAAATCATCAAACAAAAACTAAAATGCAAGACTTCCTTGACAAAGTATTTTTTATAGATTCTTAAGAAAACTGTATTTCTTCATTTGATTTTCAGAGGGATTTTTCTTTTTTTCTTTTTCTTTTTTTTTTGCAATTGTGAGATTCTTTTCTGTAATATATTGAATGTACTTTTTATTGGTTTATATCTTCTAGGAACAGAGTGGTTCGCACAGGTTTAAATTCTATACAAGAATTAATTGTAGTTAATATAGTCAATAATATAGTTACAGAGAGATTTACAATCGTTAAACAGATTTTGTTTAGCATGTTTACCACTTCATTATTTCATGTACACAAACACAGAAATGATGTCTCTGAAACAAAATATTTTGCCTGCTGTTCCCATACAACTTTCCACACATTTATTTTCTTTTGTTCTGAACATTAAATTTATTTTTTCCTGTATTTTATTTTATATTGATTCTTTATTTGCTTCTTTTTGTTTCTTTGTTTGTTTCTTTGTTTTGTTTTTTAATTTCTGTATATTGCCTCATAAGATCAAAATAGTCAGAAAATATTATGACCTCTGCAGTTCTTAAAAGGTCCAATTCAAAGCTTAAAAATTAACTTTGAAGCTGTATTGGTATTCCTTTCCTCACATTAAAAAGTTGTATATCTTGTCTGTGTAGATAATCTAGATAATGTGTTCCTCAACTATGCAGCAGATCATATTCTTATTTTTTTCATCAATATCTGGCTTAGTTTTTCACAGTTGTTCCTAACTCTTTCACTCTGTACATTGATAACAGCACCTGATGAAATCAACATGATTGATTTCCAGTTTGCCTCTTCAGGTGATTTGCCCTTTCCTTGACATCATATTTGCTTTTTCTATATGCAGTATTTATTAATTTCTCATATATACATGCATTATTATAAACATTACTTTTTGTAACACAGTGCATTAAGGTGTATTAATAACATCCAAAACTTGAATCGTATACGGAATTATACCGTAAGATATTTACTGTACCAGAGTATATGTACTGTTCTCCTGAGATTTTGCATCCACTTATGACCCAGTCAAAAGGTGTTATTGAATTCTGGAGTTTACAGAGTAGTATGTGTTGGGGGTAACAGACATATATAACATATTACATGCTTTTTCCTATTATTCTTTTTAGGTCTTAACGTGTCTGAGGGTTCGAATTCTTCTAATCAATCACATGGTACAAATAGTAGTTCAGTGGCCATTGCTATCCTTGTGCCTTTCTTTGCCCTTATATTTGCTGGTTTTGGCTTTTATCTTTATAAACAAAGGTAAGTACAAATTATGTGTCTAGAATTCCTGTATGACTTGGTGTTTTGTTGTCTTCAGTCTTTCTTAGTGTAAATAAATTTTTCTGTAAAACCATGAAATGTTTGCAAAATGTACATGTAAACAGTTCTTCCCACTTCTATTAAGGTCTGGGAAAATGACTGAGAGATTAGTTTATTGTACCATTATATACTTTCATTCCTACCTATTTAAAGTGGTAGAAATTTCTCTCTTTATGATAGCAAAATGGATTCTATAAATTATTGGCATATGAATAATAATATAATGAATAAATTTTATGTGTACTTATAGTAGATTGTCTGTATTATTTTTTTTACATGTGACAGAACTATGAGTCATATCTTCAGTAATTTATTATAATGCCTGCTCTGTTTATTGACTTGCAAGTATATGCAAGTATTATGCCATTGAGATATTTCATTATGGAACTGTTTCTGCATCTGAAATTATTAGTTTGTATGCAGTTATGTTACATAGCCACAAGTCTTCTCATTTTCATTAGCCTAAGTTCAACAGTTTTGCTCATGTTATCAAGACCGGTATTAGTTCTTTGAATTTAGTTTCAAGTAATTTTTCTTATAGCTTTAAAGCATTAGATGACTAAAGAAAATTTAGTCACTTTAATGACAAGACAATTCATTGCCTACTAACTGTCAAAACGGTCATTTATGTCTGGTAGCCTGACAATAACAATTGTAATATACTCTGCAGGATAACATTACCTTAAAACACATACCATCATTTTAAAATGATACCATTTGGCTTTGAACTGCTTCAGAATATGAAAAAGCGCTCATGTAATTTTTTTATACATGTGCTATTAACTGTATGCTGAAAGCACTCATCTTTACATTTTATACTGATGATTTACAATACAGTATGCATTTTTTTTGCATAACAATAAAGATGAAATGTTTTAAAGAGACTGAACTTTGATATTTTGAGTTATTTAGTGAAAAAGAGCTACAAAGTCATTCTTGATAAACTTATTGAGTCTCCAAAGGGAAAAAGAAAATCCCTGTATGGGGAATTCATGCATTGTTATGAGATTTTGTTATACTCTTAACTATTTATCATCCGATCATCCAAGTGGAAATACCTACTTCTCAGGTTGTTAACTAAGTTTTTAAGTGAACATCATTTTAAATTAATCATAAATCCTATAAACTTTGTTAAAGACAGTACTAATTCTTAGCACAGATTCTGTATAAAAAAATGGAAATGTTATCATTAGCTCCCATAACTGGAATTGAGAACTAAATTCTGTTTGGATGCTTAAACCACTTCAGGTCAGTGAGGAAAACTGCAGTTACAAATACTCTGTTTTTCTTTTACAGGACTGCACCTAAAACACAGTATACAGGATGCTCGGTACATGAAAATAATAATGGACAAGCTGCTTTTGAAAACCCAATGTATGACACAAATACTAAGTCTGTGGAAGGGAAAGCGGTACGATTTGACCCCAACTTGAACACCGTTTGCACAATGGTATAACGTGGTAATGCTATGTCTTCAAAGTCTGGAAATTAACACACAACACAATGCATACACAGTTCACTGATTTAAAAAAAAATGAAAAAAAAAATGAAAGCACACTTTTCAGGATATACTGGGTCACATTTTCCTGAGGATGATAGACAAGAATGGGTTGTGGTTATTTTGATTTGATTTTGATTTTCATAAACTGGATCAGAATTCTTCTTCGTGTATACCATGGAGAGTTTAAAAAAAAAAAATTGCTACACTCTATGAGTGCTACTCACAGTTTATTTGCTTTTTTAAAAAAGGAGGTTATTCTAAAACATAAAACATATTTGCATATATTGGAGGAGCATCCGCTATCAGTATTTCTGTGCTTTATAAAAACTATAATCGAGGGACTGGGTTAAAAAAAAAAAAAAGATATAGGTAGAAAATAAGAGCTATACTTACAGGAGACAATAGGTCACTGACTTCTCTTTAACACTCACATGCTACATCTTAGTTTGTACATTTTTTTTTTCATTTATTCAGCCTATTTAGTGTTTTATTTTTCTCAGAACAGTTAATTTTTTTAAGTCCAGCATGTAGTATTTAGAAATCAGCAGGTACAGCTTAGTCTTTTCACATCACAGAAGAAAAATCTAAATGTCTGTTCTTATTTAATGAATTTCCTTCCCTGCTTCACATCTTGCTTCCTTTTCATGTTCCAAGTCAAACTCTTTTTCTCTTTTTCCATTAACAGTACCTACAAATGGAATTATTCTGCATTTCTATTTTCAATCATACAACTAGACAAATTTTGCAGTCAAGAAGCTAGTATGAATTGAGCTTTGTCATGTGGCTATGTTCCTTCCTGTTGAAGATTATGCAAAAGAGTGACCATCTTTTTTTTTTTTTTTCAAATGTGAAAACATAATTTAATGATATTTCCAATTTTATAGTAACATTAGTAATCAAATCCATATATCAAAAACTTAAGAGTCCATTTTTCAATCCATGCTTGTTAGATCTAGAAAATATCACTTCAGTTTATTCTTTCAGCATTTTGTCAAAATGCATGCACAAAGCATGGCAAAATCCCACTGAATTTGATGGATTGTAACCAACTTCAGTGAACTTAGGATCAGACCTGCAAGGCAAGAGTAAGTTATAATTTGGAAATACTGTGTTTTCACATCTATGTTATCTATATATCCCATATTTTATGGAAACAAATCCCTCCAACTAATGATTTAAAATTGAATATATTACCACAGTGCAATGAAAACAAAGATATTAAAAAAAATATATATATATAAAGCCATGATTTTATTAGGGACAATCCATTCATTTTAGGGACAATTCAGATTCCAAAGCCCTCAGATACAAGTTTTAGACATTCCAGAATCACTTCTAAGGAAATGTACTTTTTAATTTTACAGTTCTTTCATGTCAGAATTATTCAGTGGAAACTCAGTGATTTATTTGATGTTGGTCATTGTCTTCCATTCATAGCATGACTCACAAATGCTGTGTGTTAGCCAGTGTGAATTATCAGTTATTGTCCTTTTCAGACATTAATAATTCTGTGAAAAGCTAAACTTTTTATTACCGTAATAGAGAGTGCCTACCAAAAACCATTGTACCCAGGATTGCTGCTTGGATTTCTATAATGTTTGATGAATTTCTTATAAACCATTTTACAACACTTTGTTTTGAATATTCATACAACTCTGTCAAACTGTGTTCTACTAAAAGGATACTGTTTTATATTTTATACCATTGGTTGTTATTTATTCTTGTTTATTCAAATGACTGCAATAACTATGATTCATTCATTAATGTTAATGTTAATACATTAGAGATCGTTTAAAATGTTTCTTCTGCAACTGGCTACTCCTCTTATATTAATGCATACACTTTTGTAAAGAAGTATATTTTTATGAAAAAGGATTTGTAAAAGTATGATGTAAATTTTCAGTGCAATGTAAACAAAATAAAAATGGACAATTGCTTTTTTAAATGATGTTTCTTCTTTGAAAGATATGCTTTAAAATAACCTCAGTTGTGAAGATGAGAAAATAACCAAATTAATAATTCAAATTTGATATTTTCATGAGTTTTAAAATCGTGTTATTTTTTCCTTAATCTCCCTGTGAATTTCAGGTGAAGTAGCAAGATAGATTGCTTTCACAAATAACAGTTGAGCACAATATGTAAAATTATCCCTTTACTAAAATGAATTTTCTGTTTGACTTGTAGAAGCAGATATTTTTTTAAAAAAAAGGCCTATACATGTTAACTCAGTGAAAAGCATAGGAAACTCTCTTTTTTTTTTTTAACTTTAAAAAGAAAAAAAAAAGAAAACTTTAGTGTTCCTCAAGGCTGTAGACAGCCTACTTTGCACATTAATGTTCCTACCTTTCTGCATAAAGGTACAGTATGTACATATTAACAGGTAGTACCAGTGCATAGAGTATTTTCTGACATTAAAAAATCAGTGTTGTCTTTTAATAACATTGAACTGGAGGAGAGGACCTTAATTATTTTATTATAATATTAAAACTGTCTCTTGACTACCCCTTTTGCTTGCAGGCATGGAAAGTGGATGACAAATCCTGATCTGAAATGCTATTCATAGGATAAATTTGGGGGGGGGGAAAAAAAAGTCTAATATTGTTTTGTGAATTTGGTGCTCTATATAAACTGAAAAGGCTCATTCAGGCACACATTGAAGTCACTGAAGATTGTTGTTAAATACATTGGAAAGATAAGCAAGGAGTCACTGTAAAAATGATATTATGAGGATTATGCACTCATGTTTTTGGGGGGATTCTAGAGCTAATTGGTTAATTTTGAAAAGGAAAAGAAATCCTGTTTCACAGTGGCCAAACTTTCATATGCAACCTAGAATCTGAAAATAAGCTCTTCCTTTTTTTTTGGTTTATGCATTATGTTTTAACACATAAAAGTAAATAAAACTTACGTTGAACTTGTTCAACAATTCTGTTAATGCTTAAACTGGCACACAGCTTGCATTTCCAAGAATTATACTGATAACTTTGTAATAGACAATGAACTATTCATAACAGATTGTTTTGGGTTTTTTTTTGCTAGGTGGGATTTGTTTGGCTTTTTAAATTGTGGTGTTTTGCTTTTTTTTTTTTTTGAGTTTGCTTATCCTCTTGGGTTTTTTTTGCTGTAGTTCCTGAGCTGTTTGACTCATAATTTTTTGTGTGTGAACTGTTCAATTTTATAGTAGCAAACTGGCTGATTTTCACTGTGGCATAGGGATTTCAAGTTTCAGGTGCTTGATCAGAGTTGGTTAGCACAGTCTTCTCACTATTTGTTGTTTTTCTTAAGAAGATAGCTGAAATTAATTGGATTTGTTTTGTCCTCCAAGCACTTTGGCTACATTATTGAAGCAAACACACAGAGAAAATGTGCAGGGATATAGAGATTTTTATGCAACTCTGCAAGTCATTTCAAGATTAAGGTAGCTTCTGCAATACTACAGACTGAGATTTAAATTCATTTCAGTTTTTTTTTTGAGAAAAATATGGACTGTATCATTTGTTATATTAAAACCCCACAATTAATCTTTGTTAGATTAATTTGTGAAAATATTTTCAGATTTCAGATTGTCAGTAAGGATTGATATAGGTATATGAAGTGTCTGTCACTTCAGGAGGACCACCCAAACAATGCTAAACTCAGCAACCAAGTTCCGGAGCTCCTCTCATATACATTTTGTTAGTAGTCTTACTAGCCTCACATGGTACTACAGAAAATCTACTTAGAATCTCTCAAAATCCCCAAATTTTCTTTCTTTCTTTTCTTTTCTTTTTTTTTTTTTTTTAGTTTCTGTAATTTCATTTTTCTTTAATCACCAGAAGTTCAATAAAGCATGATGGAGAACGATGCACTGAGGTTTTTTTTTCTGGTAAAGCTGGAAGTTAAAACAATCTGTATTACTGGTTAGCAATTAAACATGTTATTCTTTACCTGCTTTTATATCTATCTCTATGAAATAAATAATTCTTACCAAAGAGAGCATTCACATATAGGGAGCATAGTATAATGTTTAGGAATGCATTTGGGTTTAAGATTTCTGCACTGTGTATCTCTTTTCCAAAATCTTTGTGTGATCTCAGCTGGCATTTTTAAACAAATGAAGGCCTTATGAGTTCTGCACTTAGTTGGTTTTATCTTTAGTTCCAGGCTAAGTCTCCCACTGTTTGATCATTTTGTTCATCATCTACTTTGTACTGTTGTCCTAAGTGACAGCTAGGACAATGGAAAAAAATCATTCATAATTTGATTTCCTTATGTAGTGAAATAAATACAATGAGTATTAGCTCAAGTAAATAATTTTGAATAAGATTTTGTAAAGTCAAAGATTAAGCAGGACCAATATTAAATGAACTTTGGTTACATAAAATATTCCAGTGAAGTAGCTGTATTCCCCATTTATTATCTTCTTGAAGTTGAAACTATGGCCACATAATATCCTGACTTGCTCAACCAAGAGTAAGTGTAGTAGTAGTTCTGAAAAGTAGGTCGCTTCATTTTGTGAAAAATTATAAATGTTGAAGACATATCGTTCTCTAGCAATTAGTCAGGTATCCAGTGAATATCTGTCAGCGGTCTGTACTTTACTGGATATAGAAACATGCAAAATCAGCTAGATTAGGCTGACTAGGCCAAAATAACTCTTTGTCGGAAGTATATTGAGAACACACTTGTAGAAAGTGCCCTAGCTACAAAACAGACTGAAGAGAAGGTAAATTCCATAAAAGGAACTGCACATCCATTTTAAGGTAACATCTTAAACCACATTAGCTAGTGTCCAGAATGTTATGCTCTAGCTGCCTGTCCGCATTTCTAAGAATATACATAACGTTTATCAGAGTGAACTTTGATCCCAGTTACCTAGTACTGATAAAATAATTTATATTCCTGAGAAAAAAAAAGATGTTATGTAGGGGCAAATTTATTATATATTCATCTTCTTTTCCAATACTTAAATGACAGAGATTTTGCTTGAACACTCTAAGTCTCCTGTGGTGATTCTTGTGATACATTTTGCTTGGTGTTTTATCACACTCTGCAGTGGTAAGAGTTCAGTCAAGGAAGTGCTAGAATTCAGAAAGCGGGAAACGAAAAATAAAAACAACCTTGTCAAATTGTGAAGAATAGACTCTTCTGTAAGAGAAGCATAACACAGAAGGATTCTACTCCCATATATCAATTAAAGTATTTGCAAATCTATGGGGAATCATCACAGTTATGATGAGCCCACCAAGAGAATGTCCAGTAGTGTGATTTGAGTAATGAAGCCCTAAGATTATTTATTTTATTTTCACTCATGTGAAAATTTATTCAGAAATAGGTTTAGGCTAGAAAAGTGGTCAGAAAACACTAAATGTCTATTAAAAAAAAAGATTTTGGGAAAGCATAAACTAATAGATAGATTGATATTATATGTTAACAAGCTATATGGTTTTATATTTGATCAGTGATTCTGAAACCACATGAGTAATATCAGGCTGATTTAATTTTATCTTCCAGGCCTTCATTCCACCTATACTAATTTCTTGGCAAAAACTTTTGCTCCTCCACCTCTTATCTATTGGGTTATTTCTTACCAGGTTTGAAAAGTTGTTTAATATAAAGTCTTGAAAAGCAACTTGCAGGAAATTAGAAAATCATGGTGAACAGGGTCCAACTTACTTTAATCACCTGCTGAAAATTATGATCTACATGTCTTTTGATGGCATTTCTGGGCTTTATTTTTTATTAACATAGAATTAATACACTGTATCTCTTAAACCAACATCAAGTGTAAAAATATTTCGAGACTTGTAAATTTATACTTCTGATTTTATTTGTAAAATATATTTTTCAATGACATACATAAAGCCAGGACAGTCTGTCACTGTCAATGTTATATAGTATACAATATTTATCTCTGAAGTGATAGACAAAGAGAAAATGAATGAAAAGATCTCACTGCACTTACTATTGCTAACTTTACATTGCCTATAAGTAAGTCTAAGATTGCCAAAGATGAAGCAAGACGTATATTAAATGTAAGACTGATTAAATAAAACATATTTTAAATAAAGCAACTATGCTTTCCCTCTTTTATTATCTTCTCTGGATGCTGAAACTATGTCAGCATAACATATATTGTCTCTAACCAAATCTAAAAATGCTAATTGTCATGTCATATTAGTCATGTCTATGATTCTAAAATAAATTTTGTCATTAGTGAAAGCAAAAATAATATGTTTAGCCTGAAGTACAGAGCTTTCCTGTAAATTAAGAAATTGATACTTACCACATGTTAATGAGATAAGATGAACTGTCAATTGCTCTTTGAGAAAGAGATTATTAGCAGGAGAAAAATTGAGGGGAACAGACAACTGTTCTCACCACAGCCATGGGCTCCAGAGAATAATGCAAAGTGACAAAAGCAACTAAAGAAGCAAAGGAGCTAATAGTCAGGGAATCAGTTAAGCACATGTCTCATATCATTCCTAAACATGTCCAGAAGATACTGAGGAGTATATATGTACTATATATGTACATATCTTATGTATATATATTACATATATACTATGTAATAAATAATAAACTATATATAGAATCATAGAATCATTAGGATTGGAAGGGACCTTCAAAGCTCATCTAGTCCAACCCCCCTACAAGGAGCAGGGACATTTTCAACTAGATCAGGTTGCTCAGAGCCTCATCCAACCCAGCCTTGAACATTTCCAGGGATGGGGCATCCACCACCTCTCTGGGCAACCTGTTCCAGTGTTCTACCACCCTCAGTGTAAAAAATTTCTTCCTAGTATGTAATCTAAACCTACCTCCTTCTATTTTGAAACCATTATCCCTTGTCCTGTCACAACAGGCCCTGCTGAAGAGTTTCTCCCCATCTTTCCTGTAGGCCCCCTTGAGGTACTGGAAGACCCCTATCAGGTCTCCCCGGAGCCTCCTCTTCTCCAGGCTGAACAGCCCCAACTCTCTCAGCCAGTCCTCATAGGAGAGGTGCTCCAGCCCTTTTATTATCTTCATGGCCCTCCTCTGGACCTTCTCCAACTGGTCCATGTCCTTCTTGTGTTGGGGGCTCCAGAACTGGACACAGTACTCCAGGTGGGATCTCACCAGAGCGGAGTAGAGGGGGAGTATTGTCACTGCATTTTCTTAAATAGACGTGGAAGTTATTAGCTAGTTTTATGTAAATTAATGTTTAGGATTGGATGAGTGGTTTATACCTAGAGCAAAGCGCAGAAATTCATATAGAATACGTATCAAAACACCACAATGGTGGTTTATCTACTGTCTATACAGACATTACTTACATATTTCGGGAAGAAAATTTCTTAAAATAATACCTTTTGTTTATAGTTAGTATAATTTTTATCACTAATTCTTATTATGGTAATTTCTCTTTTTTTTTTCCTGATCTTTCTTGACACCTATGAAATCACTTATCTTTCTAAAACAGATTATTCTGTGAATTAATTTCTGCTAGTTGTACTCTTTATTGGTGAATTCTGAAGGAGAGGGATCCTAGCTGTCAATAATCTGAAGTAACAGTTTTATATTATACCGTATAGATTATAATTTCATGTGAATTCACTTATCTTCATACAGAATCTTCTAACATAAGGGAGAACTAAGGATCTCTGTGTCATTTTTAGGATTTATCCATAGGATTCTGCCCTTTTCTGAAATAATCTGGGAATAATCAGCACTGTGTAATATTTCATTTGTTAATTTTAAAAATACATTAAATGTCCAGTAAAGGCTGCATATATCACATAGATTGGTTTGGTAATAAATAATGTTGCCATATTGCTAGCATAGCAATATAAATTACAAACCTACCAATAAAACAAAATGAGTTTTTAAATAGTCTAATATGAAGAACTGGTTTGGAAAAAAAGTAGGTCATCTTCAGAGAGCAGAAAATCTTATTCTGCTCAGTGGTGAGTTGGAATCATCATAGGAAACAATAACATGCAGTTTCCTAGTGACTTAAGACTGAACAAGAATAAGTAATTTTGTGATGTGCTCAAGCTACTGTTTTATTTAAACAAAAGACTAACGAGTGCAAAAGATGCAAAGCTCACAAAACCTCAATATATGACAAAAGTATATACTTTGTATGACTGAAGGCATCAAAACAGTACATTAGAAATAATCCTACATTTTCTGAAAGCAGATTTTAGGTATATTGACTAGTGAATGTTTGTAGAAAAAAAAAAAAGAATAAATTAAAAGGAAAATACTTTACCTTGCAGCAAAATGGGCAGTAATCATCCTCATCTTAGTTTGTGTACTCCTGTGCAATGGTCTTTGTAACATATTATTCTTTACTCACATATAATGAATAAATGAACTAATAATAGCTCTACTAATTACTAAAGACCTAACTTGAAACACACATTTCTAAATCAAATAATATATTAGCAACTAAATAAAGCAATCTACTTCTAAAATAATATGGCATTTAGCAAAATAGCTAATTCAATTTAGAATATAATGATGATCCAAATAAGTGAAATGAGGAAAAACAAAAACAAAAAATTCCAGATAGATGTCAATTTCATAAACATTTAGGTAAATTATTATATCCAGTTATTACAATAAAAGCTAAATGCTCACTTATTTTTTTAAGACATAGGAACACAGTAATTCTGGAAAGTACTTATGCTATTACATGGGCAAAATAAAATGAAGCTCTTTTAAGTGAAAGACTCTCATCAATTTTTGTGGATAGTTAATGAGGAATTAACATAAATATTGTGTAGATTATGTTATGATATACAGCAACCACAAGAATTGTAATGAGCTGGATTAAAAGCTTACATTCAAAAAACTCTGAAAATTCTTTATTCAGATTTGTCATTTATTCATTTGTATTATCCAAATTACCTTTTGATGAAACTTTTCAATAGAATCACAGAATAGTTAGGGTTGGAAGGGACCTTCAAACGTCATCTAGTCCAACCCCTCTGCAAGGAGCAGCAACATCTCCAACTAGATCAGGTTGCTCAGAGCCCCATCCAAACTGGCCTTGAATGTTTCCAGGGATGGGGCATCCACCACCTCTCCAGGCAACACTGTTCCAGTGTTCCACCACCTTCATTGTACAATTTTTTTCCGTATATCAAGTCTGAATCTGCTTCCTTCTATTTTAAAACCATTACCGCTTGTCCTATCACAACAGACCCTGCTGAAAAGTTGCTCTCCATCTTTCTTATAAGCCCCCTTGAGGTACTGGAAGGCTGCTATAAGGTCTCCCTGGAGCCTCCTCTTCTCCAAGCTGAATGGCCCCAACTCTCTCAGCCTATCCTCGTAGGAGAGGTGCTCCAGATCATCAGAGTATCATAGGTGTCATTCTTCTCCTACATTCTGCTGAACTGACTTTCCATAAGTTAATCTTTATTCTATATGCAGGAGAACCTAATTCTAATTATAAATACTTCTTGATTAAAATAGATATAATTGTTTTGACTTCAGTTATTTCAGTGGGGATCTATACTGCTGTGTGGAAGAGGTGACCTTCTCCCTAAAAATAATCAGACAGCTTGAGTCATTGTTCAGATACACAGGAAAGTGCAGGATGTTAAAATTTCCTTTAAGAACATTACTATGGTCTTTGATTTACTGCTTTGTTTCATTTTAGAGAACTAATGTAAGATTTTAATTACAGAAGGAAAAACTAAAACACTGTATCCATTAAGATAAACAATAAAAGCCTTCAGATCCTCACACTATGCTGATATTCTCTAAGTAGCAGACAGTACTTAAAGGTCTAAATAAAAATGCAAGAAAATCTTTTTGTAATGAGACTATATAACTGGGAAATCCCACAAACATATCATGCTAGTATTTACCAAGGTCTTCAAGAAAGTACACAATAGTTGCAAACTTACAAGAGAAAAAGAAATGAGAAAATAAAACTTGTCATGACTGCTGCAAATCAGGATGTCCTATATTTCTCTCAATATGAAAATAAATTTATAAGACGGCATTTTAATACAGAATTCCTGTTTTGTGTCTGAGATATTAATAGTTTGCATTGAAAATTGTACATGCCCTCATAAAATGAACTTAGTATTTCTAATGATTTCCAGTAGATATTTGATCAGGCAGTTGTAGATCAGAAAGATGAAGTCCATAAAAAGAAAGTAATTTTAACATTTCCTCTTAACTCACTTTATGGAAATACAACTAACCCCAAGTAAGTTAAATGCTTCAACCAAAGTGCATATAGAACGCAAAAAATAAAAATAGCTTTAAGCTCAGATTTTACTATTTTTTCATTTGTGGACACTCAGATGTGTTTATTATCAGTAGAATCTGTACAAAGCTGTAAGGTTTTGTGGAATAAAAGACCATCTATTTTGTTAAGTTATCTGATGTAATAATTATTCAGTATGAAAGGAATAATAAAAAGGAAACTGAATAGTTAAGCACACACAGACACAGACTTTATGGACTGGATGGCAACAGAGACAACAAGAAGACCAGAAGCCATCAGCCACTGAGGGATGGGCTTTTAGAGGAACAGCTCAGTCACTGCCTTGAAAGGGGTCGACCCGAGTTTGTCACTGATATAAAGAGGGAAACAAGACTGACATGATAAGTTTGAGATATCTGAGGGGCCTTGTGGAACTGTGCAAAACTTATTATGGTATGTTCAGGAGAAGGGCCAAAGGCAGGGAAAAGGAATGAAGCAGGTGGATCAGGGAGGAAGATGGATGGGAAAATGGGATGGCTGGGTAAATGGGATGGCTGGGTAAAAGTGGTCCATCACATGTAAGGTTACTGTGCTTCTCTGAATATACGCTGTATAAGATCCATGCAGTCTAGCCTATCCTCTTGTTAAATTCTTAACTGTTTTATTCCTGTGTAACCTCACTAATCTTCTAATGAGTCAGAAAATAAGTTGAGTTACAAGGCATATAGCTCTTCGTACCTGCAAGTGGAGAGACCTGAGTGTATTTACCTTTCCTGAGTGTATTTTCCTTTCCTGAGTGAATTTAGTTGTGAATATGTGTGTGCATGCATCATTCATTGGCAAAACTCAAGCTGGACTAGACAGGAAGCAGGATACCAGCATCTGGAAAGGCAAAAGGTCTGAGACAGTAGCTGGGCATGAATTTTAGGTGGATTTAGGTTTAGTGCTAATGGTTGAGGGATCTGTGACTGCATGAGTGCAATATCAGTGTAAGACAAGTGTGCAACTGCATATATCTGTTGCACAGTGAACATCAAGCTGGACTAGCTGGTGAGCAGGAGGAGACCTGCACGCTGGATGAGAAGTCCAGGGTCCAGCGATGGGCATTAGATGGACTGAGAGGCCATGTGAATATTTGAAGGATCCATGATCGTGTATTCCGGTTTTATTTAGTGAGGGGGGACTACAGTAGCAGCTTCTGTAAGAAGCTGCTAGAAGTTGTTCCCCTTTGTCTAGTGGACTGGGGCGGGCCTAGGGTGGACCTGCTGGGCAGGGCTGAGCCAATGGGCAGCAGAATGTTCCCTGATAATGCCTCTGCGATAACATAATTAAGAAGGAGAAAAACAGGAATTAAAAAAAAAAGAATATTTGAAGAAGCTGGAGAGGGGGCAGAGAGAGGGAGGCATGAGCCTTGTGGGCCTTGTAGCCCTCACCATCTGGCCTCCTGCTGGGTGGCCGTCTGGGCCCAACTCAGCCCTGTCTGGCTGCAAGAAGTGGAGAGGAGATGTGAAGAGAATCTGAGAGGCATCTGCCTGAGCTGATTGTGAAGAATTTTTTTTTTTGTGAGAGGAACGGCTGCAGATGCTAAGGTCAATGAAGAAGGAGAGGGAGGAGTAATGCTGCTCCTGCCAGAGATTCCCCTGCAGCCCATGGTGAAGACCATGGCAAAGCAGGCTGTGCCCCTGCAGCCCATGGAGGCCCACAGAGGAGCAGAGATCCACCCGCAGCCCGTGGAGGTCCATGGAGGAGCAGAGATCCACCTGCAGCCCGTGGAGTCTCCTGCTCCAGGGCAGGTGGATGCCTGAAGGAGGCTGTGACCTGTGGAGGGCCTGCACTGGGGCAGCCGTTCTGGAGGGACTGCACCTCATAGGAAAAATGACCCATGCCAGAGCAGTTCATGAAGGACTGTGGCCCATGGGTGGTACCCCACAGTGGAGCAGGGGAGAAGTGTGAGGAGTTCTTCCCCCAGTGAGGAAGGAGTGGCATAAAGCAACAAATGATGAACTGTCCGTAACCCTGATTCCCTCTTCCCCACTGTGCCGCTTGGGAGGTCAAGGAGGTAGAGATAATGTTAAGCTCAGGAAAAGGGATGGGTGAGGGGAAGTTATCTTGTTCTCTTTCTCATTATCCTGCTTTGTTTTTAATAATAAACAAATAGTTTTTCCCAAGTCAAGTTTGTTTTGCCCACAATGGTAACTTCAAGGATCTCTTCCCGTCCTTATCTCAAACCTCAAGCCTTTTTGCTCTTATATTATCTTTCCCTGTTCCATTGGAGACTGGGGGGAATGAGAGGGAGACTGTGTAGTCTGGTCCCAACTGGGGCTAAACTACGACACTGTGTATGTTAATGAATCTACAGAGTGAGTGTTTATTATGAAGATTAAATAAGTCAAAATAAGTCACATAAACATATCAGCGCGAGACGTATGAGATGGCTAAAACACTACCCATAAACTCTCATGAACGTATTTTCATTGTAAAGGACATCTGTCAAAGGACTTGATTGGAACTAGATAAGAGGAAGAAGATTAATAGAAATTGTTACATTAACTGCACCACTACAATATTTTCATAATGGTGGGTTCTGAGTAGAATTGATGTCAGAAATATTTATCACTGATTTACACGCAATACACTTAGTAAAATCTGAGAAGATAGTGAATAGCTTTGCAGAATTTAATACAGCTTCTGGCATGGGCAGTACAGTGGTAGGTAAATTTCCCTGTTGAAAATAGCATGGCCATTCATAAACTGTGCTAGAATAAAACTTTGTAAATACAAAGTAGTGTCTGGACAAAACTCTTTTGTTTTATGCTAATAATTGGTTGAGTTTTTCTTTTTTTATAAAAAAAAAAAAGAAGAAATTATTGATAATTTATTCCAGGAAAAAATTCCATTGCCCAGAAATAGAACGGAGATGAAATTAAGGCCACATTGAATTAATGTGTATGTCAAAGACTATAGTCTTAGTTTTTCTTCTTTCTTATTCTGAAAATAAATAGTGCTAGATACCATAAGATTCCCAGTTATTGCAGCTGTCATATTAATTCAAGGGAATAAAACAAAACCCAGTACAAGCACTTTCTTCTACCAGTTTTGCACGATACTTGCAGTATGCATCTGTGAGGCCATATGGATTTTCTTTTTTTATTAGTTACATACTATGAACTCAAAAATCTATAAATGTATCTGAAAAAAAGTTTATATAATATACACAGATTAAATGGCAAGTGTCACCCAAGATATAGCTAATAGCTGTAAAACTACAAAGTATAGAAAAACAGCACAGAGCACAGGTAAACATTAATTATGTTGAAAACAAAATTATGAAATGTCACAGCAAAAATTAGACAAAAATATTTTGTTAATTTAAGTTCATGTAACAGTTCAGTTAGCTTCCTAGGCAGAAACAGATTGCACTAATACAGTGAACAAAAGTACTATTACTAACCTTGTCACAGCCATTTATCATTTTCAGCCATCTGCAAACCATGTAGCCATATGTCTCCGCAGGTCCATGGATTTAAAAAATGGAAACACAACAATATAAACGTTTAATAAAGTTAAATATCTTGAGGAAAAAAAAAAGCATTACACGTAGAGTGTCTTTGGGTTCAGTTTGTTTTTGTTGTTTTGGTTTTTTTGTTAAACAATTATTTGTAAAAGACATAGAATCATAGAATAGTTAGGGTTGGAAGGACCTTTAAAATGTCATCTAGTCCAACTTCCCTGCAAGGAGCACGGACATTCCTGACTAGATCAGGTTGCTTAGAGCCCTGTCCAACCTGGCCTTGAATGTTTCCAGGGATGGGGTATCCACCACCTCTCTGAGCAACCTGTTCCAGTGTCCTACCACCCTCAGTGTAAAAAATTTTTTCCTTATATCAAGTCTGAATCTGCTTCCCTCTATTTTAAAACCATTACCCCTAGTCCTGTCACAACAAGACCTGCTAAAGAGTTTCTACTCATCTTTCTTACAAGCCCCATTTAGGTACTGGAAGATCACTATAAGGTCTCCCAAGAGTCTTCTCTTCTTCAGTGAAGAACCTCTGCCTGTCCTCATAGGAGAGGTGCTCCAGCCCTTTTATCATCTTCGTGGCCCTCCTCTGGACCTTCTCCAACTGGTCCATGTCCTTATGTTGGGGGCTCCAAAGTTGGATGCAGTACTCCAGGTGGGGTCTCACCAGAGCAGAATAGAGGGGCAGAATCACCTCCCTCGACCTGCTGGCCACGCTTCTCTTGATGCAGCCCAGGATGTGGTTGGCTTACTGGGTTGCAAGGGTGCATTGTCGGCTCATGTTGAGCTTCTCATCCACCAGCACTTCCAAGTCCTTCTCCTCAAGGCTGCTCTCAACCCATTCTGTGCTCAGCCTGTATTTGTGCCTGGGATTGCCACGACCCAGGTGCAGGACCTTGCACTTGGCCTGGCTGAACTTCATGAGGTTTACACAGGCCCACTTCTGCAGCTTGCAAGGTCCCTCTGGATGGCATCCCTCCCCTCCAGCCTGTCAACAGCATCACACAGCTTGGTGTCATCAGTGAACTTGCTGATGGTACACTCTGTCCATGTCTCTGACAAAGATGTTAAACCGGGCTGGGCCAAATACAGACCCCTGAGGGACGCCACTCATCACCAGTGTCCACCCAGACATTGAGCTGTTGACCATCACTCTCTGAGTTCAGATATA
This sequence comes from Chlamydotis macqueenii, assembly GCF_036417535.1. Taxonomy (NCBI): domain Eukaryota; kingdom Metazoa; phylum Chordata; class Aves; order Otidiformes; family Otididae; genus Chlamydotis; species Chlamydotis macqueenii. Next base: position 146,673,173 of record NC_141557.1, on the reverse strand, counting down.
CAGCCAACTCCTTATCCACCGAGTGGTCCATCCGTCAAACCCATGTCTCTCCAGTTTAGAGAGAAGGATGTCATCTGGGACATCCTAGCACAAGTCCAGGTAGATGACATCAGTTGCTTGTCCCTTCTCCACTGATGCTGTAAGCCCGTCACAAAAGGCCACCAAGTTGGTCAGGCACGATCTGCCCTTACTGAAGCCATGTTGGCTGTCACAAATCATCTCCTTGCTCTCCATGTGCCTTAGCATGGTTTGCAGGAGAATCTGCTCCATGACCTTGCCAGGCACAGAGGTGAGACTGATTGGTCTGTAGTTCCTTGGGTCTACCCTATTCCCCTTTTTAAAAATGAAGGTTATGTTACCCCTCTTCCAGTCATCAGGAACCTCACTAGACTGCTATGACTTCTCAAATATGATGGCCAGTGGCTTGGCAACTTAATAATTTCCTTCATTAGAAAGGGGACAGGGTGGCAGGGACAGGAGTGTTTGCAACTGTTTCTAATTCTGTAAGGTAGACATAAGCCACTATTTTGCCAGAGTGCTGCCTATTTTTATTTGAAGAATTCCTAAGTATTTTAAGTGATCTCAAGGAAATTTGAAAAGTATAGTCACAAATCCAGCCAATTCTACTGAGCTTATAAAGCCAAATAAATTGTACCTCAGGCCAACCTGCAAAGATGTATGTGCCAATCGTAGAAAATACAGCCTGTTCCTCATTAAGCTGAAGTCTTTCCTCTGACATGAAACAGAGTAGGGTGGAATCCCACCACTTATTGACAAGGGATGTGCAGTGGAGCTATTATACCTCTTTTTCATAGAATCACAGAATGATTGAGGTTGGAAGGCACTTTAGGAGATCTTCTGGTCCAACCTCTCTGCTCAAGCAGGGCCACCTAGAGCAAGCTGCCCAGGACCACATCCAGGTGGCTATTTAATATCTCTAAGGAGGGAGATTCCACAACCTCCCTGGGCATCCTGTGCTGCTGCTTGGTCACCTTCACAGTAAGAAAGAATTTCCTGATGTTCAGAGGGAACCTCCTGTGTTTCAGTTTGCGCCCATTGCCTCTCTCTCTGTAAGTGGGCACCACTGAAAAAGGCCTGACTCTATCCTCTTTGCACCCTCCCTTCAGGTATTTACATACATTGATAAAATCCCCTGAGCCTTCTCCAGGCTGCACAGTTCCAGCTTTCTCAGCCTTTCATGACACAAGAGATGCTCCAGTCCCTTCATAATCTTAGAAGATTTTTGTTTGATTCTCTGTTTAAACCACGGGAAGGATATATATACAAAGCCATCCAAAGGACTGAAAATCTCACAGTTTGCCTCTGGCTCTCTTGAGAGTCCACTGAAACTCCAGTTTGTTACATTACATACATCTTAAAATGTTCTAGGACAATTAAAATTGCTGGTAAAGGTTTGACTGTGAATTCAAGGAAAAGTACATATGGTTAAGATTGGTATGTATAAGTAAGGCAGCAGGCTGGAATTTTGCACTATTTTTAGATGCTTTTAGCTCTGTGTTGGTAACATATTTCCAATACTTAGATGATAAAAGCTGTGTAGGCTATAATTATGCATTTCATCCACCAGAAAAGCTTCCACAGATGTGCAGTTTTTTATGAACATCCAAAGAGTATGATATCTTACTGAAATTCTCATCAATAACATGTAAACAAACACACTCCAAAATACTAATTAGAATTGATTTCTCATACTTCAAAATACATAGGTCGGTATTACTTTTTTTTTGCACATGTTCCCTTTGTCTGAGACAGAAACAATGTCAAGGATTCAAGGCTATTTCTGAATTATAAAGTTTCGTGGCACCAAAAAGCAAATGTAAGAACTATAACATTATCAGGCTTACTCTTTAATTGCATAAACTCTGGTACAGTTTCATTCCAGTTCAGCCTGCAGTCTTCTAAATTCCAGGAGTTGTTTAGGGGATAAACTGTTCAGGAGTTCCCAGAATATATTGTAGAAAAGATTGCCTTGACTTGTACGGGAAAAGTTTAACTTGAGAATCATAGAATCATAGAACGGTTAGAGTTGGAAGGGACCTTCAAAGGTCGTCTAGTCCAACCCCCCTGCAAGAAGCAGGGATTTTTTTTTCTTTCTTTCTTTTGTCCCCTATATACCTATAGAAGCTTTTCTTGTTGCTTTTTATATCCCTGGCCAGATTCAATTCTGTCAGGGCTTTAGCCTTCCTCACCCGATCTCTGGCCACTTGCACAGCCTCTTTGTAGACCTCCCAGGCTACCTGTCTCTGCTTTCACCCTCTATAGGCTTTCCTCTTCACTTTCAGTGGTCCAGGAGCTCCTTGCTCATCCACGCAGGCCTCCTGGCCTTTTTTGCCTGACTTGTTCTTCATCGGGATGCACCTCTGCTGAGCTTGGAGGTGGTGCTCCTTGAATGTGGACCAACTTTCCTGGGCCCCTCTTCCCTCCAGGGCCACCTCCCACGGCACTTTGCCCATCAGGTCCCTGAAGAGGCCAAAGTCTGCTTTCTTGAAGTCTAGGGCTGAGAGCTTGCCGTGTAGTTTCCTCGCTGCCCCGTGGATCTTGAAATCCACTGTGTCGCGGTCGCTGCAGCCAAGGCTGTCCTTCAGTTTCACATCCTCCACCAGTCCCTCCCTGTTGGTGAGCACAAGGTCGAGAACAGGTGTCATAGATTAGCCCCGCTCGGGACCAAGCTGTGCAGTCTCTCTGTCACTCCTCCCACCCTGCAAGACATAGACATGATACAACAAAAAAGACTCGAGGTTTGAGACAAGGAGGAGGAGGGATCATTTGAGTTACCATGATGGGCAAAACAGACTCAACATGGGGGAAACTATTTATTTATTATTAAAACCAAAGCAGGATAATGAGAAAGAGAGCAAAGTAGCTTCCTCCCTTCCCTCCCTCTTCCTGGGCTTAACTAATTTCAATTACCTCTACCTCCTTCCCCCCTCAAGCAGCACAGAGTGGAATAGGGAATGGGGGTTACAATCAGTTCATCACACGTTGCTTTTCACTGCTCCTTCTTCCTCGCAGGAAGAACTCATATTCCTCCCTTACTCCAGTGTGGCGTACCACCCATGGGCTACAGTCCTTCATGATCTGCTCCGGCACGGGTCATTTTTTCATGGAGTGTAGTCCTTCAAGAACTGGCTGCCCCAGTGCCTGCCCTCCATGGGCCACAACCTCCTTCAGGTATGTGCCTGCCCTAGCATGGGGTCCTCCACGGGTTGCAGGTGGTTCTCTTCTGCTCTGTGGACCTCCATGGGCTGCAGGGGGAAAGCCTGCTTCACTATGGTCTTCACCATGGGCTGCAGGGGAATCTTGACCAGAGGTAGCATTACTCCTCCCTCTCCTTCTTCACTGACCTTAGCATCTGCAGCCATTCCTCTCACAATAAATTCTTCACAATCAGCTCAGGCAGATGCCTCTCAGGTTCTCTTCACATCTCTCTTCATTTCTTGTGGCTGGGCTGGGCCAAGTTGGGCCCAGATGGCTGCCTGGCAGGAGACCAGAGGATGAGGGCTGCAAGGCCCACAACGCTTGCGCCTCCCCCTCTATGTCCCTTGCTTCTGTGTGTTCAAATTTTCTTTTTTATTATTATTATTATTTTTCTCCTTCTTAAATACATTATCACAGAGGTGTTATCACTGAACATTCTTCCTCCAATTGGCTTGGCCCTGGCCAGCAGTGCATCCACCCTAGACCTGGCCGAGTCCACTGGACAAAGGTGAAACTTCTAGCAGCTTCTTGCAGAACCTGCCACTGTAGCACACCCTCACTAAACAAAACCAACAGAGTAACCTAAATAATTTACTTCACTGTTAATACTATCACTCAAAAACTTTAATCTTCTAGTCTGAATAACCCATACTATTCCAGCAGTGGTCAAATTAATTATTTGTGTAGAAAGTATCTACTGTTTCAACTTTATAATAATCTGCTAAAAATCTACACATTATGCTAATTCATAGAGCCATATCGCTACTATAAAAAGGAACTCATGTTTGTATGGTTTTATATAGCAAGATATAAAGCTATTTTATGAATTACAAGATGTAGCTTCCCCTTACTGTAGAATATTAATTCTACAATGAACACGATATGTGGCAATATGAAAATTAATATGATAGATGTGATTCTGGGTTATTATCAATGTTTTCAAAGTATTTGCTATTTCTTTAATATATGTGTATTGACAAGGTTTTATTACCACTGTTTCTAAATGTTCTTCTGGAAAATTGATATGAGTTACTGAACATCATTGGCTGACAACAGATTGCTACTGGACCACGTGAAAAAGTTCTTGTAGTGTCTGACAGGCCTCGTAGCATAACTACAGGTGTGAAGGTATGAATTAATAATTTTTAATCCATCTGACAAGAATCACATTGATTTTGTGTCATAGCTGGTTATCTAATCAGAATGCCATTTAAACATTGTATAAAGGCTTATGCATGTCAAATTAGTTGCTTTCACCAAGGTTTCATCAAAAACAATGTCAAAATCTACTCAGAAGACAATTTTTTAAAAAAAAAATTTAACTTACTATTATTATTATTAAACAGTTTTAAGATTTATTAACCAGTGATCACTTACTCATCATACAGTTACGAAGTTCATTCCCTCAACTTCTTTTGAATATAACTTCTTTAATTTTTCACTCTTCTGGTACTTTCCCAGAATTTTGTATTTTCTTAAAGAACACTTCCAATAATAAAAAATATTACCTCATCTTTATCCATCATCCTATTTGTCCTGGTTTTGGCAGGGATGGAGTTAATTTTTCCTCTCAGTAGCTGGTATGTTTTGGATTTTGTGTGTGAAGAATGTTCATAAACACCCTGATGATACCAGTTGTTGTGAATGAGACCAAGGACACCGTCCTGCTTTCCAAGTCTCGCTAATTTGCAGATGCAGGAAGCTGGGAGAAAGACAGACAGCATAATTGATCCAAACTGGCCAAAGAGAGTATTCCATGCCATAAACATCATGCTCAGTATATAAGTGGGGGCAGGCGAGGGTGGGTATCTGCCTTCCTGGCATCCATCCTTCCTGCTTGTTTTTGCTGGCATCGTTCCCCCTACCTTGCTGGCTCCCTTTTGCTCCTTTGCTTGCTGCTCAGTTTTGTTTCTGTGATCGCTGCTCGGGACAGGTTGTATCGGTCATTGGGACATCGAGTGGTGAGAAAACACATATTGTTCACTTTGTATATTTTTAATATCCTTATATTCTGTTATTATTGTAGTTCTCCCTTTTATTTTAGTAAATTGTCTTCATCTCAACCCACGAGTTCTCCTTCCTTCCCAATTCTCTCCCCCATCCTGCTGGGGAGGGGGAGAGTGAGCGAGAAACTGTGTGGTGATTTGGGCTAAACCATCACACTATTATACAGTACTGTGATATGGCCACAATTATGATTTAATCTTTTTATTTGTTAAAAAAAAAATTTCTTTTTGGTGGTATATGATTTTTTTTTTTTTTGAGCACTGGAAACCAGAAAGAAAAATGAATTTTTAGAAAACATTGATTAGCAAATGTAGTTCTAGATGAAAAGTTTCTGAGCAATACGATCTTTAATGAAATAAATAAACTTCCTTTTCCTGGTCTAGAAAACAGTGGGACATATATATTGAAGGCTAATCCCTGCTGGACAAGTTTATAGAGAAAATTTGTCACATTAAAATAAGCAGTAGACTATGTCAGTAATTTATTTTCTGAAATAAATTTGCCCTTCTGAAATAAAATTTAATTATTTTTAAATATATTTGTAAAGCAAATAGGAAATGTATCTGCAATTAAATTAAAAATTAGCTTTACTGAAGTTCTGTCTTCTCTTTACAGGTGAATGTTTTATTTATCAAGTTATACTCCAGCTCAGTTGTGAATGTCTCTAACTCTTTTACAAGAAGACCATTGCAGTTGCTTGCAGTATTTTTTAATTTTGAGGGTTTTTTTTTAAAAAAAAAAAATCCTTCCTCTTTTGTGTTTATTTTTTTAGCTTTGTAACAGCAAGTACTGGTGCTGAACTAATATTTTTATTAAAAGGCTATTTACATCAGGGAAAACATGGATTAATTAATGTTATTTAAAATACGTTGGATTTCTCTTCTATATTAATTGACAAGATTCTTTCTTTAGTGAATGGAGGGGAAGAACGGGAGGACATTACCTTTGAATGTCCTTCTTTCACTTCCCCAAGCAGACATCAAGGACAAATAAAATCAGATGCTGAATCTGAGAGTCTCAGACTTTTGCATGGCTTCCACGCAGCTGATACAGCTTAGTACATCCCTTTAAAGACACATTTTCAAATGACAGCTACATGGAGGAAGCCCAGAAAAGACTGACCGAAATCAAGTAAAAGATAAATTGTTGGTTTTGAAGACAAAAGCTATATATGTCTGCTCTATGGAAAAACTGAGACTTTCACCGAGCAATGAGCATTAAAAAAAAAAAAAAAGGGAGGGATCTACCAATGGATTGTTTAAATGCATGGAAATATAGAGTTGCAATTCCACTTTGGAAAATGAAGATGAATAATTCAAGCTACAATGTCAGAGTCAAAAGCTGAGACGCAGTAATTCTAAGAGATTCAGTACATAGCAATTGACAATTATAATATTGCTGACAATTATTACTATCAGAATTCTTAAAGCTTCAATTGCTGAATGACAGGGGAGAAAATAAACAATTTTTAGTTCCTGAATGCAATAGTATACTTTAACTACCTTCCATGTTTGATATTTGAGACAAGAGTTTTTAATGATCATGTCATCTAATGATAGCTAATATAAAAAAAAAAAAAAAAGGAACCAAAAACCTATCCTTCCAAGGACAACTTTTCACTTGTAGAGCTACACTCTCCTTATTCACACACACAGAAGTAAATTCAGCCCCTCTTAATCATGCATAAATTTGAACTTGGTCATGCACTATCCACCTTGTTCTTAAAAAAAGTCCCAAGAAATGAAAATCCACATTGAATCTGTATAATTTATTGAAAGATTTGTTTATTAATGTAAAATCTGCCTCAGTTTTGAGCAGGTCCCACCATCTATATTCCTAGTCTATGGGAATATTTCCATTAACATGACAAGGAGCTGACTGCTGCCCTGAAACAGTGGAGGTAATTACTTTAAAAAGCCTATGACCCCAGGACTCCAGTCATGAAGAGATATTTTACAGTCCCGCTTCTTTCCTCATTCCACAAATTTTCCCCACAGAGAACAGTCTATTTACACAGAAATTGCAAAAATAACCTTTTATGAATGTAGGGCTTACTGTGTGCTTTATTTGTACCATCTTCCCTCTCAGATCTTGTGAAGGATGAACATTATATTTTAATAATGTATACATATTCATAGAGAAATATTATAGGCTAATTCTCACAAGGCTATTTTTATTCACAACTTACAAAATGAATTATTAATAGCCACTGAAATATATAAATAATCATCATATAGTAGGCTTTGTTGGTCAAATTAATTCTTAATTTAACTGCAGTGCAATGACTAAAGAATATGAAGAATTTAATCTCAAGTGTAATTTTAACATAGAATTTTTAAAAAATATTATAGTATCAGCCAAACTAGATATTTGATGTGGAACCATCTAGCCGTATCTTATGCATTAAATTTTGTCCATAAACTCGCATCTTACTATTACATTAAGATGGACATATATATTGCTGCAGAGCAGTCAAGGATTCAGCTGAGCAAATACAGAGATCAGGGTTAAAACTACCATAATGCACCAGTGTTAGTGTTTATTATGATAAAGATAGTTTAACAGGGAAAGCAAAAGCCACTCACATGAGTAAAGCAAACCAAGGAATTCATTCACTGCTTCCCACCAGCAGGCAAGTATTCAGTCCTCTCCAGGAAAGCAGGGCTCCACCATACAAAATGGTTACTTGGGAAGACAAATGCCATTACTCTGAATGTCCCTCCATTCCTTCCTCTTCCCCCAGCTTTGTACGCTGAGAATGACATCATATGGTACGGAATATCCCTTTTGGTCAGCTGGGATCAGTTGTCCCAGTTGTGCTCCCTCCCATCTTCGTGTGTACTTTTAGCCTAGTCACTGGGAGGGTGGTCTGAGAAACAGAAAAAGCCTTGACTCTGTGCAAATACTGCTCAGAAACAACTCAAAGCTCCCAATATTATCAACACTGTTTTCAGCATAAATCTGAAACATAGCCCCATAGTAGCTACTATGAGGAAAATTAACTGCATCCCAGCCAAAACCAGCACACATTTCTTGTTATAAAAATAGTTCTAGAGCTCATGATTAAATAATTGAAGGAGTAAAGGTAAAACAATGAAAAAGAAAATGAAAATAACGTAGTTATTTTCTACTATACAGTATGATTTTGAATAGGTGGGACCAGCTTCATTTTTAGGGCTACAGATATATCAATAAACTAAGAGATACTGTGACCTATTGTGTTGGTTTTGTTTAGTGAGGAGGGGCTATGGTGGCAGCTTCTGCAAGAAGCTGCTAGAAGTTTTCCCTTTGTCTGGTGGACTCAGCCGGGCCTAGGGCAGACCCACCGCTGGCCAGGGTCAAGCCAATTGGTGGCAGAATGTTCCCTGATAATACTTCTGTGATAAAGGTTTAAAAAAGGAAAAATTTTAAAAAAAGGAAGAAGTGAAGAAGCAGCAGCACGGGGCAGAGAAAGGGAGGTGCAAGCCTTGTGAGCCTTGTGGCCCTCACCCTCTGGCCACCCACTGGGCAGCCATCTGGATGCAACTCGGCTCAGCCAGACCACAAGAAGTGAAGAGCAGAGATGTGATGAGAACCTGAGAGGCGTCTGCCTGCTGATTGTAAAAAATTTCTTGTGAGAGTAACAGCTGCAGATGCCAAGGTCAGTGAAGAAGGAGAGGGAGGAGTAATGCTGTTCCTGGCAGAGATTCCCCTGCAGCCTGTGGTGAAGACCATGGTGAAGCAGGCTGTCCCCCTGCAGCCCATGGAGGTCCACAGAGGAGCAGAGATCCACCTGCAGCCCATGGAGGACCCCACGCTGGGGCAGGTGGATGCCCAAAGGAGGCTATGACCCATGGAGGGCATGCGCTGGGGCATCCAGTTCCTGAGGGACTGCACCCCTTAGAAAAATTACTCGTGCTGGAGCAGCTCACGAAGGACTGTAGCCCATGGGAGGGACCCCACACTGGAGCAGGGGAGGAATGAGAGGAGTTCTTCCCTTGAGGAGAAAGGAGCGACATAAAGTCACATGCAATGAACTGATTGTAACCCCTATTCCCTATTCCCCCCTGTGCTGGAAAGGAGGTAGAGATAATTGAAATGAAGTTAAGCCCAGGAAAAGGGAGGAGAGGGAGATGTGTGGGAGTTTGTTTTGTTCTCTTCTTCATTATCCTGCTTTGGTTTTAATAATAAATGAATATTTTTTTCTGCAGGTCAAGTCTGTTTTGCCCATAATGGTAACTTTAAAGATACCTCCCTGTCCTTATCTCAAACCTCGAGCCTTTTTGTTGTGTTATGTCTTCCCCATTCCCTCAAAGGGTGTGAGGAGTGAGTGAGACTGTGTAGCTTGGTCCCTACTGGAGCTAAACTGCGACATGTACTTTTATATTCTACATCCTTTTTATTGTGTACCTCAGTAAAGGATAACTCTTAAAATATATACGGAACAAAGTGATGTACAGATTGCTCAGTATTTTTCTTCCATATTATCTCTTAAAATAAGATAATTATCTGATTAAATGATTGTAATTTTTCTGCATGGATTGCAAATCTGTTAAAATTGATATTTACTACTTTGTATTTCTCTCGGAAAGACTAAACTTTAAATGAAATTGTAAAAAATGGTTACACACACCTTCTAACTAAAAAAAGTTAGACACTGTGAGAGTCTATGCTTTAATTGCATTTCTTCATAAGTCCCCTGTAGTTCCTGATTTAAAATCTTTTGAGATAGACTTACTTACTTTTAAAAGTGTTGAATTATCCTTGTTACACCGTACTGACTCTGAAGCAATCCAGTGTGCAACAGGTGGATTCAATACTTAAATTCTTTATGGATATTTGTTATCAAATTATAGATCATAACTACATAGTTATATACTGAATCTTTTTTGGCAGAAGGGAAGGATGGATATCTTTAGGGGAAAAAAAAAAAAACAACCTTTTAGTGAAACCAAACCTGTACGCACACTTTAGTGGTTACTGTGAGGCTGCAGTACTTTTCACACTGTAACCTCAGAATACTGCACATTCTGACTCTCAGACCATAGTGTCTTGGTCCTAGTTATACAACCTAACTACATTTAGACTGGACTGTCTAAATGCTGTTAATTTCTCTTACTAACTGCCTTAGCAGTTGCCTGAGCTTTCTTCCACTGCAGGGCATTTAGTATGGGTCACTGTGGGGTAAAGATGTCAAAGCAAAGAGGCAGTGTATTTGCTGAGTTTGATCAGTAGAATGATCTTCAGGCTGGAGAAAAGAAAATGAAGAGCATTAAATATCTTAGGAGATTTTGGAACCATGAAGCCAAGGTTGTGAAGAAAACATAATGGACTTGTTTCCCCACTTGAATCATTGAAGTGAAAATTACTTTCTTTCTATTTTCAGGACTATAATAGTTTGTTATGCTTTTTTTCCCTTGTAGGTTTTGAAGAGTTTATTTTTTGTAAAAAATGGAGAGCAACAGGATTATACTACTCTGAGTATATTACCCCTGCTTACACGATGTTGCTTTACTATATACATGACTGAATGTGCAATCATAAAAAAGAAGAGTCGGGGCAAGGAAAGGTGAGCTAACCTGTCACTGTATATATTTGTGTTTGATATCCACACCAGGGATATCAGACTGCAATTAGCAGCCATCTTGAATATACAGTTCTGTCAGAACATCTGCCACGTTAAACTAATAATAGTTTTAACTTTCCCATTGGAAATCACTCTATTTATACTTTTACTAAGTGGTATTTCATGATGTGTCAACTCACAATATGATTTCATATTTCAGAAAAATTAAGTACTACTTCCTCCTGAAAATTTAAAAGATGCACACCTGTCTCCCAGTGGAAAATAAGTGCTTATTTCACTAAGTAGCTTTTCAAATACTCCTTGAAAAATACTTACTTGGGCAAAATGTTGAAGCTATTCCATTAAAATTCAGGTTAAAATAATGTAAATTACTTTCCAAACTGTAATCTGGAAGGTTTACTTTGACAGAAAGTAACATCTTCATTTGGCTGAATTCTGTAGAGTTTGCATGCAACTTCTAAACTCTAACACCAAGGATTCTAGTATAATAATAAGATCAAATATTTCATTTCACTCTCTATTTTGTATTTTAAAAGATTACAAAATATTCTTTAAAGTTACAGCAGGAATTTCTTCTAAGAAACACACTTAAAGATTTATCATCAATGTCAGTGACCTTTTGGAATTTCCCATGTGCTTGAGTAAGCACTTCTTATTTTTATCAGTCAATGTCTTCTTAAATAAATATTCCTGAATAGTGTATTTTATAAATACTGTCTCTGTTATCCCACTGATCATAGGAAAACAATCACATCTCACCCAAAACTTTACTTGATAAAGGAAAATAAAATAAAAATGAAATTATATATATTTCTGAGAAAAAAATTGTTTGTAATTGTCAAACTAAAAACTGTAGTCTTTGATCCCTTTGTTCACAATCTCCTCTGTGTCTCTGTTAATTTTAATTATATTCTCTAGTAGACTTTTAAAAGGATGTGGAGAAAAAGTACTCCAAACCATCTTTTAAAGCAATGAGATTTAGAGAGCAAGATTATTATACATTCTATAACATCAGACATATATATTAATAAAATAATTTAAAAATAGCAGCTCTATAAAAAATAGTCTTTTTCTATTTCCAGTTTCATATTTTTAAACCTTCCAGGAAATTTTATCAGTAAATGTTCTTAGTGAGCAGAAAACTGTCTAGTAATATGAGTTGATGTAGTTCTATATACAGCAGATTGCTAATAACACATCAATGGAAAAAATAACTGTATAAATAAAGTCTCTTTCTAGTACTAGCCAATGTACATATTTTTCTACTTAGAAAGATGTGACATATTGCATGGAATTTTTCCATCAAGTGTACTTCAAGACTTTCTGTTCCAAGAACAGAAACTAGAGTAAGGGCCAGTTCTTAGGGTAATCAATGGGTCATATTCACAGTGAAGTGAATTTGATGTTTAAGGAATAAATCCAGGTTTGTATCTGTTTAGTTTGGCAACCAAATTAAGTTTAATTTTCAGGAATTTTTATTGTAGTGTCATAATTGTTGTATAGCTTTTTATTTTCTCAAGAAGGCAAATTTAGTCATGATAATGAAAATGTATCAAGATTGTTTATTACGAAACAGAGACTCCATTTGAACAATGGAAACACAATATCATCTTAATTTTTGTTGGAAGAAGTTAATCATCTTGCAAATATGACTGAAAACTTATGCAGTAGAAGCATATCTGTTATGCTATTATGTTGAATCCAATAATAGCCTAATGTAATTGAAATGAAATGTCAAAATGGGATAGAATTGTAGTAAATATTTCTCAGATGGTCTCATTCTACTCTGATGTGGATGCAGAAGAAAAGCACTTTATTACAAGCTGGTAATAACACCTCATAGAAACTGTTTCAAATATCATTTTCTCTACTTAATTCTGTTCAACATTAGGCAACACTGTGTTTTCAGTATAATTTAAATTCAATAGAGCTGTTTAGCAGGGGGATAGCACATGTTCAATTTTCTATAAAACATAACATTAAAAGATTTGCGTATAATATTAATTGGTACTTCCTCAATGATGCTTTGACAGTATACTTTAAATGTGTGAAAGAAGGTGGAAGGCAACTGTGATGAACATAAAAGATTGTAGCACGTTTGAGAATAAATTCCATAGCAATCCAGTGCTTCTGAGAGGTAAATAGTCTTTACATGACAGACAATTTACTCCCACTATATGAAAATGACTTTTGAATTACACATTTCCTGGCAGTATAAATATTTAACTTTTACCGGAGAATAGAATAGAATAGAATAGAATAGAATAGAATAGAATAGAACAGTTCAGAGGGGATATACAATGATAACGTAGTCCAACTGCAATATTTTAAACATTTTAAACTAATATTTAGCGCATTTCAGGTTTAGGCCTATATGCAGAATATGACTATATCGTTCCTCATTTCTCACACAGAAGCTACATCTGTACTTTGAAAACTGAGAGAAGATGCAGACTTTTCACAAGTATAAACTCTCTCTAAACTAGAGAGACATGGGTTTGATGGACGGACCACTCGGTGGATAAGGAGTTGGCTGGATGGCCGCACTCAGAGAGTGGTGGTCAACGGCTCGATGTCCAGGTGGAGACCGGTCACGAGTGGCGTCCCTCAGGGGTCCGTGCTGGGCCCGGCCCTGTTCAACATCTTTGTCAGAGACATGGACAGTGGGATAGAGTGCACCCTCAGCAAGTTCGCCGACGACACCAAGCTGTGTGGTGCCGTCGACACGCTGGAAGGGAGGGATGCCATCCAGAGGGACCTTGACAGGCTGGAGAGGTGGGCCTGTGCCAACCTCATGAAGTTCAACCAGGCCAAGTGCAAGGTCCTGCACCTGGGTTGTGGCAATCCCAGGCACAAATACAGGCTGGGCAGAGAATGGATTGAGAGCAGCCCTGAGGAGAAGGACTTGGGAGTGCCGGTGGATGAGAAGCTTAACATGAGCAGGCAATGCACCCTTGCGGCCCAGAAGGCCAACTGCATCCTGGGCTGCATCAAGAGGAGCGTGGCCAGCAGGTCGAGGGAGGTGATTCTCCCCCTCTACTCTGCCCTGGTGAGACCCCACCTGGAGTACTGTGTCCAGTTCTGGAGCCCCCAGCACAAGAAGGACATGGACCAGTTGGAAAGGGTCCAGAGGAGGGCCACGAAGATGATAAAAGGGCTGGAGACAGGCTGAGAGAGTTGGGGCTGTTCAGCCTGCAGAAGAGGAGGCTCCGGGGAGACCTGATAGCGGTCTTCCAGTACCTCAAGGGGGCCTACAAGAAAGATGGGGATAGGCTGTTTAGTAGGGCCTGTTGCAATAGGACGAGAGGTAATGGTTTTAAAATAGAGGGGGGTAGATTTAGATTAGAAATGAGGAAAAAATTTTTTACGATGCGGGTTATAGAACACTGGAACAGGTTGCCCAGAAAGGTGGTGGAGGCCCCATCTCTGGAAACGTTCAAGGCCAGGCTGGATGAGGCTCTGAGCAACCTGACCTAGTGAGGGATGTCCCTGCTCCTTGCAGGGGGGTTGGACTAGATGACCTTTGAAGGCCTCTTCCAACCCTAACCATTCTATGATTCTATGATTCTATGCATATGGCATAAAATGTCCTGTTTCTGTTACTCACATTTCACAGACTTGTAGTCCACATACCATCAAGTTTTCAACTGGAAACAGGTTGAAAGGTACTCTTTCAACAAGAGATTATTAGGAGCCATTACCCTTTGAATGTGTGATAGTTTCCACCCTCTCTTTTATTTTCATAAGCAAACCCACTGGGGAGCTGAACTGTGCACATTTATGTATGTCTTGTGTACAGAGGAAGTGTATCTGTGCAATACCATTTCTAGGAAAGCACAGATGAGCAGAATGTCTTTTGAACTGGAAAGTCATGAAAAGAGGAAAGAGCTTGCAAAAAGTAGAAACATTCTATGTTAAGAGAGGAAAAAAGTGATTCTTTTTCCCAATACTAAAACTAAAAACATTCCTGTAAGAAAATAGGACTAACAACTTCTGATGCAGAAGATAAATCAAGGCTTTATACTTATCTGTTTTAATTAGAGACAAATATTAGAACTGCAATGTTATTTTTACAAAGTGTATTTGTGTGAATGGAGCATTATTAACAAGCTGATAACTATTATATCTGAAGAACGTGCAGTTCTGAGGTTGACAAAATACTGGTCCTGGTTATTTTTAAAATTCTGCATCTACTGTCTATTTATAACAAGTTATAAATGAAAAAGGCATAGATAAGCATGGGTATACACCATTTGTCTAATTGTCTGTCTAATTGTAGCCTTTGTTAGGGTATGTGTTAAAGGCTCATCCACACACACAAACAGGAGCAAAGAGACAGAGGGCAACAGAGGACCCCTAGTGACGCGTCAGAGACATGAGCCCCCGCCCTGGCCTCTCAGGGTTGTCCCAGGAAAGCGTCAACCCCATGGGCCAGGTGAGACCTAGCACTGTGAGTCCCCAGAGGGGTGTCTGGCATATGGAACAGACTGAGGTGAGGGTGGGGTTCCTGCCCTGTGGGATGGAACTCTTTATGGGATGCAGGGAAGAGTGTGGAGATTGTGCAAGACTTCACATGGAATGCTTAAGAAAGGAACACAAGGCAAGGAAAAGGAGGTATTCAGGTGATTTGGGGAGCAATAAATGTGGCAAAATGTGAGAAGTAGAGAATAAAATGGAACTAGTCATCACAGAATCATAGAATAGTTTGGGTTGGAAGGGACCTTTAAAGATCATCCCTTGCAATAAGCAGGGACACCTTCAACTAGACCAGGTTGCTAAGAGCCCTGTCCAACCTGATCTTGAACATCTTCAGTAATGAGGCATCCACCACTTCTCGGAGCAACCTGTTCCAGAGTTCCACCACCTTCAGTGTAAAAAATTTTTTCCTGATATCTAGTCTAAATCTGCCCTCTTTTAATTTAAAATCATGTCGTGGTTTTGTTTAGTGAGGGGGGGGCCTAAGGTGATAGCTTCTGTAGGAAACTGCTAGAAGTCGCTCCCCTTTGTTCAGTGGACTTGGCCAGGCCTAGGGCGGACCCACTGCTGGCCAAGGCCGAGCCGATTGGTAGCAGAATGTCTCGTGATAACGCCTCTGCGATAACGTATTTAAGAAGGGGAAAACAGAAAAAAAAAAAGAGAGAGAAGAGAAGATGTGAAGAAGCTGAATGGGGGCAGAGGTGCAGAGGGGGAGGCGCGAGCCTCATGGGCCTTGCAGGCCTCACCCTCTGGCCTCTCGCCACACGGCCGACTGGGCCCCACTCGGTCCGGCCTGGCTGTAAGAAGTGGAGAGGAGATGAGAAGTGAATAAGATGTAAAAAAGATCCTGAGAGACATCTACCAGCCTGTTGTGAGGAACGGCTGCAGACGCCAAGGTCCGTTCAGAAGGAGGGGGAGGAGTAATGCGGCTCCCGGCCAAGATTCCCCTGCAGCCTGTGGTGACGACCATGGTGGAGCAGGTTGTCCCCCTGCAGCCCATGGAGGTCCACGGAGGAGCAGAGATCCACTTGGAGCCCGTGAAGGATCCCGTACCGGGGGAGGTGGATGCCTGAAGGCAGCTGTGGCCCGTGGAGGGCCCGCTGGGACAGCTGTTCTGAAGGGACTGAACTCCGTGGAAGAGATGACCCATGCCGGAGCAGTTCCACAAAGGACTGTGGCCCGTAGGAGGGACCCCACGCTGGAGCAGGGGAGGAATGTGAGGAGTTCTTCCCTCGACCATGAAGCAGTGGCGTGAAACAACGTATGATGAACTGACTGCAACCCCCATTCCCTCTTCCCCCCTGTGCCGCTTGGGAGGGGAAGGTAGTAGAGATAATGTTAAGCTCGGGAAGAGGGAGGGGTGGGGGGAGGTTATCTTGTTCTCTGTCTCATTCTCCTGCTGTTTGTAATAATAAATGAATAGTTTTCCCCAAGTCGAGTCTGTTTTGACCGTGATGGTAACTTTAAGGATTTCTCCCTGTCCTTATCTCAAACCTCGAGCCGTTTTTCTTATATTTTCTCTCCCTGTTCTCTCGGAGGGTGGGGGGAGTGAGAGAGAGACTGCGTAGTCTGGTCCTGATCGGGGCCGAACTACGACACCAACCCAGCTAAGCTGGAGACACGGCTGAGCAGGAGGATGATGATCAGCAGGGTCAGAGCAGAGAATGGAGGTAGGCGCAGCACCTTCAGGGCTTCCCCTGTTGTTTGTAGAGTGTGCTCTGGGTCCTTTCTCTCTCCTCCGCTCTGAGCCGCCTCTGTTTATACCCTCAGCATATTCCGTGGAAGATTACTGACTATATGTTAGTGCACGTGTGGCCAGCACATGCAACAAGGCCTGCCAAGTACGTGCCCTGCTGGCTAACAACAGTTCCTGGATTGCAACAACATACTGCTCAATAACAACCCTCCTAGCTCCCCTCTCCAAGGTTGCTTTCTCACAGCTGTGTGCAGCTTGTAATTTCCCACAGTGGCCCTAAACGGACTATCACTGAAATCCCTCACAAGGATGCTGTGGGGGACTGTGTAAAAGGCCTTACAGATGTCCAGGTAGTTGGCATCTGTAGCTCTTCTGTTGTCCACTAATGTAGTCACTCCATCACAGAAGGCCACCAGGTTGGTCAGGCAGGACTTGCCCTTGGTGAAGCCATGCTGGCTGTCTCAAACTACCTCCCTGTCCTCCATATTCCTCAACATAGCTTCTAGGAGGATTTATACCATGATCTTTCCAGGCAGAGAGGTGAGGCTGACATGTTGGTAGTTTGCAGTATCCTCCTTTTTACCATTTGAAAAAATGGGTGCAATGTTTGCCTTTTTCCTGTCAGCAAGGACCTCATCTGACTGCCATGACTTTTCAAATATAATGGAAAGTGGCTTGGCAACTATATCAACCAATCGCCTCAGGACTCTGGGATGCATCTCATCAGATCCGATAGACTTATGTACATTCAGGTTCCTCAGTCACGATCTTGATCTTCTCTAACAATGTGAGAGACTTTGGTCCCCCAGTCCCCATCTTGTGGTCCATCCACTCGAGAGGTGTGGGAAGCAGAACTCACTCTCCAGCACTTATCAGCAGTCCTGGTTAAAAGGGGAGATCCCAGATGACTGGAGGGTTGCCAGTGTGATGCCCATCTAGAAGAAGGGCCGTAAAGAGTATCCAAGGAGCTACAGGCATGTCAGCCTGAACTTAGTACTGGGGAAGATTATGGAGTGGTTCATCTTGAGTGCATAGATTCATGAAAAGCAGGTCCTGCTTGACCAACCTCATATCCTTCTATGATCAGGTGACTCACCTAGTGGATGAGGGAAAGGCTGTGGATGTTTTCTACCTGGTCTTTAGCAAAGCCTTTGACACTATCTCCCACAGCATTCTCCTGGAGAAACTGGTGGCTTATGGCTTTGACAGACGTACCCTGCGATGGGTTAAAAACACTGGATGACCAAGCTCAAAGAGTTGTGGTGAATGGAGTTAAATCCAGTTGGTGACCAGTGACAAGCAGTGTTCTCTAGGTCTCAGTATTGAGGCCAGTATTGTTTAACATTTTAATCAATGATCTGGATGCGGGGATTGAGTGCAGCCTCAGTAATTTTGCAGGTAACACCAAACTGGGCAGGAGTGTCAATCTACTTGAGGGTAGCAAGACTCTACAGAGGGATCTGGACAGGCTAGATTGATAGGCTGAGGTCAATTGCATGAGGTTTAACAAGGCCAAGTGCCAGGTCCTGCACTTGGGTCACAACAACCCCATGCAACGCTACAGGCTTGGGAAGAGTGGCTGGAAAGCTGCCCAGCAGAAAAGGAGCTGGGAGTACTGGTTGACAGCCAGCTGAACATGAGCCAGCAGTGTGCCCAGGTGGCCAAGAAGGCCAACAGCATTCTGGCTTGCATCAGGAATCGAGTGGCCAACAGGAGTAGGAAAGAGATTGTCCCTCTGTACTCAACACTGGTGAGGCCACACCTTGAATACTGTGTTCAGTTTTGGGACCCTCCGTACAAGAAGGATGTTGAGTTGCTGGAGTGTGTCCAGAGAAGGGCAATGAAGCTGGTGAGGGGTCTGGAGCACAAGTCTTATAAGGAGTGGCTGAGGGTACTGGGATTGTTTAGTCTGGAGAAGAGGAGGTTGAGGGGAGACCTTATTGCTCTCTACAACTACCTGAAAGGAGGTTGTAATGAGGTGGGTGTTGGTCTCTTCTCCCAGGTAACAAATGATAGGATGAGAGAAAATAGCCTCAAGTTGCATCAGGGGAGGTTTAGGTTGGATATGAGGAAGAATTTATTTACTGAAAGAGTGGTCAGGCACTGGAACAGGCTGCCCAGGGAAGTGTTTGAGTCACCATCCCTGGAGGTGTTAAAAAAACACATCGATTACCTCAGCCTTCTCCTCATCCATTGTTGCCAGTTCACCAGTCTTGCTTATCAAGGGGGATATACTTCATATGAACTTCCTTTTCTGGCTGATATACTTGTAGAAGCCCTTATTATTATTCCTTGCATCCCTTGTCAGGCTCAGCTCCAGCCCTGCCTTGAGCTTCCTGACCTCATCCCTACACAACCAGGCAGAAGCCTTATACTCTTCCCAGGATACATATCCCTGCTTCCACCACCTGTGCATTTCCTTCTTGTCCTTTAGTTTAGTCGCCTGTAAACACTTTACTATCAGCATGCATGGTCTGTGCTGGGTCAATGCATCCTGTCCTGTCTTCTCATTAAACTCTGTTTCTAATGAGGGACTTGGTAGTCTATGTGTATGTGTGTGTTTAGGGTCTGAGTGCCAAAGCTGCAGTCAGACTATGACCCATGTTTCCACGGGGCAGCAACTGGAAAAATTGAAGCATGTGCATAGTGTTTGGGTACATACACCAGCATGTGATCACTAGTTGATATCAAGCCAGACTAGCTCATAAGAACAATATGAGACTTAGGAGTCAGATACAGAAGCAGCAAGAAGTCTGGGACGGATACGGGTGTCCCTCTGTGAGCTGGCTATCTCAGATCTGACTGTGGACAACACAAGGTCTGGGCATCAACTAAGAGACCCTTTTGCATGCGTGTTTCTGTGCATGAGGCAATCAGAGACAAAATGTCCCTTGAGCCTGCCACTGAACTGACTGTCTAAGGCCAGCTACTGGAGGGATCCATATTGCATATGTGTACATATATATGTATATACATTTCCCTCTAACAGATCTTCATCTGGGAAGGGAAATAGGATAAAGCCATTGGTGCTCTTTGTATTTGCATAAGTGATAGTGGTTTTTTGATGTTGATCTGTGTGGACAGCCATGTGTATACAACATATGTATATTATGTGCATGTGTATGATTACGTAATACCTATTGGTATTACATTCTCTGCTTCACTCCTGGCTGGACCTGGGAACACAGAGCTGCAGCAGCCTCACCTCCATTGAGCTACTAGGTTCAGCAACCCCTAACAATTGCAAAGATATCTTAAAAAATAATATTGCACACTGAATATACCAAGGAAATAGTAGAAAAGACTTTTTTTAGCTTTCCCACACAAGCATCTTCTCAACATTCCAAACATTATTCATATCCCACTGTTCCTAACTTAGATAATGTCATTGTTCCATGCAGCTTAGTTTTGCTGTCTATTACTAATAGTAAATGGAGTTTTGTTTCTGTTTGGGTTTTTTTTTTTTTCAACTAGAGTTGATTTCTAGTTGCCAGTACCATTTACTAGCAATAAATCCTTATTTGTAATAGTATTCTTATTCTGGGAATTCAGGTAAACAGTCTTTATTAAGACACTGGCTACGATCTCATCCACCTTGGAAATGGCTGTGCAGTTAAAATTTTACATAGCACCTCTGCCTCATGTTAACAGCAATTTATTTCCTATGTGACTTACTTTAGGTTTGCCTCTCTGATTCCAGTTGGAGTGATCAAAGACAAGAGTTAGCTTCTCTAGCTGCTTGGCTACTGCTGTATAATCAAAGCTCCCCAGTTTTCAATTCTACCAGAAGAAAAGAACATACAAGAAATTAATCTGCTTCAAGCAAAATAGCCAATTTGACTTAAAATATCCTTTTAAGCTTCCACATTTTGAAGGAGGCTATAATTGTGAAACAAGAATCTCTTCTTTCTCTGCTGTGCAGTTTACTCTTAAGCCTTGCCTAGTTAATCACATGGGGTAAGGTGCAGGAAGTAGGAGGGTTTTGGAAATTTAAACACAGTAAACTGTAATAATGAAAACGGATAATTTAAGAAAATTATTTTTTCATAACAACTTTAAAATTTTATATTCTTGAGAGAAAGATATAAGCAGCCAGAAAATCAGTAAATGTGTACTTGAGAGTCAGGATCAGCCCTTCTTTAAGGTACTATGTGACTCATACATAAAGAAGGTTTGTATAAAAAGCAGAAAAAGGAAAGGGGAAGAAAAATATTTTCCTGAACTCTAGCAGTTGGGAAAAACTAATCTCTGATTTTAAAAGAAAGCATCTGTGATGCTAACTTGGAAATGGGCACAATAGAAATCAGATTATTATAATGCTGTCTCTTGACTAGGTTGAAATAATCCCTGCCCCTGTGGTCAAGGAACGAATATGCTGTCCATCCTTGAACTGAATGCCAATCCTCGCCAGGCAGAAACACTGCAAAGCCAAGTAAAAGAAAGTGCCTGTTGGCTTTAAGCACAGTAGGAAATCTACTTAACTTTTGTCAGCTAGAAGTCACTGTTCTGTACATCACACACATTACATTTGGCAGCCTTTATTCTCAAATGAGAACTACAATATCAATAATTTTAAAAGGTTATTTTTAAATGCACACGATACAATTTTGAAATACGTTCTATATAGCTTTAAAATTTCCTCCTACCACCTGATGTGTCATTAACAGAGAATAATAATTTATTTTTTTTCAGGCTCATCCAGCAGACTCTTAATAGAGGTACCAGTACCAAAGGAGAGTCCAGAGTAACTGTACATGAATTTTCAGAAAAATACTTTTCTCTAGTCAGAGTCCTCTCTTTTCTGCTTCCAAAAGGGTCCACAACCTATCCCTACTTCTTCACTGAGACTTTGAGCCTGTTCTTATTTGAGATCTTTCTGGGTAGGAACATCACTGGTTAAGAGAATGAAACATTTCACCACAGCTCAGAAGCCTAAATTCACTGATGCTTTTTCTTTTCAGTGTGCATAAAGATGAATCTCTGAGAGAATCTCTGACCACTGAGAACATTGTTGCTCAGTTTTAAAAGGATTTTAAATTATTTAACATATGAACATAATAATAATAAAAGTTACTGGGTTTTTTTTTCTCCTTTGCTTTTGCCATTTTTTTTGCTGAATAGGGCAAAATGAAAGCGGAGATAAATTAAGCCAATAAACGCAAACGTCATCCCTTGTTTCCCCTCACATACATACCAGGCTGACTATTAGAGCACTCAGTGTTTCCTTTCTTACTTTAGTAAATTAAAGATCTATTTTTCTGAAAATATGTAGTACTCATCAGTTTCTTTACAAACCTCGTGAACAGGAGAAGAGCAACACTTGAGTATTAAAAAAATCTTTGTAAATGGGTGAATAAATTCTAAATTTATCATCTTCACTTACACTATTAGACTCTAGGTAGAATCTTCAAACGAATTTTCATTAAAAGTTT
Organism: Chlamydotis macqueenii; assembly: GCF_036417535.1. NCBI lineage: Eukaryota > Metazoa > Chordata > Aves > Otidiformes > Otididae > Chlamydotis > Chlamydotis macqueenii. The sequence continues at coordinate 146,650,777 of NC_141557.1, read as the reverse complement.
AATTTTTAAGACAATATACTCAAAGTCAATCTCAAATTACTGTCTTTGATACATCTAAGTGTGGCAGATGTAGAGCAGAGCCGTACTGTCACAGGCACAGTACAAACAAGCCTATGCAGAGCCTTATATTGTGTTTTTTTCCCCACATTCTACTCACTATTTGGATGCTCACATGAGTACAGTAAACTCACTTCTCTCTCTTCTCTGACTTCTAGTGCCATAGAATTTGGAGGTATTTGTATCAGTTATTGTCCTGTGGTTGTCTTCTAACTGAAATATAAGCAGTTCTATAATCAGAGTATAATATGCTTCAACTTAATCGAGCATTTTTCTATTGAAGTGTTAGCAGTTGAGTATGATAAATCAAGAAAGACAGTTTAAACACATAATTTTTTATTAGGTCATTAGACAAGCGTAACACACATTTGACAGATGATTTTTTTAATATGCAAAAGAGCAATCTCATTAATTCTGCCTTTTTCTTTGTATACCTGTTTGGCAGTGTAGTGCAGGTAATTATTAGAAGAAAAGTGAAAGTATTTATCCACATAATACATAAGCTATTTGAATTAAGCTTAACCTTATCTCTGTTCTGCACTACTTATGAAGCTTCTCTGAATTTGAAGCAAGAGATGTTCATATCCACTGAAGAAAGTCACAAACATTGTAGAGAATTTGAAATTATATTGGCTACTGCTGTACAATAGGCCACGAAATTCATGTAAAAAGGCAATATATAAGGAATCTGTACATTTTGCCTACAAAATAACTCAGACTGGGACTGAAGGCACAGGTCTGTGCTTAGACAGGGAGTTCCATGTGAGGCTGTTCAGGGCAGTTAAGACCTGTTGGTGCACTCCCAGCCCTGAGAGTACTTTTATGAAGTACTGTAAGGACAGTTTTTCACTCCTGACAGTAAACTGAGCATTAGTTACAGTATTTTCTCTGTAATGCTTTCCATGGAAATGTATAGAACCATACAATAATTTGGGGTCAGATGGATTATGGGAGGGTGTTAATCCTACCTTTTGCTCAAAGCAGGGCCAGATGTGAATTCAGACCAGGTTGCTCAGGTCTGGAGACTGCAGAGCCTCTCTGGGCAAGTTGTACTAATACTTGACTGTGCTCGTTACATGGAAGTTTTTATATCCAGTTTGAATCTTTCTTATTTTAACTTATGGCTATTGTCTCTTTTCCACCAGCAACCCCTGCAAAGATCCTTATCCCATCTTGATGACCTCCTCATAGGTGCTTACTGGCTTTTGTGACATTTCCCCACAGTCATCCCTTCTCCAGGCTGAACTAGCCTATTCTCACAGGGCAAGTGCTGTACTCTCCCTAGATTATTGATTTCTTTCTGTTTGGGATCAAAAATTAGACACAATATTGTAGATGCAGTCTAATGAGAGCTGACTGAAGAAAAAGAATAATGTCTCTTGATGCACTGCCTGAGCTTCTGTCAATACAATGCAGGAGGCTCTTGGCCCACTTTGCTGCCAGGGTACGCTGCTGGGTCATGATCAGCTTGCTGTCTGGCAAGAAACCCAGAGGTTTTTGAGCAGAGTTGCTTCCCAGGCTATCAGATCTTACACTGTACTGTCACCATGAATTCTTTCTCACCAGGTACATTGAGGATCTCCCGTGGCTCCTGTTGATTCATTTGTCCAGCCTGTCCAGATCCCCCTTGATGGCAGCCCTGTCCTCGAGCATAGTTGACTGGTTCACCTACCAGTTTGGTGTTATCTGCAAACTTGACAAGGGCATACTGTGACTCCTCCCAGTCTTTTGTAAAGATTTTAAATGAAATTGGCCCCAGGACAGCCCCCTGTGTCACTCTGCTTGTTACCAGCATCTAGGTAGAGTATGACTCATTAACCATTGCCCCTTGAGTCTAATAGTCCAATTTTTTTTTTTTCCTTGACTTTTTTCCTATCTGGTTGTACATGCATCCAAACTACAAAAAGTTCCAATCTGAATATGAGAATACTGTTGGGACAGAGTGTCAATAGTCTTCCTAAAGCATAAGAAAATGACATCCAGTGCTCTGTTGTTATCTAGAAATACAGGCATAACACAGAAAGCAATTAAGTTTGTTCTCAATTAACTCATGCAAGCTCTTCCCATTCACCTTTTTCTCTTCCAAGTACCCAGAAATTCCTTCCAGGAGGACTTGTTCCTTGATTTTTCCAGGGACTGAGGTGAGGCTGACGAGCCTGTAGTTCTCTAGATTGTCTTTTCAAGCTTTTTAGAAGTTGGGTGCAATATTTGTGTTCTTCCATTCAATGGAGATTTCCTCTGATGTACATAACTTTTCAAAATGACAGAAAGCTTTGTAAGAACACTGGCCAGCTCTCAACCTCCTTGGATATAAGCTGTCCATCCCAGGGATTTACATGCCTCAACTTCTCTGAAGTGATTCTTGACTCATCCTTCATCCACTGCTGGTAGGTCTCTTTCTTGAACCTTGCCTTTTAGCACAGGGACCAGGGACACCTTTTAGGCAGAAGGTCTTCCTTTGCTCCATTCAGTACCTCAGCCTTATCTGTCTCCAGTTTTAATCTATTCTTCCAATACTGTTCAGAAAATGCTTTTATTAACACTCTGAATTTTCAGCAAATATACCTACTAAACACCAACATTTTTTTTAAAAAATACATGTAAATTAATTTTTAAAATAATTTTAAACTGAAATAATTTTAGTCAACATTTTCTTTATTAGTCTTCTGGAATGCTAATTAAAAAAGAAGTAGGGGCATTATGCAGATGTTATTAAAATGTATATACTATGAAACTCAGGAGGCTTTCCAAAAAGTGTTGGCATTCGTAAATTATACTTGAAATAGAATGTTGTTGTGTTTTCGGAAAGCCTGCACTTAATAAATCATTGCTCACCAGAAAGATTTTCTCCCTGTGAGAAGTGATAGGATAACTGATTCACAGAATACAATTGCCATTTTTTCTTCAGAGGTGAGAGGAAAGCAGAGGGGCTGGAAATCATGTAACTTTTTAAAGGAAATGCCTCTTAAAAAAATACAGAAAGTAATGGATCTATTTCACAATTATTAGATCAAGTTTCTCCACTGTAGAAATTTGACAATTATTATTGTTGTTACCAAAAAAAAAAATAATTAATACCTTGATTTAATAAGGACATCTCTACACTAATCTCTTTTCCTGTTTTCAGTTCTATTAAATTTAAAAGCATGTTTACTTGCACAGAAAGTGTTTACTTGCACACTGAGTATGTGCAATATTTTTAACTCAGTGAATTTCTGTCCTGTTATTTTGTAAATATAACAAACAGCAAATCTTTGTCTATAGATTTACAAAATGGATAGAAGCACAGAATTTCTCACATCTGTATTATGAAAATGTCTAATGAGAATGATTTATTGTGCAAGTTGCAATTTATTAACTATTTGGTCATATGACAAAAGGTGATTTCTTTAACATAGCCTAGTGAGCTATTGCTCAGTGATTCAACATAATAGTACTTTAAGAGAAAGAAAATTACTTCAGAACAGCAGTGGTGTAATTGAGGCAGGCAGCTATTAGGGCTCAGTTCATGCATGGTAACTCATTAAGCCATAATAACTCAATAGCTTTGACTCATTTGATAATAAAGTATGTGGTGTTTATGCAAGTTAAAAATCAGTAGGTAATTCTTCACACTTTTACCAGAATACTCTTCAGAATTGTTTTTGTGATACCAAGAAGAAAAGGGGGGTTTTGTTTTTTGTTTTGGTATTTTTTGTTTTTTTTTTTAATACAGAAGCAATCTAAATCTTTGTGTTAGGAATCAATTACTAGGAATCAATACAAATTAGAGACAACTTACTTCATTTTTTTTTTTGTGAAAACCACCCACATTCATAGCTCTATAATAATTCCGTCGATGTCAATGGAAATTTTGCCAGTAGCTGCTGTAGATTAATTCTTCACCTAGGATTATGGTGCCATACACCTTAGGAAATTTTTTTGGTAAATTCACTTATTTAGCTGGTGCATTTAGTTGAATTCATAGTATAATTGGTATATTTCAGAAATAAGTTCAAAGATCCATTTCTTTTTGTACATATTCACCAATTTGTACTAGGGAAAATTCATTCAGTATACTGTGTACTATAATACCACATATTACACAATATAAATGATATATTGTTGTCTGTCCCTTGGTGTCAGTCCCCAAAATGTATGTATTTACAGGGAAAAGAGAGGTGGCTGTCAAAGCAAAATTAGGCATTTCAAGGTACATATACAGACTGGGAACAAGACACATTATCACACAGAATTTTTTTACAAAAAAAAAATTGAAAGATAGATAGCTTCCGTTTTAGGTTCCTTTTTATTATTTCTTAAAGCTAAATATTTTCACTAATCATATCTTCTAAAGTATGATTTTACCCAACTTTTACTTATTTTTATTTAGATAGGAGTAAAATACAAATATTAAAATAAGTGTAGTAATGGTGCTTTTTCGATTTAGATAATGATAATTTTTGTAGTATATTATTGTATCAGTGTATTGCTACAGTTAGATTGCAAGTTATTTTCATTGCATCTCTAACTTCACAAATGCCCCTACATTTGAGAAGCTATTATTTTCTCACCTTTTTTTTTTCCTCTTTGTGTACCTTAATAGAAATAGTTACGAAGAGTGAATATTTTCCATCCAGATTCAAGTATATTCCAGGCTACGCTAGTGAACATCCAATAATTTTAATAATTAATTCTGGCAATTAGAAAATACTGGTGTAACTTTCCTCTAGAGAGCAGGTCTCAGATTTACTTGTGAAGATGCAGTAAGACATTACTGTTATCTATTGGACATACTGGAAAAAAATGTGTTGTGGTAGCAGTTACTGGAAAGGTAGTTTGGTATTTTAGTTTTAACCATATACACTTCTTGTTGTCAGTTCACAACACCTTTTCATTTATACTAAAACACACGCTATCAAAGTGACCTACATGACAGGCCATTCTAGCATAATGCAAATAAAATTACCAGCTGGAAACATTAAAAAACCAGAAAAATCATTGTCAAGTTTTACTAAGTAAAAAGTAATACACTAGAAGAAAAATTATGTTTAATCTACTTACAATACCGTCACACTTTCCACAACCTGCTTTGAAGTCTACCTACTTACATAAACTAGTTGTTCAGGGCCCCAACCCTAGAGTTAGCCAACATTTTGAGGTTGAGTTTACTAAAATAGTGTCATTATCCAATGTGTGGTAAGAATTTATTCTGGATTCAGAGCAGGTGAAGATTGCCTCCAAGTGTCTCCAGTTTGCTCCAAGTTATTGATAGCTACCCCACATAGCAGGGTTTCAGATAAAGCTGTAGTTTTATGCTGCACCCACAAGAAAGAAAATTATCTAAAAGATAACTAAGCATGCTATGAAAATTGTCTTGACATGAATGAAAATCTCCAAAGCCTCTTGAGGTGTCTGCCTACATCATAGCATCAGAAGGAGGAGCACAGATAATTCTGAAAGTGGAACACAGATAATGCTATCTAAGTTTATCACAATTTTAGGACAGTTAAGTTCCCAGGAAACATTATTTTAGAATGGCTGAGAGACTCTATCAGAGGTAAAATACAAGGAAAGAAACAGCAGGAGCTGAAGTGAAAGGCTCAATTTTCAGACCGTCACATTTATGCAATAGGACAAATAGAGTTTTAGAAAAGAGGATAAAAAACTACTGATAGTTTGGAGCTCCTCTTTAAAGATCTCAGGCTACTTACAGAAAGATGATCTATATACTCATATACTGATACAGGGCTATATACCATACGGGTATATAAGAGGTGCTGAATATGTCTTCTTTTTTTATACTTATCTTTATACTTTATATTTTAATTCTTGTTTGTATACTTCATTGTCTGTATTTAAACTTTAAGATAGAAAGCATAAAATACTGAATAATTTGGGTCTTCCATTGTTTAATTTGTTTTCTTAATGAGTAGTTTATGAACATTCAAATACATTAACTTATTTAATGTTTTAATTTTATTGTGTCATGTGGTAAAATGTAGAATTGCCAGTGAATTATTGAGATGGACAGTATTCAGAAAATATGTTACACAGTCTTTGCTGTAGCAGCTATAAATGGTGTGAAATAGGTCCTATTTGCGAACAGTTGATACCCAAGAACAGAGAGAGTTCAAGTTATCTGTCACTGTGTTCTACTACCTAAGAGGACTTTCTGGACAGCAATGGCTCTCTACCCTTGGCTGTAGCAGGGAAAGTCAGCTTAGTGCAGGGCCCAGTACTTGACGTAAGGTTAATATTGCTCATAGCCCATAGTTATTAGATTAAGCTTTTGTGAGAATTTCCACATCAATAAGAAAACTGTTTTCTACCACTAACATCTCCTCTTTTACTTTTTTTTTTCTTTTCCCTGCAGAAGTCCATATTCCTGCATTGCATCTGAAAGATTAAAGTAATAAATACATGGAATAACATTGTACTGAAACATTTTGCTTATTAAAGATTAAATTTCCTCTTACTTTTAATTACTGCAAGAAATAAAAATGTTTGTTCTTATCTGAATCTAGTTACTCCTGAAACATTTATTTGCTTGGGGGTTTTTTTGGTGTTTTTTTTTTGTTTGATCATTAATTTTTTTTTTTCCTGCTAATCTTTCACTGAGATCAGGATAGTAGTCTTGTAGATGAGATATTGCTAATACTTTAGCAAAACATGGAAGCATGGATCCTGTTTCACAACTAGAGTTACACTGGGAAAGGTTTGTGGAATTGTGATGCTTTATACCAAACTTCATGAAGATTTGTCATAAAAATTATGATTGATCACAGGAAAGACGCAAAAATTATTTGTCACCTCTGCTTACTCAAATTTGTTCAAAATTAAGTATTGCATTTTGTCTGCAGTGAACATTTTATGGAAAAGTCAAAATGTCATGAAAGAGAAGCAACATAACTGAATACAGTCTTTTTTTTAAAATTTGTTTGTTTTCTCACTTAGATTTTTATTTCTCTACTTACTTATTTTTTTCTTTTTCTTCTCCTGTCAGTTCCTTTTCCTAAATTAAAGAAAACCGCAGTTTAAAGTTTCATTTCCACATAAGTGTACTGGGAAATTTATCAGCTTATATGACTTCATATGAGAGTCTCTAGTATTTATGTACTTTGTTTTGTTCTTTATGAAGTATGAGTGGATGAAAGATCCCATCTGTGCTTTTGAAGGTTTCTGCACTGCAAATTTATTAGATAACATCACAATGGACAGATGGGGAGATAATTTTGCCTTCTTACACCATCATGACCACAATGCACACAATGTTGTGGAATAAAGATGCTAACTTTCCACTTGTTGCCCATCCACATCAGGCAGTGTGGTCAAACAGAGAAGGACCAGCTGTTTCTTTGGCTTCTTGATATGGATATCACTCTTCAATGTACTGCGGTTTCACATATCATCATTTAAATTCTTTTGTATTTTGTATACACCTGTGTATTTTTTATACAAATATCTCCAAATACACAGGTGCATAGCAGGAAAATACAAATGGGTAACTGTGATGATACATTTTATAAAAATACTAAAGGATAAATAACATATGGCATTTATATATATAATTTTGTTCTGTAAATCTCAAAAAATATTTGAAAATAAATTTTACTGTATTGCTCACATCACTGTTGGTTACTAATACCTTAATTAATTTATAACTCATGTACACAATATCTGTATTTTTTCTTACTAGACTTGGTTACCAGAAAGATGAAACATTTTCCCACAGTTGTAAAGTGAATGAGGGGTATTGCTGGAAGAAGAAACAAAGTATATATATGACATTACAATTATCCATATAGATAGTGTATGTATTAACTGCTTACATTCTTTCAGATTCTGTATGCCTTTTGGAAGGAATTTATGGACTTAACTGTCTCAAGACTAAACTACGGAATTAATGGTCTCTAGACTACTGTGAGCTCACCATTGAGTAAAACAGGTGTTTTAGTGAGAGAGACTACAAGAAAAGCTGAGGTATTCACACCTTTTCCTAAGTTTTTGTTAATAAATTCAGTTCACAGATTTTATAGCTCTCTGTGCCCAGTGCCAAGGTTTGGGAGAGAGGGGAGTAGAGGAGCCTGAGTTGGCACTTCTCAGGTGAGCTGGTCGCTTTCAAGTTCATGGATCAGTGGGCTGACAGTGGGCATTTGAGTGGGCTGACAGATCTCCAATATATAATTATGAGGCCAGTTTCTATCATGTTTGAAAAGTCCTGTTGATCAAGGGAAGTCCCTGAAGAGTGGAACACAGTCTCTTACACAATTCTCGTAGTCAAACTGGGGAGATATGGAGTGTGTAGGTGTAGTATTTGGAAAGTGAAAATCTAATTTGACTGTTGGGTTATAGGGTAGTAGTTCAAGGTGAAACTGGTCACTGGTTCTGAGTGGTATTTCTAAGGGGTTTATACAGTGAGCAATTATGATTTTAACATTCTTATCACCAACCTAGATGATGAAACAGAAAGCACCTCTAGCAAATTTACTGATGACAGATTAGGCATATTGGTCTACATTAGCAAAAGCGTGGTCAGTGACTGAGAGAAGGACTTATTCTGCTATACTTGACCATCATAAAGTTGCATCAGACATGTTGTGTCCAGTTTTAGGACTCATTTGAAAAGAAATATCAACATAGACAGGAGATTGTAGACCACCAATACGTACTCAGAGGTCTGGAATATATGAGACACTGAATAAACCAGAAACTTAGACTGGAGTGGAAAGTTAACAGTGGAGCTAATCACTGTACAGAAAATGCAAAGCTTGTTCCCTTGCACTGCAATTTTCCTCAAGAAATTATAAAACTATAATGCACATATTGTACTTATATATGGAAAAAAAACCCCACAACCCCACAACATATAAAAATGTTCCATGCAGACAATATGTTTGATTTAGTGTACAATAATAGTATTCATATTGGGTCACACTTTATTTGGCCAACAGCAGCTCAAGAGTACTGCACGGATAGTGTTTTAGACCTCCTATCTAATAAAAGATACAAGCCTACAGTCACATTTAGGATTCCATTCATCAAACATTCTTTCTGTTGTGCATAATGTGTGTAAAGTGAAGAGATGCAGTATTCAGCACTACAAAACTGTTCTTTTATTAACTTAACATCTACATAAGGTAAAAACAATTTGATGTTTCTTGAGAAAAGTCAATGTCGTACTGAAATCCCACTGCATATATGAAGAAAGTTGCAGATGAGAAGGAAAAATTATTGTTTAAATCTTTATACGTAAAAATCTTTCAAATAAACTTTCAAATAGGCACAAGAATGTCTTTTCTGTCATAAGGAACATATAAGAGATGTTGTGTCAATGTATTGCCCTAAAAACTATTTCAGTTTCTCAATAGCTTGAGGCTGCCAGAGGGCACAAGAATAGATTAATTTTCTTGGTTTCATGTTTCATGTGTTGAATGAGCAAGATAATAGTTTTTGCACAATTCTTTATTGAAGCAGCCTCTAAATCATCTAGACAGGACCAGTAATCAATGATCCATGGCCCACTGCAGATTGTTGTAACTGGTGTAGTCAGCTATCTAGAAAGCCTTGTAGTTGTGGAGGGGGAAGAAAAAAAAAATCTTTGGTAAGTTTGTACATTTGCTTTCTTTGTGTTCATTAAACTATGTGGCTACTTTTCTCATGCAGCTAGTCTGGGGAGTTTGTTCATGCTCCCACAGTGATTGTGTAGCAGAGATAGTTGAATATTTTTTTGCACCTCTGCTTTAATTCTCTCTGTTGTATTCTTCATTATAAAGGAACTAGAAGTAATAATTCTTGACCAGTCAAAAAGGGTAGCCAAATAACAGAGACCTAGATAGACTGTATGCAACTAATGGTTATAGAACAAAAGGAAATAACTTCTGCAACTTGATGTGGATTTTCTAAGACCTTTTCTTTTCTTCTGAAGATAGTACTGATTTACACTGTGCAAACTGGTGACCAATCCAAAGGAAATCTGGTCACTTGAATAGAATTCAAGAAAACTGAGAATTCTTTGCTAAAGCAATAATTGATATCAGTGCCACAAGAAGAACATTTTTTTTTTTTGATTGGTAATAGAGCAGTGGACAGACTGATCAATAAATTAAGGAAAAAAAAAACGTGTTCTTTCATTCTGCTTAAGGGCTGGTGAAGTAACTATCATGTTTGGGACAGTTTGAACAGAATGATACAGAAAAAAATACCTAGGATGTTGTATAGAGTTCATAAACACAAAGTAAAGTTGTGCCTGCTCCTTCACAGAATACTTTGGATGCAAAAGATGCAGAGAAAACTGAAAAAAAAAACCAAACCTGTGAAGGAGGAATTTATTGAGAATAGTTAAACACTTAGAAATATTTTTAAATTTTAGAAATTCCTGAGCAACTGAGAAAGTAATAGGGAAATATATGTGTCTGTTCTTCTTATGCTCTTCCACAGGCATCTATTTTTTGCTGTTTCTAGAGACAGGACACAAAGCTGGATGGATCTTTGATCATTTGATAAGGTTGCTGTGATATTCTTACTTATTTTTGTTTCATAATAGTCTTTTTTGGGTTTTAGTTGTTTTCACTTCATGGTTACTGGAAGTACTACATTAGTTCAGTGTTGTAATCACAATTACCATTGGTGATAATTATCCTATTGATATAATGTTGTCCTTAAAGTGTAATGCATTTAAGGAGATAACTGTGCCATGCCATGTAGATATATTTGGTGTATTTTTTTAAAGATGAAAAAGTATTGCTGTTTGATAGCAATATACTTCTATTGATGATCAGGTTTGGGGTTGCAGTTTTCAGTTAAAACCATTTAAAATTAAAAGTACATAGAGCAGAAAACGTGGTGCTTAAACTTCTCTTAAAATTCACCCCTCTAAAAGAATTTATTGAGACTTAAGTAGTTCTAGTGCTGATTCACACAAGGAGCAAACCGGAAACTCTGCAGAAATGTGTAATCACTAATTTTTACCATGAGTGATTCCAAATATGGTATCCTGTGAACAACAGTTAGCTAATTAATAAATTAATATATTGAACAAATTATTTAGAACAAATCAGAGAAAAATAAATTTTTAACAGAAGGGCACAGTAGCCCAGACAAATTATCAACATAATAGTCTGAGAGACCTACATGCAGTGCAGAAGATGCCAGTGCAACTGCCTGAAGAGTCTGCCAATGAACCAGATGCTGCTGTAGGGAAAATATCTTTCTCATCCGAAAGAGAAAATGACTTATGATTATAATGTGTTGGGGTAAATAGCACTATTCCATCACTGCACAGTCATCTCTATTAAATGTCTTTGGAAATCCATTCTGTATGTGGATTTTACATTTCATATTTTTCTTGTGGCAGAAGTACCTCATCTAAATAATCAGAAGAAAAATATTTGATCCTCTGATAGATAAATGGTAACACAGATGAAAAAAAACATTTTCTATTTTATCTATCAAAAGAACTGCACTTTCCCTTTATTCTTTGCATTTCAATGTATGTTTTTTTCAAACTGTATGAGAATAATAATCAATATTTTCTCTCTTGGATTGGACAAAGATGAACTTAAACTGGCATCAATAACCCTGAGATTCAGGGCATTCTTTTCCTAGTTAAAAAATTCTGAAAAGGTACCTCAACAATTTTTTTTTAATATATCTCACTATATATAGATAGATGAGAGAGAGGGAGAGAGAGAGAGAGAGAGAGAGAGAGAGATAACAGTGTGTGAAACAATTAGACTTAACCTTTCTCCCACTAAAAGACTCTCAAAACAGAATTACCAGTGATCCAGGTGCTGCTCTACTTCTGACTATATTACAGGTCTGCAATTCTTCAGACATCAGCAGTCTTCAAGGATTGACAAGGTATTAAGAACGTAAAAAAGCCTAAAATGTGGCTTAGTGATATATTAAATTTCTGTAAAAATTATTTCTTTTTAACCTTGCTACAGATAAATTTAAGTTGACATTCTGTACTCTTTCACTGTGAAGAGATACAATGATAAATTACAAGTGAAGAAGGCAATAGACAAAGTGAAATGGCTGGTTTTGTTGTTGGATTAAATGCAACAAATGAATGCACAGTATACAGTCAAATTTTAAAAATGCCATTGTTCTTATACAGCTAAGAAATTTAAAGAAATTAAATGCATAGTGCAGAATTGACCATGAGTTCCTTTTGGGTTTGGTCTGTTTGTTTGAAAGAATGCCTCACTTGCTAGGGTGCATCACCTCTGTGTGTATATGTTTGTTTGTTTTAGTGTAAGCAATGAAACCTTTTGTATTTCTCCAACACTAAGTTTCTGTGGAGTATTAATAACGATAGAGTACTCTATTTAACAACAGAGAGTCCAGAATTTAAATAAGCAATTTCATCAATGGCTATTGCTGATACCTTGGCCTAATGACACTTCTCCCAGCCAGCCCATTTTTGTTAAACATAGAAACAGAAAAGATAGCAGGAGACATGGCAGCCTGAGCTGCACTGGGACCACCTATTATTTAGACGGTCTTCCAGTGGTCTCAGAGATTTTCTGCACTTGAAAAATGGCTACAGGAGAGAACCAAAACCACCACATAGAAGGCCAAATCTGAATTCATTAAGGTAAAATTCATACAACATTTTCTTTCCATTTTGAAAACATACATATAATAATTTTACCATCTGAGAGATTCAGCAAATCAAATCTATGTTTTACAGTGCAAATACTAAGTGTAATAAAAATCCTATCTTCATGAATAATGTACAGAATTTGAGAAGTACACTTACTTTGGTACTAGATTACAGAATCATAGAACCATAGAATAGTCCTTGAAAAATCATGTGGTCCAATCTTTCACAGGAAAGGGAGCCTAGATGAGATTGTCTAGCACCCTGTCCAATCACATCTTGAAAAACTCCAGTGATGGGGACTCCACTACATCCCTGGTGAAATTTTTCCACTAATATATTGTTCTCACCATAAAAAAAAAAAAAAAAAAAAAATTATTTTATGAAGATGAAACTTCTGCCAGTGCAACTTGCACTCATTGACATTTGTCCTCTCCAAATGATGACCAGTAATAGCAGATTAGCACTGTCATTAGAACTGCACCATTTGACAAAAGTTTACTAGTAGCCCTATTAACCTATATATCCAGCCGACAGTCTCCATCTGACAGTTATGTTAGGATCTGGATCTGCCCTTTGAAGTCCTAGAATATTCCATTTACCTTAGTGAGAATTCAATGGCCGAAATACTACAATCATTTTTACATCAGAAGTAACTCAATTGAGACTTCTACTTAAAAGCTGGTGCTGTGATACATTCTAATATTATTTGGTAGAGTTCATCCTGTCAACAAGAAAGCACCCATGGAACAGATAGCACTTCTAAGGCTCTGGGGCTGTAAATAATGTCCTGATTCTGTGCTTTCTTATAGGGATCTCAAATTCCTTTATAAGTACAGAATTATATGTTGAAATTTCATTAAAAAATGTAACAGCCAATTAATATATCAAGGAAATGAATATTATCCTTTACTGTTTTATGAGTTTTGCTGTTTGGCTTGTATATGTGTGTCCTCCCGCAACTACATAGCAATAGCTGGGGAAAAAAAAAAAAGAAAAATCAGTAATTCTGACAGCAGAATGAATTTTTATATTCATTAGGGATAAAACATTTTCAAGGCTATCTATTCCACCCATTATTCCACCTTCTAAATGAAAACCAAAAAATATTATTTCAGTGTTCTAATTTGTTTAGCCAGTCTTGCGAAACATCAGCTTTTCAGAAGCAAGAATTCTGTTTGCTTACATATTGGATTCCTCCTGTACTGTAATATGAAAATAATAAATTATATTAAATGGTTACAAATATTGGCAATGCCTGTGTTATGACATTTTCCAATGAATTAAATGACTACAGCATAGCTGTTATCAGGTACCAGGAGATTTCAAGGATAAAACAGGTCCATCTCAATTTAGCCATCTGTCATAATTTAATCACATTAAAATAACTTCATTGAATCTGTGTTATTCCACTGTGATGAGGGAAGTGCTACACTTAGAGATCTGTTTTGTGAATATAGTGACTTGGAAAGAAATTTTTCAGCTATATTCAGTGCCTAATAAAGTACGAGTTCATTGAGAATTTCCCAACTGACAAGGATTCTACACTGAAAAAAAAATAATAATCCACATCTGTGTGTTGATCAATCCCATTAGAACATTCTATTGCTATAATGCTTTATCAAAAAACACAGCAGAGATTTCCAGAGTTGACTGCTTGGACTAACAGGAGGCCACAAACAATTTAATTTGGAAATAGTATAAGAATAATAACCGCTGTCAATGCAGTATTTCCAGAAATATGATTCAGTATCTTCCCACTAGTTTGCATCAGTTATCCACTGACTTGCCACTAGAATCTGTGTTAAAAATACTCTTTAGAAACTTTTTTAAAAATTCAGATTAATGTTTACATTATTCTAAATTAAATATAAATCACATTCATTAAAATTAATAATGATAAATATCCTTCTTTGCATGAAATGGAAATGCATAATCAGAGAAAATTAAAACCATATGAATTAATTAGTTCACAAAATCGGGAGATGGTGGGGATGCCAAACAGATGCCAGTAAATAAATGGTTGAATGAATAGTACATTATAAATTTGTATGGAGGCTGTTCTGTAATAGGCACAACTGTCTCTTTCATTGTCACAGGGAATAATTGAAAAGTTAAACTAAGTAATAAATTGATGTGGTTTTTTTTTAAAGGAAAACAAATCTGCAAATAAACCCCACAGAGTATCTGATATCGCAAAATCAAATTCAGCCTTATCTTTTCAATTTATTCATTAAGTACTTGAGAAAATAAATGAAAATGAGAAAGCTATTGATAAAATGCAACTATTTTTTTTTGTTTAATAGAAGGTGGTTAAATTTTTGTAAATTAGGGGGCTTATTTCAGAAATGTTTACTGTAGATCATTACTTCACACACACAAAAAAAAGTTGTTGTTATTCAAACTTTGAAATACCTACTGTGTGTGTTTCTATGTATTTTATGTTCTCTGATGATCTCACTTTGTAACTAATGAACCCAGTGGGAAATCTGATTATCATAATCAAAACATATCATTCCAAATTTGCTTTCTGCAAACACAGAGCACAAAAGCTTAAAACCCCCATAAAGACTCATTCTAACAATGGCTGCTATACCTAACAAGATGTAATTTGTCACCAATAACAATATTTTTTCCACTGCATAACCTCATTACCATTTTGCATTATGTATCTTTCTTTCACTTATTCTGAATCCTAAAAAATTTTTCTCAAGTTCAGCATTTTATGTTATTTGCAGAGTGCTCATCACTTTGTACTGCATGAGGGATACTCTTTACTGCTGCCATAATGCAAAATAAATACACATGTAAAAGAATATGACCATATTTATTTATTTATACATTATCATTTGGTTGAGGTGCAAATGAGAATAGGTCTCCATTGTTATAGGCACTGTATGAATAAGTGAATTCTCAAGGAAGCACCAGTATGAGTGGACGTGTGTGGCCACATTTCTGCCTCATGAGCAAGGGGAAATTATATACCAGGCAATGACAGCAAGTAAAAGCAAGACTGCTGGCTACTCTCTCTAGCCATGAATGCAATACAATAGCAAAGGAAAAAAATTATCAGGCCAGTGACTACAGTCACTGATAGAAATTGCCATATGTCAGTTTCTGTGCTATTAGCTACATTAGGTTGTGATTTTTCCACTTCCCCAGCTGTACTTTATCATGTTCCCCACGACATGAGAAAGTTCAAAGCACATTTGCAACTACTGACTATGTTGATGGAACATAGAACAGAAAGGTTAGTTTGAGCTTCTGTTTTCAGGAACTTTTTGATCTTTGATTCTTTCATTAGCTATAAGGCAAAAATCTAGATATATTTTCAAACTCAGTGACTGGAAACAAAAACCTACAGGACTAGGTGCTTACAGAACAAAATCCGCTTAGATAATCCATTCATTCACTGTACTAGTATTTTGCAATAGGTGTGTCAGGCCATTTTCCATGACTAATTTATACCCATTGATGTTTTTAAAACCACCATTCTGATGTCTGTAACTTATTAAGTAAAACTGAGTTGATTATCTGTAAACAAAAAAAAAACCAAACCACCAGAATTAAAACTATGGATCTCTCTTTAAAAATCATTGCCCAACAAATAGTAATTATTCAGAATAAAAGTTCCTTGTCCTATAAACCAATAAAATCTTAGAATTATAAGATCTACAGAAAGTTAAAATGCTAAAACCAGTCTTGGGGTTTAACCCAAGCAAGCAACTAAGCACCACACAGCTACTCACTCACTTCCCCCTAGTGGGATGTGGGAGAGAATTAGAAGGGTGAAAGAGCAACAAGAAAGCTTTCTGTAGCCTCTTTCTTCCAAGCTAATATTTATTAGACTGAAATTTATTAATTAATTTTGCTTACTTAAGCTTGAGTGTTTTGATTTGGTACAACTTCACGGATATTCAAAGCAAGATGATGAGACACATTGTTCAGATATAATTCAAATTTCTTTTATTTAAAGAACACATTTATCATTTAGATATAAATCACAAGGAAAATATCTGCATTGTAACTAGAAATGTCTTGATATTATTCTTTTACTATTTGATTCCTAATTGTCCTGATTTTGGCACGGATGGAGTGAATTTTCCTCTCAGTAGCCAGTGTGTTTTGTATTTCGTGTGTGAAGAATGTTGATAAAACACCCTGATTATATGAGTTGTTGTAATGAGACCAAGGACACTGTCTAGCACTGTCTCTGCTAAGGTGCAGATGCAGGAAGCTGGGAGAAAGACAGACAGAATAATTGACCCAAATTGGCCAAAGAGAGTATTCCATGCCATAAACTTCATGCTCAGTGTATAAGTGGGGGTTGATCAGAGCAGGTATCTGCCTTCCTGGCATCCGTCCCTCTCTCTCACTCACTGGCATCGGTCTCTTTACCTTGCTGACTCCCTTTTCACTGTTTTTTCTTGCTGCTTTGTTTCGTTTCTGTGGTCACTGCTCGGGACGGGCTGTATTGGTCATTGGGACATCAGGTGGTGAGAAAACATACATTGTTCATTTTGTATATTTTAAAAGCCTTATATTCTGTTATTATTGTAGTTTTCCTTTGCTATTTTAATGAACTGTCTTCATCTCAACCCACGAGTTTTCCTTTCTTCCCAATAGTCTCCCCGATCTGGTAGGGAGGGGGACCATGAGCAAGAAACTGTGTGGTGACTAGGGCTAAACCATCACACTAATTCATGTTGTCTACTATTTGAAAAAAAATACGGAAAATTACTTAAGCAAGATTTTCTTTGTGGGAAGAAAGCATTTAACTGTGATCAATAGTGAGCCAATAGAGCCAATACGGTCTGATTAAATAGCTATCTAGGCTGGGAACGTTTGCTACACCATGGAAAAATAAAAACAAACAAAAAAAAAAAAGAGCAAGGGAGAGGTTTATAGCCCTAGCAAGGAAGCAGAAAAGCCCCAGAGAGTGAATAAACATTACAATAATGTAATCATTTATATGAGAAAACTGTCCTAGAAAATATATTGTATTTACTTAGTCCTGTCACCTCAGGCTTGTACATGTAAAGAAAGTGACTTAGTGTGAAGTGATTTGTGTTACTCAATGCTATAGCATAGTCGACTGGATGATATTTAAGACAGACATTAAAAGACAGCAGCATTAACTTTGTCCTTTCATCCCAGATCGTGCAAGATAATTAGTCTTTCTGCTTCATTAGGTGCCTAAATCCACCTGTGACATCTTTGAAAATATATGTTGGTTATCACTAACTCAATAGGTACCTGCCTGTATGGTGAATGTGAACCAAGCTGTTTAAGGTAACAAGATAATAGAAACTTCAGCTGAGACCTCTCTGGATAGAAAAATCTCAAGATAAGTGCTTGCCAGGTGCTAGCTTCAGAAGAGGCCCTTTCATCTGCAGCTATCTAGTGCGTGTCTGGGCTATTCGAGGAGATATTAAAAATATGCAGATCTATGTGAGCTGAAGCTGAACACAGATGTCCAGAGTGACTATCAGACTTCTGTCTGAGATATCTCAGTATATGCCTCCAGCAGACATGTTCTGCTCTATAATCAAAGAACAAAGGGAATTTAGAGATGAAAGAAATTGTTCGTATTTTTTGCAAAAAGTTTTTGAATCTTGGTCCTCCATATCCCTTTTGGAGGATGCTATCTTAAGGTAGTGGGTATTCAGGAGTAAAGTGTTGGCTCTGTTCTTTCAAAGATATGAGACAGGAATCCAAAATCTGTGTAATGACAGCTTTAGAATAGAGGACAGTCATCATCCTTAGCCTTGCGAGAAGCGATTTCCCAAGCATAATTTGGCCAGGATCCATTGTAAAAAAGTAGTTTTGCTACACTCAAAATTTTGTTATGGAAAAAAAAATGGAGCATCTTATAGATAAACCTAGGAATTTATTCTTCCTATAATTAAAATCTTAGAAGCTTAATCCAACAATCATTTTTAGTCCAGGTCTAAATATCAGAAAAATAAAATTAAAAAATAATACTAATATATATATAAAGTCTCAATAATAATAATATAGGTAAAATTGATATGTATGCATTTCTTTTTTTCCCATTCCTTTGCCTAATATTATGACCGTCCTTTCATGGCTCCTCTGGGTCTTAAGGTTCAAGCTAGTACTGATGGTGTTATGTTGAGTCATGAGTACCATGAGTACTTCCAGAAGCAATATGATGTTGATGGCTTCCTCTTCCTTATTGTAGCATCCACTTGAGGTCATTTTTATGTTTGCTGACACATTTTTACACCTTATTTTTACGTCTTCATTGGTCTGCAGCTCCAAATTACATTCAAATATAAACAGAATCACGTCCCTCAACCTGCTGGCCACACTTCTTTTGATGCAGCCCAGGATACAATTGGCTTTCTGGGCTGCAAGCGCACAGTGCCAGCTCATGTCAAATTTTTGGTATACCAAGTCCTCCACAGAGCTGCTTTCAATCCATTCATCCTACCATCTGTATTGATACTGAGGATTGTCCTGACCTAGGTGCAAGGTCTTGCACTTGACTTTATTTAACTTCATGAGGTCCGTGTGGGCCCACTCCTCAAGCCTGTCAAAGTCCTTCTGCATGGCATCCTTTCCCTCTACCATATCAACTGCACCACACAGCTTGGTGTCACCTGCAAACTTGCCGAAGATACACTGAATCCCATTGTCTACGTCACTGATGATGATGTCATTAAATAATATTGGTTCCAGTTGAACTCTTGTAGGAAACCACTTGTTATTGTTTTCAACATGGTTGCTGAGAATATAGCTCTCATACTCTGTATTCTTAAACATATTTCTGTACTTTTACATCTTGTTTCAGCTCTCACGCTGTTCAAAGGCAGCAGCCATTAGAGAGAACAACATTGACTCAAGTCAAACCACTGAACGCTCCAAATAAGGAGTCCAAAATAAGTGGATGAATCTCAGATTTTGGGCCTCATCCCATGGATAAACTCAGAGAACTGTGTAATAATGGACTGGAGAACAGCTCTTTTCCCAGTTATGGTCCTCAGCCTTGAATGCTTTTGAAAGATTAAGTCCCAAAGCTGAATTAATATCATTGTCTCTTGTTCACAAACTTCTCCTGCACTTGTACTACACTTCTCAGTATTCCTCCTTCTCCTACAGGTGGCTGGAAAAAGTTGATTCATCATGGGATTGAAATTTGCTAATGAGATAGTTATCTCTTTCATTACTTCAGTGATGTTGCTTTTAGGAGCAAAGCCTATGTGACTTTTCAGTTTGTTAGCTTCCTTTAAAGCTTGTGATGGAAGTTTTTGTCATCTCAGACTTTGTTTCAATAATTTGGCCTGATGCAAACTTAGTAATCAGTTGTTTTATGCTATAATTACATGATCAGAGTTGGAGCACTGTGGAGGCAAGCCTAGCAGCCAGAAGCTTCAGGGAGAAGTAGCAAGGAGAATTTGAAAGTGTTGATTTACTCTCAGTCGTCTGGTTCTAGTCTTCCTTATTACTTACAGGTTACACACTGTGGAAATGATGTGACACTCACATACCATCATCACGAACTAAATCCAAAAATTACACAGAATAAAAGGTGCAGAGGTATTACGTAAAGCAAGACAAAAACATCAGCCACAGTAGTGGCAGATACAGAAACCAAGCTCACAGTGAGTTCCATACGTTCTCAGATATTCCATGATATTTTTTTTTTCATGTTTCCACATTTCTGGGAAAGCTATTGATATTTTATAATCGCACTACATGTGTGCATCACTTTCAATTACCTTTGACCTCATTATTAGAATCATAGAATCATAGAATAGTTTTTGTTGGAAGGGACCTTTAAAGGTCATCTAGTCTAAATCCTCTGCAAGAAGTAGGGACACCTTCAACTAGACTAGGCTGCTCAGAGCCACATCTAACCTGGCCTTAAATGTTTCCAGGGATAAGGCGTGTACCACCTCTCTGGGCAACCTGTTCCCGTGTTTCACCATCTTCAGTGTAAATTTTTTTTTTCCTGATGTCCAGTCTGAATCTATCTTCCACTATTTTAAAACTGTTACTGCTTGTCCTATTATAACAGGCCCTGCTAAAGAGTTTCTCCCTGGTTTGTATAAGCCCTCTTTAACTACTGGAAGGCCACTATAAAGTCTTAAGGTCTCCCTGGAGCCTTCTCTTCTCCAGGCTGAACAGCCTCAACACTCTCAACCTATCATCATAGGAGAGGTGCTCCAGCCCTTTGATCATCTTCACAGCCCTCCTCCCGACTTGCTCCAACAGAGCTCCAACTACATTAGTGGACAAGGGAAGAGCTACGAATGTTGTCTACCTGGACTTCTGTAAGGTCTTTGACAGCCCCCCACAACATCCTTCTCTCTAAATTGGAGAGAGATGGATTTGATGAGTCAACTGTTTGGTGGATGAGGAATTGACTGGATGGTCACATCCAGAGGGTAGTGATCAAAGGATGGATATCTAGATGGAGTTCAATGACAAGTGGTGTCCCTCAGGGTTTCATGCTGGAACCAGTTCTGTTTAACATCTTCATGAATGACACAGTGGGATCGAGTGCAACTTCAGTAAGTTTGTGGATTACAATAAGCTGAGTGGTGTGGTCGACACATCTGAGGGATGGGATGCCATCCAAAGGGACCTAGACAAGCTCAAGAAGTGGGCCCATGCGAACATCATGAGGTTCAATAAAACCAAGTGCAACGTCCTGCACGTGGGTTGGGGCAACCCCTGGTATCAATACAGACCGAGGGATGAAGCGATTGAGTGTAGCCCTGCTGAGAAAGACTTGGGGGTGCTGGTGGATTAAAAGCTCAATAGGAGCTGACAATGTGTGCTTGCAGCTCAGAAAGCCAACCGTGTCCTGGGCTGCATCAAAAGAAGAGTGGCCAGCAGGCCTGGGGAGGTGATTCTGCTCTCATGAGAACCCACCTGGGGTACTGCATCCAGCTCTGGAGCCCTGAGCACAGGAAAGACATGGACCTGTTGGAGCGGATCCAGAGGAAGACCACAAAAATGATCAGAGGGCTGGGACACCTCTCGTATGAAGAAAGCCTGAGAGAGTTGGGGTTGTTCACCCTGCAGAAGAGGAAGCTTTTGGGAGACCTTATTGCAGTCTTCCACTATTTAAAGTGGGCTTATAAGAAAGATGGGGACAAACTTTTTAACACGACCTGTAGCAATTGGACAAGGGATAATGGTTTCAAATTAAAAGAGGGTAGATTTAGACTAGACATAAGGAAAAGTTTTTACAATGAGGGTGGTGAAGCACTGGAACAGGTTGCCAGAGAAGTCATGGATAGACTTCTAGTCAGACTAGACAGGGCTCTGAGGAACCTGATCCAGTTGAAGGTGTTCCTGCTTACTGCATGGGAGCTGGATTAGATGACCTTTAAATGTCCCTTCCAATCCAAACCGCTTTATGATTCTGTGAAATGATTTAACTGTGGTTTAACAAGATTTGATGGCAAGGTACACTGAATTATTTACCGGATAGAAGACAGGATCAGTCAACCTGTCAGGGAGACTCTCCCATTGAGTCATGAGATTCAGAAAAGACCCCCTTGCTTCCTAAACTCCTTCTCAGAGAGGAGTCTAGGTGCAGCTGGATCCAATTCTAGTCTCAGGCTTGACAAACAATTTATGTCTAAAGGCTTATATGTGCATAATCAGTCCTTTATATTCCTTAGCTAAGATTTCAAAGTTTCAGCACTCTTATTCCCAATTTACTTAACAAGTAGCTGATGTGATAAGAATTCTCTCAACCTGGAGAAGTAACCCTGAAAGGCATCAAGGGGAGATCCTGGCATGCAGCCTGTTGCTATGTAGGAGACCTCCAAGGGCTCTTGGGTTGCTCACTATTTATGGAGTAAGATAATTGACTCATAGTCCTATTTGCTCACCGACTGTAAATATTTATTTCTTCCAAATTTGTCTTGAGTTAGGCATTGACCAGTACTATGGTTGAGGGAGTGGAGGGGGTGTTGTTGTTATCCCCAAATCTACTTTGTGTCACAAGCAGCCATCATGACCAGACACGTCTATCACTGATGGTTATCACTTGAGCAGGGTTATGAGAAAAGTGCTCAGGTTGTGGGGCAGGGGGAGCACACCATCACAGCTCCATCTGTGGAAACATACAAGGTTAGGTTGGGCAAGGCTCTGAGCAAGTTTCTCTAGCTGAAGATGTCCCTGCTCATTGCGAGGGATGTGGACTACACGACCTTTCAGGAACCCTTCCAACTCAAATTATTATATGATTCTAAGATTCTATGATTCTATGATTCTATGATTTTGAGACCTTGAGTGTTCAATTTTAAGCTTCATGAAAGATAAAATAATTGACAAAAGTTCCTGAGGAAACAACACTAATCATTAGCTGGATTTCTGGTACTCTCTGGATTACATTCCTTTATGGACTTGATCACTCTTCAGTTGTGTACGTGGGTCTTGCTCAGGTCCCATTTCCTGTGCCTATGTGCTGCCTGCATTTGCAGGATTTTTATCATGCTTCGGTAATTGAAGTGTGAGATTATGTGCTAGAAGGACTGTGCTACTGCTGAGATTATATTTATTCATGGAATTTTGCTTTCTGACAGGCCCTGTTATTACCTGGCATGCATATTTGGTGGTGTTGTGTTGGCCGCAGGGTGTCCTTCTACAACAATTGTGCAACCAGACACAATCTTCCTTCAGATGAGAGATATGCCCTTGTGAAGCCCTTGTATGCATTTTCCTAGATGGCTAACTAGATTGAATTTCCCTCACTAAAGACACAGAACATAAGCAAGACGCATCCTTTGCACTTTCCAGAATACAGGGAAAGATAGTTGATGCTTCTTAAAACTCTGCCAAAGGAGAACAGAACTGCTTGTACACATCTTTCTTCTATCCTTGGCTTTCCTACACAAATTACATGGAAAATTTAGCCTCATGAGAAGGATGGTTATCACAGCTGAATTTGACATATTATTGTATGTTTACGATGCAATCTTTCAAGATGCTGCAGGCTTTTTGCTTTCAGTGGTGGATTTCCAATAATATTTAACAGTCTAAGCCCTGTGAAAAATGTGATTGCTGTGATTACTAATACAGCTTTAACTGCATTCGTATTTGGAAATAATATTGAAGCATGGAGGAATGAGGAATTAAGACAAGTAGAATAAGTCACTGTCGTAGTTCAGCCCTGATCAGGACCAGACTACGCAGTCTCTCTCTCACTCCCCCCACCCTCCGAGAGAATAGGGAGAGAAAATATAAGGAAAAACGGCTCGAGGTTTGAGATAAGGACAGGGAGAAATCCTTAAAGTTACCGTCAGGGGCAAAACAGACTCGACTTGGGGAAAACTATTCATTTATTACTACAAACAGCAGGAGAATGAGAAAGAGAACAAGATAACCTCCATCCACCCCTCCCTCTTCCCAGGATTAACATTATCTCTACTACCTTCCCCCCGCACCCCGAGCGGCACAGCGGGGAAAGAGGGAATGGGGGTTACAGTCAGTTCATCATGTGTTGTTTCACGCCGCTGCTTCATGGTCGGGGGAAGAACTCCTCACATTCCTCCCCTGCTCCAGCGTGGGGTCCCTCCTATGGGCCACAGTCCTTCGTGGAACTGTTCCGGCGTGGGTCATCTCTTCCACGGGTGCAGTCCCTCTAGAACAGCTGTCCCAGCGGGCCCTCCACAGACCGCAGCTGCCTTCAGGCATCCACCTCCCCCGGTACAGGGTCCTTCACGGGCTCCAAGTGGATCTCTGCTCCTCCGTGGACCTCCATGGGCTGCAGGGGGACAACCTGCTCCACCATGGTCGTCACCACAGGCTGCAAGGGAATCTTGACCAGGAGCCGCATTACTCCTCCCCCTCCTTCTGAACTGACCTTGGCGTCTGCAGCCGTTCCTCACAACAGGCTGGTAGATGTCTCTCAGGATCTTTTTTTACATCTTATTCACTTCTCATCTCCTTTCCACTTCTTGCAGCCGGGCTGGACTGAGTCGGGCCCAGTCGGCTGCCTGGCGAGAGGCCAGAGGGTGAGGCCTGCAAGGCCCATGAGGCCTGCGCCTACCCCTCTGCGCCTCTGCCCCCCGCTCAGCTTCTTCATATCTTCTCTTCTGTCTTTTTTTTTCTGTTTTCCCCTTCTTAAATACGTTATCGCAGAGGCGTTATCACGGGACATTCTGCTACCAGTCGGCTCGGCCTTGGCCAGCAGTGGGTCCGCCCTAGGCCTGGCCAAGTCCACTGAAAAAAGGGGAGCGACTTCTAGCAGTTTCCTACAGAAGCTACCACTTTAGGCCCCCGCTCACTAAACACAACCACGACAGTCACACAATAGATCAATACCAAAAGAAGAAATTATTCAAGTCCAGTTATATTGGAAGTTTAAAGCAGAAGAAGGCAGCTAGGAAAGTACTGTCACTTCCGACGGTTTGAAAGCCTACCTTCTGTCTTCAGCAATATTTCTAGATACTAGAAAAAAATATGAATTCAAAATGAGACGAGTAATTGCTCTGGGTTTTTTCCTGTTCAAATCAGATTACAAAATGTATCAGAAGAACTGTTCAAATACCACAATTTGTCAGTCATTGAACATGGAAGCACAAGTTGAATAGCTACATGTAGAAATCTGCAGACATTTGCATACAAGCATAATTATGGATTTTTGTACATGTATTTTGTATAATTCTTATTTGACTTGCCACACAACAGAGCCTTCAAAATCAGTTTACATGAGGAAGAGCTAACATTTTTGCACATGTGCTTCTGTAGGACTTCAGACATGAATGAGTTGAATTTACTGAACTGAATGGTGCTATCACCTTTTGAATTTTCTCATCAGTGAGTAGCGATAAACTTATACAGAATGTCTGAAATTCTAGACATTTGGAGGAGTATAAAATGTCACTTAGGTCTTTATTCATTATTATTAACTTATGATCCAGTAAGTCCTCACCAGGGAAACTATTTTGGTTTTTAACCCCCCACGCCTCCACCCCAGCGAACAGCACCTCATATCTCTTGGCAGTAAGTTCTGTGTGTTATACAGCAATTACCTCTGAAAAATAAAAAGCTCCCTGAGATCTGGAGTGGAAAGCTAACTTCATGGAGTATTTTCACAGTCTTCAGAATTATATATATTTTTCATTGACTGTTTTACATCATTTTTCAAGAAGGTTTTGATGAATTTATCACCTTTAAATTGTAATTTTTAATATATTTAGCATACTTAATATATTTAGCATTATTTTATATTTAATATATTTTTAATATATTTAGCATTTCTACAAATAATAGTGAAACTCAAACATACCTAGCTAGCAGAGGAAGAAAAACTTAGAGTCTAGCACTTTATACAGTGCATATTGACTCTGGATTCAGTTCACTAAAATAAGCTGACAAAATGTTCCAGTAGTGTAGTATTTCTGATTGTTTTGTATTTTAGAAGAAAGTCCATCATTCCACTGAGTCATGTGATTATAAGTATGATGGAAAATTGGCATAAAAAATTATAATGTGGAATTCAAGAACTTGTTCCCAGAGGAACAAAAGAAAAAGTTCCTAAAAATTCAGAAAAATTGCTACCAAAAAGATAAGTAAGTTACTCATTTTCAACAGCAAAAAATTTAAAGAAATAACCTTGTTTTATCAGAAATTAGTAATAAAATATTGCAGAGATTGCATGTTATATTATTATATATTGTATTATTATAAAATACATGTTTATATGTTTTATTATTGTGTACTGACAGTGGCATGATGATGCTGTTCTTAATGTGACAGTTCCTCTGCTATTTTCACCAAGAATCACTTTCAATTTTGAAGACCTGTAGTTTGGGTGAGCTACCAGGGAATGAGATGCAAGGCTAGAGGGCAGGAATAATATCACAAGGGATCTCAAAGACCTCAGAAAAGAGTGTAGTAGAGTTAGGAACACATGGTGTGCATCAGCTTGAATAGAGAACAGTCAGAAAGAATAAGGAACAACTGTAAAAAGCCAAGTGAATATCAAAACAAAGTCAAGATTAAAGATATCTCTTGACGAGAGCTGAATTTCAGG
Source organism: Chlamydotis macqueenii (assembly GCF_036417535.1). NCBI lineage: Eukaryota > Metazoa > Chordata > Aves > Otidiformes > Otididae > Chlamydotis > Chlamydotis macqueenii. Next base: position 146,624,108 of record NC_141557.1, on the reverse strand, counting down.
ACAGGAGCTTGCACTACTCTCTCCATTTTCTAAAGAAAAACCCAAACTATTTTGCTGACATACCTATAAATCTCATAATTTATTTGTTTTCTTTTTGCCGTAAGCTTATTAAATAGCCGTGGCAGTGAGATTTAGACTTTAAAAATATTGAAGATCAGAACATAGCAAAGACTATCTCAGAGCCATAGTTCCAGGAGACTCAGGATGGAGATTTCTGTCTTTTCTTTTTGCTCAGCACTGCCCCTAGTGTGAGGCAGTTTGTCACTCCTCCCTTTCTGGTCCATGCCTAAATTGTGGAATTAGGAAATCAACTTCTACATTTAGTCAGATGTGGCATATGCATTGTGCATCTACTGTTAATTTTCTGACCTCTTGTCATCATCTAAGTCTGATCATGATGGTGTAACAGAACTAGCTTCTTGGAATTAAGATGACACAAACAGCAGTTTAATGTTTTAAATTTGGCAAAGGTTATTCTTCAAATGGGCTGACAATTTTGTCTCAAGGCGTAGACAAAATTGACAATAGGACACCCTGTGACAACAAATCTGCTGACATTTTTCTAAATCAGGCTGATTGTTTACTGCTTGAAGAGGAAATTCAAATTTTAACTACTCAGCAGTTGCAACTTGCAATCAAGGAATGATTTGGCATAGACAGCAAGAAGGCCTACCTGCAGAAGGCATTAAATTGTCTGGAAGTAGGAATGCCAGAGACAGAGAGACTCGCTTTAAAGGAATCAAGTTTCCTTTGGTGATGAGACAAGAAACAATCAGCATTAACCTATCTTGTAGCCATCTTGGAATGTGAGCACTCAGGGGTTACCTTTGGGCAGCAGAGCTGACTCAAGGCTAGGTGTCTAATGCCAGCGTTCACAGGATCGGTCCTGGTGCAAGTGTGCATAAGGAATCGGCTCATGATGCGTCTTTGAAGACTCCTTATAGAACTGCTTATGATGGAAGGACTCTGTCCAATGCATTGTCCAACTCTTCTATTATGCTATATTATCTCACTTCCTTACCTTTCTACTACCTTTCTACATTATCTTGAGGGTAGCAGTATTCAAATTACATAATATGAAAGATCTGAAAATAGTGAAACAGCTCCCTGGTAACTATGAGCATCTTCTAAAACTGTAGAGTATATAGTATAGGGCTTTTGGGAACCAGTAGCTAGGGTAGGACTTAACTGGATAGAACCAGAAATAGTGTAATTTTATTTGTGTAACATTTTTCTATGTATAGCAAGCAATTGAGACCATAGGGACTTGCCTATTCCTTTCCTAAGGATACATCAATATTAAAATAGACATTAACAACAACAAAATTACCTTATGTCTGTGTGGTAGAAAATATCTGATTATATTACACCTCCAAGCAGAACTACGAAGTCTCCAAAAGCAATGAACACTAAATATTTCTGGAAGATATACACATGTATTTGTGACAAGAATAGGTCCAGAGTAGGACAAGTCCAAAAATAATGTACCATAAGAGTTTGAATCTTGTTCTCATTCTTCACATATTGATGGCAAAGCAGTTCCAAATTTAAAATGGATCTCAAGAGACGTACAGGTTCTGGAGTGCAACTTAAACAGAGTCTATCTTACATCAAGGAAATTGAAATATTGTTAGCACACAGGAACCATCTCTCCAAAGTATAATAATACATTCTACATATCAGCTCAGTGTCCACAATGAATGCAGATTGTCCCATTTATCGTTTGTTGTATTATTTAGGGTCTTGGAATGAAACAAAAGTAGATATACTATTCCTTCCTTAGCTTCTCAGTAAAGTTATGGAAGAATTTTATTTAGGAATAAACCCATAGATAAATTGTTCCTAGAAGGGACTTCATTAATATCTTAAAAAAATAAGAAATTAAACATGCATATGTTTTATTAGAAATGATCATCCATTTTTGTCACACAGAAGCAACTGATCATTTTCACCAGCACAGTCAAATTGTTCTTGGCCTGGGACTAAGAGAAGGCAAGGACAAATTCAAGATGCTTTCAGCACTAAGCAGCAAATAGTTGCCAATGAACTTTTCTGACCTTCTAAAAGCTTAGCCAATTTGCATGATGTGCACATTGGACCAGTTGAACAGTATGAAGGCCTGAAAGCAGAAGACATCTCACTATACCTCATTCACAAGGAAAAAATCTTACAACTCTGTTCAACTACATTCTGTCTGCTTTGAGCTGTTGAATATGTCAGAGATAGTCACACTTAACATTTTATCCCAAATTGATAACACCTTCTTTTTACTTTGTGGGACTATTGTAATGTGGTCATATGTGTTGCGATCCTAAAAGACTTTATGTTATTTCCAACTTTTAAAATGACTATAAACTATTTTCTATGAGGAGGAAAAGAAATGAAATCATGGTGATATCAGAAATTTAAAAGTACTGCCTGTATATAAAAGCCGGTTATAACATAGATAATAAATTTAGATTTGGATGAAAATTAGTAATTACATTTATTCATATGCAAAGTAGATTTTAATTTTTCAACTTGCCAGCTGAATAACTAGCTTTAGCATGTCCACATATTTGAAATTCAAATAAATTAGTAATTTGATAGGGTAATATTTGGATAAGATGAAGTAAGCAAATAGATAAGTTTAAAATGTAGTACAACTTTATAGGAAACATTCATCTGCATACAGACAGCCTAAACTACATAAGATGATTCAGGTGTAGGTGTATTAAGAACAGTTGTGCCCTTCTAGTTAGTTAGGAGGATGGACCACAATTTACATTGCCCTTGAAACTCAAAAGGTCATTCTATTTTTGGCTTTACTACACATGCTTTATTTGGTGGTTCTTGGGTTTTTTTAGAGAAAAGCACAAACCCCGTTTCTGACTCCGGTGTTCATTAAGATATTTTAGACACAGTTGAAATAGTTTTGTAATTTGCAATTATCTAGTCCTAAAATATTTTTCCTCTACTTTTATTAATTGGATACAACTTTTATAAGCTGACATCTTGTGTTAAAGATTTTATTCTCTGTGTCTAAACATTCAAAGTAATATTTTTCATTCTGGACCTATGTCTGAAAACTTATTAAACTTTCATGTCAAGTAATTCAGTTGCTGCTTCTTCTGAGGAAAATGGATAACTTCGGTAGTTTTGGAAAGCTTTATTTTTTATTTTTTTTTTAATGTTTGAATAGTTGCAGCACATCTATAGCTGGGATAGAAATTTAGAAGGCCTTGATCTGAAATATGCCTTTTGAGGCCCTCCTGAAACATACCATCATCTGACGGGACTCATAAGCTTTTAAAAATGTATTTTTTTTTTTCCTCAGCAGAATGTCTCAGGGTTTTCTTGTAGTTTCTAAACATTTCTCAGAACTTCTCTGTTCCCCAAAGCTCTGCAAATGTCATTCCCTATTCCAGCATCACACAGCTCCTTCAAAAATGACAGTCTAAGAATGTGACAAGACATAGAGATAGTGACTGGAAACAGAATCTGGACACTGAGCTAAAGGCAACAGTGGGAGTTCCTGCAGCTCCACCCCAGCCAAGAATGATAAAGTGATAGTGGGAGTCATCGCACTGGTTGTGGCTCTTTATCTCACCTCTCTCACTAGATACTAGAAAATTTGTGCATGTAACTCCTGCCTAGGTGCACTTGTAACAAAACAAAGTCCCCATGACCTTGTATTGAGAGATATGATTTTCTTTTTTCTCTTACAGATTGAAGCACAGACTTCTCAAGAGATGCAGATTGGCTACCTGATGGAAGGAGGTGAGCAAATATGTAGTTAAGGCACTTGACCTTTTAAAAAATTTGGGCTTTTCTCTGCTTGTTGCCCTTGGTCAATTGAAAGGGCTGTATTAATTTATCGTAGATACATCTTAAGTATTTGTATATAAAGGATTCCTCAGATGCATGCACAGAAAATCTGTGTAAGCACAGTAATTTAGATAAAGCCAAGAAATTATTGTTATAACTGTGATAATTGAAATATTAAGAGTCTAATCACTATCAGTTCATGCCAAATTGTTACAGAAAGGGAAAGCATAATACCATGGTTCAAATTGTTACACAGATACTTAGCTTCTATCCCTTTCCTGGTATTACGCTCACCCTTGCCCTTCTCTGGGTCCTAAGGCAGGTGGTTTCATTCTGATCATGATGGTGATGGGGTGTTGCAGTGAGTTGTCAGCTCCTGGAGACCTTCATCACCAAGAGTAATATCATGTGCATGTTGATTGTTTCTTCTTCCTCACTCTAGGATTAATTTGAAGTAATTTTTCTGTATATTTACTAACACACTTTCACACCTTCGCTCTTCATTGATCTGCAGTTCCACATTGCATCCCACTTTCCTAGATATAGTGGCTTTTACCTATGTTGGGTACTACTTCATTGTTCTTGTTCCTTCTAAAAACAGTTCTCTCATATTTTCAATCTGGCTTCATATGTATATGATTTTATATAAACAAACAAGTGTGCATTTATTTTAGCATTATCCATCTGTGCAATTAGATCATACAACTCAGTTTCATTTCTGCTATTCGTATTCCAAGTTACTTACAGTCATTTTTGGAGATTCATCCATGTTTGCTAGCATGGCTTATACTGTGTATTGGCATCACAGTGTCTGTTTGCTTGCTTTTGGCTCACTAGCTGCGGAAATCTGTTTCAATTTTGTTGTCGGTATTTGAGCACCTGTAGTGATAACTTTTATGATAACCACACATTTTAAGCCTAATAACACTGAGTTATTCAGTGTTCGGCCCAGGTGAATAAGGACATAAGTGTAATAAAAAATGGCTATGTCAGGGATCTACTGACTCTCTTAAATCCTTTCATTGGATGAAAAATGAACACTGTTACATTAACAAGAAAAACATCTACTATTTTCTCCTCTCTCCTGTGTTCTCACGTGTCCATACTTTTTTTTTTTATATATATATTTCAGTTCCTGTTTAAAGGCTTAATTATTTTGCAGATTACTCTTAACATCTTTTGTTTAAAATAAAATGCTTCCCCCTCAAATAACTTTAAAAAAAAATCTTTTGGAATTCAAAACTTACTAAATTAAATTTGTGTTAGAACATGACTATTAGTCATGACCTTTTTTTTTACCCACACAGTTTTACATGCTTTTTTTTTTATTCATGGGAAAGAATGGGAGTTTTTTCAACTGAATTTTTGAAAAAAAAAATATTGGAAATGTAAACATGAAAACTTTCTCTCTCTTGTAATCACTTACTTCCAGAAGGAGCTGGGTGAAAAGCAGAAAATACAAAATATCTGAAAAAAAAAAAGACAATCCCACAGTGGGAGCTGGCAACATTGCAAGCAAGCACCCTCTGGGCAAACAATTAAGATGGGTCAGAATTTTAAAAATGTAACAAGTTTGAAGTACCCTTTTCATCAGAGCTCCATCTGCTGGTGGTGGGAAAGTCAGGTTTGGAAGCAGCTCCACCTGCACAGCTGCTTGCAGAAGAGCTCCCCCTGGCAGCACTGGATACAAAACTCGGTCAACACAGATTAGCATCTGAAAGGCTGCAGGTATTCACTCATTTAAACCAAATAAAACTCTGGTTTATTTCTACTTTGCTTTTTTTTTTTTTTAAAAAAAAAAAATCTTATTTGGCTGGGTTTTTTTTAATTAATATTTGTTTCTGCATCTCTGTGTGTTCCCGTTAAAAAAATAATAAATGTTGATAAGCACTACATTAAATATTCATTTCAATGTGTGTACTAGGTTCTTTCCAAATAGTCAAGAGGGGAATATTCATATTACAAGAAAATCATAACCTAGAGATAAATAAAAGTAAAGATGTTGTGTAAAAAAAAAGTGGAACAAGAACAGGAAATTCCCCGGGGGAGGGGGGAGGAATAATAGAAAAAGAAAGTTGAAAGTACAAAGCAATTTAGAGTATTACAGCAAATCAGTAATATGGTGGAAAAACTCATGCATTGTTTTTCGGAAAAATGAAATAACAACAGTGAACTCTTTATATTTTCAGTGTGAAAATTCAAGCTTTATTTTTTAAAATATTACATTGTACATCTGCCTTATACATTATCTATTAAAACCCTGGAAGCAAAAAGGCTGGTATTAGCATATAGCCACGGTTCACAGAGAATTAGAGGTTGAAGTATACCCTGTAGATTAGGGAACATTATTATCCTCCATTACTCAGCACTTATCAGACCACATCTAGAATACTGTATCCAGTTTTGGGCTTCTAGTATACAAAAGATGTGAAGAAACTGGAGTGAGTTCAGTGAACGGCAACCAAGCTGACTGGGGTTGGAACACCTGCCTTGTGAGCAGAGGTTGATGGTCTTGATCAGCCTGCAGAGGGGACAGCTTTGAGCTAATGGAGAACTGGTGAGAATGGGATTGGATAAGAACAAAGCATGGTGGATGGATGACCAATGAATATAAATTGAATTTTTTCCCCACCATTGGAAAAGACTGCTCAAAGAGGTTGTGTAGTCCCCATCCCTGGACGTTTTCCAGACCTGGATGAACTGACTGGATAAAGCCCTAATCTCGTAGCTGACCTTGCTAGACTAGAGATCCCCTGAGGTTCCTTCCAGCCTAAATTATCCTACCTATTTTATTATTAACTGCTGTATAATTTAAATGTAATCTTGTGAAACACTAGCCAGTTTTTTTTTCTGCTTATCCCAATATCACCTTCCAGTTGTTCATTACATACTCAGCACTTTTCCTTTTTAATGTATTTTAACTGGCATTAACTCAGTGTCATCTTTTCAATGACTGAGATATTCTCTTTTATGCAGCAAGTAATGTCTGGCTTCCAGGAGTCTGCTGCAATGAACGACTGAAAAAGAGGCAAAAAGATGTAGTAATAAACCATGACTTTTAATATTTTTCCTCAACGTTTTCATTAAAAATGCATAAACAATAGGACTAAAATCCACACCATTAGAATGATACATAATGTTTCATCCTTGGCATATCTCCTCTTCTATGTGTGTTAATTTAGACTATCTTTCTTAAATATTTATCCTACTTTGTTTAAAGTATATGAGATGTAATAAGATGTTCAGTTGGTCTGCTGACAAATGATAATTCATGAGATAAAGATAGATACAATTTTAATATAATCCAGTGGAGAAGGCCAGAAAGTATAATGTAAATCTATATCTTCTTTATGTTTGCAACAATGCATAGATTTTAAAATTCTTTTTTAGAAATTCATACAACAAACAGCATGAAAATTTCTGAAAAAAACCTACTTCATTTTTTAACTCTTTCCAAAGTTCTAAAAATGTCATCAGCCATTTGATTAAAACACTGAAATAAAAAAGTTACTCAATTATGAGTTAAACAGTTTTTTGCCTATTAAAGAACATTAAGTTGTTTTAAATAAAACAATGAACGAGTGATATTATCATTGTTAAAACTTGTCATCTTAGAAAGTCGAAAAGACTTATTGAAAATTTCAGTAAAAGAGTGCTATAGAGAAGCTGAAGACTTTTACTTCTTTTAAAATGAATGTATTTGGCACATCTCTATCATCTTTCAATCTTTCTGTTTATCTTTGTGACTGATTATAGATTCATAGAATGGTTTGCATTGGGAGGGATCTTTAAAGGTCATCCAGTCCAACCCCTCTGCAAGAAGCAGGGACATCTCAAAGCCCTGTGTAACCTGACTGAATGTTTCTGGGGATGGGGCAAACACAACCTCTCTGGGCAACATATTCCAGTGTTCCACCACCTTCATTGTAAAAAATTTCGTCCTTATATCTAGTCTGAATCTACCTGCTTTTAGTTTAAAACCATTACCCCTTGTTCTATTACTACAGACCTTGCTAAAATTACCTGTCATATGGATTGCCTATCATCAAGCCAGCCAACATGTTGGACTCCAATGACCTCAGTACTAACTATGGATTAAAATTCTATCTGTTCTATATTTGTTTTTATTTTAATCTCTCTTTTCTCTCTCTTTCAGATTCATCAGTGAAGTTTTCCTCTAAACTGCTCAAATGCTGGCATGCTCCACTTTTTTTGAAAGGTTTATTCCTGGTGTTATTGATCTTTGTGATAAAGTTGTCACATCCAAAAAGTAGATATACCTTTTTCTATGACAAATTTATTAGAACAGAGTTTAGACATTGACTCTATTAAAATTTCTGTTCACATATACCAAATAAATGATCTATCTTTTCTGGAAAAACTCAAAGTTTTAGTCCTCAACACACATTTTCAAAGTCAGACTACAGATCACTCTGTGGAAGCATAAATTTTAGGAGTATGTGTGTTCTAACAGTATGTCCTATTCTCAAAGTACAAGATGATCTTTTTTTCCTTTGTTATCACATTGAATTTCATAATCCTTTCATTGAGCTGTTGTTGCTAAATTGTACTTGTTTGTATTTGGTTGTCAGCCAATCAGAGCACCCTTGTTCACAATCACCTCATCTTTCTGTGTGCTTGTGAGGCGGCAGGATTTCTAATTATGTCCATATGACCTGTTAATGTTTAGGAAGCTGGTACTCCTTTATGAATGTCATATTGCTGTATACTCAATATTATCAAATATTGAATAGATGGTGAACGTCCCATCTGCAACCGGAAAGGATGACTGCCACTTAAATCCTCCTGACTAGCTCTGTGCACACATCATATTGCCAAGTTTTCTGTAGTGAATATGAACACATTGGAGTTGAGAAGACAAGACACATGAGATGAGATGTAGTTTTTTCTTCAGATGGATTAAGATGTGTATTTCTGAGGGATATAACCATTTTGATCATAGAGTTAGCTATGTTGAGAACTTCTCTTGACCTTGTTGAATTCTCTAGATTATCTGCTCTGTATTGTAAAAACATCATCTTCGGCAGGATTTTTACCTTCTAACATAAACTGCAGCATATTCCATGTAGGCACTGACAGCAGCATCTGTTTGTCTTTAAGAAAGGTATTTTCTTACATTTTGCAGAGGATAAAACATGCTCTCTATTTGGGAAACATCATAAAAAGGGCCCATTATCAGATATTTCATTTAAGCTTAAACATTCTTATAAGTGCTTATATGAAAGAAAGGGTTAAACTCTTTATCAGGGCTTGTTGTGATAGGACAAGGCATAATGGTTTTAAAATAGAGTAGATTCAGATTAGACACCAGGAAAAAAAATTTTTACAATGAGGTTGGTGAAACACTGGAACAGGTTGCCCAGAGAGGATGCTCCATCCCTGGAAACATTCAAGGCTAGGTTGGATGAGGCTCTGAGAAACCGGATCTAGTTGAAGATGTCCCTGCTCCTTGCAGGTGGGGGTTAACTAAATAACCTTTAAAGGTCCCTTCCAAACTAAACTGTTCTACAATTCTATGATTCTGTGATTCTGTGATCCTGTTCCAATAATACCAGAAGCTATTGACTTTCCACTTTCCTGATCCTAACCATCATACTTAAACATCCTTACACCCCCTCATTGTTCTTATAAATGAATGTACAGCTCTTTCCTCATTTTTTGATGTAAGAATATTTCACTTCTGGGTCTCTGTTAATCTGCTGAACTTTTTTTTTTTTTTTTTAATATCTCTATCTATGTATTTAATTCAATTGTGAAGCTGGTAAACATTAACTAATGTTAGAATCATAGAATCGTAAAATCTCTCAAGTTGGAAGGGACCCATAAGGCTCATCAAGTCCAACTCCCTGCTTCTCATAGGAGTACCTAAAACTAAACTATATGATGCTCCTTGAACTCTACCTGGGGCAAAATTTAGGATAAAATTACATCTGCAAATTGAACAGTCCCATAGGGTGTTTTCTAGTGCAATTTAATTTAGTAGTGTAGAAATAGCCTCAATACATTGATTGTCTGGGCCTAAATTTTCCAAAGATTTTCCTCTTACGTAACTGTATACACTTAACATGCAACTCTACCTAGAGTTAGTGAAGATCTATTTCAGATTGAGTGTGTTTGTGAGGTAAATGAAAATAGAAAGAGTGAAAATGCACTGACGTTACACAGGCTGTAGGAGAAAGTGCCTATCAGAGTGGACATCAGATGAAGAAAAATAAAAGCAGAGGTTGTTTCTTTTGGCTGTGAAACTCAGCATCTCCAATTTAATGTAATTTGAAGGGTAAAATGAGACATTTTTGAAAAATAGTGTAGGTTTATGAGATAAAGCCAACTTCTACTTATATCTACTTTCTGTATACTGTGATAGCTTAAGTTCAGCTTTTCTTTCTTCAAGTATCTCATTACTCACCTCTTCAAAGGGCTTTTTTTTTTTTTGATGGATAGAGTGTCCTGGGGAACAATTATGTGAATTATGCACAATTTCTGAAGCTAGTTAATGAGTCCCACTGAACTGCCAAAGCTTTGGAAATACATCTTTAAAATGCCAATTTTCAAAAAAAGATAATTATGCTGATATGAATTACTACATTATGACAAAATTCTATGAAATAAAAAAAAAAGGATAATGAGACAAGTGACGAGGGTATATTTGTTTCTATCTATGGGAATCAAATAGAAATGAAATAATATAATGTCCTACACTTACTAAGCTATATATCAATCTCTAGGCAAAACAAAATAATAAAATATATAACAATCTTTTGAACAGATCATATCAGAGAAAGTATTGCTATTAGCTCCATTTGCCCAAAATATTTGACATATTATGTTATGGAATTTTGTACTTTATTGTTAGACACTATTTGTCCTCTAAAAATCCTTTGCAAAACTTTTACAATAACATTATTCTTTTTCCATCTATTTTAATGCTTTTGAACTTACTGTCTTGCTTTGTGTAATGTAAAATCATAGAATCATAGAACCATAGAATGGTATAGGGTTGGAAGGGACCTTCAAAGGTCTTCTAGTCCAATAAAATAATAATGACTGCAGTTTTTAAGTATAACAAAGTTTCAAAAGTGAAGCTTTGTATTTGTCAGTGATCAGATATGTCCTCAAGGATTTAACATCTTCAGTGTCAACCTAGTGAGAAGAGTTTTATGTGCAAGTTAAGTATTTGGAAGAGATGGTCATAGCAGTTTATGCGTGAAGCTGAAGCACATTTCCTCTGATTATCTAAAGGTTTCAGGTGTCTCTCGCAATTTTCAGATAATCATAGCCCTATTAAGTCATTTTCATATAATATCGGTATCATCGTCTGCTTCTCTACCTTTCAAATGGGAAAAACATATACTCACAGCTAGCCACAAAATATACTGTAGCTTTGGGTTGGTTGTTTTTTTTTGTTGTTGTTGTTTGGTTGGTTTTTTTTTTTAATTTTATTTTTTCCCCAGCTTGATAGGAGTAGCAAAACACCATCTGGTGCTAATCTCCACTCTGACTAGTAAAATAATGCAGCGTCAAGACAGATCTTCTATTAAAATGAATACATCACCAGTATAAACAGACCAACACAGGGTACTCTGAAACAACATAACATGCATACCAGCAGTTTGAATGTAGGTGTTGTTTTTTTTCTCTCTTTTTTTTTTTTTAAATGAATGAAAGGCATGACCTAAAGTGAATTAGAATTTTATTAAAACCTTAGAGCCAAGCTCCCCTTCCAGTGCCAACAAAACCACTTAAGAGTGATTGAACAGGTTAGAACAGAAAAGAAATAGCATCTCTATTTGGCCTTAAGGAAAGCCTTATGATCCTATGGTTCAGTAAGATGCTGAACTGAGAAACAAGAGAATTTGTTTCTAATCCTGCTTCTGCAGCTGATCTTTTCTAGAGTGACACTTCTTTACTGGTATAATCTGGGTAGATTCACTTGCTAGATTATGCAATTTTACAGTTAAAACACAGAACTTGTGCTTTATAAATGTGCCCTTTCCATCTGCATTTAGTATTATTTTTTTTCTCATCATAGCAAAAAAAAAATCTAAATTTTCTGCATTACATTAATGTATTAAACAGCAATTTTACAGTAATTTACAGTAATAACAGTAATTCTAAGAAAAACATTGCAATTGTCATTCTGAAGGGCTAAAAATGATGAAGTAATCAACTACCCTTCAAAATAATGAGATTAGAAGGCAACTGAGCATAAGATAACTTTTCATGATTTTTAAAGCTTGGATGTTTGTTTGTTTCTTTGTTTTTTATCTCTTGGTTTCTAAACTGTCAGAGTAAAAATATTTTCAAAACTGAAAAAAAAGTAGTACAACTAATGTATTTAGCAAGTATTTTAAAATATTTATAAGATATCTTGAAAGTGGAAAAAATGTAACCAGGTTATTTATTGAAAAGAGATTGCACTCGAGAAAATACAGATGAGAAAAAAATGCGACATTGTACTTTAAAAAAAATTTGCATTACTATAGTGAAAGACTAGACAGTGAGTTCACTTTAGAACTACTCCTCTATGAAAAATCAGTTTAGATAACTATTACACTAACTAACTACATTTTTTTTTTTTCACCTCCCAAGGAAATATATTATTGTTTTATTTTTCTGGAACCAAATATGTAGCACTTTTACTAAATACATAAAAAATTCTTTCTTCAAGATATTATTAATATGATGCATCTGTTTAGTGTCACCTGAAGTGATAATACTTGAACTCACACAGCCTGAATCAGTTATAGATCCATCTTTATTCATCTAATTTTAACATATGCATAAGTTTAATTGACTGATGAAACTAAAATATACTCTTAATGTTAAGCATATTATTAAGTGTCTTTCTGAATTGTTCCATAAAGAGGAACATCTGTTTTCTTTGCTCTAAGTCTTAATTATTTCAACACTCACCTCTTTACTTCAAATTTCTCTATTTGGGCAGGAGTGAATTGTTTATTACCCATTGTTGATTATAGACATGTCTTAGAGGACTATGTAATGAGGTGAATTTGAGGACTGCAGAAGTTCAAGTGTTGATAGAAGTCTGACAATATGAGAGTAATTCTTGCTTTCGCTTCTGTACTATTCCTGGACTTTAGCCTAGAATTCTTCAAAGGGTATTTATTTGACCTGAAAAATGTTCACAACATCTTGTAAATCACTAAAGAATACCTCTGGAAAAAGGGAAAGTACATGGTACTCAGGCATATAGTATGCTGGAATCCAAAATCCTTAGACAGATACTATGGTCTCTGCTAGAAAATAAAATGGTCTTTGAATCATTCTCTGAACCTGAGGGCAGGAGCTACAGTGTGGTTTGTAGACATTTCGCTAAATTTTCACCCTGCTGCAAACAGGGATCTGTAAACTGTGCTGCCTCAGAGGAACAAGCCCTGGAGTACAAAGTTTCCCCAACTGCCTGAACGTCATCTGGAAGAGCACTAGTTGATAAAGGCCAAAACCATTTCTGAAAGCATGTTAGCAATTAAGTAGCATGAACTATTTTGAAAGATGTTTAAAACATGCATTCCTATCTACTTTATTAGTATAGCAATATACGTTGTATATAGCATATGCTGAGAAAGGATCCATAAAAGCCAGCCAGTAAACTGAGGATTGCTTAAACTAGTCAAGAGGAAGCACCAAGGCAAAGGTACTATAGCTAATCTGCCTCTGTTATTGTAGTGCTTGCCTTACTCTGAACTTCACAGAAGCATCTTAGTGGAATGTGAACCAAGAGCTCCACACTCCTACAAGACCTTGTTACTCTAAAGACAAAGTGTCATAGCACTTATTCAAGAGGTCAAAAATCTACTGTCGATTTTCTTCTTGTGTGAGAGAAATTAACCTACATTCAGGTACCAGAAGGTATAAAATATACACCACTATGTGTTTATTTATTTTTCTCTTACTTAAATCATATTAATTTGGATAAATAGTCAAAGTTTATCTATAGAAAAGGAAAAAAATAGATACATTCTTAATATAACTTACTATGCAGTGGTTAGGGTAATCACTAGAGAAATAGCAAATGAAAGTTCAAGTTAGCATTATAAATCAGGAGTTTTGTTATTATATCTCCTATTTTTTAATAATGTCCTAAGCACAAACTTAGTGTGATGAAGACTGACAGTGCTATAGCTTTCTATATTTTGTGAGTAATGATTAAATAACTGTTGTGAATGTATTGTGAAAATACATAAATTTTAAATTCTGATATTTTGATTTCTTTCTTCTTTTTTTTTTTTTTTGGGAGGGATGAGGGCAAAAATGCATGATATCTATTCCTTAATATGTGAGTAGTAGAATGTTATATAAAATTTCATTTTTGATATTAAAAAAAATGTAGGCCAGTCTGTAATCATAATACTTCTGTAACATAGAGTAATTAAGTATAACATAGAGTAAGCAAACAGACACAATCTGTTTCAAGTCAGACAAAGTGACGGAATCAAACTATAAAATTATCTTTTTTTTTTTTTTCTGATAATAGTGCAAAGATGTTGGTTTACACACTCAAAGTTACAAACTTTTTTACCCATTTTTCTGTAGAGTTACATATTTATTCCTGAAGGGCAAACATATTACAGAAGAAAAGAGAGTTTGTGAATAGTAGAATAAAATAATGACATTCCTGTCATAGTTCTTGCAGCACTTTTGGTTCATGTTGGTTCAAAACAATTTCTTTTTTTTTTTTTTGTGTTAGTGAATATGTTTCTTAATATAAAAAAAAATATAATAGCACTAAGGAGATAAACAAATTATTTAAATGGTTGTACTTGAGTTTAAATATTTTTACAATAATATAAGTATATAGATTCCTCAGTGTTGAGCTGAATATGAGTTGACAAACTGTATCTTTTAGCTTTTCAAGAACTCAAACAATAGAAAATTATTGTTCAGAAACAGTGGAAAAAAAAATTTCTCATCTCCTCAGTGAATTTGATGTGGCCCTTAATGGAAAGTTATAGACATATTCTGGAAGGATCTATGAATATTTAAAACAGTAACAAACCAGTTATTTCTGTAAGGGCCATTTTTAAACACTTGTAGGGTGACTACAGTGGCCAGAAAACACCATTAAATTAGTTACTTTATTTAACTACAGAAATGTATGGCTAAATTTAGCTTTTTTTTTCTTAGCATTTAGCAGTCATTTAAAAGAAGGACAATAAAAAAGGAGATGAGCAGTGTACATCAATAACACGATGTATGATCACTTCAAACCATATTTGATATATTTTTCCTCACTAAGAATCTCCCAATTAGAATAGTTTCAGATCTTATGAGCTAAAGGACAAAATAAAAGAAAGAAAAAAAAAAAAGAAAAAAAAAAAAGAAAAGTTCTGAGAAATGTGTGATTTATTTATTTTTCTGGAAGAGACTACTAAATCAGGAATTTGATTTTTGCAGACAGAAAAACTTTAATTGAGCTCCTCAACTACCAAACCAAAGGCTGCTGATGTATTTTAGAACAATATCTGAAATATTTCAGATTTGACAAAGACAAAGATCATGGTTTTTCTTTGTAATCCCTTGTTTTAACATCCTTCAAGAAGTCTTCTTTTGAAGTCTTATACAGCTCTCTACTGATCTGAATCTTAAGGTAACTTTCTCCTTGAATATTATCTTTTGAGGGTTGATGGCTATCCCCATTTCTACTGTTTTTATCTAGTCTTCATCTAGGCTATTAGGTGACTCTGTCCATGCTCAGTGGGAATTCTTTGTGTTATTCTTGTACCCTGCCAACACTACTGTTCTCAATATGCTGTAAAAGATACTGTGCCATCCAGTGCTATCTATTCTGCCCTCTGTTAATCACTCTCCTCCTTCATTATTGACAACATAGACTCTGTTCTGTTTTTAATCACTATCCTGGTCTCTTTCTCTATTCCAAATAATTTAATTTTATTTCTTCACTACCCTTGTCATCTCTGGTTTTTATCTTGAACTGTTTTGCTGAGTTGCCACGTTGACAGTTCATTTCGCTTTGATTCAGAATGTATAAAAGTTCCACGCATCATCCAGTAGTGAGCTAGGATTACAGCATAAGGCTAGTGTATCTCTACTGGTCTGCCATTGAAATATATGTCCAGACATTTTTTATAGCAGACCATGGTCTGCTTCCAACAGGTCTTTCTTTTTGTTTTGGTTTTTTTTTTTTTTTATTTCCTATGAAGGTCTTCACTTCTTAGAAGCTATTCTTATTTAAAAACAGTCATCAGGACAACAGTTTTGTAAGACATTGCATATATCTTCACAGATCCTGAATTGAGTTACATGGCTTAAGTTCTACTTTTCATTTTAAAAATATCACACAAATATGTGACATATTTTAAATGGGCTCTGGGTAATATATTGTTTAGGCAGCTGTTCTTCCATTGAGAACAGTTGAAGTTCTGTGTCTTTCAAACATTGTATCTTTCAAGATACAATTCAAAGAGAATGAAGCTTTTTTTTTTTTTTTCACTCAGAAACATAATAGCAAGCCTTGAAACCTTAGCAATTAAGAACCACTTTTGCGAAGTCTTTGGTTAAGAAAGGGTGATTTCATCCACATGGCCACTGTAAACTCCACTTGGATGAAAAAGGCTATACTTTCATTTCCAGTATAACATTTATATCTTGGACATGCTGGAAAGATAGGAATCTACAAAAGGCAAGAGAAGATACCAAAAAGAGTAGTTAGAAAATACCAAAGATGTGACAGTTGTGGTTTTTAGAGCATATCCGAGTTAGTAGGTCAGTTATTTTCATCACAGTTTGTGGGCACCTAGAATGGAGTTCTCAAAAGGGAACATTAACCTAGACACCTCATGCTTACAAGGCTATAAGGCATTTGGATCAGAGCTAGTTCATATTTTGCCAACTTAGAGCACATCCAGGCTGAGCTCAGCCTAGGTGCATGCTCTGGTTTTGTTTAGTGAGGAGGGGGCCTAAGGTGGTAGCTTCTGTAGGAAACTGATAGAAGTTGCTCCCCTTTGTTCAGTGGATTCGGCCGGACCTAGGGCGGGCCCCCTGCTGGCCAAGGCCATGCCAATTGGTAGCAGAATGTTCCCTGATAACACCTCTGTGATAACGTATTTAAGTAGGGGAAAACAGGAAAAAAAGAAGAGAAGATGTGAAGCAGCTGAGTGGGGGCAGAGAGTTGGAGTCGTGAGCCTTGTGGGCCTTGCAGGCCTCACCTTCTGGCCTCGCACCAGGCAGCTGACTGGGCCCAACTTGGCCCAGCCCAGCTGCAAGAAGTGGAGAGGAGATGAGAAGTGAATAAGATGTAAAAAGGATCCTGAGAGGTGTCTGCCAGCCTGTTGTGAGGAATGGCTGCAGATGCCAAGGTCAGTGAAGAAGGAGGGGGAGGAGTAATGCATCTCCTGGCAAAGATTCCCCTGCAGCCTGTGGTGAAGACGATGGTGGAGCAGGTTGTCCCCCTGCAGCCCATGGAGGTCCACAGAGGGGCAGAGTTTCACCTGCAGCCCGTGGAGGACCCCACGCCGGGGCAGGTGGAGGCCTGAAGGAGGCTGTGGCCTGTGGAGGGCCTGCTGGGACAGCTGTTCTGAAGAGACTGAACCCCGTGGAAGAGATGACCCACACCAGAGCAGTTTCACGCAGGACTGTGGCCTGTGGGAGGGACCCCACGCTGGAGTAGGGGAGGAATGTGAGGAGTTCTTCCCCTGACTATGAAACAGCGGCATGAAACAACGCGTGATGAACTCACCGTGACCCCCATTCCCTCTTCCCCCCTGTGCCGCTCGGGAGGGGAAGGTAGTAGAGATAATGTTAAGCTTGGGAAGAGGGAGGGGTGGGGGGAGGTTATCTTGTTCCCTGTCTCATTCTTCTGCTAGTTTTAGAAATAAATGAATATTTTTCCCCAAGTTGAGTCTGTTTTGCCTGTGACGGTAACTTTCTCCCTATAGGGATAGGATTTCTCCCTATCCTTATCTCAAACCTCGAGCTGTTTTTCCTTATATCATCTCCCCCTATTCTCTTGGAGGGTGGGGGGAGTGAGAGAGAGACTGCGTAGTCTGGTACCGATCGGGGTTGAACTACGACAGTGCATGACCAAGTAGGTATGATTATGAGAGATTTAGATGAATCGGCCTTATCAGCCAGGCAGTTCATGGGCTAGTAATATATTTTTCTTGAAAGTACATTTTTATCAGTAGTTACGGTTAAGTTGTTAAAACATTCTAAGGTAGCTACCTTTGTATGCAGCAATGTAACAAGTTAATAAATCTCACTATCTTTGGGAATCTGGCAGACAGCAGTAATGTATTATACGTATGGCTTCATCCTAGAATCATCTCTCTCCATCCTGAGACACCATGCTAAGTATACTTTGCATTGATATGAAAAGAACTTGGATTGTGTGTGCTGTACCTTCTTCAGGGGTTAAATGTGAATGTCATATTCAGTTAAAAGGAAAAAAAAAAACCTTAAACATTAGCTGAAGTGTGGATTACACTAAGGTTCTGGGCTTTTTTCTTTCAAGAGATTTACTTTTGGTTTTAACTATTCATGATTAATACTGTGTTAAAAATCTGAAGCTTATTTCAAGTCAGAATTTTCTAATTCCTAGTAATTGTAATGTTTTTGTCTACTAAATTAAATAACTCAGTTATAAAATAGGATCTCTTGAGATTGTGACCAGGTTGCTTCTTAATCTTTGCAACAAACTGTATAGTTATTTCCTAGCTTTTCTTATTAGGAAGTGTATTAATCAGACCACAAAATAGTCTAGAGAAAGTTTTCTGAGACTTTATCCCTTTTGTAAAGTTGCCTTTGATCTCTCCTGCTCCCTCTCTCCAGTGCTTTGCAGTATTTGTGTCATAGTAGAAAAAGTCTTAGCATTGTGACAGACGGCTGGTGAATATTTTATGTTTTATACTGTGTGAATGTATGCAAATTGTGATATTCTCTTTTCTCTTCAGGACTAAATTTCAGTTACACAGCATGTTGAATTGCAAAATTCTGGACTTGGTGACCTTCCTAGTCCCTAATGTTTTTTAGTGCCTAACTATATCCACATTTCAGGTATTGCTCTTGTCAATGCCATGTACATAGATTACATTACTTTTCTCCATCATTTCATATTGTCTCATTTCTTTCCTTTTTAAAAAAACTCATCTTCATATAGAAAGATGTAGTTCTAGACCCAAGCACACAATGATGACTCTTCCCGCAGAAAGGTTCAGCCTATAATTGTTGCTGTAGTATCATGGCAGCTTATCACTTCTTTCCCAGTTTAGTGCAGGATGGTAGTTTGACAGCCAGAAAAAAAATAAGAGGAAAGGATTGTATATAATACTTTAATTTTTAATCCTATGTGTTTTCCTTCTAAGTACTATTCTCATGTGTTTTGGTCAACTAACAGGAACAAGATTCAAAGGGAAGACTGAATTGAAAGGATTTCGATCAAGGAAATAAAAAATTTGTAGTGTAGCTCAGATCATCTTCAAAAAAAAAAAATCCTCTGATAGAAATAAGCTCTTTCCCAGGCTTTAAGGTCTCACAATTAAGCTCTAGTCTGGGAATATACTTGGACGGGAGAAAACTGGAAGAATATATATTACTCCCTTCTCAGATCTTCTAAACTCATTTATTTCCTTGCTGGATTAGCCCAGCTAGTCGACTTTGCTTTTCCTTTTTTTTTTTCTCTCCCCATAGCTAGAAAGTTCCTCAGGTGTAGTGCAGCCTGTGTATGTCTTATCTTACTCTGTATTTATTTGATGTATTTACCTCTCTGAATATCACAAGAAGAAAAAAATACAACTTACCCAAAAAAAAAAAAGAGCGGTCATAGCTGGACTTCAGGTTGAACAATTTGTCCTTCTCCAACATACAGAGCAGATTTTATTACACATTGTAACTCTTTTATATATTTGACTTTCACTGAATGTGAGAAAGGAAATATTATTTTGGCAGTGAAATACACTATAATGCACTTTTATGTTTAAATTCTAATTTTTTTAAATTAACAATTATCTCATTCAGAAAATGATATTACACAAAACCTAAGACTGATTTGTTTACAGTAGGGTTATCTGAATTATTAAATGTGAATAGAAAGTTACTTTCTTTTTTTTTTTTAATCTAGCATCCATGTTTGTTACAAAATTAATTCTGTTAATGAGACTGCTAACAGCTTCAATAAGAGATTATTCTTCAGAATAAATCAGTGATGAGGAAAAAAACCATCAAATTCTGGTAGGTCCTTTACTGCCTCGCTCACCAATGAAGAACTGCCGGGTGCTCTATATTCTCAAGTATTTTGACCAATCCAATTTTATATGATTCGGTGATTAGTTATCCAGCATTCTGTTTGCTGGACATATATAGATGTATTATAAGTAAGTAGTATTTCCAGGCATGTCTATATTTCTTTCTTCTGTCTTGCTGTCATTATTCCTTGCTATACCTCTGTAAAACACTGATCAGACTCCTATGTTCTGTTTCAATGTCCTTTATATTTGTTTGATTTTTGAATGGGTATTTCATCCTTCTGCATCTCACTCATCAGATAAGCAGAATAAAACAATGGTGAGCAGTCATTTCACCCCACCAAGAACAGGGAAAAATCTGAATTCAATACCTCTTAATGTAATAAAAGACATAGACTAGTCTGTGTATATAGCCTTTTAAAAATCAGATACTTCAGATTTTTTTTTTTTGGTTGTTAACAGTTTACTTCTACACCCAGATCACCTTCAGGGTGTTCACATTTCTGTCTAGCCAGACTACCACAGCTTAATTCCAGTACTACATCAGTGAATACTAATGGAGTTATGCTGGCATAAAACTAGAGTTATACAGTGGTGACAAAGCCCACATAGTTATCAGTAAACTCTGAAATTCCAATATATTTAAAGTTTAAGCAAAGAAAGGGAGAAAAAAAAAAGAAAAAAACAAAAGAGGGGCAAAAAAAAAGAAGTAAAGAGATAATCTTCTGTTTTCCAAAACATATTTGCTTGTTTACTTATTACTAGATATGAGATTTAAGGAAATTAACATATCTAGGTTTTGAATTTTAAGTCATTACTTGGACAAAAGTAGCTCACAATTTTGTGTGTGCATATCTCCTTTAGTATCTAGGGAGTCTGATCTAGGGAGGATCACAGAATCATCGAATATCTCAAGTTGGAAGGGACACATAAGGATCATCAAGTCCCACTCCCTGCTCCTTATAGGACTACCTGAAACTAAACCATATGACTAAGAGTGTCATCTAGATGCTCCTTGAACTCTGACAGGCTTAGTGCCATGACTGACCCTGGGGAGATTGTTCCAGTGACTGACCACCCTTGCAGTGAAGAACTTTTTCCTAGTGTCCAATCTGAACTTCTGCTGATGCAGCCTCATTCTGTTTCCTCACTTCCTATCACTGGTCACCAGAGAGAGGACATCAGCACCTCCCTCTCCACTGCCCCCCTTGAGGAATTTGAAGACTACAACAAGGTCACACCCCAGCCTTATCTAATTGACAAAAGGATTCTGTTCATGTCATAACTCTGGAAGCAAATAAGTGATTTCAGGAACATTTGAATCCAAGATGAGAATCATGACAACAACTTTCACAGGGAATTCTGCTTGAGTGAGAACTCCAGGCGTCTGCTAAAGAATGTATGATAGAAGAAAGTGTTAACATTTATCAATGGAAGGTGTCAGGTGAAAAGATACGTTAAATTAAGGTGCCAGAGGCACAAAGAATGTAGTAGAACAAGACTGACATTGGGAAAGTAATATAAAACGTAAAACACAAAGGAAAAGAAGAAATCATAGTTGGTTTACAAAGGTCAAAAAGCTTTATAAAAAGATCATTATGCAGAATGTCAAATTTACCACACATTGCTTGTTGAAGTCAGAAACAGAAAAGAAGGAAAAGACAAAAAAAAAGAAAATATCAGACAGTACTAATGAAAATAGTTCAGGGGAAATACACAGGAAACATTTAATATCAAAGGTGAGAGAAAGTATATTTAGTAATTTACTTTGAAAATTATTATTAATAATTTTAATTATTAAAAGGAGCAAGGAGTTAGACTTGATGACCCTTATGGGCCCTTCCAACTTGAGATGCCCTATGATTCTGATACTTTTACATTATTACACTGTTTAGATATACTTACTGATCTTTTAAAAATGCTATTTTTAATATCTCTTCATAATATTGAAAATAAAGAAGAAATAGAAATAAGAATGACAATTTATGTATAAATATTGTAAAGCACAGTAGAATAAAAGTTGCGAAACAGTTCAGTTTACATGAACCACATGTCTACCTAGAAAAAGCAAATTAAGCAACAAAGTGTTCATAAGAAAGCACTGGAAATTTTGCGAAAACTCTTCACATGAGATAAGCAAATACACTACTTATCTTTCAATATAATAATAAAACCAACCATGAGGTGTCAGGATCTCATGAAGAGCTCAGTGGTTTGCACATTATTGTGTACCTTCTAGCTCCAGTAAAATAAAGTATTAAGAGGGGAAAGAATGCTTGACTGTTAAAGACAGCAGGAACATGCAGCATAAAGTTACAGAAAATATTCTTTAAAAATCCATCTGTTTTTTTCCACAGCTTTTAATAGTAGAGCTGTTTCATGTCTGGTAAATTCATTAAAATCAGATCACAAAGATTTCACTCTAGGTTTTGGGGAGATATAATACCAAGAGATTAAAGTAATAGAAACGATCATCACTCGGGGAATTGGTAATACCAAATGAAAGAAAACTCTGCTAAACAGTATTTGGATAAAGCAGATCCAAGCAATTTTGGAGCACTAGCACAAATACTAGTCTTAAGCTCCTTTAAGAGTACTATATCGACCAATGGGGTAAGACAGAAAAAATAAGATGACTTTAACAGAAGTTTTTTCTCAGTGCCGTGTGCTTTCATCTCTGTAAAAATGACACGACAACTGCTCTATTTGCTAAGAACAGAATTTTCTGTATTATAATAAGGAAAAGACTGTTTCCCGAAGCACATGCCTTTTTTTTTTACATATTACAATGGTGCCACACAGCATCTTCTACAGTGGATTCTGCTTGCCTTCCTTTCCATTTCTTCTTTTTGTTTTGTTTCTCACAGATGGAGGTCATTGGTTAACTGAGATACTTTCCTGATGTGTTTTTCCCTGAAAGAGTATAAACATAACACTCAATTATAACATAATGACTCTTAGTTTGAAAATATTAGAAAAAATTGGACAATAACTGTCCTTCACCATGGCTGATTAGGATATAACTATGATTTACTATGTTTGGCAGTAGAATTTATATGCCAAGCTGCCATTAAAATCTTATGATCTGAGATCTCAGGAGTCAGCACATTAGTCTTACTACTATTATAACTTCAATAAGCATAAAATGAAGACAAAGTCTTGAAGTTCAAGTAAAAGTTTTTTTCATGGTGTTTAAAAATTAAACTTTAAGGAAAAAAAAATAAAAGAAGAAGAAAAAGAGATACAGACTAATATTTTCTGAAAAGTTGCATTACCACTGGATAAAGTCTGATTATCTTAGATAGATAATGTTTTGGCTTTGATCAGATTAAACTAGAAATTAACCTAGAAAGTACTTCTGAGTTTATATTCCTGGAGGTGCAAATTTCAATGTCAAAATTCATTCTCCACTTTACTTGAGGTTTTTTCTACATTTCTAGAATTTTTATTATTTGGTTCTCATTGCAACCTCTGGAAGACAGTCAAATTTACTAGGCAAGAGGAAAAGCAGTCATTAAAGAGAAACATGAGAATGAGCAATACATTCTTTAATGTGTTTCATATATGCATTAAGTATATGTGAGGGGAAGAGAAATCAAGACAGAAAAAGCAGAATAAGATCCTGATTGTCCGATTCTGTATGTGAAAATAAAATCAAAACAAAAACCCCTGCATTGACATTCTGAATGGACTCCACAAATCAAATGGTTGTGTACCTTCCTTCCAACCAAAAAAAAAAAGAAAACACTCCTTTCTGCTAGAGACTAAGCCAATTGACAAAGCTGAAAACGTTATGAAAGAGTAAAGCTCAAAGTTCAGTCACCTCGGTGTGACTCAGAGAGAACAGCAGCAGCACAGAAACAAAAGCTAATTGTGACATGTCTCCTTCACTTGGTCTGAACGATTTTTGTGCCTGGAATAAATTTGTATCTGTTTAAAAACACCCCCACAACTTTTAGAAGTCTAAGCATCTGAAAGAAAGTCTCAAGTATACATTTTCAATGCAAATTATCACCCAGCTAGTCAACTACAGCATGTAACTAGTTTCAAGTGTTTGCTCAGATTTACTTGTATTTGGTTCACACCAAAGAATAGAAAGTCAGATAGAGAGAAAAATCTTTGAAAAAGTCATGAGATCTCAAACAAAAATAATATTAAGCTCTGTACTGAAAAATCTTATTAAAAGATGGCAAGTGATCTGTGAAACTTCCAAGGAAACTCCAGTTTTTGGTAAATGTATGCCTGATAACTGAAGAGTGAAAATGAAGCTGTAGGATGTGAAGGAGGTTCAGAAATCAAAAAATGTAGTTAAAATATAGTTCCAAAGCACACTGTATTGAATTATTTAATGGAAAATGTAACCTCATGTACACATTTAACAGAAATTCAATGCCAGAACAGTGTTCCTCCATTTAAACGTGCAACGTCACTAATAGTCAATGTCACCATAAACAATCTTATAGTGGCTTATAATTCAGTCTCAAATTGTGAATGCCCTTTATGTCATAATCAATAATCAACATCAGACTACTTAACTATAACACAGCTGGCACAACTGAAAGATCAAGAGGTAGAGCAGGATTCAGCACAGGCTGGTTCCTTGGTCTTCAGAAAGCTCAGTAAATCAACTCTAATGAGGCTGAGACTTTGACTGACAAGGTAAACATTACAAATAAACCTGCTTTTCAGTTATGTATGAGTAACATTTCTTGCTAAGCCTTAAATACTACAAAGTGTCTTCTCATTGGATATGTTACTTATGTTACTTGAGATTTTCTTCTTTCTTTTTTCCCTGAAGAATTTTTGTTTTCTTATATTTTTACAGATTCTAACAGTTATTCACTGTCACAGTGCAAGCAACCTTTCCCTTGATGATTATTTATAATTATTTTCTGTACTGCCTGGAATACATTTTCAAATCAAAAGAGTTCCTGTTCATTTTTAACACTGTTAATTGCCCCTCTTTTTTTACTGTTTCAATGCATTCTCTATCCTATCACACTTTTGTATATGTTATATTTAACCTAAGAATCATTCATATTTTAGCATTCTTATTTATATATTAGTAATTTAAATTATTTGATCAAATGTTAGTTTGACAAATTTATGCCAAACCCTTTTCAATTGTTTCCCAAGGGAGTCTAACATGCTTCAAACATTTTGGTAGAACATCTCCTCCTGAATAAAACTTAGTCAGGCATTCTGGAAGTTTCAGTTCATGCTTCTGTACTGTAATGGACAAGATAGAGTCCTTTTCTCTGTCAGTGTCTGGTGCAGTAATTTCACTGTGACTGAGAGAGGAATCATCTGACTACAGATATATAGCACAGAAATAAATGGGGCATGAAAACATATCCAAAAGAGCTCGTGATTTCTTCCTACATAAGAAATAATCAGGTCTGTAAGGCACCTCCAGAAATGTGTGTGTGCTTCAGTGAGAAATGTGTGAATGGACACCTTTGCAAAGATGTCATATGTTATTTAAGATATAAGATGAGCAAAGGCACATTATAATCCAGGAAGTGCTCAGATGTAGCCATAGAATTCATAGGCCTTAACCATGTAAATTCATTGTCACATTGCATAATTTAGAAGTTTACATGTTCTGTTTTGGGGTTTGTTTTTTTTTTAATTTGTTTAGGGGGTCTGAGGTTTTTGTTTGGGGCTTGGGATTTTTTTTAAGAGGTAGAAGGGGGGAGCTTTTTAGATATCCTCTTTTGGGGGCAGGAAACTTTCCTAATTACATACATTGAAGAGTCCAAAAATAAGCAGTGATTATGTCTGAGGAGACTGGAGCCTCCTCAACCCATTACTTCATGTATATGCTATTTCTGTATCTCTAGGCATTACTGTGTGTCCTATGCCTCAGCATTATATGATGTAGTGTTTTATTTGCTACCTCATACTCATAAAAACCAAATATAAAACACAATTGTAACATGATGCTGTCTCTGGGCACAAAAGATATACAGGTTGAGCTCCGCTTCAGACCCATGTTCCTCACTGCATCATGGAAAATGCTGCTCTTGCTTTTTTAATTTCAAATTATGTACATACCAGGATGGCCTATAAAAAAGATATTAGTGGAAAAACAACAAAACAAATCCAACTTTTACTAAGTCATCAGTAAAAATGTAAAACGTATTGCTCTAGGCTGTTATGTTTTGGATATGTCCAGAACATTAAAAAAAAACCATCTGACTGAAAGAAAATCACTGTAGAGCCACTGCTTTCTGACTTTTCAAACAGCTG
Source organism: Chlamydotis macqueenii (assembly GCF_036417535.1). Lineage (NCBI taxonomy): Eukaryota > Metazoa > Chordata > Aves > Otidiformes > Otididae > Chlamydotis > Chlamydotis macqueenii. The sequence goes on along the minus strand of NC_141557.1, from coordinate 146,597,808 downwards.
TAACCTAGCAGCTATTAGCTTAGTGCTGGCAGAGTCTTGCTGCTCATTATAAAATGCCTTTCTATTTCAATTATTGTGTTTAATTCTAAATGTCTGTCTTTAAACAGTGCTATATTTTGTGTCTTGGCTGTCCTAAAAAATAAAGGAAAACATTAAAGACTAAATTTTGATTTTGTTTTTAGCTTTTCACAGGTACAAACAATAAAATCAGAATATTCTGGAAGTTTTGCCAGGAATTTTCTGGTGGTTTACGCTTGAGTAATTCCATGTAATCCTTCATATCATATTTATTCACACACACACAAAAATAACACATTATAATAAACTACAGTTTCAAAAGTAGATCAGGGGAATTTTTGTATCCTTATTTTGAGAGACATGTTTTTCATTTCTGATACAACACATATGCATAAATTTATATTTTGAAAGCAGGTTAATTTAAATAGAACAGTTCATAGTACGAGAGGCTCACTTTTTTAAAGGAAATAAGGATAAGCTCTATAACTCTTGTTTTTCGTTTTGCCCGTGATCCAACATCCATGGATGTTGCCAAGCCCGTGTCAGTAGATGTCATAAGCATCTGTGGTGCTTTTGGATAGGTGAAGTTTTGCATCAGCCTGCATTCAATTGGTCTGTGTCTTTCTCTTTTATTTGCTTCCTGATCCACAAATAGCTGTCATCGTCTTCTTGGTTCCGCATATGTAAAGTGAGTTGTGACAAAAATATTTGTTCTTTGTTAATATGAAGTAGTAAAATGTTTTTGAACTCTTTCATGTGAGAAACACACTTGCTACATGCAGTTTGGCCTTAATTAAGTGGTGTCTGGACACTGGTTAGGAGAGAAGTCAAATGGATGACAAATGTCATAGTTATGCATCCTTCCATGTATGTCTGAGAAGTACCTGAAATAGTTTGGAGAGCTAAATCAAACCAGTCTAAGTCAAACAAAGAATATATTTTTAATGCAAGAGGCTATTAGTCATTAGAACAAACTAGCAGACAGACAAGTGCATTCTTAAACATTTTTTCATCAGGAAAACCTTTTAATCAATCTTTTATTGTGGGATCCAGGGCAGAGGTAACAGGATCATGTCTTATGGCCTGGTCAAATCTGAAAGTAGGATCACAGTCCTTAATCTGTGTTACTAGTGGGGGTGATTTTATAGTTCATACTTTTCAAAGATTGATGGTCAGTCAGTACAAAGATAGATCCACAGAATGAAAAAAAAATAAAATAGATTGAGGACTATAACCCCCACTGGGGTCCTGATCAGGCCCGGTGAGAGGAATGGGGGCCAAACACGACCCCGGGATGGCCAGGCAGAGCTGTGGGAATGGGCTGAAACCAGGCCAACATGTCAGTGTTTGGGTGGACATCAGGATCAGATAGTCCCATGGCTGGGCAGGGCTGGGCTGTAGCTCGGGGGAACCAATGGCAGAGCCTCAGTTTACAAGCAGCTCCCCTGGAAAGGAGAAACAGCCCTTCACTGAACAGCCCTTCCGGCTCTTTCTTTACAGCAGCGCTTACCAGCTGGCCAAATGCTTCACCCTGAGCTCAGCAGCCAAAGCCCCAGGGGTGGAGCCATGCCCAGAACCCTGAGGATATATACTGTGGAAGGCAACGCCTTTCACCTATTGCAGCTGAACTAGTGACAAGTGTCTTCCATTTTCACAAGGCTTTGCTAAAAAAGGACTAAATGTTTCTTTTAATGCCTGAGGCATGGCCCACACCTGGTCATGCTGTGACCTGGACTGGAGTGACCTAACAGAAAAAGCTGAGGAAAACTGATGTCAAAATCAAGACACATAATTATCTCCTTACCAAGTTTGCTATAGCAGCATAGGATGATACTAAATGAATCGCTTGAATGACTGCATTTGCCATCTGCTATTCACTTGCAAAACGTTGTGCTTGTGCTTAGCACTCCTCAACACATGCAAACAGTATCCAGCTACCTTCAACCATAAACAGGAATGGTGTGAGCCATTCCTCTATAAATGCAGCAGTATTTAGTAATATGGTACCAGCATGTGATTGTAGAGCAGCTAATGTTAAAACCGGTAAAAAAAAAAATCTGTTATGATTCTGGTTTCCCAGTATACAGAAATCTCTGGAGTTCTATTGTCAACAAGAGGTCCTTGCTTGTACCTTTAAGCTGGTGAGAGAAATTACCTTCATCAATGGTCATCATTTTAGCCATTCTTTAGAATATTATTTATGGTACTTTTCAAACAGGTATTAGTTTGCTTAAGGTTTCTGTGCAGTCAGCCTTTATGAACAAAGGAATCTAAAATTTGCAGATTCTATGCTGATCTGAAGACTGGGTACAGCAAAAGAAGCCACTCTGTTCCCTTGACAAGAGATACACTTGGATGGGATCGGTTTACTGAAGCACAGATCAGCATTCTGACTTTTCAGAATGTATTAAAAAGGAATCAAACCTCAGGGCAATTATAAGCATGCAACAGTAGTTCCCTGCTGGTTTTCAAAGTATAATTCCCAGTAAAGAAAAAAAAAAAAAAAGAAAAAAAAATAACCTACATAGAAAATAGTTTAGTACTTTTAAATATATTTTGTATTATACAGAATAATGTGGATAACTTTAAAAATAAAAATTATTTGATAGTAAATTTGCTATCATTCTTCTTATACACTACACAGTTGTCTTCTTATGCATATAGTAAAGCAGGATTTCAATATAGTTTATATCTGAAAACATACAAAACATGCGTCGTATATTTTTCTCCAGGGTTGATTTCTTAATCTATTATTTCTTCTCCCAGAAATGTTCCTTGCATATTCAGATGTTAAAAATAACTTCATAGCAACCGACTTCTCTTTACATCCTGTGCAAGACCACTCTGTCAGCATTCCAGCCCTCTTGTCAAAAACTCCTCTCAGCTGCTATGAAAACATCTAGAGCAGTTCAGTTATCAGAGTCTGCATGTAATAATGTTAATAGTATGTAATTTTATAAATAAAATATAAAGCTAATGGTAGAAACAAAGCAACATTTTGAAGATATGAGCACATTTGATGTAGAAGATACAAAAACAAGCTCTAAGATGCTAACTTGAAAAATACATTTTCCAGAGCAGAAGGATACCATAAGTGATCATTTAATTTTGAAACATAAGATATAAATTTTTGGCATTACATGAAGCAAAATTTTCATGACAGTTTTCTAGTCAAAGACCAAAAATCTATAAGCCTCCAAATGTTTTATAATAAAGGCATTCTGTGAACATAAATCCATTGGCACTAGTTTTCTTTGCTGTTATAACAATAGTAACAATAAGAGTAAATATATCTCAGTATGTGAGTAGAAATAATTTTGTATTAAGTTCTTCGATTTTTTTAATGGAAGATGACATTTGAGATATGGCTTTAGTAGTTTCTCACTTTAGTTTAAAATCTTTTCTTTATGAAATTCAAAAATACAAAGCTCTTTTTAAGATAAATTACCTTCACACCTTTATCCTGTGGCAGAATTCTTCACTTCATCTAATTTACTGCTAGATTCTAGTAGGAGAGTCCAGATGTAAACAAAGAATTCAATAGCATTAAACAATATAATTAAATAAATAAAGCAAATATACTATTAATTACAACAAAATCAAATTAACAATGTTGTTCTCAACTGTTGATGATATTTCATTTTGACACGATTTTGCTTGGCTTTGCATATTCATTTTATTAAACCAAAAGGTCATTTTCTTTCACGTAGCCTGTAAATCACCTTGAGTCAAGTTATTTTTTTTTACTTGTTTTTCTGAGGACTGCACTGGGAATACTACGAGAAATAAGAAGATTGATTGGCTTGTGTAGTGTACTGGCTACAAACTAAATTTGTATTCAGAAATAGATGCCCAGTTACATAGGAAATGTGGATGCATGACAAGGTATGATGATATTTCAAATTCTGCTAGTCTGACTGGGTCAAAATTCAGTAATTACCTTTTAAGATTCTTGGAACGAATTGTAAATTCCCTCTGCCCCTACCATTGCAAAATGGTTGTACTATTTACAGATTTTTTTTTTAATATTAAAAAGAAATCCAACACAACATTCCTTTTTCTTGCTAATTATATTTTAAGATTACGTAGATGTGCATAATTTCTTATTTTTTCACCTTTTCCCTTTAATATGTAGAAATCCCTAGGAATGAGGGAAAGCTAAGCTCTGAGTCTACTGAATAACTGAGCACGTAATCAGCAAAAAAGTGAGTTCTGTGACTTTGATTATGGAGATTATGCAGTTTTCAATGGAAGATGAAATGTGATTCAGGAAAATCTTTCCACCTTGCACCTCTTCACTTTAAATAGTAGCTGCTGGAAATTTTGACTTGCATAACATAATGGAAAATTTACCATTCCTCCTAATTCTTAGATACTAAAGTTATCACTTACAGAGTTTTATCTGATTGACCAGTTCAGCAACTAAAGGAGGACATTTATATTAGAAAATATATCTTTAAAATTAAACATAGGATTCTGAGTATTTTCATATCAACTTGATTTCTTATAGAGTTGTTATTTGAATCTGACCTAGACTCAAGTCCATTTTGAATATACCTGCAGATCATATACAGCTGAAAATAGAAACTAATATATGATCTAATGATGCTTGTGGATAAACTGACAGAGTTCCTTAGCTATTATATAAATATCAAAAGAAAATCTACTTGGAATAGCATGTGATTAGTCCACAGTAATATAGAAATACCAAAATGGGATCTGAAAATCATTCTGCATTGAGATAATTTACTATTTCCAGAGAAACATAATTAACAAAAGCATAATTGTTCTGGTTTTGTTTAGTGAGGGGGGGCCTAAGGTGGTAGCTCCTGTAAGAAACTGATAGAAGTCGCTCCCCTTTGTTTAGTGGACTTGGCCGGGCCTAGGGCGGACCCACTGCTGGCCAAGGCCAAGCCAATTGGTAGCAGAATGTCCTGTGACAACGCCTCTGCGATAACGTATTTAAGTAGGGGAAAACAGGAAAAAAAGAAGAAGAAGATGTGAAGCAGCTGAGCGGGGGCAGAGATGTGGAGGCGCGAGCCTTGTGGGCCTTGCAGGCCTCACCCTCTGGCCTCGCACCGGGCAGCCGACTGGGCCCAACTCGGCCCGGCCTGGCTGCAAGAAGTGGAGAGGAGATGAGAAGTGAATAAGATGTAAAAAGGATCCTGAGAGGCATCTGCCAGCCTGTTGTGAGGAATGGCTGCAGACGCCAAGGTCAGTGAAGAAGGAGAGGGAGGAGTAATGTGGCTCCTGGACAAGATTCCCCTGCAGCCTATGGTGACGACCATGGTGGAGCAGGTTGTCCCCCTGCAGCCCATGGAGGTCCACGGAAGAGCACAGATCCACCTGCAGCCCATGGTGAAGACCATGGTGGAGCAGGTTGTCTCCCTGCAGCCCATGGAGGTTCACAGAGGAGCAGAAATTAACCTGCAGCCCATGGAGGACCCCACGCTGGAGCAGGTGGAGGCCTGAATGAGGCTGTGGCCCGTGGAGGGCCTGCTGGGACAGCTGTTCTGGAGGGACTGCACCCCATGAAAAAGATGACTCACGCCAGAGCAGTTTCACGAAGGACTGTGGCCCGTGGGAGGGACCTCACGCTGGAGCAGAGGAGGAATGCGAGGAGTTCTTCCCCTGACAACGAAGTAGCGGCGTAAAACATTGCATGATGAACTGACCGTGACCCCCATTCCCTCTTTCCCCCTGTGCCGGTTGGGCAGGGGAGGTAGTAGAGATAATGTTAAGCCCGGAAAGAGGGAGGGGTGGGAGAGGTAATCTTGTTCCCTGTCTCATTCTCCTGCTAGTTTTAGAAATAAATGAGTATTTTTCCCCAAGTCGAGTCTGTTTTGCCCATAACAGTAACTTTAAGGATTTCTCCCCATCCTTTTCTCAAACCTTGAGCCTTTTTCCCTATATCATCTCCCCCTATTCTCTCGGAGGGTGGGGGGAGTGAGAGAGAGACTGCATCGTCTGGACCCAATCAGGGCTGAACTACGACAATAATTAAAATAATGCTTTAGTATGAAGCGCCAGATTGACCTGATTTAAAATTAATGCATGTTTGAAGAGTAGATTTATATTAATAATTCCATTTGGTAAACTGGAATTAATAAACCAAGTTTCTTAGTCAGGAAAGAATTTTATTCAACAAGCCAAATCCAGCAACTGATCTATAGTGTCTATGAGTTGTGGCAGTTGAGTCAATTTCTGGGAAAGGATACAAGAAGATTCTGTAATTAGAATCAGTTACTTCAGTATTTTGCCTTGCTGTTATACTAAGCTTTTCAACATACTACCGGTCTATTCCTAACTGAACATTTTGGAGTATTTTCTTACAAATAACCCATTTATGGGTATGCAGTCTTATTACTATGATGTCTATTTAGAGTCCATAAGAAAGACAAGAAATTTTCTGTACATTATTTGACCAAACTATGGTAAGGCATAACCAGAGTGCCAAACTTGTTCTGGATAAGAGGGGGCACAACTTATATGTGGAGATAATAACATATTATTAGTCTACATAAAGTGTTAGCAACCTAATTGAAATAAAAAGGTTAGTAACACTAAAAATGCAAGTGATTTCCAATTACAACACTCCTAGTTCAAATGGATTCAGGAAAAAGCTCTTCAATAACAGTTAAAACTTAAAAAAAAAAGAAAAATCCCAAAACACACAACCCCAAACAAATGAAAAAAATAATCTTATTAGTTTGATCTCTTTTATTCTGGTGTTACTTTCACCTATCCAATGTCCTTCTGAATCATTATGTCAACAGTATATTTTAAGCAGAAAAATGAGAGGTTAAAACCAGGATAAAATAGCTTAGGGCAAGATAAATTCAGAGAGTTCATGCGACCCAGTACTGGCAGGTCAGTACAATGCCTGGGGCCTCTTCTTAGGAGAGGGATAATAATCACTTTTAGTTGGCTATGCTATGAAAGATCTGTGGAGTCTAATCTTCCCAAGATAATAAACTAAACTGAAGATAAAGAGAGATTTCAGATAAGATTCAAAGGAGTATCAGGGAACTGTAATAGTCTGAGTAGGGAGGTAGAACACAAGTAATTGTTTCACAATTTAGTTAAAATTTGAATATAACTTAACCAGTCTGGGTGGACGAATCAGTTGATCCTCTTACAGAATCTTATTGAGCAGTGGCCAATTGTACATCCTTACACCAAGCATCAGACCATTCATTTATGCAAACTATCTCTCAGAGTCTGAAAATCTACATCTTTCATTAAAAAAAAAAAAAAGTTGTTGCTTTTGGAAACTACATCTATTTTTATGTGTTTAAAGTCATATCACATGTGTTAAGTAAATGTGTGTGTGTGCATGTGTGTGCGTATGTGTGTTCTTGTTCCTGATATGACTATTTCCATTGATATTGCTATTTGCCCGTTGCAAAACTAAGATGAAATGTCTGAAGGCACTCTTAAGCTGCATGTATTTTGACATCACAACTGTACTTAATGGATTTCCCATGTGTCCAGTAGAACACATTCTGCTTTACTGGCAGCCCATACATATGTAAAATTCATCTTTTTGCCTCTGTTCTATTCCAATAACTTTTTTTTTTTTTTTGGCTCATGCAAATCAAATATTGTCCAGAAGAGATGCACTTGAAATAATGAAGCAATGAAGTCTCAAAGGAAGGAGCTTCTGCAGAATAGGGAGGAAGGTTTTGAACTAATTTGCACACTAACCATCTAAATGCACATTGTCTTGGCAGATACCTTGCACTGAAACAAAAAAAAAAAAATCTATTACAGGCACAATGCACAAGCAAGATGGACAGGAGTGTAGATAGACACAAGATGAACTATGACTGTGCTATGAGTTTACTAAATGTAGGAGAATCTTGCCAGACCTTCACTGTTCACCCTGAGGATATTCCCTTTATGAAGGAAAACATACTATCTTTAATGAAGCTCTAGAATACATTGTATTTGTTAGCTTCAAATAAAAAAAAAAAATTGCCACCAGTGTTATATACAGTATTTCTGACCCTATCAAGATGTGTTTATTTTTGAGTCATGGTTGTATTCTGTGGTCTAAAGTTATCATTTAATAGATTTTACCTTATTATGCCTCATGGCTCAAGTATTCATTCAGCTGCTTGATACATTTTGGTTATCTTTCTGACAAACACTCTCTATTGACAAAGTCGATAGGAAACATTTGTATGCAATGGTTTTTATCAAATCCTTGGAAAGGACTGCAGCATTCAGTCAAATCACGTTCTGTGGATATTTAAGTAAGATGAAGAAGTTAGCACAGGCTGCCTTCACATGTAGTCAATGGAAAAATTCAACCAAAGGGTAATTCAGAACAGAAATCTAGCTTAGATGCCTCTAAAACTTGCCTCCCTCTGCTAACTGTAAAAGGAACCTAAAGACTGGACAATTTCCTATTCACGTAACAACATTGCAGTAGAGCTACTCCTAATTTACACCACTTTAAGAAAAATAGATTAATATACTTGTATTTCTCAAGATGTATCATTTCTGATACAAAGAAGTAGTATTCAGCTGGTAAAGAAGACCATAGTAAGATGCTGACAGACAGTATAAAAATGTGATATATATATAGTCATTGAGTTCACTGAGGAGTATAGGTGTATTACAGTGAGGTTTAGAAAAGTGTAGAAACTTTTTATACCTGTGGTTGCCTTCTTCACGCTGAGGACTTAAACACTAAGTAAATGACAGGAGTCAGCTAATTACAATGTCTTTCTCAACACAGCTCATTGTCTAAGCACAGTTAACGGAAGTGAGTTAAATAGTTTGAAAGAACGATGTAAGAATATCAGTTTGAGGAGAGAAAGATCATGTGATAAATGGCATACTCACAGTCTAGCTTTGCAAGAACAGTAGAGTTTCCCTTGGTTTTCCATGTGGTTTAGAAAAAGACATTGAAAGCTGATGAAGGCAGAATGAAGGAAAAGGCATTTCTGACCAAGAGACAAAATGATTGTATTAAATTCATCTTACCCATCTGTTTCAGTGTGTGCAGGTGTCTCTGTTTAATGTGTTACTGTGCTCCATTTTATTATTTCTGCATTATATTAAAAATGTGCTAAACAGATAACTGGAAAGTTATTATTATGCTTGTTTTTTTCAGAAGTATACATGTGGATATATGTGTGGTTTTGTGTGGTGTGTAAGCAGGATGGGAATTTCAATGTCAAGAGCTAAAGATCGCATCACAAATACTTCAACATTTAGGATTGTACAGAGACATAAGGTGAGCTATTAAGTTTATGGAAAATTTCATTTTTCACAATATGCCTTTGATCAAAATTAGATCAAATTCATTAAAAAACATTTCCATGAACAAGAAGCTTCCCAGTAGCTGCTTAGTAAAATTGACCTTCTTGTCAACGTTGTTGCTGCTAGAAGCATTAGTAGATTTGATGAGAATGTTATTTTCATTTGGCTTTATAGCAAGTTCCCACATTTATGGTCGAGTCTGTGAATTTAAAAGAAGCCACAGAATTTGATTTACAGTGACAGGCTTAGTAATTTTGGCAGTGATAGCTCCATATGAGTTTTCCTCAGGGATTTATAGATGAGCCAAACTCCAAATAGAAAATGAATTCTCAGAGCTTTCAGATACTGAACATCAAGGAAAACAAGTTACAGAGACTAGGCTCTCCAGGCTTAGAAGTAGCCAGTGATGAAGAAGGTTAATAAAGTTCTTGCAAACATTTAGAAATCTGAAAAAAACTAATGGATTGCATTGAGTAAGAGCCAGAGGAGGATAGCCTTTAGAATCATAGAATGGTTAGAGTTGGAAGGGACCTTTAAAAGGTCATCTAGTCCAACCCCTCTGCAAGGAGCAGGGACATATTTGACTAGATTAGGTTGCTCAGAGCCTCATCCAATCTGGCCTTGAATGTTTCCAGGGATGGAGCATCCATCACCTCTCTGCGCAACCTGTGCCAGTGTTCTACAACCCTAATTGTAAAAAAAATTTCTCCTAATATCTAATCTGAATCTCTCTCTCTGTTTTGAAAACAATACCCCTGCTCCTGTCACAACAAGCCCTACTGAAGAGTCTCTCCCTGTCTTTCTTGTCGGCCCCCTTGAGGTACTGGAAGAAGTCTATAAGGTCTCCCTCTCTCTTCTCCAGGCTGAACAGCCCCAACTCTTTCAGCCATTCTTCACAGGAGAGGTGCTCTAGCCCTCTCGTGATCTTTGCGGCCCTCCTCTGGACCTTCTCCAACTGCTCCATGTCCTTCTTATGTTGAGGGCTCCAGAACTGAATGCAGTACTCCAGGTGGGGGTCTCAAAAGAGTGGAGTAGAGGAGTAGAATCACCCCCCTCAACCTGCTGGCCATGCTCCTCTTGATGCAGCCCAGGTTGCCGTTGGCCTTCTAGGCTGCAAGGATGCATTGCTGGCTCATGTTAAACTTCTCATCCACCATCACTCCCAAGTCCCACTCCTCAGGGCTGATCTTGGTCCATTCTCTGCCCAGCCTATATTTGTGCCTGGGATTGCCACAACCCACATGCAGGACCTTGCACTTGGCCTGGTTGAACTTCATGAGGTTGGCACGGGCCCACCTCTCCAGCCTGTCAAGGTCCCCTTGGATGGCATCCCTTCCCTCCAGCATGTCGACAGCACCAGATAGCTTGGTGTCGGTGGTGAACTTGCTGAAGGTGCACTCTATCCCACTGTCCATGTTGCCGACAAAGATGTTGAACAGGGCCAGGCCCAACATGGACCCCTGACGGACACCACATGTTACTAGTCTCCACTTGGACCTTGAGCCGTTGACCACTACTCTCTGAGTGCAGAAAGCCTTGACACATTAGTGCATATTAGCTGGCAATATTCTCGCTTACCTAGAGAATGGAAGTAATAATTCAAACTGATTCAAAAGAGAAATGCTTATTATTGTCAGAGTTGGTTTGGTTTTGTTTTTTTTTTTTGGCAAGTTATGGAAGTTTTCTGAAATTCCAAATCTCAGAATTTTCTAGTAGACCTCCATTTTAAATAGTGAAGAAAACTGATTCTTTTTTGTGTGGAATGAAAATTCACTACCTTAAGGAATACATATGCCGTAGTTTAGCCCCAATCAGGACCAGACTACGCAGTCTCTCTCTCACTCCCCCCACCCTCCAAGAGAATAGGGAGAGATAATATAAGACAAAAGGCTTGGGGTTTGAGATAAGAACAGGGAGAAAATCCTTAAAGTTACCATTACGGGCAAAACAGACTCAACTTGGGGAAAAAAACACTCATTTATTTCTAAAAACAAAGCAGGATAATGAGAAAGAGAACAAGATTACCTCTCCCCACCTGTACCTGTTCCCGGGCTTAACATTATCTCTACCACCTTCCCCCTCCCTGAGCGGAATAGGGGGAAAAGAGGGAATGGGGGTTAATGTCAGTTCATCACATGTTTTACACCGCTGCTTCATGGCTGGGGGAAGAACTCCTCACATTCCTCCCCTGCTCCAGCGTGGGGTCCCTCCCATGGCCCACAGTCCTTCATGAAACTGTTCTGGCATGGGTCACCTCTTCCACGGGGTGCAGTCTCTCCAGAAAGCTGCCCCAGCAGGCCCTCCATGGGCCACAGCCTCCTTCAGGCATCCTCCTGCTCTGACATGGGGTCCTCCGTGGGCTGCAAGGGGACAACCTGCTCCACCATGGTCATCACCACAGGCTGCAGGGGAATTCTGGCCAGGAGCCTCATTACTCCTCCCCCTCCTGAACTGACCTTGGTGTCTGCAGCCATTCCTCTCACAAGAAATTCTTCACAACATGCAGACAGACGCCTCTCAGGTTCTCTTCATGTCCTCTCCTCTCCGCTTCTTGCCGCCAGGCTGGGCTGAGTCGGGCCCAGACTGCCTCCCAGTGGGAGGCCAGAAGGTGAGGCCTGCAAGGCCCACAAGGCTCGCACCTCCCCCTCTCTGCTCCCACTCAGTTTCTTCACATCTTCTCTTCTCTTTTTTTTTTTTCTGTTTTCCCCTTCTTAAATACGCAGAGGCATTATCATGGAATATTCTGCTACCAATTGGCTCGGCCTTGGCCAGCAGCGGGTCTGCCCTAGGCCTAGTTGAGTCCACTGAACAAAGGGGAACAACTTCTAGCAGTTTCCTACAGAAGCTACCACCATAGCCCTCCCCTCACTAAATAAAACCAGAACAACATGTTCTTTATTAATATAATAATTCATTTAGGAAAGCAAACAAACAAAAAAAGAACTCTATAACTGAGAAAATGTCATTACCCTTTTTGCCTTATAGGTGAAAGATGCTGAATGACATACAACAAAGGAATCCAAATGTAATCTAGCAGTTCTCAGTTGAATTCAAATTTAATTTACAGTGACACACAAGCAATGTCCTTTGGAGGGAGGAAGAGAAGAAAAATTATTTTCACCTAATTTGCCCACCTAAAAGTAAAGTGTCAAAATAAACACTTTTCAAAGTATTTTCAAGCTTTTATGGAGGCATTTCGTATTAAAGTGCATCAACAAATACAATGAATTAAAAAGCTAGGACCACAAATAAAGAATACACTGTTGTCTTTATCAGCTTGCTCAATAAATAACAGAATCTAGATAAATCACTGCAAGTCTTCATGGTTTCCATCATGTACCATTTCATGCAAACTTACTATACTTCAGTAATCCTTCTATAGTCTGCAGTTCTCCCTTCATTTGTCAAATATGGTGTACAATCAGCACACTAACTGAAGAATTTAGGTAAACAGCTCTGTTGAAAGTGACCCTTCTTTGTTAAGACCTTAAATTAGGAGTGCGGAATAAAACATATTTGGCAAATGACAAACAGCATCTGGACAATTCTTATACTTCTATTAATGATATTATTGTGGATAATCAATAAAACCATTATATTGTAGAATCTTGGATTTTTTTTTTATTGGCTGTGTGTCTGAGTGATTCAGAGAAAGTAAGGAAAAAAATAAAGTTAAACCTTCTTTGTGCACCTCTTCTTTCCTGGGATCATGCAGTAAATTACTTAAATTACACTGAAATTTTAAACAGCTTCTGGATTGTTCTAACAATTGCTTACAGGAAAGAGTGCATTAGGATGATTCCTGAAGCCCTGTTCTGAAAATCTTGTTCTACCTCCATCTCCAGAGTTCAAATATGAAACAGGATGTGGCTGTGCTTCGGATCCTGGTTTTTGCCTAAAAATTTTTTACCAAAGTCTACTCTCAGCAGATTTTTTCCCCCCTCCTTTCTTTTTATAAGATTATTTTAATTTTTAAAGACTGTGAAAAGATACTATTGAAAATAGAAATACATTTTTTTTATACCAAAGATAGGTAAGAATTGTTCAGGATTGATTTTAATTTTTTTTTCATAGTGGCAAATAAACAAATGTGGAAATTTTATTGTGTACAGAGACAATGATAAAAATAATGCTGTACAAAACTTTACAATCAAGGTATGGATAGAAATGTTCTTTGACATATCTGCCAATGGCATTTGAGTTGGTCATCTTCAGAGTCAGCTCCATACATTCTGTGTTTAACACTGCTATTCTATTTCATAGACATTTAAGTAGAATGGTGTTGGGCTCTTCTGCTCCTCTCTTCTTAAATCTGAAACGAGGACATACATCATACACTGAAGTTCAGTTCGCATTGAGAAAAGGTTTAGTTCTATTTCTTCTGTCACTTTTCAGTAAATATTTAGTGGAAACAAAAGTACTACTCTTGCTTTTCCTTGAATTTTATGATTAAAATAAACTTTCCACAACCTCAAAAATAACTGAGGTTTTTTAAAAAAAATTCTCCCTTCCCTCTCCTCCAAAAATGAAGCTGAAATTGAGATTGATTTTGCTAACACCTGTGCTGAGCATTGTAATAGGAAAAAATAGATTAAGTAATGCTGCATTTATGTTTGAACGCGTTGTTGAATTTTCCATGTGTGATTTTTGATAGTGGTAGATGAAAAAGAGATGATGCAACAAATTCTTAGGTAGCCGGAGAACATGGGCAGTATGCAATAACTGCAAGTCTAGTGATCTGAAAATTTTTAATGAAATGCTTTTCTTCTTTTGTTTTTCTTGCAAAAAAAAATGCAAGGAAATTTTGTGAAACACTTACATTATGAGTTTTTTTTTTATCTATGGGTTCTGTGCATTTAATTAATTATGGTATCACATCTTGCAAGAATAGCTAACTTCCTCTGTTCAATAGTATATTAAAAAAAAAAAGAATAAAACTACCAGCATCTTATTCTAAGCCCTGCTCAGTAACTTCAGCCAAGACACAAACTTCATAGTTATTCATGTTAACAAATCTTTTCAATAATTTAATGTAACAAAAACATTTAAAATACCTCCAAACACATTACATCAGCATGACATATTTCTAAGTTACTGGGGTTATCTACTTAATAAATATGAGCAGTTTGTTTACAGCATCCTACATATCCATATATTTATAGAAGATGTCATAATTTATACAGTATACTGTATAAGACATAATCTTATCCTCTTGTTAAAATAAATCCCTAAAAAGATTAATTTTGTACTGTTGAGTGGTATTGTTCACCTCCTCTTTTTTTTTTTTTTTGTCAGTACAACAGATCATAAATAAATAAAAAATAAATAATTGTATTAGTATTTCCTTTGGTGATACAGCAGTCCCACCGGGAATTTCTATGATCAGCTAAGTGCTTATACAGCTGTCTTTCACAAGGCATGACTTATTTTTCAGTCTCTGAGTGAAAGTGCCTAAGTGGCAGACTTGGAGACTAATTTACTTATTTACTTATTTCAGTCTGTGAAACAAAATAGTAAGGGAAAATGCAATGCAATATTATTATTGCTAATATACTTCATATCTGGACTGCAGCTATGTGCTACTAGGATAAAGGAGTCTTCCTAGATGCATGATATCAAATCATTTAATATTTTTAATAAATTGCCAGTAAAAAAGGAAAAGTATGACTGTACTGATAGTTTTATTTTCAAATCTGGTGAACTACTCTCCCCTGGGTACTGGATTATGATGAATCAACTCAATTTGAGCAGGTCAGGAGACAGCCATCAGTATTAATTTCAGGGTTTTAGTTGGAAGGAAAATGCTGGAAATTTTTAGGAGTCCAGTCGCACTCACAAAACAGATGTGACCATTTTGAGACAGAAAGCATCTATGCTCTGCTAGTCTCCTGTGGAATTTCTGGTCTTGTGCAGCAGATGCGATTTCTGGCAAGACGGATGACCAGTTCTCTCTCTTGCTACACTAGTCAGATTTGATGCCGGTTTTCATAATTCTGTGCTTCATTTCTTAATTCTTTTTATTTTCTTAGACATAATCTTAAGTTTATCCACTGTCAGTTTGTATTATTTTGTTGTCTCAATTTTTCTTTAGCTTAAGTAATTCCCTCTTTATATTTGCATCTCTACTTTAATTATAGAAATAATTATATTCCTTTCTAAGTTTACCTTTCATAGAAAAAATAAGTCACATACTTCTTTTTTCTTATTCTAAGAAAACTTTTATTTTTCCTGTTCTTTTTTACAAGCTTTTTTCTGCATTTCTTCCAGCTCAAATGCATGTTTCTTGAGTACTGGGTAAATAACAGTCCATACCACACAGATTAATTCTAATCAATGTTTGTACATTGACAGTAATATTATCTTATATCTATATTGTTTTTGCTGTATCCTAACATTACCTTTGTTTATTTTCATATCTTCAACAGGTTAATATTTTACAAGCACTTTATTATTAGCTAATACATCCTGGTGTTATTTCTTTTCTGCTTTATCGCTGAGTCCTCATTTTCTCATCAGCATTAAGTAAATGACTAGGGATTGTTACACTGACTTTCATCCCATTCTTCCTTTTCCATCCCTAAAGATTATCCATCCCTTCATACCCCAATTCTCTCATGTCTTGCTCGTGCTTTCTAGTTTCATGTTATAAATTAAATACATTATCATATTTGTGCATCAAGAAGATTAACAAGAAATTTAATATTAATATGATCAGTCCCAAGACCAATTCTTTAGGAGTTCACCATATTGTCAATTCTTTAGTGTGATAATAAAATCAGTAAATCAATAGATTTATTATGATCTCCTGCTAAAAGTCTCAGTAATTTTGTAATACATCTATTTTAATGTTTTGGGAAGGAGATTAAGCTACACTCTCTGAAGTACAGTCAAATGTAGTACAGTTCCATAAGTATAATTCCATTTCCATTAGCCGTTCTATTTTTGCCCTGTGTTCAAAATTATCATCTTTGTTGATATCTGAAATAAAGAATTTTTGTAGTTTTTAAATAATACCTAGAATATCTGTAATCTCAGTGCTGTTTCTATGGCATAATGGCAAACATCTCTCATTACTTTTAAGGTTTGAAAAATCTTATTTCTTCTACTTTAATTAGTCTTTGTAAGATCTATGTTGAAAGACCCTATGAATCTCTTAAATGGTACTCTCTTTTCTTACATGGTTTGATAAAATATGAAATTGTTCATTTTGACAACTAAAGAGACTGGCTCAGATTTACACCCCAGAGAGAAAATTTTGTCAAGCTCAAGCTGACACTGTTATGTCAGTTAGTTTCCTTGTTTCTTTGTTGCATACATATTGAAGGACTCCTGTGGACATGAATATGAAAACTACTTCCGACTTCCTTTTCATTAGGGTGTAGAACACATAAATGTTATGTCTTATGTGTGGTACTCTGACATTTGAAGTGGAAGATGTTAAATTCTATTATGAACACATTACTTTACTCCATTCAAGGAAGAAAAAAATAATGTTCCAAGATTTTAACAGATCATAAATAGCTTTTGTACTCATCCTCACATAGGAACAACAGGAATACAGTGATAAATATCCATTTAAGCACAACTCTTAATCTCCATCAGTTAGACCATCTCTGACTTTGTATCAAAGAAATAGTTTAGACTCATAAGAAATAAGTAAAACAAAATGAATATTTTGGAAAAAAAAATAAACAAACAAAAAACCTCCCAAACCTCCAGCATTTCATTAGTTATATAAAGAATTAAAACATATTCCTACCTATGTTTTTATTACAGATTAGCCAATATATTAGGTGTGATGGCAATACATGTAATGATCAGATTGTGCTATTTTTTGCACTTGGTATTCTAATACTTCATTTTAAGGTTATCTGATTCTGAAAACTGACATTGAAGTGCTTGGTTTCATCTCTATGTGTGACTTATGGCTCATTTTAAATGTGCTAGGAGCATATTCTACCGTCAGTGGCATAAGATATATCAGAATATTTTAATATTATACACTCTGATATTTTCACTGCTTTGAAAAAAAAAAAAGCTAATATTAATTTGATTTTTAACACAGAGCAGAGCAGAATAGGTTTTCTAAATTATCTAAATATATCTTTAACTTACATAAAATATTAGTAAATAGCAACCTATGTAAACAAACAATGGAACCCCATACAAGTATTTGATTTAAACTGGAAATGAGACAAATCTCTTCCTGCAGGTTAATGAAATACAGGTGATTGATTAAAATTAAGTTCCTCTGGAAAAGGAGAACACCCAGAAATATTTACTTAATCTTGTTTATTGTCTTGTAGTTTATATTGGAATGCAAATTTTAAGAACTGAAAATACTAAGGTTTTTTTTTTCTTTTGAAGAGCCTCAAACATTTCAAAATCATGAAACTCCCAGACATCAGAATGATTAAAAAAATTGTAGCTTTTCAGTGATTCTTACTGAAATTTCTGTATCATTTCTGTTACTAATTAGCTAGTAGTACTGCTTTGCAATCGAGCTACTGTATTCCTAAATTCTCTTAAATGTTTGATGTGTAAGTGATTTCTTATGTATGTATGTGTGGTTTTTTACACTTGACTGCAGTATCAGTTTGAAATGTCAGTTTAGGAACCTTATGCAGCACTCAGCTATGAATTCCAAGGAAGGGAATCAAGTTCTTTTAGTTTTTCCAGAAGGTAATCACAGAAACACAGAAGCTGAACCCTGGTTGTCTTCTGAAGCCTTTTTAAGCAGCCATCATTATTCAAGAGGTGATAAAACCCCTTTTATAAAGATTTAGGATTTCTTGTTCCCTTTCACTAGCTTAACTATGAGACTGCACAGGGTTTTTTTTTGCTTGTAATTCCCTTATTCCTACTTTACTACACGTTTCACTACAAAAAATAAATGTCAATTCCTATAGACAAAAATTTTCTTCAGTACACAGCTGTAACATGTTCAAAATTTAAAGTAATGAAAGTCATGAGTCCTGAATCAGGAAGAGTATGATGTTGTCATGGTTTAACCCCAGTACACAATCCAGCACCATGCAGCTACTCACTCACCCGCCTCCTCCACAGGGGATAGGGGAGAGAACTGGGAAGAAAAGAAAGCTTGCGGGTTGAGATAAAGACAGTTTACTAGGAGAGTAAAGGAAGAGATAATACATATATTAATAATAATAATAATAATAATAATAGGAATAATAAAATACACAAAACAAACTATTCATTATTTCTCACCATCCCATGACCCAATGACCGATATACAGCCTGGCCTGAGCAGCAATCACAGAAAAAAAACTTAAGGTGATCGAGGAACAATTCTGAACAGTGAGAGAAAAAAGCAAGCAATCTCCCTGGTCAACCCCCACTTATATACTGAGCATGACATTTATGGCATGGAATACATTTTTTGGCCAATTTGGATCAACTGTCCTGGCTATACCCCTCCCAGCTTCCTGCATCTGCACATTAACAAAACCTGGGAAGCTGAGAAAAGTCCTTGGTCCTTTAGCAACAACTAACATCAGTGTATTATCAACACTTCATATACCAAATCCCATACTGAATCCAAAGCACAGGAGCTACTAGGAAGAAAATTAGCTCTATCCCAGACAAAACCAGGACAGACACTCATGGTGGGGCTTTCTTCCTCATAAGTCTTGGACCAATTGGATCTATTTTTATGCCTTCTTAACACAGTCTGTTTATGTTGTATTTCTTTTCCTCCTAAATACTGGGTTTTTTTCCTGTTCTGTTTGTTATCAATAAAACTGATTTTGTCTGATCCACAAAATAGCACCACTACAGTGACCAGAAATTGACCACAGTGATATGTGGGACCATCTAAGACTTGTGGAATCAGCTCATTCCTTTGCTCATTCATGCCACATTTTTGTTCTAGTGTCACAGGTAGTTCATTCCACAAAGAGTAACTCCTGTTTCTATAAACTAAACCAAACAGAAAGCAATTAAGGCTGAAGCTTCCTGACTGCCACATGGTTTCTATCACATTTAAACAAGTCCAGATCAGCTCAGGCCATGACAGTCTCTGACAAGACCTCATGCCCTGTGCTGTCAGATCAAAATAATATCTGTGGCCTTCTACTAGCAAATTACACTGGGCTACAACTGATGGAGTTTCAAGTGAATTTGAAAAGTAGAAAATCCTATTAGTTATATCATATTCATGTCTCAATGAGTTTCTCAGATAAAATTTTGAAACTTTTTGGTACACCAGGCATCTGCCACTTGTTTTAATGAAGTAAATGATATCAGGTTTTCATCTTTAAATTGAACTGTATCTAAAGGTTAATTTAGCCTGTTTGGTTCATAAACACTTGCTAAAAACAGAAGAATACTGAGGGCCAAATATTTTCTATGTCACTTCAAATTTTAGAGTATCTCAATATTACAGATTGATCATTCTTTTCATCAATGGCATACCCAAGTTAATTTACCTCCATGGATCAAGACCTGTTGAACATCTAGCATTTCTTTCCTTGTGATTTAATCCTATGATCTAGTGGTGAGCTTTTGTTTAGTGGGGGGGGGCCTAAGGTGGTAGCTTCTGTAGAAAACTGCTAGAATTTTCTCCCCTTTGCTCAGTGGACTCGGCCAGGCCTAGGGCGGACCTGCTGTTGGCCAAGGTCGAGCCATTTGGTAGCAGAATGTTCCGTGATAACGCCTCTGCGATAACGTATTTAAGAAGGGGAAAACAGAAAAAAAAGACAGAAGAGAAGATGTGAAGAAGCTGAGCGGGGGCAGAGGCGCAGAGGGGGAGGCACAGGCCTCATGGGTCTTGCAGGCCTCACCTTCTGGCCTCTTGCCAGGCAGCCGACTGGGCCCCACTCGGTCTGTCCCGGCTGCAGGAAGTGGAGAGGAGATGACCTGGATGATGTGAAGAGATTCTGAGAGGCATCTACCAGCCTGTTATGAAGAACTTTTCTTGTGAAGAACTTTTCTTGTGAGAGGAACGGCTGCAGACGCCAAGGTCAGTTCAGAAGGAGGGGGAGGAGAAATGCGGCTCCTGGCCAAGATTCCCCTGCAGCCTGTGGTGACGACCATGGTGGAGCAGGTTGTCCTCCTGCAGCCCATGGAGGTCCACAGAGGAGCAGAGATCCACTTGGAGCCCGTGAAGAACCCCACGTCAGAGCAGGAGGATGCCTGAAAGAGCCTGTGGCCCATGGAGGGCCCGCTGGGGCAGCTGTTCTAGAGGGACTGCACTCCGTGGAAGAGATGACCCACACCAGAGCAGTTTCATGAAGGACTGTGGCGTGGGAGGGACCCCACGATGGAGCAGGGGAGGAATGTGAGGAGTTCTTCCCCCAACCATGAAACAGCAGCGTAAAACAACGTGTGATGAACTGACCATAACCCCCATTCCCTCTTCCCCCCTGTGCCGCTCAGGAGGGGAAGGTAGTAGAGATAATGTTAAGCTCGGGAAGAGGGAAAGGTGGGGGGAGGTTATCTTGTTCTCTGTCTCATTCTCCTGCTGTTTGTAGTAATAAATGAATATTCTTCCCCAAGTCGAGTCTGTTTTGCCCGTAACAGTAACTTTAAGGATTTTCTTCCTTTCCTTATCTCAAACCTCGAGCTGTTTTTCTTATATTATCTCCCCCTATTCTCTTGGAGGGTGGGGGGAGTGAGAGAGAGACTGTGTAGTCTGGTCCCAATCAGGGCTGAACTATGAGAGTTATTTTGGCGCCCAATGTGGGGCTCGAGGAATTTGAGATAAGGATTGAGTTTAATTGGGAGCAGTAACGGGCAAAGCAGGGATTGACAAGTTCAACTGTCATAGTTCAGCCCTGATTGCAAAGGCAATCCTGCTAGGACAGAAGAAAGAACCGTAAACATTACCACAGTGTCACAGGCTTATATTCTTTAACCTCGAGTAGTTCTTTGTCTGGTCTCTGGAGATTCATTCTTTCTCATTTATTGGTCAGGGTACCTATATGCTTCTTTTACACTGTACTATAGTCTATCAAATCACTGTCTAGCATTTGATTTGCTGAATTACTTACTTTATGTGTGAGTTGCATCCTGTAATATGTCCATATTTGGCAGCAATGTGCAAGACAATGCTTTAAAAAAGGGGTTGGCAGGATCAGAGACTTCACACGTAAAGTAGAAAATATTGGAATCCCAATCTATGCTGTTCTGGGCCATCTATTTCCTATGAAAGTTACATAAAATCTTCAAAAGTTCTTGTCATTTGGCTGGAAATTTCAACTAATTAAAATCTTACTGGGGGAATGTGGCAGGAGAACACTCAGAGACAGACTGAGCTGCATAAGCTGCTTTTGCATAAGAATCTTGGTTAAATACACATAAACCAAGTATAAAACACTCCTCAATAAAGACCTAGATCTCAGAACCTTCAGCCAGATGAAAGCATTAAAAACTGCATTGAAACATCTTTTCTAAGTTGTTAGTTTTCTGATCTTATACCAATACTCATTTAGCAAATTCCTGTTCTTCTTTTGCCTCTGTTTCTCTTTCTCACCTCTGTAACACAGATTAACACCGTCCTGCTTTGCCAACACTGTTTCTACATGAAAAAAAACAAAACAAAACAAAACAAAAATGACAAAACCCACCATTCTTTTTCCCCAGGTTTTATTTTTATATATGTATGTATACATACACATATACTGATGTCATTCATTAATCCAGGTCATGAGCAATTGTTTCCAGGGTTTGACAAAGCAACTAAGTATAGTAAGTGATTTCTTAAGCAGATACTAGTGTCAGAGTCTTCATACCAAAAATGGCCTCTTATTTGCTTATATTTTGTATTGCTGCTGTCATTAGTTATTTATATTATAGTAATTCACAGGAGCTGTATACATGAAATATGTATCTATAAAAATTCATACAATATGATGAAAGACAAAAACATATAAAGAAGTATGTCAGCAAGAAAACCAGTATTGAAAGCATTAATAATTGTCTCCATGTTTTTTTTACCTGAATTTGTGATTGCTTATAGAATCATAGAATCATAGAATGGTTAGGGTTGGAAGGCACCTTCAAAGGTCATCTAGTCCAACCTCCCTGCAAGGAGCAGGGACATCCCTGACTAGATCAGGTTGCTCAGAGCCTCATCCAGCCTGGCCTTGAACGCTTCCAGAGATGGGGCCTCCACCACCTCTCTGGGCAACCTGTTCCAGTGTTCTATAACCCGCATCGTAAAAAAAATTTTTTCCTCATTTCTAATCTAAATCTACCCACCTCTATTTTAAAACCATTACCTCTCGTCCTGCTTCTTGGACAAGCTAAGAATACAGTGTATCCTTTATCTGGAATTTTAAGAGATACTACTTTTTCTTTCTTTACATTACTGAAGTAAAGCAAGATGGTTTATACTGACTTCATGTGAACAAAGGCTAGGAACCTTAGAAAAGGTATTTTAGATATTAAAAGTTAAACCTTAGCTATAGACCATTAATGTGATATTTTAATAGTGTTCTCTTTATTTACAGAAAATATACTTATCTGAACATTCAAGGGGAGCTAGGATTTTTCAGACCTTTGTAAGAAATATTCTTACCTGGTAGTTAAATGAGGTTATTGATAAAAACATGGGCAGCAAATTAGTTACAGCAGAATTAGCAATGTGAGAAGGAAAGCTGGATTTGGCCCTCTCTATTCTTTTTTTTTTTTTTTTCTGTCAAGGCCAGATATGTTTGCCTGGACACTGTTCCTTGAATATTTATTTGGTTATTTTCTTTCTGCTATGTAGATAATTAAGAATTCAGCTTTAGTTCTGTCAGGCAGTATTAACGATTTGGATTTCTCATCAAAATTTAATTTGCTGCCTTCACTCAATTCTAAATTTTGATGTGCTGTCACTTCTCTGAGCCTGAAATAATTAGATAGATAATAGTATTTTCCTGTGAAAGATTTGCAATATAAAATGACTAGAAGTATTTAGAATGAACCATATATACCAATGAATATTTTGGCTTTGACTCATCATATTGTAACCACCATTTTTGGCTTTTAAATAATCTAGCAGAATATCACCACCTTGGTAATAACTTCCAACTGACACTAGATAACAATACATATAAAAAATGGTTTATAGCACCCATGCCTTTTATGTTGGTTAAGCATGTGTAAAGGTTTGGGGATTTGCCTGTTTAATCATCTTTATCAGCTTTTCAGTGACCAGTGACTCTTTAGCCTATGAAAATCTTAGCAAATAGAGTGCTGAATATGGTTTTTTTATGGCTCTAATTGGAGAACTGATATTTCGCATAGTTTTATTGGAACTGCATTATTAGTCACTTTACTCAGATGATATTGTTTCTGTTGCCTTACATAATTCTTACGGAAATGACTCTGTGAAAACAACACTTGTAACCAGAGACAAAGTAGTGAACTAAGAGCCCTGTAAAGTGAGATAAGACAATTAGAGTATTCAAGATGGGCATTTTGCAGTGAGAGTGCAATATTTTTTTTTAATTCTGTTTTATTCTTTCATTCTTGTTGTTGTTGTTATTCTGCCCCTAATGAAAGTACTGTGAAATACAAGCAAGATCCTTCCTCTGTCCTAAAGGTATAGTAAAAGTCAATCAATATTTAAAGCACAGACTGGTGACACTAGGTCTACTAACATGACAAAAAGTTACTATAATTAAATCAAAGAAGTAAACTGATAATTTAAAAAGGAACATCTGATCAAAGCAGACAGAGGATTGCTCTTCCCTGCATTTCTTGTGATACACATTTCTAGGGCTAAGCCTGAGCAATTCTTAAAATGTTTATTAGAAGAGAGGTAAATATTTGATGTACACTACTGTTCTGGTTTTGTTAGTGAGGGGGGGCCTAAGGTGGTAGCTTCTGTAGGAAACTGCTAGAAGTCGCTCCCCTTTGTTCAGTGGACTCGGCCGGGCCTAGGGCGGACCTGCTGCTGGCCAAGGCCGAGCCACGTGGTAGGAGAATGTCCCGTGATAACGCTTCTGCGATAATGTATTTAAGTAGGGGAAAACAGGAAAAAGAGGAGGAGAAGATGTGAAGCAGCTGAGCGGGGGGCAGAGAGGGGTAGGCGCGAGCCTTGTGGGCCTTGCAGGCCTCACCCTCTGGCCTCGCACCAGGCAGCCGACTGGGCCCAACTCGGCCCGGCCCGGCTGCAAGAAGTGGAGAGGAGATGAGAAGTGAATAAGATGTAAAAAGGATGCTGAGAGACGTCTGTCAGCCTGTTGTGAGGAACGGCTGCAGACGCCAAGGTCAGTGAAGAAGGAGGGGGAGGAGTAATATGGCTCCTGGCCAAGATTCCTCTGCAACTCGTGGTGAAGACCATGGTGGAGCGGGTTGTCCCCCTGCAGCCCATGGAGGTCCACGGAGGGGCAGAGATCCACCTGCAGCCAGTGGAGGACCCCACGCCAGAGCAGGTGGAGGCCTGAAGGAGGCTGTGGCCCATGGAGGGCCCGCTGGGACAGCTGTTCTAGAGGGACTGCACCCCGTGGAAGAGATGACCCACGCTGGAGCAGTTTCACGAAGGACTGTGGCCCGTGGGAGGGACCCCACGCTGGAGCAGAGGAGGAATGAGAGGAGTTCTTCCCCTGACGATGATACAGCGGCGTAAAACAACGCGTGATGAACTGACCGTGACCCCCATTCCCTTCCCCCCCCCCCCGTGCTGCTCGGGAGGGGAAGGTAGTAGAGATAATGTTAAGCCCGGGAAGAGGGAGGGGTGGGGGGAGGTTATCTTGTTCCCTGTCTCATTCTCCTGCTAATTTTAGAAATAAATGAATAGTTTTCCCCAAGTCGAGTCTGTTTTGCCCATGACGGTAACTTTAAGGATTTCTCCCCGTCCTTATGTCAAACCTTGAGCTGTTTTTTCTTATATCATCTCCTCCTATTCTCCCGGAGGGTGGGGGGAGCGAGAGACAGACTGCGTAGTCTGGTCCTGATCAGGGCTGAACTACGACAACTACTTTTATGCTTAACAGAGCTATCAAGACCAAGGGTACACAACTTTTTTTTTTCAGCCCACATATGCAACAGCAAGTAGGTCAACTAATTTAAAATAAGATATTTCTATCAGATTATTATCTAAAAAAAATTTACCTAAATATAAAGTTACTAAATTCTAAAATAATTATGAGTAGGTGAAACAATTCAGTTTATTTGTATGTCTGTGTATTTGGAATCTGAGTTTAAAAATAAATGTCTTCCCCTAATCTTAGACAGTAAAAAGAAAACTGTCAGTGTCTCATGATTTTCCTACAGTTTCTGTTAAGCCTGGTTGATCTTTTTCCTGTATAAAAATAAAGGCCCTTATATCCGGTTTTAAAAATATACAGCATAATAGATCTTAAGTATTGGATTTAGAAGACTGGATTTCATAGGAAATTCAAATTTGTACTTCTAAATAGAAGCTGATATACATTAATGAATTTCTAATGTATATACACAAATGAGTTTCTCTGAAATTTTCCATTAGGCCAAGGCAATTAATATTTTGTGAAACAGAATCTGACTTGAGCAAGCCAAGTTACTTCGTATAAACAACATATACTCTGCTAATGACTATACCCTTGAAGAGAAACTGAGAGACTGATAAAAAAGAAACACTCAGCACCAGAAGGTGCTGAAAGCTGGATGATTGACAAAGAAGCATGAAGTCAGCAAGAATCTGCATGGGAAAGGGAGAATCAAGATAAACAAAGAGTAACATGGCAGATATGGCCGTGAAAGAGCAGGATGATGCCATAAGTCTGCCAGAACAAAGAAACTCCGAGACAGGCTCAAGGAGAGCTGACCTGTTGAAGAAGCCTAAATAGATAAGGAAGGAAAGGATCTGGAGCATGAGAACATATATTAAACTGAGAGGATGTTTATATCCTTGCACATGCATAACATTGATAAAGGTTGTGAATAGTCAGTGAAATCCCACTTATTAGTGTCGTCAAAGTGAACTTTCTCATTATAATATGAAAACTACACCGCTAGTGTTAAAATCATCCCCTCCTCAGAACAAGACACCTACTCACTGAGAAAGTGTAGTAAATTTAAGAAGTATTGTATCTTTAAAAGGAACTAACCAATTGTAGTGACTGAAAGGTGGAACTGTTATTCTGAATTGTATAAATATGTAACGCAATTGTAGTCAAGTGTGCTAGCTTTGTGGAATTACCACCTAGCATCCATCTCTCTGCAGAAATTAAATAAATACCTCTTCTCTGTGTGTAAAATTAGCGTACTGCGCACTGGCTAAATGATCCCACTTTTGGAACGACAATGCCATTTAATACAAGCTATTAGATTTTACATTCTTCAACTAAAAAATAACCTAAAAAAAGAAGTGAACATGAAATGTTCATTATATACTTGCTTCATTATATGTTTTCAATTACTAGATGATTAACATAAATGTCAGTTTTGTGGGTGATGCAAAACTTAGGAGAAGTAGAAGAACGGTTAAATTTTACAAGTTAACGACCAGAATTTTCCATGGCTGCCAATGTATTAAAACTCAGAAGATTCCAGTAGTCATTCAAGTGCTCAGAAATAGAGCAATGTTACTTCTAGTGAATAATTTCTTGTTCATTTTAGAAGATTTTTTTACATTGTTCATAATACCTCTAAATTGAAAGTTTATATAGAGATATGATGTCGTAGTTCAGCCCCGATCGGGACCAGATTACACAGTCTCTCTCTCACTCCCCCCACCCTCCAAGAGAATAGGGAGAGATAATATAAGAAAAACGGCTTGAGGTTTGAGATAAGGACAGGGAGAAAATCCTTAAAGTTACGGTTACGGGCAAAACAGACTCGACTTGGGGAAAACTATTCATTTATTACTACAAACTTCATGATTGGGGGAAGAACCCCTCACATTCCTCCCCTGCTCCAGCGTGGGGTCCCACCCATACGCCACAGTCCTTCGTGAAACTGCTCTGGTGTCGGTCATCTCTTCCACGGAGTTCAGTCTCTCCAGAACAGCTGTCCCAGCGGGCCCTCCACAGGCCACAGCCTCCTTCAAGCATCCTCCTGCTCTGACATGGGGTCCTTCACGGGCTCCAAGTAGATCTCTGCTTCTCCATGGACCTCCATGGGCTGCAGGGGGACAACCACGGTCTCCACCACGGGCTGCAGGGGAATCTTGGCCAGGAGCCGCATTACTCCTCCCCCTCCTTCTGAACTGACCTTGGCGTCTGCAACTGTTTCTCTCACAAGAAAAGTTCTTCATAACAGGCTGGCAGAAGCCTCTTAGGATCTTTTCACATCATCCATCTCCTCTCCTCTCCACTTCTTGCAGCCGGGCCGGGCTGAGTGGGGCCCAGTCAGCCACCTGACCAGAGGCCAGAGGGTGAGGCCTGCAAGGCCCATGTGGCCTGCGCCTCCCCCTCTGTGCCTCTGCCCCCGCTCAGCTTCTTCACATCATCTCTTCTCTTTTTTTTTCTGTTTTCCCCTTCTTAAATACCTTATCACAGAGGCGTTATCACGTGACAGTCTGCTACCAATTGGCTCGGCCTTGGCCAGCAGCAGGTCCACCCTAGGCCCGTCTGAGTCCACTGAGCAAAGGGGAACAACTTCTAGCAGTTTCCTACAGAAGCTACCACCTTAGGCCCCCCCCCCTAAACAAAACCACTTGAATATACAGCGTGTACTTATTTCTAATGATTCCACACTAATTTATGTAAGCCAACAATCTATCCTGTTAAACATTTCAAGTATGGACTCTAATCTCTCTCAAACTCAGATATATTTTCAAAAAATCATTCATGTTAAATCTTTTTATATTCACAAGAACAACTACTGGGCTATTCTTGACATTTTAATGAAAATCTTATTCTGATCATCTTCTGAATAATGCTATCTTTTAGCCTGACAATAATTATCTCTAATATCATGTTCCAAACCCATTGATTTAAAAATCTTTGAAAAATTAAACTCCTTGTTCCATCCGTTTCTGTTGGTCATATTTGAAATACTCTGTTATTCATCAGATCTTTCTTGTATTTTTTTCAGTGTTAAATGCTTCTAATTGCAAAGGCTTCACAAGGCCAACAAGAAAATGAATTCTGAGATCTGAAACTGAATATGCCATTTCATTTGCTTAAAATATAACAAAACCTATTGTCACTTAATAAATTCTTATAATTTATTTTTAATCTACTTAATGTTTCTACAGTTTAATCAAAATTGTTTAACCCATCATGATGATGCTGACACACACAGTGTAAAGTACTTATTCATAGAAAACAGATCTCTTGAACATTGTTGCACTTAAAAGTTGTCCCTCAGTATCTTACTTTTTCTCTGTGTTACATTCATCCTTCCACTGCTCCTGTGTATTGACAAATGTTTGGGGAGCATGGTTATGACAAGTTGTGAGCCTCCTGATGTCTTTTCCAGGAAGGCAATAATTGTCACGGCAAGAATTCATTCCTTCTCTTTGGCTGGAGGGTTATGTTGTTAATGGTGATTATTTCTTCTTCCTTACCACGGGCTCTACTTAGGCCCATTGTTAACCACTTTTCACACATCTTGCTCTTTCTGTATTAGTCTGCAGTTCTCTGTTATTTTCAACTTTACTATATGTAAGGCTTTTCAGTATGTGTTAGATACTTACCTTTTTTTTTGTTTACCATAAAATCAGTTTTTCCCACCTCCTGAGTTTGCATCATTATCAATAACTAACCATGCATGAGCTGTTGAAAATTCTGGAGCCTTTTTTCACCTCTGGTATCATCTGATCCGTATCTTCCAAGACTCTGCTCTCACTTCAGTCTTGTACTCCTTCACATGCATCATGAACTGCTTAGTGGATGAGGGAAAGGCTGTGGATGTTGTTTACTTGGACTTTTAAAGCCTTTGACACCATATCACCCAGCATTCTCCAGGAGCAACTTGCTTCTCATGGCTTGGATGAGCATGCTGTTTGCTGGGTAGAAAACTGGCTGGATGGACAGATCGCCAAAGAGTTGTGATGAATGGAGGTATATCGAGTTGGTGGCTGGTCACAAGCGATGTTTCCCAGGGCTCAGTATCAGGGCCAGTTCTGTTCATATCTTTATCAATGATCTGAATGAGGGGATGAAGTATACCCTCAGTAAGTTTGCAGATGACACCAAGTAGGACAGGAGTGTTGATCTGCTTCAGGGTCGCAAGACTCTACAGAGAGATCTGGACAGGCTGGATCAATAGGCTGAGGCCAATTATATGAGATTCAATGAGGCTAAGTGCTGGGTCCTGCATTTGGGTCAAAACAATCTCCTGCAACACTATAGTATTGAGGAAAAGTGGCTGGAAAGCTGCCTGGTGGAAAAGGACCTGGAAGTGTTGGTTAACAGCCAGCTGAATATGAGCCAACAGTGTGCCCAGGTGGTCAAGAAGGCAGATAGCATCCTCACTTGTACCAGAAATACCCTGGCCAGCAGGACTGGGGAAATGCAGAAAGTGTGCAATTAACTCTGTTGGTGAATAAAAAGAACTGGAAAGGTAAAAATTAAGCATTATTCCAAAATAATGGACAGAATTATTCAGAATTCACAGTAAGAGTACTAATGAGAAGGCTAGAAGGAACATGTGAATGGAATGAGCTGCTGGTCAAAGCAAATCAACTTGATGACAGAAAAATCTGAGGATAAACTATGTTGAAGAGTGGAAGGGATGAGTCATACCTAACAATTACACAAGAAAATAATTGCAAGGGAAAATGAGACTGGAGGAATGTTTGAGACACCAATATGAATGTGAAAATTACCATCAATGTGGATGGAAGATTAGATTCTTCACTCTCATGCTTTCTCTCAAAGTGAAAGCCCTTCTATCCCAGCTTGACTGGATGAACTAAGTGCTTCTCCTTGCAAAACTTTGGCAACCTAAGGAAGCACCAATTTGTTATGCGTAAGTAAGTCTTTTGCTTGTGACTGAAAGCCAAATGTGAGGATAGAAAACATGCAGACTAAGGTCCAAATTCTTGATAACACACACACAGATTACTATGTCCATAAACTCAGAGTCTTGCTTGACAAAAAGTATTCAGAAACATGGATGTATAGATATTTTATTATAGGGTTCCTTAAAAATACTCGCTGGTAAAATGAGATTTCAACTGAGAACTAAAAGCTATATCTTTTTTTTAGTGTTTTGTAAATTTAGCAGCTCTTAATTTCACCAAATAGGGTCTATAAACTCAAGAGTTTCACTGACAAAGAGGCCTGCTAGAATCTGGAAGATTATCCAATTATGACTTAAAGCAAATGTGAATGACTGTGTTGGTTTTGTTTAGTGAGGGGGGCCACAATGGCAGCTTCTGTAAGAAGCTGCTAGAAGTTTCCCCTTTGTCCAGTGGACTAGGCAGGGCCTAGGGTGGACCTGCCACTGGCCAGGGCTGAGCCAATTGGTAGCAGAATGTTCCCTAATAACATCTCTGCAATAATGTATTTAAGAAAAGGAAAAAAAAAAAATTTCTGAGTCAATTCTTCCCTTATCTGAGATGTTTTAGGTGTCAGTAAGAGATGAAGCTATGCATAAATTTAATCTGACAGACAAGATCTCACTGTCATTAGCAGCACACAGGCAGGAAGTGCAGAAGCTCACTCTAATCTCTTACTGTCAAATAGTTTTTGCTACTTCCATGACCTTATACAGTCTTGCAGGTTAATAACCTTGATTGCTTGTACTATACCAATTCATAAAGGTCTGCATTGTCTCTTTCCATTATAGGAAATAATCACGAATATGCATATTACTCTAGAAGAGTCATGTACATATCTGAAGTGGCTATAACATAGCTAATATAACCAAACAAATAACATTTTGCTAAAAAAAAAAAAGGTGTGAAAAATAGCTATTAAAAATGAGTAGATGCAAAACTAGTATAGTCAGCTACTGGCACATTGTGAACTTTCTTTCCCATACTAACAAAAATATGCTTTAAAAGTATTAATGTGGAGTTTTCTTTTTTTTTCTCCAAGGAGCTGGCAACTGTTACAGACTCTTTTCTAGAAAACTTTCTTCATCTTCATGTTGAAGGGAAACTGCTGTCATGCTAGTCTGAGTAAACATGAAGATGAAGTTATTTTTTACACTTCTTTGTCTATTATACCTCTTGACTTGCAGGATACACACATGTTTTTTATCCATTGAATCCCATGGATTCTCACATTTATATAAAAACATAACAAGGGAAAAGGGAAAAATAAGCCTTTAGTTTTCACATAATTGAACTGCAAAGGAAGTTTAATATAGCAATATAAGACCTACAGCTTTTCATTAGAGAAATCAACATGTAAGCATTTTCTTACTGACGTCAGTATCTCACATGGGAATCAACCTAGCCAGAAAATCTTTCATTTCTGAATTACAGTATTTCCAAAATGCTTTTAATCTGGACCAAAGCCAGTCCATTCAGCCCAAATCGTAGACTCCTGTGGATTTTCACTCCCTAAAGCAGATAAATAAAATTTTGATGTATTTCAGCATCAATACTATTGCAAACCAGGAGCCCTCTAGAAGATGACTTCAGGAAAAGTTGTTTTCTACTCAGTTCTTTCATAGAATTGTAGAATCATAGAATGGTTTGAGTTGGAAGGAAACTCCCCAGATACTGCTAGAAGTTCAGTTCCCAATGTCCTAGCAGGTCCCATGTGAAATATGAGCTCCATTCCAGCTCAAAATCAGATTTTCCATAGGGCTGCCTCCCTTTTCATATATAACAGAAGGAAAAGTCGAAAACTTCAAAGATGGAAGAAGCAGCGTGTAGCTAGAGACCAAAATCTCTTACAAAAGACAATACAGTAGCAGTGCTCTGATACCAAATTGTTGGCTTCACCTGAACAATGGCTCCATGTTTGTTGTACATAAGCTGTGCCATTTGGGAACTATGCAGACACCTTTAATTTTATCGTCTCAGCTAAAGTTAACAGGGATTGCCTCCTTTTTCCTGTTTCTTACCTTGTAAATCATGGGTTCAAGTAAGCTTGCGCTCCTCCATGGTTCATCTAAAACTCAGTGGCGGGACATATGGCAGAAGTAAATGCATATTGATCGTCTATTCTTTAGAGAAAAGTACTACGGTAATAAATAACATGGATCAGTATTGTTAAAGCATTTATTATATTACAAAAAGTAATTTTGAACTGAGCTATTTTAAAAGGGCATTATGAGTAAATTAATTTTGGAATACTTCAAGCTAATAGCATATAAAACATTCTGTTACAAGGACTAGTATGAAATTTTCAGACCATTTAACCCTGATAAAACAGTTTTCATCTTCCTAGAATATTCCTTGCAGTCTATATAGTTCTTGTAAAGTAGCTTTTATAATTTGAAAACACAATTAAAATAGTAACAAGAAAGTTCTTCTAACTTCACATTAAGTTTTGTTTACACAGGTATAAAATCTGTGTCTGACTTTTCAAGTTAGGCTGTAAAGCTTGTAGAGACATGGTTTAGTGCATAAAGTGAACAAGGAAATACAAAGTCCAGATGGTGACTAGTAACTTGGGGTATCCCTCAGGGGTCATTACTGGTATCAATAATATCTAATGTTTAATGAATATAAACCTGGATGACAGGGTAGTGTGTATGCTCAGCAGCTTTGTGGAGGATACCAGATTGGGGGTAGTGGTCAGTACACAGGAGGGTAGGGATGCCCTGACCTCGAAAGGCTGGAAAACAGAGCCAACAGGAACCTCATGAACTTTAACAATGGGAAATGTGAAGTCCTGTACCTGGGGAGAAATAATCCCATGCACTGGTACAGGCTGGAGTTGGAACTGTTGAGAAGCAACTTTACAGAAAATACCCTGTGGGTCCTAGTGAAGAAGTTGACCAGATGTGAAGGGATCATGAGAGGCACTTGCTTGAGTCAACTGTGAAGAATTTCCTGTGAGAGGAACAGCTGCAGGCGCCAAGGTCAGTGAAGGGAAGGAGTAAAGTTGCTCCTGACAAGATTCCCCTGCAGCCCGTGGTGAAGACCATGGTGAAGTAGGCTGTCCCCCTGCAGTCCATGGAGGTCCATGAAGTCCATGAAGGAGCGGAGGTCCATGAAGGAGCGGAAGCCCACTGGCAGCCTTTGGAGGATCCCACGCTGGGGTAAGTGGATGCCTGAAGGAGGTTGTAGCCCATGGAGGGCCTGCGCTGGGGCCGCCTGTTCCAGAGGGACTGCAACCCATGGAAAAATGACCCACACTGAAGCAGTAAATGAAGGAGTGTAGCCTGTGGGATGGACCCCACACTGGAGCAGGGGAGGAGTGTGAGGAGTTCTTCCCTCGAGGAGGAAGGAGTGGCGGAAAGTGACATGTGATGAACTGACCATAAGCCCTCATCCTCTATTTCCCACCCTATGCTGCCTGGGCAGGGAAGGAGGTAGAAATAATTTAAATTAATTTACGCCTGCAAAGGGGGAGGGGTGGGATAAAGTTACTTTGTCCTCTTGCTCATTATCCTGCTTTGGTTTTCTTAATAATAATAAATGAATATTTTTCCCCAAGTTGAGTCTGTTTTGCCTGTAACAGGAACTTTAATGATCTCTCTCTGTCCTTATCTCAAACCTCAAGCCTTTTTGTTATATTATCTCTTCCCTGTTCCCTCAGAGAGTGGGTGGAGTGAGTGAGAGACTGCGTAGCTTGGTCCCAAGCAGGGCTAAAATACAACAGACTGATTGGATTGTAGTTCCCTGAGTCCTCATCATCCTTCTTGAAGATAGGAACGATATTTGCTTTCCTTCAGTTTTCTAGCACTTCTCCCAGTCACCATGATTGATATAAGATTACCGAGAGTGGCCTCACAATATCTGCCAGCTCCCTCAACACTTGTGGGTGCATCTTATGTAAATCCATTTTGTTTAAATATTTTCTGTCCTGATCCTCTTGCACCAAGACTGTATCTTTCTTGCTCCAGCCTTTCCTTTTTGTCTCCGGGATCTGAGTTTCCTGAAGGCTGGTCTTGCTAGTAAAGACTGAAGCAAAAAAGGCATTCAGTACCTCAGCCTTTTCCAGGTCCCCTGTCTTGTTGAGAAATGGGCCCACATTTTCCCTAGTCTTCCTTTTGTCACCTATGTACTTATAAAAGCCCTTGTTTTCTTTCACACCCATGGCCAGATTCAGTTCCCTTTGGGCTTTAGCTTTCTTAACTTCATCCCTGGATGCTCAGACAATGTTTCTGCCTTTCTCTGGGGTTACCACTCTCTGCTTGCTTCCTATTCCTGTATGCTTCCTTTTTCTACTTGAGTTTGGTGAGAAGCTCCTTCTTCATCCACACAGACCTCCTGTCATTTTTGCTTGACTTCATATTTGTTAGAATTGTTAGACATCAGCTGCTGTAAGCATCCAAGCTGCAAGTCTTTTTTTGGACTTTATTCCTTCTGGACATTTTATTCATCTAAAACATTCAGTTTTTTTTTTTTTCAAAAGTTCAAATTTGTGAGGATTTTTTTTCTTTTTAAATAAGATTTTCCTGGCATAGGGAGAAAACTACTCTCAGCAGTTTAGGCATACCTCCTTCAGGTGGTTAAACTAAGTATTTTCACAGAACTAGAACCATGAAAATCCTGTAGTGGTAAGTTCTTTAAATTAAGAAACTACAGAGAAACCTAACAGTATTTTAAAAGCACTCTTTGAATGAGATAATACAGTCACGGAAGTCTTTGTACATGATTCATCTGTTTTATTACTGGATATTATGAAAAAAAATGTAGTTTGTGCTACATGTACAATGACTTAGAGTCTTGCCTAAATTAGTGTCTATTGTGCTGTGTATCGTCACAGGAAGGAAAATCAGCAGTGAGCATGCGGGTACTTTTAAAGGTACTTGTTCAGCATGAAAGAGCTGATATATAATGCAGTGGTTACAGTACTGCTTGGATATGTTTGGCTTTTGGAAAAGATAGACTCTATCAAATTATAAACTTGCTATGATGTGCATCTTCAGACAAGGCATGAAATTTTGTAACCACTGCAGTATCAGTGAGAGTGAGTAGTTTAACCTTTGTATATGAATGTTCTCTTACACTCACATCTCAGAACAACCTGCTGGGTATCAGATATCTTAATTGTTTGCTGCTACATATAAAGAGCGGTCATACTATACAAGTGATATGGAAGAGCCTGCAGTAGCAGCAGTGAAAAAAAATTCTCAGGATTTTTCACATCTGTCTTTTAATGGGGTAACTACGAGTCTTGGAAGACACAGATCCCCTTTTCTGCCTCATGTACTAATAATTTCAACAGACATTTTCCTGTTTTTCCTCTCTCATATCCACTTTGTGTATACATCTCTCCTACATAGAAAAGAAATGTTAAACCACTAAAAATACTTATTCTTTTAAGAGATTGTTCTACTTACTTCTAGAATCCTCCACATAATTTGCTTGGAAATCTTTGACAGGGAAAATGAACAGTTAGAATCAGATTTTAAAATGAGTAGGCTAAAAGATTGTTATATTTTAGTTTTAACTCTATATGAATGACACTGATTTTGATCAGAATCCAAATCTGACATGTTTATGACCACCTTCCTATTTAAAATACATGCCATAATGACACAGCAGCTATGAAATATTACACAAAATTAGGATTTTTCAGAATATGTGCTTTTGTCTGGGCTGCAGTAAAGGGCAGTAAAGGATGACACCATCTAGACTAATACATATATCTTGAGGTAGGGTGCTCTCCTGGAAGATGGAAGAGATTTATTAGAATCTCTTCAGATAGAAGAGATAATTTAATGCAAGGCAAAGTCCTTTACAACTAGGTTAAGCTGTTAAAGATAAGTTCTTTTTCTCTCTTTGATTTTAGAAACAATAGTCACAACTCCTGTTTTGGAGGAAGGAAAAGTTCCTAAAGGTTGTGTTAGGAATATCCTAAGCATAACTATATGATTGCATGCCTGTGGCTATTTTCCAATACAGAGAAAGCATTCTGGGAGAAGGAGCTGCCTGTGCAGCCAGCTGCAGATACTGGTTTATATTTCCCTTCTATCTCTTTAAGAAGTGGACTGGTGGCTAATACAGAGCCACTGGCATTTGATTTGAGTTTTTCTGAGGCATGCTTTTAATGTATTTTTTTACAGTTCAAAGCACCTAACATAATGAAAGTTATGCCTTTGATCAGACGGCATTAGCAGCATGTGTTGTCTTGGGGCACAACATAGGGGCATGCCAACATATTGGAAGATGCACATTCCATTCAGATAGCGGTAGAGGACTATGCCAGGTGGACAAAGTCATTCATGACATATTCATACTGTGTTTTTGAGACAGACTGTGGAGCAGCTATTCTGTCAAATCTGACATGATTTTGTTTTGGAAAGAAAAAGCTGGCTCACTCCAGGCGGGGCGGGGGGGAGGGTCCAAGGGCAAATGAGCACGTACACCCAGGGATGATTAAGGGACCAGGGCCGTAGAGAGAAACAAGGAGCAAGGCAAGCCCATGGTGTGAAAACATAGTCCATACATATACCACTAAGTTAAACATACTGACTCTACATTTCATTACTCCATATTATCAAGTTTCCTGAGGAAAAATACCTTGCTTATGCAGCTTACGGTAAAATAGAATTCCTCCATCAAAAGTTTTGACCCTTTGGATTTCACTATAACAGTACTGTGTTATATTTTTCATATCCTAAAACAGTGGTTCACAGGAAATAATAAACTGAAGTGCAAAAGAAACGACTAATTTTGAAATCTGAACTACACTGTTGTGCTGCATAGTGTTTCTGTACAAAAGAAATATGTAGTAAAAAGGTATCCTTTTGAGGATACAAAGAGAAGAAAACATTTTTTTCTCCTTGGTATGACAGTTATGTAAGTATTAATAATTCTACTCAGAATTATCAATTCCTTGCTTTAATAGGCTTTATTTCTTATGAGTGTTGAAAAAAAAAAAAAGCCACAACAAAAAACAGCAAACCCCCCTGAATTTAACAAAGTACTACAATGTTCAACTCCCAGCGAATTCAGTGTGTAAGGTTAAATGTGTAAATACATGTTAAATATATTCAAATTATTTAGGACAGACTGTGAGACAACCTTATCTCGTATAATTTAAAAAAAAAACCCAAACAAAACCAAAACCAATAACAACAGTAGTTTTGCTAACACTCCCACAAAATGCCTTCTCCTCAAATCATAAAACATTCTCAATAATGAACAAAAAATAAGTTCAATAGTTGTTTCATTATTCAACTATGATCATGAAGTGTACTTCAAAGAGGAATCTCATCTAACAGCTTTTGAATTGAATTTTTTCTTCTCTACAGGCAAGAAATTATGATTCCTCTTTGACTGTGGCCATTGTGCATCTTAAGCAAGTGAAATAATCCATTTTGTCTTTTCTAACAAACCTACGCACCCACCTTTAGTGGGTGACTCCCTCCTGAGAGGTATGGAGGCACCCATCTGCCGCCCTGTTCTTGTTTAGTAAGGGGGGGGCCTAAGGTGGTAGCTTCTGTAGGAAACTGCTAGAAGTCAATCCCCTTCGTTTAGTGGACTCAGCCAGGCCTAGGGCGGACCTGGTGTGGGCGAAGGCCGAGCCAATTGGTAGCAGAATATCCCTTGATAACGCCTCTGTGATAACATATTTAAGAAGGGGAAAACAGGAAAAAGAAAGAGAGATGTGAAGCAGCTAAGTGGGGGGCAGAGAGGGGGAGGCGTGAGTCTCATGGGCCTTGCAGGCCTCACCCTGTGGCCTCCCACTGGGCAGCCAACTGGGCGCAACTTGGCTCGACCCGGCTGCAGGAAGTGGAGAGAAGATGAGAAGTTGAAGTGAATAAGATGTAAAAAGGATCCTGAGAGGCATCTGCCATCCTGTTGTGAGGATTGGCTTGAGACGCCAAGGTCAGTGAAGGAGGAGGGGGAGGAGTAACATGGCTCCTGGCCAAGATTCCTCTGCAACTCGTGGTGAAGACCATGGTGGAGCGGGTTGTCCCCCTGCAGCCCATGGAGGTCCACGGAGGGGCAGAGATCCACCTGCAGCCCGGGGAGGACCCCACATCAGAGCAGGTGGAGGCCTGAAGGAGGCTGTGGCCCGTGGAGGGCCTGCTGGGACAGCTGTTCTAGAGGGACTGCACCCGTGGAAGAGATGACCCACGCCGGAGCAGTTTCACAAAGGACTGTGGCCCGTGGGAGGGACCCCACGATGGAGCAGAGGAGGAATGCGAGTTCTTTTCCCAACGATGACACAGCAGCATTTAACAACGCGTGATGAACTGACCGCGACCCCCATTCCCTGCCCCGCCCCCGCCCCGTGCCGCTCAGGAGGTGAGTTAGTACAAATAATGTTAAGCCCTGGAAGAGGGAGGGGTGGGGGGAGGTTATCTTGTTCCCTGTCTCATTCTCCTGCTAATTTTAGAAATAAATGAATAGTTTTCCCCAAGTCGAGTCTGTTTTGCCCATAACGGTAACTTTAAGGATTTCTCCCTGTCCTTATCTCAAACCTTGAGCCGTTTTTCTTATATTATCTCCTCCTAGTCTCTTGGAGGGTGGGGGGAGCGAGAGAGATACTGCATAGGCTGGTCCCGATCGGGGCTGAACTACAACATGCCCCGATGTGCTCTCTCAGGAGGTATGCTGTCTCCTGGGGGTTCATATCAGGGATGTCACCGAGAGACTACCTAGCCTCATACAGCCCACAGACTATTATCCACTACTAGTGTTCCATGTGGGGGCCAGCGACACAGCCGGCAGCAGCCTGAGAAACATCAAAAGGGATTTCAGGGCCCTGGGTTCAACAGTCAAAGACTCTGGGGCGCAGGTGGTATTCTCATCAATCCTCCTGGTACAAGAGCAGGGACCTGAAAGGGCCAGATGTATCTGACAGGTTAACTTGTGGCTCAGGGAGTGGTGCTACAGCCAGGGCTTTGGGTATCTAGACCACGGGGCGTGCTTTGAGAAGCCCGGGCTGCTAGGGGAGAACGGCATGCACCTAACTGACAAGGGGAGGAGTGTCTTTGGACAAAACTTGCCAGACTTGTCCGGAGGGCTTTAAACTAGTGTTGCTGGGGGAGGGGGAGCACAGTTCAGCCCACTGCTGTCAGCATGGCACCAGTGCCAGCACCAAGGGTCCAGAAGCTGAGGAAGGATCACAGGTACGTGCAAATGAACTTAAACTGCAGTCCAATAGCACCCCTGTCGCTCCAGCCAGCAAGTCGGCTTTGTCGAGGGCCCAGCTGAAGTGTCTCTATACCAATGCACGCAGCATGGGGAATAAACAGGAAGAGCTGGAGATGCGTGCACACGAGCAGGGCTACGACCTTGTTGGCATCACGGAGACGTGGTGGGACATCTCGTACGACTGGAGTGTCGACATGGAGGGGTATAGGCTTTTTAGAAAGGACAGGAAGGGGAGACGAGGAGGGGGTGTCGCTCTCTCTGTCAGCAACCAGCTGGAGTGCATGGAGCTCCGCCTGGGGATGGAGGAGGAACTGACAGAGAGCTTATGGGTCAAGGTTAGAGGATGGGGATGGACAGGGGATGTTATGGTGGGGGTCTGTTACAGGCCACCTGGCCAGGAGGACAGAGCGGATGAGGTGCTCTATAGACAGATAGGAGCAGCCTCACGGTCACAGGCCCTGGTCCTCATGGGGGACTTCAACCACCACTTCAACCAATTTGGTGGCCTTCTATGACGGGGGTAACAGCATCAGTGGACAAGGGACGAGCAACAGATATCATCTACCTGGACTTGTGCAAAGCTTTTGACACTGTCCCACACGACATCCTTCTCTCTGAACTAGAGAGACATGGGTTTGATGGATGGACCACTCGGTGGATAAGGAGTTGGCTGGATGGCCGCACTCAGAGAATGGTGGTCAATGGCTCAATGTCCATGTGGAGACCGGTCACGAGTGGCGTCCCTCAGGGGTCCGTGCTGGGCCTGGCCCTGTTCAACATCTTTGTCAGCGACATGGACAGTGGGATAGAGTGCACCCTCAGCAAGTTCGCTGATGACAGCAAGTTGTTTGGTGCTGTGGACACGCTGGAAGGGAGGGATGCCATCCAGAGGGACCTTGACAGGCTGGAGAGGTGGGCCCGTGCCAACCTCATGAAGTTCAACCAGGCCAAGTGCAAGGTCCTGCACCTGGGTTGTGGCAATCCCAGGCACAAATACAGGCTGGGTGGGGAATGGATTGAGAGCAGCCCTGAGGAGAAGGACTTGGGAGTGCTGGTGGATGAGAAGCTTAACATGAGCAGGCAATGCGCCCTTGCGGCCCAGAAGGCCAACCGCATCCTGGGCTGCATCGAGAAGCGTGGCCAGCAGGTTGAGGGAAGTGATTCTCCCCCTCTACTCTGCCCTGGTGAGATCCCACCTGGAGTACTGTGTCCAGTTCTGGAGCCCCCAACACAAGAAGGACATGGACCAGTTGGAGAAGGTCCAGAGGAGGGCCACAAAGATGATAAAAGGGCTGGAGCACCTCTCCTATGAGGACAGGCTGAGAGAGTTGGGGCTGTTCAGCCTGCAGAAGAGGAGGCTCCGGGGAGACCTGATAGCAGTCTTTCAGTACCTCAGGGGGGGCTACAGGAAAGATGGGGAAAGGCTGTTTGGTAGGGCCTGTTGTGACAGGACAAGGGGTAATGGTTTTAAAATAGAGGGAGGTAGATTTTGATTAGATATTAGGAAAAAAGTTTTTACAATGAGAGTTGTAGAACACTGGACCAGGTTGCCCAGAGAGGTGATGGATGCCCCACCCCTGGAAACGTTCAAGGCCAGGTTGGATGAGGCGCTGAGCAACCTGATCTAGTCGGGGATGTCCCAGCTTCTTGCAGGGGGGTTGGACTAGATGACCTTTGAAGGTCCCTTCCAACCCTAACCATTCTATGATTCTATGATGGAGCACCTCTCCTATGAGGATAGGCTGAGAGAGTTGGGGCTGTTCAACCTGTAGAAGAAGAGGTTCCAAGGAGACCTTATAGTGGCCTTCAATACCTAAAGGGGGCCTACAGGAAAGACAGGGAGAAACTCTTCAGTAGGGCCTGTTGCAATAGGATGAGGGGTAATAGTTTTAAAATAGACGGAGATAGATTCAGATTAGATATTAGGAAAAAAAAATTTCACAATGAGGGAACAGGTTTACAACCTGGGAACAGGTTGCCCAGAGAGGTGGTGGATGCCCCATCCCTGGAAACATTCAAGACCAGGTTGGACAGGGTTCTGAGCAACCTGATGTAGTTGAAAATGTTCCTGCTTCTTGCAGGGGATTTGGACTAGATGACTTTTAAAGGTCCCTTCCAATCTTAACCATTCTATAATTCTATTGTATAATATTTTATAGTTTTGCTTGTTGCTTTTTTCATTAGTAAAGTCAACAGAAAAGCATTGCTTACCATGAAATGCAGCATGTTTGGCAGTAAATGACTCACTTCAGTATCACACCTTCAGGATATTTAGTCCCTTCGAGTCTGAGCCAGCACTTAAAAGTACAAAATATGCTCTACCATCCCACTTAAAATAATGAAAATACCAGTAATGTCAACTATAATTAAAAATACTGTTTCACTTTCTCTGTTTTAATTCCAATTATTCATAAAATATTATATGTACTATTAACAATGCTAGCATCTTTGAAGGTCCCTTCCAACTCTAACCATTCTATGATTCTGTGATTCTATTAATCACTTACCCTGTCCTACATGAAGAGATGTGCCAGAAGAATTCATGTTTCCTAAAAGAGATGATAGAAAGACAAATCTTAGGAATTGATTACAGAGTTTCTAGTAATTTAAAAACAATGTCTGAGACATAGGGTGCAGCTTGTGATTGTGTGCTTCCTCTGCCCCCTATGCCCACACATCTGACCACTTTTCTGGTAACCCTTTTCAACTGGTAACTGTCAGTGACAGATGTGTCTAGTCATTATGACTGCATTCGACTCAAAGTAGATTTGATGGAGATAGATAACAACAAAATAGCCAAGAGATGGTGATGTGTCCCCTAACCACAGTGCTGGTCAATGTCCAACTGAAGCCAAATTTGGAAGAATCTAACATCTACAGCTGGTGTGCAAACATGACTATGAGTCAATTATCTCACTCCATAAGTAGTGAGCAGCCCAGGAGCTCTTTGAGCTCTCCTACATGGCTAAAGGCTGCACACCAGGATCTCCCCTGAGTAAGGATGCCTCTCAGGGTTTTTCCTTGAGGTTGAGAAAATCCTGGTCGTGTCAGATAATTGGTAAGAGAATTGAGAATAAGAGCACTGAAACTTTGAAATCTTAGCAAAGTGATATAAAGGATTGATTATGCACATATAATCCTTTTTTATATCAATAAAATACATTGTTGCTTCTCTGTTATGAGCAAAGTGCTTCAATCCATTCATTACACACATATTTGGATTTTTCATTACTTTAGAGTTGTTTAAAAATAGAATTAGTTACTATGTGATATTATAGGATAAATTTTCATGTAATCAGGGGGTTACCAAGTTGAAGTCCAAAGGAAGAAAAATGTTTCTGTCTTTTCTCCAATGTCATCACAAGTAAAATATTTTGCAGCTGTCTTTCACAGCAGCAAATTACTGACTTTTCTCCAGTCTCCAGTCAAATATAGATAAAGAATAAAATCCTAGTTACCCTTTTGCTACTGGTCACTTTATCTATATGATGTGAAGGTCTCATAGAAACTGCATAATATATGTAGGATTAAAAAAAAAATTAAAAAATTGCTCTTTTGTTATTTGAACAATTTATCTATATAGGGATATAAAATTTAATACAGCATAATTCAGAAACTGACCACACAGGGAAACAGAAGGCCAAGACAGAAAAATGTTGAAATTTCAGAGGTCATTGTAGATTATCTACAGGTTTCCTAAATGTAGGCCAAAGAAAAATCTCTCTGGACTTGTCTGAACTTGATGAAAATTGCTTGTAGATTGTCTTTTTTTTTTTTTAGTAGACATAATGGCAAACCTTTTTTCTTCTCTATTTCATATTGTCGTAGTTCAGCCCCGATCGGACCAGACTACACAGTCTCTCTCTCACTCCCCCCACCCTCCAAGAGAACAGGGAGAGAAAATATAAGGAAAAACGGCTCAAGGTTTGAGATAAGGATGGGGAGAAATCCTTAAAGTTACCGTCACGGGCAAAACAGACTCGACTTGGGGAAAACTATTCATTTATTTCTAAAATTAGCAGGAGAATGAGACAGGGAACAAGATAACCTCCCCCCACCCCTCCCTCTTCCCGGGCTTAACATTATCTCTACTACCTTCCCCTCCCGAGTGGCACGGCGGGGGAAAACGGAATGGGGGTCGCGGTCAGTTCATCACGCGTTGTTTTATGCCGCTGTATCATCGTCAGGGGAAGAACTCCTCTCATTCCTCCTCTGCTCCAGCGTGCGGTCCCTCCCACGGGCCACAGTCCTTTGTGAAACTGCTCCGGCGTGGGTCATCTCTTCCACGGGGTGCAGTCCCTCTAGAACAGCTGTCCCAGCGGGCCCTCCATGGGCCA
The DNA here is from genome assembly GCF_036417535.1 of Chlamydotis macqueenii. Lineage (NCBI taxonomy): Eukaryota > Metazoa > Chordata > Aves > Otidiformes > Otididae > Chlamydotis > Chlamydotis macqueenii. Next base: position 146,554,113 of record NC_141557.1, on the reverse strand, counting down.
CAGCCTCCTTCAGGCCTCCACCTGCTCCAGCGTGGGGTCCTCCACAGGCTGCAGGTGGATCTCTGCCCCTCCGTGGACCTCCATGGGCTGCAGGGGGACAACCCGCTCCACCATGGTCTTCACCACGAGTTGCAGAGGAATCTTGGCCAGGAGCCATGTTACTCCTCCCCCTCCTTCTTCACTGACCTTGGTGTCTGGAGCCGTTCCTCACAACAGGCTGGCAGACGTCTCTCAGGATCCTTTTTACATCTTATTCACTTCTCATCTCCTCTCCACTTCTTGCAGCCAGGACGGGCCGAATTGGGCCCAGTCAGCTGCCCGGCGGGAGGCCAGAGGGTGAGACCTGCAAGGCCCATGAGGCTCACGCCTCCCCCTCTCTGCCCCCTGCTCAGCTGCTTCACATCTTCTCCTCCTTTTTTTCCTGTTTTCCCCTACTTAAATACGTTATCGCAGAGGCGTTATCACGGGACATTCTGCTACCAATTGGCTTGGCCTTGGCCAGCAGCGGGTCCGCCCTAGGCCCGGCCGAGTCCACTGAACAAAGGGGAGCGACTTGTAGCAGTTTCCTACAGAAGCTACCACCTTAGGCCCCCCCTCACTAACAAAACCAGAACAAAGGTATTGCTCTGAACTTTATTAATTTGATGCAGTGTTGCATATTTGCATATCTATTAACCTTGTGCTGTCTACTAAATGAATTTCTAGTTTGGGAAGCTGAATCAATTTTGACTTATTACAGACCTTCAAAGAAGCTTCAGAGAACACGAAGAAGAAGGAGAGAGTGAGCTTGATAACAATTTCTTGGATCTGGGTAGAAAATGTGCAATATTATGTATTGCTGTCCAGTATTTTCTTGTATTTCTTTGGTCATAATATTCTGATTTCCTAAAACCAAAGAAATTTTTGCCAACTTGCTCTACTTCCATTTTGTGTGGATTTCTGTCAGAATTATGTCTTTTTCTCTACTTGTCTGCTTGTCCCACTCTTCAAGTCTTCAGCAGTTCATACTGAAGACTGTGACACTTCACTGAGAGCCTGAAGGACCTAAGCACAAAGTTCTACAATCCTTAGTTTCTCAGAAGGCTCTTATGGTCATTTTTGTCAGATTATCTTACATTAATGTCATTGGCATAGAACTGGGCAGCAGACACAACAAAAAAAAAGGTGAAGTTTTATTTATGACCGTTTTAAACAAAATCTTCTGGGATATATATTGGAGTGAATCCAGTCAAGGATGAACTCAATAAATTTGCATAGCACTCCTCAACGTGTTTTTAAAGCTCTCGTTGGTAGCTAAAATAAGTCACTCTTGGAGAAAATAAAGTGGCCTCATGATTCGAATATTGTTGGGAAAGTGATATGAGTATTGTTAGAGGGAACAAGGGAAGAAGTTTGTGACTTGCTGTCCTTTTCCTTTAGTTTGTATCAGAGCTACTTTCCTTCCATGGTTGGGTGCTTAGCAGAGAAATGTAGGGCCTGAGCATTTTCCTGGGCTTTTCTCAAGTGTGACAAGCTTTGATTAGCCTGATCAGCCAACCATCAAGGAGAGCAAAGTTTAATTATTTCCTATTTTCTCTAAGCCCTTTTGCAATGAGATGTCCATACCTGAGATGCCTGTTAATGCATGCTACTCTAGAAGCTGTTGTAAATGCACACTGTGTGTGCTGGCAGGGTTGCCTCCAGCTATGTCAGCATCAAGACCCTTAAAACAAAACATCAGGTAAATTATACAAAACCCCAAAACCCGAATTATTAAATATAAAAAGAAATAATTTTTAGCTACCTTGTTTTATTCTTCTGACAGAGGTTCCATCTTTTTAGCTGGTAGAAACAAACTGAGATCAGAAGAGTGGTAACTCCAGGTCTGCTTGGGAGATTCTACTCTGCTTTCAAAAAGCATTAAGGTCTAAAGTAGATCTAGTATCTCTGTGAAGGAGTAGGTTTGTTACTTCAGTTGTGTTGTGTTTCTTATTCTGTTGAAGCTTGCCATCCTTACGATGAGATCTGTACATAGTTATATGCTTTCCTTTTTTTTTCAGTAATGAAAAAAAAAAAAAAGGAAAAATATGCAAAATATATCCAGGGGAAGCACAACATGTTAATTCTTATTGTGAGAAAATAGCATCCAAATACATTTATTAAAGCTGTTATCTCCATCTTCTCTTTTTTTTTCCCTTGTATGTGTTGGTTTTTCAATCTAATAAGTGCTTGTAAGTTTCTATTAAACTATCCTCTGATTTACAGATTTACACATAAGATTTTATACTGAAATTAAAAAGAACATTCATTTTATTTGCCTTATCTACTGCTTATTATACTCTGAGCTTATTATCCTCCTATCAGTAACTTCTCAGTTCTCCACAGTAAGATCCACCTACATTAATGGTTTGGAAAGCAGGCATCACAGAAGATGCTAAAATAAAATAACAGTAGTAACTAATATAATTGCTCTCCTGTATTTTTATTCTCAGTAGCAATTTATCTCTTACAATCCTCTCATCCTAAAATGCTTTTGTAGACAAGAAATCATAAGAGAAAATACAAACTAATATTTTGTAAAGGCAAAACTATTGTTTAACTGTGGTGAAAAATATGTAATTTGTCTGGACCGTTACTTACCTCATTCTGATTTTTTTTTTTTTAATTTTTAAAACTTAACTTTGAATGCAGAATATAAGTACAGAACACCTATTTCACCCTACTTCCACCCTGCAGAACAATAACATGTTGCCTTTTTCAGTCTCTGTAGTGTTTAGAATGAAGTGTAAGTATATAAGTGTGATGCATCAACATAGGACCTAATAATTTACATCACCATCTTCATTATTCTCCAGCATGCATAATAATGTGGTTTTTATTTTCTGATGGAGCGTGCACAAAGTATAGTACCAGAAATACACTTATAAAGTATTGTTGCATCAGTAGTGAAAATAAAGTCCTGATTTTCTACTTATTTGCTATCACTTCAGTATTAGCAAAATAAACAACATGACCTTCTACTTTAAGTGTTACTTACAAGATGTCTGGTAGATGTATAGTTGGCTGAAAGTTGAATTTCTGTTGTTGCTTCTCTAGCAGTGTTTGTTATATGCAAGAAACATACTGACTGTTGAAAACTTTGTAAGGAGATGTGCCACTCTAGCACTGAGTTATATAAAGGTGTATAATAATAGAGGTATGTAGACTAATTAAAGTTTATTTGTTGTACTTTTACTTTTTTTTTTGCCCGTCCAATACAATAATAGAAATACAATGTAAATCTTTCTTAACATTGTAAGAAATGAGTGAGGTTCAAAAGGGGCAAAAATTGTCATACCAGGATTAATGAAGACTATTAAAATGAATTCACATGGAAAAAAATAAAGATTTTCATTTCTGTTTGTTAAAAAAAAAAAAATTGTACTTCGATTTTGCACTTTTTAAAGATAGCAAAACCAAAACAAATTCAACAGCTATAAGCATATAGAAACATGGACACACAAAATATTCATATCAAGTCTGAAAAAAATATTCACTGAAAGGTAGGTCTTAGACAATATTTATCTCTTGGGTCAATAAATCTTAATTTTCCTCTCAGCATATGTCAAAAATTTTTAATTAAAATTCTCAGGGAATGGCCATTGTTGAAATAAAGTAAAACAGAATATTCCTGCAAAATAATACAATAAAAATAGCAGAGTCTACATTTTCCTAAAATTTATTACGAATTAAAATGAAGAGACGAATTTAGAGTGCAATAACTCTTCCTCAACAACTATAGCAAAGGAATACCTTGCTAAACTGAACAGAAATTCAGCATTCCCATTGCTTAATGAGAACAATTTTACGTACGGATAATAAGACAGAATTATATTTAAATAAATCATTAGGGAAACATCACTGGGTCTTCTAAGCTTACCAAACTGATGGTAGGGCCTTGTCTGCTTGCTGTAGCTTCATCATGTAACCTTAATGTGACCTCATTTAAACACCAGTCCTGCAATTAAATCAGCTGAGAAGATCTTATATCTAATCAGGATTCCTCTCAGTTGCATAAAACTGCATGTGTCTTTCCGTGCAGATTAGATGGCAGGATCAAACATAAGGTATACCCCAGAAGATATGTAAAAGTTGCAAAGGATCTCTTGACCTACTTATAGCTATACGTTCCTTGATAGCTTTTTGTTATTAAAATGTCCTGCCGACTCTTATAAGTCTTCAGCTCCATTCATGAAATGGGAAAAAAGGGTAAATGACAGACCAAAAAAATTCCTACCACTAAATATTATATTCTGAAATATTTGTCAAACTGAAGCCTTTTTGTTTGTGGCTGTTCTCAATCTGTCACTCATGCTATGGAGGTAATGAAAGTCAAATCTACTTTATCTTAATTTTCTATTTTTTTCTCTTTGTTTTCCAAGATTCTTCTTAATTACTGATATTTTTTGTTTCCCTAAATAAGAACACAGCAACCTACATACAAACATATGTAGATTCTAATTAGGGATCTTAGCTTTGTAAAAATGTATTTCAGAGAACAGTATGTTCCAGTTCTTTGTCACTAGTGTAGAGAATTCTTATTGTACAAAACCAAATGGAATTTTTCTTGAATATCTGTGCACTCTGGGGGAAAGTAAGATATTCAAATAATGATGTTAGCACATGACCCTGACTGAGCAGGAAACTGGACTTTCCTTTTTCAGATCAAAGATCTTAATTTGTTTAGCAACAGTATGCTCACATAAGACTCATAAGACAGAAAAAGATCATAACTGAATAGTCCTTTGTTCCAACATAACAATAACAGTACATTAGCAGTTTGACATAAAGATATACTTGATACAATATTTATCAGTTTAGAAAGAATTAGGTTAAAGTCTTGTGAGAGACTGTGTCGAATGTTTGTCTCAACATTGTCGAAGCATCAAACCACCACCTAAACAATGGTACATCAGTCAAACCATAGGACTGGAGTCTTCCTGTTTTCCTGCAAGTTGATTCCCTTATCTTGCAAGCCAGTTAAGCCACAGGACTGGAAGCTTCCTGCTTTTTCCTCCTATTTTCCCACGAACCTGAATACAGAGCTGATTCTGCAAAATTTAGCCTTACCCCTACGTATGCGCCCAGACCCAGGCCAGAAAAACAGAGGGACCCAGAGACAGTATTGGGCATACGTATCACCACCAGGTAAGGGATGCAGCCAAGCAAACCCTCTCTTGGAATATGTGATGTGAATAAGACAAACGATAAAAGGACAGAAACAACCAACATCAGACAAAACGTTCCCCCACCGAGTCAACTGGACTGTCGGGACGCCGCAGCTCCGTGGTGGTAGCTATTGCAACTGAAACTCTTTTCCCTTTTTCCTTTCTTTCTCTCCTTTCTCTTGCATTTGCAAACTTCTTGTCGGGTTAATAAAGTTACCTGGTGCTTGACTCCGTTTTGAATCTTAATTCTGTTCCCGAGAATATGAGCAAAACCACGCTCCGGTGTGTGAGAGGTTGGTCTAGCCGCCCCTAGCCTCCCAGACTCGTCTGAGGTTGGCTAGAATGCAAGAGGGCCTTCCTCTCATCCGAAATTGGAGTGTGACAAGTCTCATCTTAGAAATGCTCTGTTGATTAGAAAGATATTAATCAATATTAATAATTGTAAAAGATTTACAGAATAGCCACCCTCAGAACTGAAGCTCCTCATCATAAAGAAGGATAGTCTTGCCATAGGTGGTAATGATTTTCAAGAAAAAATATGACATATTTCAGGGATTTAGATTGTTTATTCTCTATTATATTCCTTCATAAATATTCATGTGTTCATTATTGAGTTATTTTCATAATGTCTTTTTCACTAATTTTCTTGAAAACATATTCTCAAAAATAAAGTTTGTATCTCATAGCTAAAATTTTAAATCCTATTTGCCATATGCTTAATTCCTCTGAACATTCACATTAAGTACTAATAGGGGACCTAGAATGCCCTCCTTTATTCTATTTTTGGTAATTTTTACACTGTGTAGATTTCTTAACATCTACGGAAAATTATACATAAGCAAAAATATGTGAGCTACAAAAATATGTAAAGCCAGCAGCATAAGGGAACATCTGGGCAGACTGAAGTTCAAGTCTGGAGTACAGAGAATAACCATTTATAATGATAACAGGGTTGTCATAACCTTTTATGTCTCTTTATTTGTTGCCCTACATAATAGAGAGATGATGTCTCTATTTTGCATCTCTCACTGTGCAAAGGGACAGAAGAGTCACAATAAATGCACAATAGTGTCAAACAAGGATCATTCTCATTAATAAACATTTATAAGATTATTTAATGGGTTTGTGTTGCAAGGTTTTGCTGGGGGGCGGGGGTCTACAGAGGTCTTCACTCTTCCGTGAGAAGCTGCTAGAAACTTTCCCTATGTCTTATAGAGTGAATGCCAGCCAGCTCCAAGATGGACTCGCTGCTGGCCAAGGCCGAGCCAATCATCAATAGTAGTACCACCCCTGTGATAAGATATTTAAGAAGTTGGGGAGGAAGAACCTGCAGAATTGCAGCTGTGAGAGAGAAGTGAGAATATGTGAGAGAAACAACTCTGTAGACACCAAGGTCAATGAAGAAGGAGGGGAGGAGGTATGCCAGGTACTAGAGCAGAGATTCCCTTGCAGCCCATGGTACAGATCATAGTGAAGCAGGCTGTCCCTCTGCAGCCCATTAAGGACTCCACGTCAGAGCAGGTGGACGCCCCTGATGGAGGCTGTGACCTCATGGAAAGCCCACACTGGAGCAGGTTTCTGCCAGGACCGGTGGATCTGTGGAGAGAGGTGTGCTGGCAGGGCTTATGACCCTGTGGAGGACTCATGCTGGAGCAGTCTGTTCCATGTGGAAAGAGTCCATGCTGGAGTAGTTCCTGGAGAACTGTAGGCCATGGGAAAGGGCTCATGCTGGAGGGGTTTGTGGAGGACTGTCTCCTGTGGGAGGGACCACACACGGGAGCAGGGGAAGAGTGTGAGGAATTCTCTCCCTGAGGAGGAAGGAGCAGCAGAAACAACATGTGATGAACTGACCACAACAGTCCTGTGCCACTGTGGAGTGAGAAGGAAGAGAATTTGAGAATAAAGTTAAGCCTGGGAAGAAGAAGGGGGTGGAGGGAAGGTGTTTTACGATTTGTTTTTATGTCTCAATACCTTACTCTGATTTGATTAGTAATAAATTATACTAATTTCCCCAAGTTGAGTCTGTTTTGCCCATGACAGTAACCGGTGAGCAATCTCTCCCCGTCCTTATCTTGACACATGAGCCTTCCATTCATCCTTTTCTCTCCCCTTTCCAGGTGCAGAGCGGGAATGATAGAGAGGCTTTGGTGAGCACCTGGTGTCCAGCCAGGGTCAACCCACCATAGATTTTAATAAAAAAGAGTAGACCAATATTTCGTTCCTTCCTCTTTCTTGCTTTTATTTTCTCTGAGAGTGTATCAGAAGACAGAATGATCAACAGATACACTCTTCTAATGTGCAAAGTTTCATCAGCCTCCAGTCCTTCTTTCATATTCCTTTCTTGTTTGTTTACCTTCTTAGAATCACAGAATCATTGAATCATAGAACACTTTGGGTTGGAAGGGACCTTTAAAGGTCCCTTCCCCCCTCCTAGTTCAAGCCCCCTGCAATAAGCAGGGGCATCTTCAACTAGATGAGGTTGCTTACTCTTACGGCCCTCTGAACAAGGAAGTGTATTGTCTGAAGGTGGAATTCAGAATATATGAGGCTGTTTAGAGCATGAACTCTTACATATATTTAAAGATACCTCCACCTCTGAAAATGTGCACCACCCAAAAGACAATTGGAAAAAACAGAAATGTTTCTTTTCATACACTGTCTATGTTACATTTTAATATTTTGTCTTCTGTGTTTTGGTAGTTCTGCTTATGTCAGTCTTCATGTTTTGTGTCAAAAGATGAACTTGGTCTCAGGAACTGTCTTTAGAGTCTGCAGAGACTCTTCACTTGAAGAACACAGAAATTTCTCTCCCTGCAGAAAAGGCAGCTTAAACCTCATGCTAGTAGTTTCATATAGCCTCAGTTAGTTTTCCTAACTAGCAGACTGTTTCAGCATCTATGCAAACATAAGTCTTATAAGAACATTTGTTTTCTATACTTTTCCTGTTTTTCATTATGGAAAATTGATTTTCATTACCTTTCCACCTTCCTTTCCACAGACCGTTCATTTAATCCACTCCTACTTTGTTGAGTGCTTTCTGTCCTGTTCCCATTACTTAGGATATTGACCCACAGGTCCATTACTTTTATGGCTGTGATTTGGTGGGATGGTATGACGTTCATTTTACCTTTCTAAATTATGTCTGGCATCCTGGAAAACTTGCATCTTGCGGTCCATTGCTTGTTCGTAGTCTTATCCAGCACAAATACAAATTCCAATTAAAACTTTTAGTCGTTCTACAGTTCTTCATCGACCTTTTTGGTTCAGTCTCAAAACTACTATTGCTGAAGTAATAATAGTAAATCAGCATTTTCACTGTAATTTACATTCACAATATAAAGTACAGATGTTAGGCTGTTTTTAACATCCTCCACTCTGTCAGATGAAGTGGGACAAAAGGCAAAGCTGATTAAAATAATTAGAAAAGTTCAAGTATGATATTTGTATTAAATATCACAGAAAATCCCAGTCTGCAGTAGGATGTTGATATGTTAATCAGCTTGTACTTTCACAAAAAGAAAATGTTAAATAAGATCTCCACAGACTTTATAAGCAGAACAGCTTGAATAATGCTTATCCTTAATCTAAAAAATCTTTTCATGAAGTAATTCTTTAGGCTTTCTTATGCTTATTTTTACAGTAATATATTCTTATCTTCTACAAAGGTATGTAACATTATTATTAATTTTAATATTTAATTTAAAATATTTATTTTTAGTTTTATAAAGACTATTCATCACAGTCCTTTGGCTGAAAGAAGGAAATAGAAATCTGGAAATAATTTAGACATGAAGCTGGGAATGTCACACACTTGCATATTGAATTTAAGATACAAATCATGTTTCATGGGCTACCCTTTGACCTACCACTTTGAGCTGGTCCAGAACATTAGACATTTTTCTATCATTCGAGGTAAGAGATACGTTTATAATGCAATTAGCGCTTTTTTTTTTTTAATCAATTTCCCTTAATTTAAAGAGGAATTTAGAATGTCCTATTTCTGCAGGTTCAGCAGGAGACAGTGCTAGTAGCAATGCACCCAGCTCCTGTTCCAATCAGGAAACACAGTTGCAAAATTCTCTCAACTTGTAGTCATAGTTCCCATACTTATCTTGTGTCTTTAATGTCTTTGCTTCTGCTTATTGATCCCTTTTAACTTAATCCTCTGGCTCTTTCATAATTATATAAATTTCAACAAACAATAGTCCATAAAATGTCTATGACTAAGTATGGTTTATAAATTAATTTTGTTTATTGAGTCAAACTACATTTGAAGACTTCCTTATGCTGTTTCATACATGACCCACTTTATCATCAACAGCCTCTGTAGTAGGCTATAGGTACCTGGTATATAAAAAAGTCTATTGTGTTTTTACAATTAATTAAATGAAAGGGTGCTTAATTATCCCAAACCCACATCAGCAGTTATTATTTTATTAAAAATTATATCTTTGATTGCAGATTGCACAGGACTATGTGAATGAAGCCTAACAACCTCAGAAAGCACTATTCATTTGGCTGGAAGAAGACAGTCCTTTTACCATTACAACAGCTGCTATGTGTACACCAACCCAGCATGTTCATGTCATTGAACACAGACTTGCATGCTTTTACCCTATGACTATGCCATTTTGTTGTAGGAAACCACATAATCTATGTCTGAATATCTCCTCTGGGTATAGTAAAGTTGGTAGGAGGCGACAAAACAAAATAAAAAAAAAGATTCCAACAGCTTTGATTTAGCTCGTATTTTGTATGTATAAATAATTCACTGAGAAGTGCAATATCTGTGGACTCACCTAGCTCTGAAGAAAAGCAGCAGCTGCTCTTGACTGTAGGAATGAATGTATTTTGAAATATTGCAGTATTGTAATATTTTGAAATATTTCATTATCACAATAATTTTGTCTAAAGGAAGGCTGGACCTAATTGATTAAGATTTTTTTTTGTTTTAACATGACTGTCACCATGTCTTTTTCAGAAGATAGCAACAGAACTTCTATGACTGTGATGTGCTTCAGGCCTAACAGTTATATGACTTTCACAAAAAAAAAAAAGATGCTTTGAACAGGTTAGTATTCAGAAAAATAACTGAAGAGAGACAGAATTTCTCTTTTGCTGTCACTTCAGTGACATAAAACTCCATACCTCTGTCTTTTTAAATAGGCATGCTTCTTTCAAGGTGTTGTCCCAAATCTGGGTTCGTTTACCTGCTGTGCAATATGCCAGTCTTACACACAGAGCAGAGGTATTTATTTATTTCATTTCTGTGGAGAGATGGATGCTAGGTGGTAATTCCACAAATTCCAACAAGTTGTGGTGAAGACCTTCATTTTTCCTTTTCAAAAAATCTATGACTCAATTAACATAATTGGCTGATCTAGTCCAAATAACACTTGTTATTAACACATGTTACCTTTTTTTTTTGTAATGTAATTTTTTTTTTCATATACTGCCTTCTCTTTCCCCTCTCCTCAGCCTTTTCATTTTCAATAAGTCTGGGACAGTTTTTGGCTGATTTGAGGATTTTATCAGAACTTTGAGGGCTTTTTTTTTTACCTTTTCTGTCTCAAATCACAGAAATTTTTAGACTAAAATACTCAAAATAGTAACTGAAATGTATGATTCACTTCAAGATTGACTGGTAGGTTTGCTGAAATGGTGTAGAGTACTAGATTGTGAAATGGAGGCACCCAAAAAGTAAAATCACAATATGATAATAACTTTCCTGGAAGTGCTGCAATGAGACAATAAGAGAGGGTCCAGAGTGATAAGGAGTTATAGTCAATTAATCATCACTAAAGAATACAGCTTTGGGAGATGGACAAATTTATTCTCAAGGATAGCAGCAAAGAACATCCAATGTACATAAAACATCCTTTGGGTAACAAAGCTCAGACACAGCATGGAATTTGCTGAACAATGTTGACAGGAAAAATAAGTAGATGGAGGAACGAACACATAAAAAACCTCTTTAAATAATTTTATAGGTAGCCTGTTCTTAATTATCTTTGGCTGAAATTAAAGAAAGCCTGGTCTACTCATTAACTATTTTTACTGAAATAAGGTCCTTATTGACTGCTTTCCAATAAGCTTTGGAGAGTAAAATGCTTCAGAAATGCTCAGACACATGACCTCTCAGTTTGGATATTTTTTTAGAAATTCGGAAATTTCTAAGAGGATTTTCTCTGAGAATCATAGGCAAGGGGAATTTTGCAGTTTGGTAGAGCATCCACATGACTATACTTGCTTTCATAACTCAATGTGAACCACCAAAATTAAAAACCACTGCTTTGGAGGAATCATGAATTGTTTCCTGTTGTGGGGAGGGGCAGTGAGGAGGAGGGCAATAAGATAACTGTCCATTTCTCTGTACTTTATAGAACAAGACAGCAATTTGCTTTTTGGTCTTACATAGAAGAGATCCTGTTTGTTTCCAATTGCTTACAGCTTAGAATGGAAATCTATGATTATCTAAGCAGTGCACTATAAATAAGTTGTGGCAACACTTCATGACACTATGAACCATTTATCACAATTTTATACAGTCATAAAGCTGCAGGATATATGTAATTCAGATAAAAGATCTGAAAAGATGAGTCCTGGAGAGAGTTCACAGGCAGAAGAGAACAGTGTCATTCACAGGGTCTTAAATATCTTTTGTAATTGCCGGGTACACAACTAACTACCAGGTGAATTTGACCCTTATGGCCTCTGCTGACTGATTTTCTTTCATAGCAGGGGAATCAGATGAGCTGTCCATCAGTGCCCTGTCAGTTCAGCTGGATCGTGTAATGTATCCTAAACAGAATCTGATGTCTTAGTCTCAGCAAGTCTTGTTTTTAGCAGATTCAGTCACATATGATGAAACAAAATGGAAATAAATCCAGATAAAAACATCTTTAGAAATGTAGGAGAATTTGAAACACCTGTGCCTGTTTAATACTTCTTCTTCTCTCTTCCCATCTCCCTATATTATCTGTAATTATGGATCTGACTGCATTGTTTCCCTTTTTTTTTTTATTTTTCTTAATTAAATTGTGCTTCTATTATGGTTTTCACACACGTATATAAAAATGATGTTTATTTATACCAATAATGTTACACTAGCATCATTATTAATGCCAGTTTTACAGTAAACTGTAAGCTGTAAGCCAGAGAAATAATAATAGGAAGTGACATTTCAATTTATTATTTGAAAGAGCCGCAGTAAAAATAATGCTTCTGAAACATTCCCTAAGATGCCTAGTCAGAACATGGGCACCTCATAACACAACTGTTATGAAGTGAAGGGTATCAAAGCTTTACCTGCTTGTTTGTTCAGGGCAAGACAGATACTTAAATCTCTATCCGGTCAGTCCTCATCTGGTTGGAAAAGCTTGTCTGGAATTTTTTTCTTCCTTTTCTCCAGTGCTAACACTCATCATTGCTATATATGATGAACATTAGTAAATTGAAAGCAAAGGCTTACTCCTTGGAAGTCTGAAAATTGCCTAAGCTCAGTAACAATGAGCTTATCATCACAGGTGATAAATCATAAATTCCAGTTCTAAAAAGTGTGGAATTATGAGCAATTGATGGCTTGAGTCTCTGACTTGAACAAAGGAGTAGGGAATGCCAGTCTTGGATAGTCATGTTGCATTGTGGCAGACCAGTTTAATGGAAGTAAAGGTGGGAACTTAGTTTTAGAAATATATTCTTTTGTACGAAATATTAGGATTAATGCAGACTCGCTTAAATTAATGATGCAAGTCTTAATCATCAGTAATCTTTTAGATAAACATTTTTTTTTATTCTGTTGGAAGGAAAAATATAACTGGAGAAGGGTCAAAACTGAAACCTTCCCTACTTCTTAATTTGCATAGTGCAATTATAACTTGAATCTTCTGACATACCTGAACCCATAAATGTTGTACTACAGGATCTGTAGTACCACCAAATTTTCAGATATCACAGAATCATAGAAGCGTTAGGGTTGGAAGGGATCTTTAAAGGTCATCTAGTTCAACCCCCCTGCAAGGAGCAGGGACATCTCCAACTAGATCAGGTTGCTCAGAGCCTTATCCAACCTGGCCTTGAATGATTCCACGGATGGGGCATCCACCACCTCTTTGGACAACCTGTTCCAGTGTTCAGTCTTCTACCACTCTCATTGTAAACAATTTCTTCCTAATATCTAATCTAAATATACCTCTGTCTATTTTGAAACTGTTACCCCTTGTCCTGTAACAACAGGCCCCACTGAAGACTTTCTCCCCATCTTTCCTTTAGGTACTGGAAGACTGCTAAAAGATCTCCCCGGAGCCTTCTCTTCTCCAGGCTGAACAGCCACAACTCTCTCAGTCTGTCCTCATAGGAGAGGTGCTCCAGCCCTCTGATCATCTTCATGGCCCTCCTCTAGACTCTCTCCAACTGGTCCATGTCCTTCTTATGTTGGGGGCTCCAGAACTGGGCACAGTACTCCAGGTGGGGTCTCACTAGGGCAGAGCAGAGGGGCAGAATCACCTTCCTCGACCTGCTTGGCCACACTCCTCTTGATGCAGCCCAGGATGCAGTTGGCCTTACCATCTTACCATCTCATAATCCAACAGAAAGCATTAATATTTCATTAAACTAGTGCAGTTCTGTTACATTTGTTTTCACTTTCTTCTTTTAGAAGATTTTATTTTACAAAATGACTGAATCCAGTATTTTTTTTCCTTATTACAAATTTTTGTTGGAGGAGTCAAAATATATGGGAGCATTCCTCAAGTGCTGGAAGTGGTCTTCAGTATGGTCCTGTCTACCAACTTTACCCAATATACTTTCCCTATTTCTGTCTGTCTCATCTGTATTGACAGCAGGATACCTGTAGTATTCATTGCCCTTTCCTTATGTATCAATACAACAGCTAACACAGCTGGACTTGTGACTTAGATAAAGGGCTTTAGTAAAAAAAAAAAAAAAGAAGAACTGTAAAAATTAGTAATTCCTAAAAAGGCAAGAAGACATTCTTTTTTTTAAAGTGTTGCATTGAAGAAAAATATCTTGTTTTGAAAAGAGATTCAAGATTTATACAGGTGAATTTGAGCCTGGAGGTGTATTGGGTCTGTCTGGGAGGAGGTTTATAATAACACACTGGTGTTTTGGCTATTACTGAGCAATCCTTGCACAGCATAGAGGCTTTCTCTTTTCCCCACTTTACTCTGTGAAGTGAATAGGATGGAGAAAGAAACTGGGGATAGCTGACTGGAATTGACCAAAGGGATATTCCACACCATAGGACATCGTGTTCAGCAGTAAAAGCTTGGAGAAAGCAGGAAGAAGGGGAAATCATTTGTGGATAGGACATTTGTCTTCCCAAGTAACTCGTAAGAAGACCTGCTCAGGACCTCCTAACCTGGAAGTAGCTGGACATCTGCCTACTCATGAAAAGTAGTGAACAAATTCCTTCTTTTGCTTTGCTTGCATGCATAGCTTTGCTTCACCTGTTAAATTGTCTTTATCTCAATCCAAGTGTTCTTTATAGAATCATAGAATCATAGAATGGTTAGAGTTGGAAGGGACCTTCAAAGGTCATCTAGTCCAACCCCCCTGCAAGGAGCTGGGACATCCCCGACTAGATCAGGTTGCTCAGAGCCTCATCCAACCTGGCCTTGAACGTTTTGCTTTTGCAATTCTCTCCACCTTCCCATTGAAGGGGATAGTGAGAGAAGAACTAGGTGGATTCTTAGTTGCTAGCCAGGGTCAACCCACCAGTCGATAGATAGATAGATATATAGATAGATAGATAGATAGATAGATATACTGGCTGGTATACATTATATATATATTTAATCAGGTTCAAATTCTAAGGAGGCAGGCAGAACATTAGTATAAATCAAGATCCTTTCAGTTAGAGCATTTCTTATCCTTGCTGGTCGTAGCCTTACTCACTCTATTTGTTCCCAAATATCCTTTGCTCTCCTGCAAAATACCAAAATGTTTTGTGTGAAAAAAAAATCAATAAAACCCTCTTTCACAGAGAATCAAGTTCAATGTTTCAATTAGACTATTATTCAAGAGTTTTTTCCATTCCTATTAATTGAAAATACCCTGTACTGGCGTTGATAGCACGTCTCAAGAACTGCATAAGATTTTTTTTCTCTTTTTACCATCAAGTCCTATATGCCACCTTCCTCCTTCAGCCTGGCAATGTGTACTAATATGATCCTTAGGGCAGTGCTTAAATTGTTCATCAGGAGCCTGCACATCCTTACCTTACAGTCCCACAGGCATTAGTTATATTGGCACACACTGTTTCCTACTTGGAAGGAAGAGTTATAAACAGATGTTTAAGGAGTGGGACTGGAGGCTAGTTTTCTCAGGTGATGCAGAAGTATCTTTAATGCTAAGTGAAGTACAGGAGGCAAGATTTTAGAAATCAGTCTGGAGATGCCCATTTTTGTTGTCTGTCTCTAGACTTCTACAAGCTGAACTTGCCTATTTTGGGTTTTGTTGCTTTTGTTTTATTTTTGTTTGTTTGTTTGTTTTATTTTATTTTATTTTTCTCTGAAATACGTTTAGGTGCCTAACTCTTGTGCTGAATCTGATCTTCTGTTTATTGTGAAGTTTTGTGAAGTCCAGGACTTTTTGAAAAAAAAAAAAATAACAAAAAAAAAGTAGGCTTTTCTCTATATATAAATTTAATGATCACTGAAACAGACACATCTGTATGTGCATGCTTCTACCAGTCTCTTGTAGTTTTGTTTTTTTACAAAATTGTTCCTTTTTTGAAAAATGTTCTGTAAATCAAATTACAGTAGTCTGCATTATGATAAATGAAAAGGAAATGCTGTAACAATGGGAGTACCATAGAATTTAAAGCAAAATAAATAATTACTTTTTCAGTGAGATTAATTTTATAAAAATATGTCTTTTTTAACTTTCAAACTTGGTTTTGAAATCAAAACCTTGCTTATTTGCACTGTACTCAGAAATGTTATAGTTGAAAAAAAAATTCATTGGTTATTACCGTAGCAGTATCAGGAAGCTGGTTTCCAGAAGAGAAAAAAAAAACCAACAACTCACACTATACAATAAATAGCACTTTTTAAAGTGTTTTTTTTTTCCTTTGGCCTATATTTCTTACTTAATACAGTAACATTTCTTCCTGTTGGTCTTTAAAATCATCTTAATTGCTTTTATTACATTAAAACATAGCACAAAAGTCTGAGAAGTAAACATGCATACACACACACACACACGCAGAGACAAGATACATTTATCTCTCTTTAAAAATTCATATTACTGTCTGGTGGCTCATTACTGTCAGAAGGGCATCTGCTGGAAATGAACTCTTTCTGAAAACATAAAGAGACAGGAGATACTCTTGTATTTTCTTAAGAGGATCTTTAGATCTCATTCTAATTCTTATGATCTGTAGAATCTGACATATAAGAATAAGCACCATAAACATTTGTCGACTATGAATAGCTAGAAGTCACATTAATAACTTCTGGAATATTGCAAATCTGCACTGGGCAATAGCATTTAAACAACACTACATCTCAATCACATCTCTCATGGAGGTCTTAGAAGCATTGGGCAAGACATATAATATGGGAACAATTTTGACTTGTCTATTATGCCAATGAAAGTCAGGGAAATATCCATACACAATCCAATAAGATTCATAACAGCTGATGAAAACTTCATAAGACACCCACTGTGGATGTGGTATCCTGTTTCTTTCATGTCATGTTTTTGGATCTGAGTGATAGCTAATTATACTGTTAAATTTGCTGTTGCTTATAATAAATCCAGTCCTGCACAGAGGTGTCTTAAACTTACATTGACCTCAAGGGAGTAATTCAATATCTTGCAGACTGGTATGTTTACTTATAAACACAAAGATGTTTATTGTCTGTTTGCCCTGTTTTCCAAATACTAATCTGGCTTTAGGACCCAGCATCTTCTGTTAGAATTTTGGGTCTAGGCCTTAATGTCTCTGTCCTTTGTAATAAAACATCCTCTCTCCTTTTTTCTGCAATTCTCAAAGTGAAGCTGAGACATATTGGAAGGAAGCAAAATTGATATTGATCAATGCATACAAGTGAATATCCAGAGGCATCATACTCTGGATTGAACAAGATAATGATTTTTAAAACAATTTGCATTGTTTTGTTTTTATATCACAATATTACAGTGTTTTGTTTCCTGCCTTTCACTCTCTTCCCAGTATGTTTAATAGATCATTATGTTCATGAGGACCCAGATGTCTAATTTCCCGTATTTTTTATAATTCATATAGTGCTGTGGACCAGTGCTCTGGTACAATCCACCCAGATGAGTTGTTGAAGCAGCGCTGTGGATCACCTTTCAGACTAAGGGTGGGGTTGCAGCATAGCCATGGGATACATGGGATGCAGGGAAAGAGCATTTTGGAATCACACAGGATATTATTGGATGTTTACAGGAGGAAATAAAGGTGGGAGAAGATGATTTGGTTGATCTGAGGAAGAACAAGTGTAGATAAATAGAAGCATAAGAGAATAAAGAGCGTCTCATGTAAATTGTTGGTTGGTTAGTATGCTTGTTTGGCAATGCTCAGGCCTGGCCAGTGCAACCTGTCCTGTTTTTTTTATGAAACTCCACTTTCAATTATTTTCTGATAAGTGACTCTTTAATCCATGTACATGTGTGTGTGGGGGAATCTGCAGTAACTGGAGCAAGTGAGTGTATGATCACTAGCAGTGATCAAGCTGAACCAGCTGGTGAGCAGATGAAGTGGCCTAGGAGCCAGGTGTGTATGTGGGTCTCTAAGGCATAACCCTATGTTGTGGTTTAGCCCTAGTCACCACACAGCTGTTTGCCCTCCCTCCCCATCCACAGCAGGATAGAGGAGAGAATCAGGAAAGAAAGGAAAACTCATAGGTTGAGTTGATGACAGTTTACTAGAATAGCAAAGGAAAACTACAATAATAATATAATATAGGGATACTAAAATATACAAAATGAACAATGCAAAATTTCTCACCACCCAATGTCCCAATGACCAATACAACCCGTCCCGAGCACCGACCATGGAAACAAAGCTGAGCAGCCAGAAAATGAGAGAGGAAGAGGGAGCACAATGCCCTGTGGGCCAACTCCCACTTATATACTGAGCACAATGCTTATGGCATGGAATACTCTCTTCAGCCAGTTTGGGTCAACTGTTCTGATGATATCCCTCCCAGCTTCCTGCACCTGCACATTAGCAAGACCTGGTAAGTCCTTGGTCTCTTTAGCAACAACTCATATCACTGGTGTGATTATCAACATTCTTCACAGACCAAATCTCATACTAAATCAAAAAGATGTCGACTACTGAGAAAAAAATTAACTCCATCCCAGCCGAAACCATGACACCCTAGTTGTGGTAGCACCTGTGTGTCTCTAAGGGTGAGAGTACAAGGGAATTGACTACTGGACCAAGAGTGCCCCAGCTAACCTTGTGTGTGTGCACATCTAAGTGAGATGGTCTGTTCTGGCAACTGGAGAGCAGTTGTGGCCTTGAAGGATCATATGTAAAAGTGCCAGTAATACATATTATATAATATGTATAGTTAAATAATTATAATAATGATTATGATGATAATTATAATGTGTATTTTGCCACTAGTGAATTTTGATCCTGCTTAGCCAGTGAGGAAAGCAACATGAAGCTGCTGGTGTTGTCTGCATTCATGTGAGTACTCTGCGTAGCTATGTGTGACCTGTGTGGCCAGTCGTATATATACATATATATGTATATACATGTTGTGTATATGTGGTTTTCAGCTTTTCTCTTGGCTTGCCCTGGGGGCACTGAGCTACAGCAACCTCACCTATCTCAAACTGTTGAATCTAACAGATCCTCTAACAGCTACAAAATTTAATTTCTTAATCTGTTACAGAAACATAATCCCCAAATTTTTGTGCTTCTCTGCTTTCCACCTTTTTCCTGTTCTGCAGTTTAAATTCTATCTCTTGACCTTCTTGACTGTGAATGACAGTCCCTCATGGTTCAAATGAAATCCTTTCTCCTGTACAGGCACCTTTTATTCCTGTGTCTCTTGTTCCTACTTAATTTGCTTCTTACAGTACCATCTCCACCAATCACTCAAACGGTCTGTCTCCTCCTGTCCCTGGTCCTATGAGCACTTCAGAGGATGTTACTAAAGAACTCCCGGTCTTCATCTTCCTATATGTTCATCTTCAAAATATCTTTTCTACTGTTTCCTCTTTTGATGTTTAGTGAGTGTGGAGAGGGCACTGAAGTGGAGCTAGAACTTTCACTGTAAAGTATTTTCCCCAGGACCAGTATAAGCTTGTCTTGTTAGTAATAAAGCATGAGAGGTGATATTAGTGTGCCCTTCCCCCCCTGAGCTGAGGCTCTTCTTATTTGGAAAATGTTTAGATATATGATTTTCACACTGTTTTCCAAATAAAGCAAGCTTACACGTATTGAAATCTCTCTGTCGTAGGTAACTGCTTTCACAGGATGAAAACACCAGAACTGTAGGTTACTAGAAAAGTGAGGCATATTGATAAATGAGGTTTGGAAGTTTATTTCTAGAAAAAGTCAAATAAAGTATCATGTTTGTTACAGAGTAGATAATTAACTTCATAATAAAACTTGAAAAAAAGTAGTGAAAAACTAGAGTCCTTTCTGAAAGACATGCCATAGGACAGCACAAGTTAGTAGGCAACAATTTGATTCAATATCATATTTCAATAGATACTTGAACTCATATCTCCTCTCTGCTAAATACTTATTTCTTTTTTTTTTTTTGCCGTGTTTGAGTCTTTTCTAAATTACTGCCTCCTTTCAGAAGATATAATGGCAATCAGGTGATACTCAAAATTCAAATTTAGAAGAATATAAGGTATCATTTTTCTTATACCTTAATGAGAAACTGTTTCTTAATAAGAAACTTTTACATATTATGTAGCAGCTACATAAGTCAAAATTCTTCTTTCAAATGGAAATTGAATCAAATAAATCTCATCTATATTGTTATACTCCCCAAATGCCATTACTTGCAGATTCATTGAAGTCCATAAAAATCCTGCATGTCATGGCTTTGAACTGCTGTTACCAGACATGCACAACAGTTTCATGGAAGAGATGAACTCTTTAATGATTTATCTGACTCTTGGTTTCTGCTTATCTTGTTTGAACTCTGTGAGCTAAATGGCAGCTATTACCCTGATCTGATACAGACTCTGCATGGCATCAAATCTCACCCTGAAATAAAAAATGTACAGATTTGTCACAAAATTTTTGATGCTATATGAATATGTCTTGGACATCTAGTATCTAAAGAAACACAAACACTCTGGTGTGTGTGTGCTGCCACCAATTACGATGGTATGAGACACTGATCAGCAAAAATTCCTCATGACTACATGGCAATTCTGAAACATTTAAGTCAGAAAGATAAATATGCAAATAAGCAATCAAGATCTATAAGATATGAGAAAAAAAAAAGTGCAGTTACTAAAGAAAGCATTTCAAAAGTACTTATTTAATTTCAGTTAACTGAAAGCTTTTGAAAACAAATTGGTGATAATAGAAATTCAAAATGCGGGAAAAACATGACACATATTTGTACAAGAAAGATTTAAAGTGGAGGATGCATCAAAAAATAGCATCAACACCAGAGTGATTCATGAAATAAGTGGTGTTGCCAGGTTTGCAACTGAAGATAATCACACAGACTTGTGCATTTGGCTATGAGCTCATTAAAATTTACTCAATTCTCACTCTGCTATAGCAGTTATCATCTTATCATGCTACCATAAGATGACACTAATCTCTTTGATGAACTCTGAACTCTCAGGAGATAGCATGCTTTCCCTGTAAATAGTTCAAAAAGTCATGTTTCTTATCTCCCAGGGGCTCTTCTTTAAACATCAGGCCATAGCAGAGACTGGACTGGAAAGAGTAAAGGAGGAAAGAATAAAGTCTCAACCCCTTCTGTTTAAGCTCTGACACTATTGAGAACGAAATAGTTATTCATGGATTCAGGAAGTGACAGAGAATTATTTTATTGACTCTTGGTAAAGGAATTTGTTTGGGAAGTTGAGCGGCTTGACCTGACCTCAGAGCTATTTCTGAATTATATCTCTTTACTTTTACAGATAAAGGGCAAACGTACCTGCCACTACAATGGCCATGAATTCAAAATGAAGATGAGAAGATTCACTGTGTGAAGTTCTGATCCTGCCTAGATACGGTAGATAATTTAGTGAGAGACTTTTGAATTGCGGTCCTAAGGGTTCTTAAATGCTGCTGTGTCAAGCTTCTGGATTAGATAGAAGTTGAATATCATGTTGCTTCTGGATTAGATAGAAGTTGAATATCATGTTGCTTGGTCTGGGGAAGTAGTTAACAATGTAGAGGTACAATCGTTGATGATTTCTACGTCAAACTGGAAGATATCTTTAAGCCTTTGGAATACTAGGATTAGGTGACAGCAGTCGTTTTGGTAGTGAGAGCAAAAATACTTTATTGATGTACTAATATAGTTTCTGAAACCACAGTTCTTCAATGAAAAGTACACAATGTAGAGAGAATGAGTAGGATGCAACAAAAAGTAACAATAATGACCAAGTTCCAAAATATGTATTTTCCCCATCTAAACACTCTGAGAATTAAGTTATATATGCAAGTTTTGAACGTTTACTGGGTTTTGAACAGAAATCTGCTACAAGGAAACAACGGCAACTGGACAATGCTTTGATGGTCAATAATAGGCATGATCTTGTAATAATTGAGAAGTTTAAAGTAGGCTAATCTGTATAGAGCTGAAGTAGATGCAGCAGTGGTGGAGGGAGCCACACTGCCCAGTTGTTGCTCTGGTAAACCTGTGCCTGTAAACTACAAGGCAGAACTGAGACCAGAAAATGAATAGTATAAGTAATTGCTAGGGTGTTCTTAAACAGGAAATTGTCAAATCTGGGGAATT
The DNA here is from genome assembly GCF_036417535.1 of Chlamydotis macqueenii. Classification (NCBI taxonomy): domain Eukaryota; kingdom Metazoa; phylum Chordata; class Aves; order Otidiformes; family Otididae; genus Chlamydotis; species Chlamydotis macqueenii. The sequence continues at coordinate 146,531,972 of NC_141557.1, read as the reverse complement.
GCAATCTGCAGGGAAATTAAGATGTGAAAAAGACGTCATGGACAGGGATGTCTACAGATCCATTTGAGAACAATTACTGTTTCATTTCAGGGTAGGACAAAGACTTATACTCTTCTTTCTTTGAGTGTTTTGATTCGCAAATATGGAATGCAAGTACCTAAAAAAAAAGAGCCTAGAGAAATGAGAGCCTAGAGAAATATATAAGTATTGGTTTACAGAAAAAAAAATTAATAAACTTGCTTTATATGTTGATAGTTTTGGTTCAACTGTTTTGGGAGTTGAGGAATGAGAAGAGGATATAATCACAATGCAATTTGGTTGCAGAGCATTTAGGAGGGCTTGTTTCTTTTGGTAACTGACTTTCATTAACTGATTTTTTTTCAATCCCTTCCCCATCTTTCTATTCCAATGGTCTTTGACTATGCAAAAAGTCTTGATCACGATTTGCAGAAAGATAGTATGACAATCACAACACAATCACAACATCAGCTCCTGCTTCATGATGGAAGCTTCTCCCCTTTTGATGAGAATTTTTTACTGCTTCCTGAATGTAATTTTAAAACCAAATTTCTTAACTTAACACTTAAATTCCTTTATGTGACCACTGTATAATAAAGTAATAAAGATACAGACTCTATGGTTTCAACAATAATATTAATGTATTAACAACTTAAAATTACTTCATATTAGAGGAATTTGGTGCTGCAGTAACATGGTTATACAGTTAATCACTTTCACATAAGTTTTGGAAAAAAACTAAAAATAAAACAAATCTACTAGTATGGAATTAATATTGTAAGGTAGTATAAAACAATGCCCCCTAGGCATTGAATTTGCTTTCTTGTAGCACTTTTAGGGAAGCTGTGTGAAAGAGCATATGATATAGCAGGGTAGTAAATGTTTTGCAAATGCAAGGTCTATTATGTCCATTACCTTGGTATCTAAGCATATATAAAATTATGAAAATATTGCCCACAAACAATATTTTACAGTTTACTTCATAAACATATTCCTAGCTAAACAAAGTAGTAGGGCACTTCTCAAATTTACCTCAGTTGTTCTGCAGAGGACATAGGTAGACAGTTCGGCCACGTAGAATGTGCCCCAGAAAAGTCACGTCTTGACAAAGACAAAGCCTGAGGCTTTACCTTGACAATGGATGGGGAAGCATCACAGTGAGATGTAAAAATCAGGTTCATAACTACTTCAAAGAATGAAAAATGAGAGGGGAAACTGTCAGTTAGAACTTATGTTGGAAAAGCTGCTTATACAGCCTAAAATCTTGACTAGAAAGTCAGAGAATGACCTTACAGGTCTCTAGTTTGTAAACATTATCTTAATTCTGGCAAGTTTTTCTTTATCAGAGCTAACTACTCAGTTAAAGATTGCTTGATTTTTCTCTAAATGTTACTAGCTGTTATGTCTTTCTTACGAAAATGCTAGATGGTGCAGGGCCTGATATTTCACTAGTCTCCAACTCCACTGCAGAGAACACTGGAAAAATTTCAGTCAGTACCTGCATTTATTCTGATTAACTGACTGAAAGGACAGATAAGTCTTCAGAGAAAGTACTTCTCATTATTTTAACTGTTAGTCTTTTAGAAAAGATATTACATTTTATAATGATGTGCTCCCCCTCCCCTTCCCGAACCTATAACCCAGCTCAAGTGATAACCATCAGTGATAGATGTGTCTGGTTGTGATAGCGATCATGGCATCCAGCTTAAAGTGGATTTAGGGAAGACTGATAACAGCACAATAGCCAAGGGTTAGTTTGTGGTAATGTGCCCACCTAACCACAGTGCTAATCAATGTTCAACTCATGTCAAATTTGAAAGAAACTAACATCTGCAGTTGGTATGCAAATATGACTATGAGTCAATTATCTTACTCCATAAATAGTGAGCAGTCCAAGAGCCCTTTGAGCTCTCCTACATGGCAATGGGCTGCATGCCGGGTTCTCCCCAGAGTAGCAATGCTTCTCAGGGTTATTCCTTGAGGTTGAGAGAATTCTGGGATGATTGGTAAAAGAATTGGGAATAAGACCATTGGAAATTTGAAATCTCAGCTAAGTGATATAAAGGATTGATTGTGCACATATAATCCTTTAGACATAAACTGTTGGTCAAGCCTGGGACTAGGATTGGATTCAGCCACACCTAGACTCCTCTCTGAGGAGGAATTTAGAAAGCAAGGAGGTCCTTTCTGAAACTTGTGACTCAATTGGAGGGTCTCCCCGACAGTTTTGTCTGACCCTGTCCAGTAAACAATCCAGTGCATCTTGCCATTGAACCTTGTTAAATCACTGTCACATTTACCATTTGCTATCAAATCACTACTTTGTTCAATCTCTACTTTGCATCAATAAAATATATTGTTGTTTCTCTCTTATGAGTAAAGTGTATCACTCCTGTCCACAATACATTTACAGCAATTCCCTGTCCATTAGTTACCCAGATCAAGCAAGACAATGGATGTGGAAACTCTTGCAACAAGGACAAGTAGGTTATACTAGCACTGGTTTCAATTGTACTATGTAATAACTGTCAAATCATATGGGTTATTAGAGCACTCAAGTTCCTCTGCATTTTACAAGCAGTAGTTGAGGTGAGCTACTAAATGGAGTTGAATTGCACACTGTAAATAGACCAGAAATGCTTACTTTCCAGGAGGTGGTACTTTGTTTTGTTTTGAATGTCATGCTGTGCATGATCATTGAAACATTTCAGAACATGTGTTTCATAAACTGATCAAATCAGGACAACTAAAACAAAAATAATAATTTTGAAATGTCTGACTTCAGCTGCTTTCTACCTGCAGCAAGGTTGTTTGTATCGTGGTTATTTTCAATAACAAATATATCTTTTAATTGTCTTTCTACTAGGATGTTCTTTACAACATCTAGCAGGAATTAAAATAATAAAACGGTCAATCCTTTCTGAACAAAGCTTAGTGACAGATGAAGTTGGCAACCCTCAGTGCTTAAATGAGTGTTTCACCGGTATTCTAAATGGAAGCAGATGGCAACTTCCCAGAGACTGTGCATGTTCCCCGGGGGAGAGGAGAAACATTACAACACTCCACCATAGCACTGGAGCAGATAATTAGGCAATTAGATCTATTAAAAGCTGACAAAAGGAAAAGCATAGATGAACCTTCTCCTTAGGCTTCAATATGGAAGTACTTGTAATAGCATGTATAGAAAGTCACAATGAACACACAATTTATTAATTTTAAGACAAATTTATTGTAATTTATGTATGTATGAGCACATGTACACCTAATATATACTAGGTATATTTTACATGCATACATGTATACATATATATGTGTGATTTCTAATAATTATCTCTTTTCACACAATGGTGAATTTGTTAAACGTCCAAGGCAAAAGTAATTTATGCTCTAATTTCTCCAAGTGGACTTCATTCCACACAAATCTGTTTCAGGATGCTGAAATGGAGTACTGGGAAGTATTCTCTCCCTATTGGAGGCTAGTGCATCTCAGTGCATTTAGAAGAGAAAAATGTTCCAAATAGTGTGAGAGGAGAGAGAGCTTCTCCACTTCTTAAAGAATATATTTACTGGGAAATGAACTGATCTTCATTGTGGACTCTATGTGTGTGTGTGTCCTTCAGCACCAGCTGGATGAGCCCAGTTTAATGACTTGTATCACAGCATGAAAGATTGTTGTGAAGTCTTCAGTAAAGACTTATGAAGTATTATTAGTTGTGGGATGTGGTATAAAGCTTCTTAAAAGTCTGTGAAAGGGAGTAGATTTAAGTGGTCAAGACTTTTCAAAACTAAGTTAATTTAAAATAACTTTTGCTTTTAAGAGGCAGGAAAATTGATTGCTTATAGACATTATATTGCTTGAGACTATCATACTTGGTTTACTCTGTACCAGTATCTTCCCTCTTATGTTGCTATTTTGCATCACCTACTGAAAAAAAAAAGTGGAAACTTCCTTAGGTAATTTCTCTGTAAACAAGGAAATCTTTTTCTAAATTACTTCCTAGCTTTATTTACTTAAAAAAAAAAAAATGCCCTTGAACTATCCCTGCCTTGTTCTGTACATCAGAGAGAATGTTATGTTCTCTTCCAGTAATTTCTGAATAGCTTCCAGTTTCTACTACTTGTTTTAGAGGCCAAGAATATAAATGGCCTTCCACCACTGCATTGTAATTATAATATCCAACATTTTTGCAGGTTTCAGAGAGATCATTCACATTCATGTGCACACAGATGAGTTTTATATATATATGGTTGTCATTGAAGAGAGAAACTGGCAAGGACAACTCTCCTTGTCTTCATTGTACAGCAATTAAAACTGTTCATTGTATTGGTAAATGCCATCTTTAATGCAGGAAAGCTAATGACTCTAGACTCCCTCAGAGCATCTTTTCAGAGTCTGATTTCCTTACATTCACCATACAAGGAGACTAGGAGATTAACCTTCATCTGATAAAGTTAGCATCTTTGAAGTTTCCTTATAAGACTCCTCAGGGGAAAAAAAAACCCTAAGAAAAATAAAGACTTTACAAGTAATTTGGCTTCATACAAATTAACTAGGGAAAAAAAAAAGTTATTCAGGCTACACAACCCAATGATTCCTTCTGGCATTAAATTCAATGAATCTGTGACTTGTTCTTTGACTATTTGTCCTTTCTACTGAAGAAATATGGATATAATACTGGAAAACGGAAAAGGTACAAATGGAGTGAAAAGTCTGAGTTAAAAGTCAGTAACTATTAAGACATTGTTTTAGTATCATCAGGACAGTTGTTTTTTGAACTTGTAGCAAAGAAATAAAAGATGTTTGTCTATTATACGAAGTGTGATGTATGAAACATTTGGTAAAATTGTGGTTAATTATATTTGAGACTATGCAAGAGAAGTAACGGATTTTTGAAGGCAAGCAATCATGACAAATATAATTTCAAGCACATAGAAATTAAATAATGTGACAGCTAATGTAAATTGCAATATTAGAATTATTATTTATAGAAAGTCACAGTTTTAAGTTTCACAGTAATATGAGTAGTTTAAAATACTATAAACAATACACTGAAGACTTAATACAAAAGTTTAAATTTAGTGTTCTTTGAACGAAAAGGAGAATTCAGGTTATATTTGTCCGCTGCTACTCAATTTTAAAAGTTACATAAATTAGATTAATAAGCTAATGTCATTAATTTTATAAATAGACACTACTATTATTATACAGAAACTTGATTCTGAATGGTCCTGTATTGCTTCTGGAACAATTTTCTGTCTAATTTTTTTACTCAATTCATAGAATTGCAAGATTGGAAGGGAGCTCAGGAGGGTATCTAATTCACTCTCTGTTTAAATAGCTTTATTTAAAATAATATTTTGGCAGATGTTCTTTCTACTCTGTTTTTAAAAGTGGTGGTGGAGGCTTCACAGCCTTTCTAATCTAGTGCAGTATTGTTCTATCCTTGCCACCAGATGTCTCATCTCTTGAATTTCTTTGCTACAATTAACATTGATGCTCCATATACACAGACAGAAAACAAGAAAACCTGAAAACATAGTTGGTTTGACTACTTGTTGCAATATTTTTCCAGGAACGGATAATAACCAGGTATATCTTTATTTACTGATTCCTGTTTTCTGACTTTATAAAAATAGGGACGATAGAGGTTTTTCTAGTCCTTCAATATCTCACCAAGTTTCCCACAGTTCTCAAGAGATAAAGGGCTTTGGCTTTGGGATTTCTTTAGTCAAGGTCTAAGCATCTTTATATAAAATTAACCTGTAAAATGAAAATGTGCAAATTACCTGAGTATTTTTAAAGTTCTTTCTTGCTTGTTCCTGACTAAGATTTTATCTTTCTCATTGTAATTACCACCTAGTCTGTGTTCATCAATTTAGTATGATACGATCTATTTAATTTTTCTCAGCACTACTACAAATTTCATAGTCTTCACTTTACTATTAATATACTTAGAAAATAATTGCTTGTGCATCTTCTTTCCTTAGTATATTTCATTTGTGCATAGGCTTTTCTGATTTTTCTCATGTCAAATTATTTTTAGTACTTCGTCCTAGGCTTCACTTTTTCTATGCATCTTTTCTATGGTTGAAATTAATCAAGAAATGTCCTGATTTAGCCAGTTTGATTTTTTAAAACATGCCAAAGCTTTCTTGCAGTAGGATATTTTGTATGTGTATTTTCAATAAAGTTCATTAAAAATGAGCAATAATGTAAGACTTATTTACTACTTTTGACTTACTACTTCAGATGTCTTGCATACTCTCAGAGTTTATTTTTTCAGTCTAATATACTATAATGCAATAAAAAATAGTTCTATTTCTACTAAAATAATGTAAATGAAAATACTTAATTCCTTCAAACACTGCATTTTGATGTTAAGACAAGAATGATGAACATTGCTCCTATGACCATGTAGACCTATATTAGTTTCCTTCTTGATATTCTCAGTCTTCCTAGTTTTATAATGAAATGTAGGACAACCTGTTCAGGAGGTGTTACATATCACAGAATCATAGAATGGTTAGGGTTGGAAGGGACCTTCAAAGGTCATCTAGTCCAAACCCCCTGCAAGAAGCAACAACATCTTCAACTAGATCAGGTTCCTCAGAGCCTCATCCAACCTGGCCTTGAATGTTTCCAGGGATGGGGCATCCACCACCTCTCTGGGCAACCTGTGCCAGTGTTCCACCACCCTCAGTGTAAAAAAATTTTTCCTAATATCTAATCTAAATCTACCTCCCTCTATTTTAAAACCATTACCACTCATCCTATTGCAACAGGTCCTGCTGAAGAGTTTCTCCCTGTCTTTCCTGTAGGCCCCTTTTAGGAACTGGAAGACACTATAAGGTCTCCCTGGAGCCTCCTCTTCTCCAGGATGAATAGTCCAATTCTCTCAGCCTGTCCTCACAGAACAGGTGCTCCAGCCTTCTGATCACCCTTGTGGCTCCCCTCTGGACTCTCTCCAACAGGTTTATGTCCTTCTTATGTTGGAGGCTCCAGAGCTGGATGCAGTAATCTAGGTGCTTTCTGAGAGCAGAGTAGAGGGGCAGAATCACCTCCCTCGACCTGCTGGCCATGCTTCTTTTGATGCAGCCCAAGATGTGGTTGGCTTTCTGGGCTGCAAGGGAGCATTGCTGGCTCATGTTGAGCTTCTCATCCACCATCACTCCCAAGTCCTCCTCAGGGCTGGTCTCGATTCATTCTCCGCCCAGCCTATATTTGTACTTGGGATTGCCCCAACCTACATACAGGACCTTGTACTTGGCCTGGTTGAACTTCATGAGGTTTGCACAGGCCCACCTCTCCAGCCTGTCAAGGTCCCTCTGGATGGCATCCCTTCTCTCCAGCTTGCCGACGGCACCACACAACTTGGTGTCATCGGCAAACTCGCTGAGGGTGCACTCAATCCCACTGTCCATGTTGCCGACAAAGATGTTAAACAGGGCCGGGCCCAATATTGACCCCTGAGGAATGCCACTCATGACTGATCTCCACTTGGACATCAAGTCATTGACCACAACTCCTTAAGTGCAGCCATCCAGCCAAATCCTTATTCACCAAGTGGTCCATCTGTCAAATCTGTGTCTCTTCAGTTTAAAGACAAGGATGTTCTGCGGAACAGCGTCAAATGCTTTGCACAAGTCCAGGTAGATTATGTCAGTTGCTCGTCTGTTGTCCACCAATGCTGTAACCCCAGAAAAAATTCACTAAGATTCAATTCACAAAACTGCCAATAGTGACTGCATCTTCACCAGTCACCTCTTCAGTTGACTAAAGAAATGAAAAGACAAAGTGTTGTTAGTGACATGAACTAGGCTAGGGTTTTATTCCCTCAGAAGTCATTTAGCCAATAAGCACTCATGTATCTACTCAGAATTAGGTGAGACAAAATTCTACTATATGTGTCATGCTGTCCTGCCTCTCACAGTACCTTACCAGGTAGTTAAAGTATCTCCAAACCAGTAATTCCAACCATGATTCTGCCATTTTCTCAAACAAAGCTGTATCTTCCTGCCCTCCTAGAAAGTTCAGTGAACTCTTGTCATGCAGTAATTTATTAAATTTCTTCTCAAAAATCTGTCACTCTGTGTTTTAGGTTTCAGAGAATATTAATTTGGTCTTGACATACAAGGCCAACACTAGTCATTTATGAAGTCATCAACATCCTTGTGTGACCCAGTAATGGACGTCTTTATCTCCATTATTATTGTTGAACTTCTTTTCTTTATACTTTTCCTTAGGCTTTTGTTAACACTATGTCGCAGTTTAGCCCTGCTCAGGACCAAGCTACACAGTCTCTTGCTCACACTCCCCACTCTCAGAGGGAATAGGGAGAGAAATATAACAAAAAGGATTGAGGTTTGAGATAAGGACAGGGAGAGATCCTTAAAGTCACTGTTATGGGCAAAACAGACTCAACTTGGGGAAAATTATTTATTTATTTATTAAGAAAGCCAAAGCAGGATAACAAGAAAGAGAACAAATTAACTTACCTACACCCCTCCCTCTTCCCAAGCTGAACTTAATTTTCAATTATCTCTACCTCTTTCCCTGCTCTGAGTGGCACAGGGGGGAAGAGGGAATGAGGGTTATGGTCAGTTCATAACATGTCACTTTACACCACTCCTTCCTCCTCAGGGGAAGAACTCCTCACATTCCTCCACTGCTCCAGCGTGGAGTCCCTCCCATGGGCTACAGTCCTTCTTGAACTGCTACGGCGTGGGTCATTTTTCCACGAGGTGCAGTCCTTCTGCAATGGCTGCCCCAGCGCGGGCCCGTCATGGGCCACAGCCTTCTTCAGGCGTCTGCGTGCCCTGGCGTGAGGTCCTCCACAGGCTGCAGGTGGATCTCTGCTCCTCCATGGACCTCCATGGGCTGCAAGGGGACAGCCTGCCTCACCATGGTCTTCACCATGGGCTGCAGAGGAATCTCTGCCACGAGCAACATTACTCCTCCCTCTCCTTCTCCACTGGCCTTGGTGTCTGCAGCCATTCTTATCACAAGAAATTCTTCACAATCATCTCAGGCAGATGCCTCTCAGGTTCTCTTCACATCTCCTCTCTTCACTTCTTGTAGCTGTGCTGGGCCAAATCAGGCCCAAATGGCTGCTCAGCAGGAGGCTAGAGAGTGAGGGCCGCAAGGCCCACAAGGCTTGCACCTCCACCTCTCTGCCCCTCTGCTTCAGGTTCTTCACATCTTCTTTCTTTTTTTTTTTTTTTAATTATTTTTCTCCTTCTTAAATACGTTATAGCACAGAAGTTTTCAGGGAATGCTCCATCACCAATTGGCTCAGTCCTGGCCAGTAGTGAGTCTGCCCTAGACCCGGCTGAGGAAACTTCTAGCAGCTTATTGCAGAAGCTGCTACCGTAGCCCCCTCCACTAAACAAAACCAACACACACTATTACGTTAATTATAGACAAGAAAAAGTATAATTATACTTTGTCCTTCCATCATTATTTGGTACAAATTTTGATCTTCCATTTCCTTCTCTCACATCAACGATTACAAGCATGTCTGTCGTCATCTCCATAACTTCTACTGTATGTATTTGCTCATTCAAGTCCTCATTCAAGACTCCATTTCCTCTCGTGATGACAGCTTTCTTCTTCTGGATTGCTTATCTTTCCTAAATGTAAAATATATTAAATTCTATTACTTAAACGCTTTGGTATCTGTCTACATCTCTTACTTTATAATTCATATATATGCATGAATATATGAAGCATAAAGTATAATATCATAACATATCATATCTATTTTTGCGTGTATGTGATGTATATATACATATACATATGCTTTTTGCCTTACCTTTACTTTTTTCACCCCTTTTCCCTGTTTTTCTAACATGTAATATCATGTTCATTCATTCTTTCACATCTTAAGATTTAGATTTTATGAGCAGGTGTAACTAGTTCGTAGGATTCCTATGCACAAAATTCATCCAACATATGATATTTAAAAGCACAACAGTATTTATTGCTCTATTATAGCTTTGCATAAGCAGTTACCAGCATAAGCAGTTACAGTTCTTAGCATAAGCAGTTACTAGCATATTGTTTTCCCTTTATGCGAGTCTTACCAACCCGAGTATGCTGGAGACACCGCCTAGCAGGAGGATGATTATCAGTAGGGTCATAGGGAGGTAGGTGCAGCACCTTCAGGGCGTCCCCTGTTGTTCGTAGAGTGTGCTCTGTGTCCTTTCTCTCTCCTCCACTCTGAGCCGCCTCTGTTTATACTCTCAGCAGATTCAGTGGAAGAGTACTGACTAGGTGTTGATGCACGCATGGCCAGGGCATGCAGCAAGGCCTGCCGAGTACGTGCCCTGCTAGCTAACAGTGGTTCCTGGATAGCAACAACATACTGCTCAATAACAATCCTTCTAGCTCCCCTCTCCGAGATAACAACCCTCCTAGGTCCCATCTCCAAGGTCGTGTTCTCACAGCTGTGTGCAGCTTGTAATTTCCCACAGTGGCCCTACGTGCACCATCATCTGAAATCCCTCACACAACAGACCATTCTATGCCTCTTTTAGACATGGAAAATAGTAAGAACAAATTAGAGATTTAGATTACTTTTTCCATAAGACTGTTTAGTGTTAAGTACCCTGAGTGTGAAGAATTACTTTATGAATTAAATATTTTCATGTACATTTGAAATAAAACATAGCCTGATTTCAGGCAACTAAAGTACAATAATTCACAAATAAGCCTACACCCCAAGGTAATGCTTCAACTCACGGTAAAAGTGAAGTTGTTTGGTGTGATTCCACTGATAAGATTACTGTATGTCATTGTTCAGAAGTCATCAGAGCTGTTAATTTAAATGGAAAAGTCAAAGAGACATGAAAACTTTTCCTGCCTTAAGTATAATTCTTTTGATTTTGAAGTTAAAACTGAAGCTCTGAAAGCTATTTTAAAACAAGATTCCTAACTTAAAAAATAGCCCCCCAGGAGCTTTTGACAAACGCTTATAAGATATCCTCTGAGTATCATGCAGTATAATCTAAGATTAGACATTTTGAATGCATTTTCACAAATAGGTCACAAAAAAAAACCAAAACAAAGTGCCATGTCTTAAAAGTATCGATTCATCTATAGTGAATTTGTTTTTTTTTAAACTAGCATCAGTATGGAATAACACTTTTCTGAAAAACAGGAACTTTCTCAGTTTTTAGGGCAACATTTTTTTTTCAGCTTATAGGTTTGTATAGCTATCCTTTTCCTACAGAGTAAATGTATTGTGTCAGTAAAGTCTGTGTCCTAATGCCTGATCACAGACAGCTTGAAAAACTGCTATAAATAAAGCAAATGTTAAACAGAATGTAAAAGACATAGTAGCTTCTATCATGCACTGGATTCAGAATATGTATGAGGCACATGATAAAAGCTTCATAATACCATGTTCTGCAAACAGCTCTATCTTAGCTTCTTTACAACAGGTAACACTTTCATCCATACAGCATGAAAATGCATCATCTTCCTCAACTACTCATAGTACATTATTTGACCTGATTATAGTTTTCTGACCTCATTTGGTAGTTCCTGACATTTAATGCTGAGAATTTTTAGCAGAGAATACTATATTAAACTAGAATTTGTTTACTGTATACCTTGATATTTAGATTTTATAATGAAGTCAATTACTTTTCTGAGTATACACAAGTTTGTCTTCATCAAAATCTAATATACACTTTAGTTGGAAACTGTAACATCAGCCGATATGTCTACAAGCATATATATGTACATGCACATATACCTATGACAACTTTAAACTCCAAAATTCTGTTATTTAAGTTTTACTCTTTACAAACCAAGCCCTCAAAAGTTAGAAAATCAGAAGTGTGATGGGTATAGCTTTAATTTCAGCCATGTATTCTTTAATTATTTGGTTTTTTACATATACTTCATGCAAAAAAAAAAAAACAACCCACAAATTTCATATTTTCTGCAAGATCTCTGCCCTTTTTCTGTGCAGAAACAGAATTGTTCTATATGTGAATCTTGGTACTATAGAATATCTATTATCTGGAAAAACAAAGTGTCTCTTTGTTACTGAATCTTAAAATTAAGTCGTTAGAGGCTGCAGATTATAGTACTGTAAATGATCTTTTATAGTTAGTTGAATGTTACCTTTGAAACTGTATATTAAGCTTGCATTTGCTGAACAGTTTGTGCATAATGTTGGACAAAGCAGTTGTAACAAACTTAATGTTTGTGCTTGGTAATTTTATGTATAATTTCTTAAAAAACTATTAAAAGGGAAAAGATCCAAGATATTTGTTGAAATGCTATATTCATAGCTTCAGTGAAACTGAACTGAACTGGCTGGAAAACAGCCTACATTTCTAATAGTATGCTAAATGACATCAGGGAATATTTGCAGACACTGGAACCTGGTTGTCTTTAAGTTGAGAGAGTATTGCCAGTTAGAATACGGATTTAAAACTCACACTTTACCTTTGATTTGGATTCATAAAATATTCCTCCAACAAATCCCAAGTAAGGTTCAGAGGTTAGTACTGGCTAGAGATAACTTTCAATAAGCAGTTTAGATGTGACAAAAAGCTATTCAGAGAAATGAGATTAGGTAGTTTAGACAATGGTTGCTTTCAGTGCCAGAGAATAGTCCAAGGTATGCTTTATTTTCTGATGTAGATACAGCATCTAGGGCCTCTACATTTGCTATTTATCTATATTTAAGAAGCGGTCCAAACAACTCCTCAAGTTGAAAGTCAGACATTTTTGGCCATGAAAGAAAGTGAATGCTTATAGTCACAAAATACTTATTTCTTGATCTAGACTCAGCATTAGTTCCTTTACTTTCTCCTAAGCTTAAGAAGACAATGTAGTTCTTTAATGAAAAACTTCCTAATAAAGACTCCATTTTCCTGGTCTAGCCCAGCTGCTTTACAGAATGTTAATTATCCATATCAATACTGTCCTTCGGTTTTTGTCTCCCTTTTGCCCAAGAATAAAGGGATTAGGTGCTCATAGCAGAGGTAAGACTACAACACCACAATGAAAAACACAAATATTCCAGAGTAGGTTAGAAAATAGGGCCAGGTTTACTGAATTTACAAATAAAGACAGAGATATATACTGCCTACTAATACAAAATAGTCTTCCCACACACTGGATCTTCCGGCCTTTGGATCATAAAATAAAGGATACTTTAGTCTTAGTCAGTAGGTACACAGATCCAAAAAAAGGACTTGTTCAGACCTTAAATAAAACAAAAACTGAGCACTCCCTCTGCTCAGCAGGTCTATGCCCTGGAATTACTTAAAACTCAGTACACACATCACTGTTCTCTACTTCTAGCCATGTGATCTCATTTAGAGCATATATCTCAGCAGATGGCTATCTACAACCTGCCTGATCTACAGGAAAAAATAATGAACAGCTAGGCAGAGGAAAATTGCATTCTCTCAGGGGCCCAGTTTATTAAGATGTGATTAGATGAAATCTACAGCATGCCAGATGATTCAGAACATTTCAGAAATGAAGTCAGTACTGTAGTTGCTTGAAAAGGTAGTTCATTGTAGAGGAGGAGGAAGAGATATCTTCAACTTTTTACAATGACCCAAAATTTAGAGCTTTCATTCAAGAAGCAGGAGAACAGAAAATTCAGTGCCGCTCCTGGCTTCAGACCTCTCCAGCTGCTTAAAACATCTTTTTAAGCACTTCCCTGAGTATGCTTTTTTTGCTTGTTGTATTTCTAATCTTAAAGGCTTTTAATCCAAAAGCAAGGACAACCCAAGGACTGCAAATTTGTCTAAAATTTGACTTCTCTGAACACATGGATACTCTGAGTACTTATACATTAAACAATCACATTGCCTTTTGTTTTTTCGACATTTCTCCTCATGAACAATTTTTTGTTGTTGTTGTTGCTGTTTTCCTATATAATGGCACAGCTTCAGAAAGGTATGTAAGAAGAATCAGGGACACTAAGGAAAATGGGCTGATATTTAACATACACCTCCTGGGAACTGCCTGATTAACTTTACCTCAACTAGCAGTTTTAAAGACAATTTGTCATTTGTCATGGATGAGTCTTTAGCTCCTAGACTGTAAAATATGAGACAGGAACCATCCATAGCTCCTGCAGCTGCTTTATTTTTGAAGGCTGCAACAACTGAATATTTGTGCTGTATATTAAATGAACTGCCTGAAAACCTACTGGGCTGAAACCCAGAGATTAGTTAGATTTCCTTAAGATTTTGACAACACTTAGGATTACATGAAAGGTAGTCCCTGTCTTAACAGAAGCCTAAACTTAGTCTACTCATCTGTCTTCTTTCAATGAAGCTTTTGAATGGGAAGCAGTTGAAACGACATGAATTTAAAGACAGTCTCCTGAATTAAAAACAAACAAACAAACAAACAAACAAACAAAAATACCCCAATGGCTTGATATGGTCACATATGTCATAACATCTTAGTTTGAAAAGTTAATGTCTGGAAAAGTAGCAATCAACTGAAAATGAGATATTACAATGGGAAATTTGGATTTCCCTCAGTATTATGTGATGCTAACAATACCAAAGTCAACATGTGGTATTCTACACTTAATTTGACAGCAAAAAGTATGCTCATAAATACTGACATAATGAATATTGCACATACACATTGGAATTTTAAAAATTAGTAAAAATCCACTCCCTTGCTGAAGGGAACTGATTAGAAAATAGATTTTGCATTTGTTTTAAAAACATTTCCTCTAATAAATGAAAAATAACTCTAGTAGTTTGCAACATTTTCTAAATTGGCATTCATAAATGAAAAAATATATCTGTTTAATAAAAAACAGAAAAAAAAAGAACATAAGTTATTTATACTACTGTACTATAATTTTGCCAGCTAAAATGCTTAGAGTGCTATTGTTTCAGACAGTACTGAACCAAAAAAATTATAGTTCTATATTTGCGTTTTTAGTATCTTGGAGACTTCCTCAGAAACACATGTTAATTACTGTGCTTTTACAATTTCCTTATAATTCTGATATGAATAAAGAGACAGCAGATGAGGCAGAAAGATAGGCAAGGGGAAGAGAAGTGTGGACCCTGATCTTAGAACACCAGCACTGTCAGAGTTGTTAAATTCCTTCTACGCAATGCAGCATAGTAGAGTATTTTGAGGAGAGTAAAAAGAGAGCAAAAGCACCTTTTCTTATAGCCTTCATGGCATACACCAGGAAAGAATCTTTAAGATCACAAGTGGACTCCTTCCTGGACTTCTTTGCCCTTCAGGACTGCCTCCCAAGAAATTCAGTCAACCAGGCTCCTAAACAGGCCAAAGTCTGCCCTCCGGAAGTCCAAGGTAGCTGTTCTGTTGACCCCCCTCCTTACTTCTCTGAGAATCCAAAACTCTGTCATTTTGCAATTGCTATGCCCAAGACATTTGGTTCTTCACACAGCTGGAGAAGTGGATTGTTAAACCGCCTAAGTCAGCTCAGGCACACTAACAGCTACATGATGTAAGCTTGACTCTAGGGATCCATGTGAGACATTCAGGATTTTGAGATATTCAAAAGCAGATAAAAAAACTATTTGTAAGAGAGCCATCAGGATTTAACACAACACCAGCATAATTATTTTTTTTTTTCTAACCTCAATGTGAGAACTACCATCTGAA
The DNA here is from genome assembly GCF_036417535.1 of Chlamydotis macqueenii. Lineage (NCBI taxonomy): Eukaryota > Metazoa > Chordata > Aves > Otidiformes > Otididae > Chlamydotis > Chlamydotis macqueenii. Next base: position 146,516,314 of record NC_141557.1, on the reverse strand, counting down.
CCAAGTTACATCTTGGAAAGCTTGACATTTATAAGAACTAAAAATAGGATCTAGTACTAAAAGCAACAGCTTCCTGTGCTTCTTTTATCTATTCTTGACTGGCTTCTGCCTTTCTCATCTCATGTAGTTCCTTTATCTCTTGCTGTGTCCAGCCTTGAACTCACGTCTCACAAGTTTATGAATCCCTTATAGAAATTACTAGAAGTTTACCTATATGCTGTCCTGAAAATCATGTTCATTTTTCTGAGTTAGAGCAATAATTAAAAGATTATTTGAGAAAGAAAAACTGTTTAAAATTATTTTATTACATTTAGTATACCTTTTAAAAAATTGTATTGGAGAGTTTAGATCCTGGATGCTTATAACCCTGAGTAGGTTGTGGCTTCATTTTGTGACACCTTGATACATCAAAATATATTAATTTTTTTGGCTATTATCCTGAACTCACTGAAGCTCACCTGGGCCTTATCCTCTTGATGTTTTCCTATTGGCTGGATTGTTTTTCCATCTTACAGTTTGCTAGCTTTCTTACCCACCTACTATGTTCTGTGAAATGAACTCAGCTTCTAATGCTAGCTGTTTCAAATGTAGATACTTTTGTTATACAGCTAAAGTTTTGGAGAATTATAGGACTAAATTCCTTTTACATTCCCAAAGAAGTTGGGCTATACTAGATACTTGTTATCTTCAGCTCTTATTTAAGAAATTAGATTTCCAGAAACACATGCTAGACCTGCCCATTAAACTGAATATTAATATTTGTTTTTCTAAGAAATATGTTAAAAAATAAGTTAATGTAAATAGAATTGAAAAATACAAGATGTAGCAAAGTATGTTTATACTATAATATAGTCTTTAGAATTTTTTCACAGCTAAAACTCTACTTCTTTTAAATATTTTTTCCAGAAACACCAATCATTTGCTTCAGAAAGTAAAACTGAGACTGTTATGAATATTATCACAGCAATTTGAAATTGAATTAGGTGCATGACTGTAAATTCAGTAGTTTTATTACATTCATTAATATAAATATGCAAATTATCTTAAGCTATGTCTGCATTACAACTGAAGTTGGGACTGTAACATGGAGGTAACCTGAGATGGCTATTTTTTCCTAAAACTAAGTAGGAGGTGTTCTGAAAAATTCTCAGTATAGTTGAGGCTTGATCTGTAATTACTTTGACAATATCCATCTTCTCTGAAGAGGCTACTTTTGTTTTCCAAATCAAACTAGAAATGCTTATGTCTTCTATCATCACAACTTCTCATCATATGTAACTTTGATAAACTGTGTGCTTTGAGACCAAATTAGGTATATCTGCAAATGTAATGCACTACATTCAAGTGTGTTAGCCACTGAGTAAAAGAGTTTTTTATAGCCAAAGATGATGTATTATATAAAAAGAAAGCACGATCAGAATTACTACAGGAACTTTTAAAAAATGAATAGATTTTGATAACACTCATTGACACTTCTACTTTGATGTGGCTATATTAACTACCAACTTATCACTTTGTAACTTCCAAATTATCACCCAACATGTTTAGTATTTTTCTCTAGACAGAATCTAACTTCTAGAGCATGTCCATTTTTGCTGCATAATCATCAAACTTAGATGCCATTAAATGACAATCAAGACTTCCGTTTGTGTTGTTTATAAAATCCAGAATGTTATTGCAGAGTATAGTAAAGATTCTATAAATTCTACATATGCTTTTTGGAACATATTAGTGTAACCACTACAGAAAATCTGAGGTTTCATATTTTATCTTTTATGTTAGAAATTTTATAGCTACCTCAACAGCCTCAGGAAGCTCACCTTTATAATAGCTCCATGCTCTTTGCTGTACTGGTTTAACTTATATGTATTCAAATATATATGTACTGAAACTGATCCTTAAGGGTAAAGTGAGAGTATAATAAACTATTTCTTAAGGCTTGTAGAGACAGGCAAAACTGCATAGCCCACCCAAACCTGGAAGAGCCAGGAACAGAGGCCAAAGTCCTAGACAAATGTACTGACTAGAGACCACAGCTGGAAGTGGGGTTTTATCAGACACATTTGCTACAAAATGCAACTGTTTCAGGTTCTTCTTGCTGAATATGGCCAAATTTCAGCTGGGAAAACAAACAAATAAAAGCAAACTCTGCAAAGTTGAAAAGCTTTAATTTTGGGGTTTTGAGTTTTGTTTTCAAATATTTCAGGACTACATTTGCTCAAATTGCAGTAAAACCCACAACCTGGGTTTTCTTTTGTTCAATTTGAAATTAGAAGTTGCTTCCATATTTTTATTTTCAGTCAGTAAGCTGAAAAATCTAGTCTTCACAAAAGTCTTTTCCATACAATTGTTCTTCTGTCAATCACAATAAAGATATGAAAGTAAAATTGGGCAGGTTGTTTGAACTGGGATGTACAAAGTAATTGGATCTGCACTTAATTGAATCGGTCAGATGTAGTAAAGCCTGTAAAGTTCACTACAATAAGCATGTTCTCATTTATTTCTTCTGGTAAACATCTGGAGAACACATACTCCTGAGGCTTTATTTAAATTTTTCATATCTATATCTAGCAATAGAGTTTTTTAAAGTTGGTCCAAATGCTAAGGAATATAAACTTTTTTTTTAAATTTTAGTTCTCTATGTTTATTCACTCAGTTATGTCCTGCTGGCAGTCATTCCAGAGGTCCTCTTGCTGGTATTGCACTTGACTGGGAGAATACTAAAAGCAATAGAATACCTAGTTACCAGATCTATTTCTCATAATAAACGCATGCATGACTAAATCTAAGTCTCATGTTTTTCAATACATATAATTTTTTTTTTGTATTTTTAAAATTCATTATTAACTAGTTTATGTTCAGGGACTTATCAATTATTCATTGACATTTCCACCTCCACAAACGTGTTCAATGGCTGTATTTATACTACTGTCAAACCATGGATGGGCTTCAAGTGTCCAACTACTGCCTGTTCTGAACACTTTTCCCTACAAAGAGAACTATTTCCAAACAATGCACCAGGAAGAGTATCTGAAAGGTGTCCAGACACATCTTGACACATCATTTTTTCAAACAGAATTGACAGCATAAACCTGTCTTTTTCTCTACAAAGTAAAAGACATAATTTGGAGTAAGATAAAGAACTAGGAGAGGGAAGAATAAATTAAAGTACTCATACAGGCTACCTATATTGAACAACTCCTAAGTCAATATTTATTTACAAGTCACCAGTCACCAGTATCACCATCTGATATTGAAAAATATATGTACAACTGTTTAAATAGAAACACCCTTAAGTTTCACCTATTCAGATTTTTTTAAGCATTTGAAGCCTAGAAAGAATTCATTTTACTATGAAAAATGAATTGGAAAAATTCTGTTTATTAGGAAATATTATATTTTGCAATGTGATTTATTGGAAACAACACTCAATTTATTTTAAACACGACAGAAATGAGCATAGACACAATCAATGTAAATGTAGCTGATTGGTTACATTATTGTCAGTTTTTGTTCTTAGACAAAAACTTGATACTAAAATCTGTAGGAAAAAAATGCTGAGAATATATGATGCATATTAATAACAGCGTAAACTGTCAGACAACCTGATTCAAACACTTTTAAAATCAACAACCAGATTTTCATTGAAATCAGTGGATTTTTCTCTTTTTGTCATACTTATTCCCTTATACATTCATGTTGTGGTTTTGTTTAGTGAGGGGGGGCCTAAGGTGGTAGCTTCTGTAGGAAACTGCTAGAAGTTGCTCCCCTTTGTTCAGTGGATTCGGCCGGGCCTAGGGTGGATCTGCTGCTGGCCAAGGCCGAGCCAATTGGTAGTAGAATGTTCTGTGATAATGCCTCTGCGATAACGTATTTAAGAAGGGGAAAACAGAAAAAAAAAGAGAGGAGAGAAGATGTGAAGAAGCTGAGCGGGGGCAGAGGTGCAGAGGGGGAGGCACAGGCCTCATGGGCCTTGCAGGCCTCACCCTCTGGCCTCTCGCCAGGCAGCCGTCTGGGCCTAATTCAGTCCAGCCCAGCTGCAAGAAGTGGAGAGGAGATTGTTGTGGTTTTGTTTAGTAGGGGGGGCCTAAGGTGGTAGCTTCTGTAGGAAACTGCTAGAAGTCGCTCCCCTTTGTTCAGGGGACTTGGCCAGGCCTAGGGCGGACCCACTGCTGGCCAAGGCCGAGCCGATTGGTAGCAGAATGTCTTGTGATGACGCCTCTGCGATAACGTATTTAAGAATGGGAAAACAGAAAAAAAAGAGAGAGAAGAGAAGATGTGAAGAAGCTGAGCGGGGGCAGAGGCGCAGAGGGGGAGGCGCAGGCCTCATGGGCCTTGCAGGCCTCACCCTCTGGCCTCTCGCCAGGCAGCCGACTGGGCCCGACTCAGTCCAGCCCGGCTGCAAGAAGTGGAGAGGAGATGAGAAGTGAATGAGATGTAAAAAGATCCTGAGAGACATCTACCAGCCTGTTGTGAGGAACGGCTGCAGACACCAAGGTCAGTTCAGAAGGAGGGGGAGGAGTAATGTGGCTCCTGGCCAGAATTCCCCTGCAGCCTCTGGTGACGACCATGGTGGAGCAGGTTGTCCCCCTGCAGCCCATGGAGGTCCACGGAGGAGCAGAGATCCACTTGGAGCCCGTGAAGGACCCCGCACCGGGGGAGGTGGATGCCTGAAGGCAGCTGTGGCCCGTGGTGGGCCCGCTGGGACAGCTGTTCTGGAGAGACTGCACCCGTGGAAGAGATGACCCACGCCGGAGCAGTTCCACAAAGGACTGTGGCCCGTGGGAGGGACCCCACGCTGGAGCAGGGGAGGAATGTGAGGAGTTCTTCCCCCGACCATGAAGCAGCGGTGTAAAACAACATATGATTAACTGACTGCAACCCCCATTCCCTCTTTCCCCCTGTGCCACTCGGGAGGGGAAGGTAGTAGAGATAATGTTAAGCTTGGGAAGAGGGAGGGGTGGATGGAGGTTATCTTGTTCTCTGTCTCATTATCCTGCTGTTTGTAGTAATAAATGAATAGTTTTCCCCAAGTCGAGTCTGTTTTGCCCCTGACGGTAACTTTAAGGATTTCTCCCTGTCCTTATCTCAAACCTCGAGCCGTTTTTCCTTATATTTTCTCTCCCTGTTTTTCTCAGAGTGTGGGGGGAGTGAGAGAGAGACTGCGTAGTCTGGTCCGATCGGGGCTGAACTACGACAAGATGAGAAGTGAATAAGATGTAAAAAGATCATGAGAGACATCTGCCAGCCTGTTGTGAGGAATGGCTGCAGACACCAAGGTTCGTTCAGAAGGAGGGGGAGGAGTAATGTGGCTCCTGGCCAAGATTCCCCTGCAGCCTGTGGTGATGACCATGGTGGAGCAGGTTGTCCCCCTGCAGCCCATGGAGGTCCATGGAGGAGCAGAGATCCACTTGGAGCCCGTGAAGGACCCCACATCGGGGGAGGCGGATGCCTGAAGGAGGCTGTGGCCCATGGAGGTAAATGGATAAAGGGGTAAATGGGTAAATGGGTAAATGGCTGGGACAGCCATTCTGGAGAGACTGCACTCCGTGGAAGAGATGACCCATGCCGGAGCAGTTTCATGAAGGACTGTGGCGTATGGGTGGGACCCCACACTGGAGCAGAGGAGGAATGTGAGGAGTTCTTCCCCTGACCATGAAGCAGCGGCATGAAACAACGTATGATGAACTGACCGTGACCCCCATTCCCTCTTCCCCCACTGTGCCGCTGAGGAGGGGAAGGTAGTAGAGATAATGTTAAGTTTGGGAAAAGGGAGGGGTGGGGGGAGGTTATCTTGTTCTCTGTCTCATTATCCTGCTGTTTTTAGTAATAAATGAGCAGTTTTCCCCAAGTCGAGCCTGTTTTGCCCGTAACAGTAACTTTAAGAATTTCTCCCTGTCCTTATCTCAAACCTTGAGCTGCTTTTCCTTATATTATCTCTCCCTATTCTCTTGGAGGGTGTGGGGAGTGAAAGAGAGACTCTGTAGTTTGGTCCCGATCGGGGCTGAACTACGACAATTCACCATTGTAAAAAAAAATATTGTCCATCCTAATATGCATGACTACACATACATATATTGGAAATCTGTAGAACAAGGAGGAGTATATTTTCTGAATTTAATTCTATGTACAGAAGCCAATAGATAGTATATTTTCTAATCAATTTAGCTACTATGACTGAGAACCAAATAAGAACCCAGGCATATAAGGTTAGCCCAATTTACTTGCCTGTATCTGAACTTTTAGAAAAACAAATTTCTTGCTCATCCATAATATAAAACAAGGAAGCACTTAAAATCCAATAGAATCTAAAATTCCCTTTATTTAAATAAACTCTTGACATAAAATTCTATTTATTGGTGGTTTTAGGTGACATGGTATTTTCACAGTAACTAGGGTCTATTGGAATCAACAAATTAGATGGTTCTTTGCCCAGCCTGTCAGAGAATGTTTGTGATACTGGATGTTGCAGAAAATATGGCCGTGGATGCCTTTGTTATGTACTTACAGGGGATGCAACTGCCTCAGTTTCAAATCTAGTGGAGAAAAATCCTGTCTTCCTTAGGATTGCTTGAAGCACACTTCCCTTTTTTAAACTCTATTACTGTGCATGAAAGACAAGTTATGTTTTTTAACACTACATAGTCATTGTAAAAGAACATAAGACTATAAACAGTACCTGAGGCAAGCTGGAACCTCTGCCTCCTATTCCCAGGTGACTCCCTGAACAGCCTGCTGGAATACCCGATATTCTCTGCCTCCTTCTCTCCCTGTCTTTAATTATGGCATGGAAATGGAACTGCTTCCTCGAGAAAGTGATGATAGCAGAGTGCCTTATGACATTATAATGAGACTATGAGGAGATATGAAAACTAGTTCAGAGTTCATGCAGAGAGAGGAGAGAACAAAACCACATATTCTGCAGCTAACTGCTCTGTAAACCTTGTCTAGCAGTACCTTGAAGAAAAAGAGAGTTAGCTCTTTAATTATTTCAAACTGTAGTGTAAGTGTATGCAATTAAGAGAAGGTACTGAAATACTAATACGGAGGTGCATGGCTAGGATTCTGATGTGTTTAACTCTTTCCTCCACATTAGTTAGGTACCTAACTCATGGTTTACATGTTCATTAAGGGATCTGTCTGCTAGAAAAAAAAAAATATTTTTAGAATTTCTATTTATTTTCTTTTACTTTTAAAAAACATATTCTTAAGATGTTTATAGAAAGTATTGGAAAAAAAATCAGATCACTATGAATGCATTGCTGTGTTTATATAGCACATCCAAGAGATCTACAGGAACCTAGTCACTATCAAACTATTGAAAAAAAACAGGTTAATAATTCACTATTTACTTGCTTGCTAATATACTTGCAAAGCTGCTTAATCAACCAGCTCAAATGTGTAACGATATGATCAAGAATGTTAATAACGGTGATAATTTTTGTGAACACTCACATTTGATGGCATGACTTTGTGCAGCTTCTTTCAAGACCAAAAAGAGTGAAGCTTTGCTATCATCCCTGCAATTTATACCATGGCCAATTTAGGAATCCAGATCAGCTAGCTGATTTCCACAGTGCTTTTAAACATACTTTATCTCACCTAATATTTCCTCATGATGCACCAGGCAGACACCGAAAAGCAGAGCAGGGGAAATGGCATCAATTACAAGAACAGAGTACAGCAGAAAAACAGATCTCATGACTTCGCCCTTTATAAACAATTTTCAATAGCTGCAGCCATTTTAGAAGCTGGCATTCTTCAGTTCTTCCAATACATTGTAGCTCTTCTCACATGCTTTGGACTTGAGCCAATAATCTTGTATTTCTTTTTTATTATTATTTATTTATTTAGATTTTTTGTGGTCTTTACATGAAAAGAAATGTAGACAATATCAAATGGATTATATATTTCTCTGTCTCTTTGAGAAGCAGTGAGACTACATGATCCCTTCCCAGTACAAAAAAAAAAAAAAACGAAGCCCTTAATCACATGTAAATAATGCCCAAAATACTAGTAGCTTATTTTCTCAGAGGATACACACACATCCAATTGTATCACATATCAGCTTCTGAGATCCTTCCAAAAAACCACGAAGTATAAGCCAGAGCAGGAACTGTAAGCTGTATCTGTTAATATATGGTCTTGTTCCATAGTATTGTCATTGCCAGTAGTAGTCTATGAACTTTATACTGAGATTGCAAGGTGCAGAACTGGAGTTTCTCAGGCTTACCCTGATTCCACCAGTATCCCCAAGTCCTTCTCCACATGGCTCTAAACACACTCATGCCTCAGTCTATACTGACACTAGGGATTGCCTTGACCCAGGTGCAGGACCTTGCACTTGACCTTGTTGAACTTCGTGAGGTTCATGTGAATCAGCGCCACTACTCAGCTTGGTGTTATCTGCAAATTTGCTGAGAGTTCACTCAATCCCGCCATCTGTGTCATTAATGGAGATACTAAATAGTATTGGTGCTGGTACGGACTCTTGAGGTACGCTACTAAGTGATTTCCATTTGGACATTGAGCCGTCGACTGTAACATCAGATGCAGCCATCCAGCCAATTCCTTCTCCATCAAAAAGTCCATCCATCAAACACACATCTCTCCAATTTAGAAGTAAGAATGTTGTGGACAACCATTATCAGATGTCTTACAGAAGTCAAGATAGATAACATCAGTAGCTCTTCCCTTGTCTACTGATACAGTCACTCCATTGTAGAAGTGATGTAGGGTGGAGAAGTACAGGCCTGATATGATAGCAGTCCTTGAGAAGTGCAGAAACAGGATGTAACATAGAGGAATACAGTCATGGGATAATAAGAGATGGGACACAAATTTTTCACCAGACACTCCTTGGCTATAAAAAATTTACCTGTGGTCAGTCAAAGAAACGTAGGCCTGTAGCTGGACAAAACTGATTCTGGGAGTAACAAAGAGAACATGGATAAAAAGCACTGTACATAGCCAATTTGGATGTAACTTGAAGCTGAGGGTCACAGAAGAAAGAGCATGCTATAAAACATATGAAAATGACTACAATAGGACTGTAGAGAGAGAAGGAAGAAACTATCAACATGAACACCATATCTGTCTCTCTCAGCAAAAGACTCAAGATACTAACAATTCATGGTAACACTCTGCCATGTACACCCACACTAGAAAAAACTTAGGATATATGAGCAGGGGAAGGGTGAGCATTGCACCAGGAGAAAGAGTAGAAGCTGAGAAGTGTGTATTTAACAACTTTAAGTGTATTACTATTTTTTTATTTTCCTGTAATAATTATCTGGCTAGCAATTATTAGTTTTCTGTTATACTAACAATAAAATCTTTGCTTTATGTGTATATAAAGTGTTCTTTCTCTCATAAACAAGATTTTGAGTGTAACAATCTATGGAAAAGATACCCATAAGCCTTTCTCATTCTGGCATTAAAATTATTTGGGATATTTGTAAAGACCTTTTTCAGCATCTCTGTTCCTTACAAGGCACACAAGTTTAGTAAAAACTCTGGGAGTGGGAGAATGACTGGATGAGTCAGGGGCACAGAAAATAATAGCTTTGTTTTTTGCAGGAGGAACAACCAACACACATATTGTAGACATATTGGATTGCTATATAAAGGTTTTTCTGGGCTAGTTTCACATGTTACTCTGTACCAGAAAAGATTCTTAAGCAAGCACAGCATATATTCAGTGAGTTTCTTTCTGAATTAAGTTTAGCCTTATACCATGCCACCCCAGTTCTTGCGCTGTAGTTACTGTTGATTTACACTGCGGTAACTGAGATTACAGTTCACTTCAGTGCTTAAAGCAAACATTTAGGAGGAGTTGAGCATGCAGAAGTAGATTCAAGTGACATCCAAAATATCGTCAATGTTATGCAACTGGAAAAAGGAACAGTTAACAAGCCCAGTGAAGCAATAATAAACCGGGACTTGACATTCCTCCTTTGTCTCCAGGCTGTTGGCTTGTGCAGTACAGAGCACTAACTGTCCATTCACTGTATTTTGTCAGTCTGATTATCTTTTTTCACCTGCAGGGACTATCCAGTGTAACAAGGCCTTAGAAAAAGATCATCGTTCTATTAGCCTTTTAAAGTAATTGAAGAGACAGCTTCTAGATGGTTTAACCCCACTGCCCTTTGACGAGATGAATATGTGGATGCTAGTGGGTCTCTGGAGTTGTTTGTTGCTCTTTTTTTTTTTTTTTTTTTTTTTGTGTAGCCATATTACAGTTCAAAGACTCAAGCTCCCTGAAAAAATCATTACTTCATTGTTCTTTTCCCTGACAGTAATTTTAGTGGTTCTATTATTCCCTTCAGTCTCTGTTCCTCTCTACATCTTACTACACAAGATGGAAAGCAGAAACACATAATTTAAAAACACTCACACCTCAGTCATCATCTAGCATGGAACATTTATATCTCTTAAATTGCACAGTGTCTGTGCCCTGCAATCATATTAAAAAATCTAGACCATAAACATAATCATAAATATCTTGACAGACAAAATATTTGCCTACAGGCCCTAGTTAGAGTAGCCTCAGCAGTTCCAAATTAACAGTTACTCATCCAGGGTTCCCCAAGTGAAACAGCTTTAGTCTGACTTTGGTCTCAGTGAGTATCTAGTTAAGAAGTGAAGTCTCTCTTGCAGCTTCTGAAGTATTTATTTACTGGTATTTTTGTGCTGTTACTTACCAGGGCCTTGGCCTTGATTTTGTGGCCTATATTTTGTCCTGCCTTAGTTTTCTGTAGATAACTCTATTACTGGTCCTTGTTTGTTATTAGAGTGTCTTAAAGATTTCAGCAATGCTTTGCTTATCAAAAGGAAATTGAGCAGTTAATAGCCAGTAGATTCCCATGCTTTTGTTACATCTTTACACATGTGCTAAACACTGCCACCTGTCCTAAAGTTGATTTCTGAAGGACTGTAATAGTTCATAGGATAATAGGATAGTTAGAAGCTAGAAGTTAGAAGGGACATCAGAAAATCTCTAGTCCAACTTCCTGCTCAAACCAGGGTGAAGAATGATAGTTTTGATGCCATACTTTCAATTATTTCTGTTAGTCTTCTCTTTACTTTCAACAGTACTGTGGAATGTGGAGGTAAACTGTGGGTTTATAATAACGATACACTCTGTTCCCTTCAAATAACTTATTATTTGCTTTATTGATTCATACTGAAAATTGAGCCGATGTTTTCGTGAAGCTGCTATATTCCCAAGGTCTCCCTTGTGACTATTAATGATCATATCATATAAATACATGTAAATATCTATAAATAAGTAAATACATATAAATGGCCTCATTGGTGATATTGGCCATACTCCTTTTTATGCAGCCCAGGATACAATTTGCTTTCTGGGCTGCAAGTGCACATTGACAGGTCTTATCTAATTTTTCATCCACTAGTATCCACCTACCAGAGAAGTGATCAGAGACATCAATATCTTCTTTAAGTGATAAAAATCATTCACCTTCTCCAAGACTCTGAGTGGTAACCTAGAAATCTTTGGAGCCTGCTAAACATATGTGAAAGAACTATACCGCCTTTGAGTCCAGAGGAAGACCACAAAGATGAAAGGAGATGGAGAGACGTTATAGTGGCCTTCCAGTACCTTAAGGGGGCTTATAAGTAATACAAGGTGAAACTCTTTAGCAAGGCCTGTTGTGATAATACAAGGGGTAATGGTTTTAAAACAGAAGGACGTAGATTTAGACTAGACATAAGAAAGAAACTCTTCACTGCAAGTATGGTGAGGCACTGGAACAGGTTGCCCAGAGAAGTTGTAGATGCCCCATCCCTGAAAGTGTTCAAGGCCTGGTTGGATGGGGCTTTGAGCATCCTGATCTAGGTGAAGATTTCTGTGGTCCTTTCAGAGAGGTTGGACTAGATGACCTTTAAAGGTCCTTTCCAGCCCAGACTATTCTATGATTCTATGATTCTTTGTCTTTTTCCCTTCTCCATTGGGAAGGTCTTCCATAATCCTTTGCAATCTAAGTTGCATCACTTCTGTGCCCTTTTGCAAATCATGCTAGAATCATTTGAATTGTATAGTTTCAGAAAAGTGATGTTGACTGCCTTTTGCTATTTTATGGACAAGAAAGACCAGCAAAAGTGACTAAGCATAAAACAGTGGTATTTCACAGGCAAATTCACTAGGCAAATTGAAATTTTATGGGCAATTTCACTAGTCAAAGGTAAGGACATGTGACTCCAAGGAGTCACAAGAACCTTGTATATTGTATATTTCACAGCTACTGACAAAACAGGAAAACTGTGGTCCTGAGTTGCGTAGGGTAAGTGTGTCTCAGAAACATATCCAATTCCTTGTTTCCTCTACAACCTCCTGTAAACACAAAGACTGTCAAGTGTTCTCTTAGCAAATTTAGTGCAAGAATACACCCATATACAACACCTAATCCATCAAACCTAAGATCTTCCTGGTATTTTAGACACTATTTGAATAATCAATGGGACCTTGTTATTTTATAGTGTTGCTGTATGTTCAAGGATCTGAAGAAAACCTTATTTCAGAGTCACCATCACACTATAAACATCCATTTCTTGTTGCCTGGAGTCAGTAGTCAGAATAAATTATATGCTTAAAATTAATTGCTGGGAAAATAGCTATTACTCTCAACATAATTTCAACCTTTCCAAAACAAAGAAGACTTGACTGCATGTGAAGGAAGTCAGAAAAAAAACTTAAATTATATATTACATATTTTTAGCCCATTGAAATGTGAAATCTGCATTCTGAGCTAGATTTGTCAAAAAAGGAATGTTCAGAGGGTTGTGCTCTACCCATAATTTCCACCCAATTAGCAAATTTCTGAAAAACTTTAATTTATTTTTAAGTTTTAAATAGAATAACAATACAGAACTTGGTTGATTGCTGGCATTCTAATTAGGAGACTGTATTTCAGAACACTGTAATCTCCAAGAATTTAATAGCACTAAGGATATTTACAGTTGGACTTGATGATCTTAAAGGTCTTTTCCAACTCAAATGATTCTGTGATTCTATGTTAATAAATTATCTTATTGTCCAAAATGTTAATCTCTTTCCTGTGACCCACAATCATCTTCTCTCTACTTTCTCAATACTAACTTAATTGTTTACATGACAGCATAGTATTTGGAAAATTTTAACGTCCTTATCTTTTCCTAGTTTTGCTTAGCTACTAGAAACAAGAGAACATCATCATATGTCAGTTAATCCCCAGTGAGATGCAAATAACATTTTAGGAAAGACTGCTGTGAGTAATATTTTGAAAAAGAAGTGTATTTATTCCTGATATCTTTTAGCTGAAGCAACACAAAGTAATGCCTCATAAAACTTCTAAATAAAGTTAACGATGAGTTTATAACTGATGTTTAGTCTAACAACTTTAGTTATACACTATTATTGAAGGACAGCAATTTACTCCTTAGTAAATTAGTCCCTATCCTACAATTTTGCTTGTAAATTTGCCCCCTTACCATAATAGAGTATTACACAGTTATGACTGTTCCTTGCTAAAGGAACTATGCCTTTCATTTTGGGAATCAGTGTTATATGGAATAATTAAATGATTAAAACTGATAGTATTTTTAAACAGAAATTCTACAGGGAATATCAGAAGAATAACTAAAAAAGACAAAATATGAGTAATAAAAATTATTTTAAGAGTAAGAGGTTTGTAATACACTATTGGAGTATTCCATATTTTGCTTTCTGTGTTGCATGTGGTACAATTGTTGTATCTGCTACATTACATATAATTTTCTAGAATTAGTGACTTTGTTATGGTCATCATACAAATTAATGATGTTTGCACTTATTCTGTTTCTCTCTTGACAGTAAATGCCTACTCACAACAAAAAATGCTGAAGTCTATCACATACTTTTTCCTGTAATGTTTTCAGTTTATTAATACATTATTTTAGTGAGTTTAAGTACGTACTCAAATAAATATGGATTTAGGTATTTTAACAAATTTCAGAATAACTTGCTAGTATATCTAGAAACCACAATTGTAGACTACTCCTTTAATAGTCAATGAATAGAAAATCTATATTGATAAAAGGCCAAATATAATTTTAAGTGATTATAATACTCTATGATACTCTTTACATTCATGACGAAACAATACATGTTTTGTAATAAGGCTCTTTATGAATCTAACAATCTCTTTGCATGCACATTATATAATTTTATTTTCCCAGTACCAGTGAATGCATGGGACTATGAATAGTCTCAAAGCAGTGTGATGATGTTGTATGTGTCATTTTTGTTGATACTAGCTTATAATTTGAAGCCAGAGCTGTGATGTAAAACTGGATATCATCTACTATAGAGCAAGAAACTGGCTTCTATATTTTTATATAGTGTGTGGAAGACAGTATCTTCTAACACTGAAGTGTTGTATTGCCTGTAGCTGTCTTCTCAGCAAGACAGGTAATTATTTTCTAAGATTTAGTATATTGAATATGATAACATCCATTTAAAATGCTTCATGGACTTTAATTTTGAAGTTTCAATTCAGTTGGATTGGCTTATTGAAGAAAACTAGACTGATACGTTAAATCCAATGACAGAAGCTCTGAAATCGAAAATTTTTTCCTCCCATTTTGTCCTTTGTGAGTACTGCATATGCTTTGTAAGTATTACGTTTTTCTAGTTCAGATTATACTGTTGATTCTTATTCCTGTTTCATCACATGCCTTTCTTACATCTATTTTGAAATGTCATCATATTTTTTTTTCTTTTCATTGCTACCAAAGGGAGCTGAGCCAGATTTACTTTTCCATCCTCCTTAAGTTTTTTGAGATTGAAAAGATTTCTTATTCTGCATCCAGAAAAAAAGTCAGAAAGACAATAAGAAATAGTCCAGAAGCCATTTGGGTATGTTATATGAGTGGTAAAGATGCTTAATAGGAAAGTGTGGAACAAAACCTCTGTTTTGTCTGATTCAAACCAGAGATGTGCATTTCAATGCTAATCATCCCACAGAGGCATACTAGTCATTGATGCTGAATATTGTGGAACAGGATATGGATATGGCCGTATCCTTTACCTCAGAGCAAGGACAGAGAGCTGGATTTCCCATTTATCTTGTGCCTTCCCTAATCACTGGCCTACTGTATTGTAGTGTTTTGATTTTCCCAAATAAATAGATGAGGTTCAGAACTATTTTAAAAGTCTGTGTAACAGCTCCTGCCTAAACTTTAATATTCCTTCTTTTGGTAATGAAATCAAAAACAAAAAAATAATCTGTTTTGTCACTACCTGTATAATTGTTACTGAAGCTGCATAGGAACTCAGGATAAATCTGTAGAAAGATATCTATTCTGTTGT
This sequence comes from Chlamydotis macqueenii, assembly GCF_036417535.1. Classification (NCBI taxonomy): domain Eukaryota; kingdom Metazoa; phylum Chordata; class Aves; order Otidiformes; family Otididae; genus Chlamydotis; species Chlamydotis macqueenii. Next base: position 146,500,965 of record NC_141557.1, on the reverse strand, counting down.
AATTTGTGGTATATTGTATTCTTGTGGGAGTTTGGAATAGGAGGGTTAAAACGTACTGACTGAATGACAAATTACATCACTGATAATGTATAGCAAACAGTCTATAACTGTGTACCTCAACTACGCATTTTCTGATGCTTCTTATTATCTTAATAAATTTTACTTAGGAATACATTCAAATGTGTCAAGGTTTTTCAGGAGATCAGAATAATAGATCAGCTTTACAAACGGGTTTAATTTGTTAAAATATGGATCACAGGTTTTGGAGAGTCTGCCTTTAGAAAAGCGATTGTGTGTCAGGGCTGTGAGTGCATTCCCCTCGGGTGGGTCTCTGGTGTTCTGGGCTGATGGCCAGCTCAGGTGCAGGCAAGTGGCAGGCTTTGTGATGCCTCAGCAGAGTTCAGCCCCTCTTCTGCTTGATGCTTGCTTTCAAATTCAAGACCTCGTCTCTGTCTGACTAGAATGACATCTTTGCCTTGAGCCTGGTCTCATACCTCTGACCTGGACCCAGACTTTCCTTTCTGCCTTGAGCTTTAACTTACCCTGAACTACAAGTGCATAGAGTGAACACCAGACTCTTGGCTGATGCCAACTGCTGCCCTCAGAGCTGCCCTGCTCACCTTGCTCAGCTGTGTGGGACTGCACCCTGCTAGCTTAGTCCCTTCCCCACCTGTCCTGCTGTGACTCTCACCCCTCAGTCTCCTCAGCTTGTAGAGTCACCTGGCTCTGCAGCCCCTTGACATAGCTGTCGGGAAGTAGAAACAAGCATGCAAGTACAGAATGGAGAGCCTTATTTCTAGGTTTTTGTCCATCTACTTATAAAAAACCTAAACCTGCGTGTAGATAGAGTATGCTTATGGCATCGAGATACGTGAGGAGAGGAAGAAGGTTCAGATAAACATGCCATTATATAAAATACTGCTTCTATACCTTCATAGTGCTTTTCAGCACTGGGTATTAAGACAATTTACAAGTGTTTATAATCTGAACACTGGCAAAATAAGACTTCATCAATGATGTAGTTTAGAATAAGAACTTTATTGATAATGCTTCTCACTATTACTGTTTTGTTCTTAATATGAATTCTTCCTAAGGATTATACCTGTAAACATTGTAATTAGTTATTAAAAGTTTGATTAAACACCTTTTGAAACAGTAATGCAGACTGTTAAAACAAATGTAGTGCTAAATTTTAATCTAAAATTAGTAGTAGTAAGTAGTAGTGCTAAATTTTAACTGGTGAAAAATAAAAAAAAAATTATAGTGAATTGATATTTTTTTTCCATCTCTTTTAGCAGTTTGTCTATCTTCTGTTGACTATTTTGTGAGCTTTTTCCTATTTCTTACATGATTCCAGCGTGCTTAACTTGATTGTAAGATGCTTTGTTTTGAAAATAGAAATGTGTTTTCATTGTTTTCTTGTTTTAGGGTAATATTTGTAGTAATTCTGTTTTATGAAACAAACAAAACTAGTGTGCTTTTGAAAAAGAATTCTCAGTTAGAAGCTGGTTAGCTTCCACTACTGTCTTTCCATTTTATATATAAGGAGTGAAGGAGATGATATCTGGAGTTTCAGACTCAATGATCCTGAATTTTTAATAACTCTGAAGTTATAGGTTTCATTAAGCATGAAATAAAGAAAATAGGGAATTGTTAGTTTTATTTTTTTAATTTTAAATCCTCTTGTTTAAAATCCAAATGTATTTACTTGAAATTGATATTTCATAATTAAAAATCTTAATTCAAGGAAGGCAGTATCCAAACCATCTGATATATAGTTATTATGAATCCTATAGGAATAATTGACATATAACATCATTCCATGTGTTGTTTAATTAATAATTAATACTGCAATATAAATAACATTTAGGAATGCACTATTCATTTATATTTTTATAATGATTCTCTGTGGAGAAGAATAAGAGATTCAAACATTTAACAAAGCTGAAGAGATGCACAATGTACTGGCATCAGAAACATGCCCAAAAAACTATTTCCAGTGCAAATTGTGTGTTACGATAGACAGTTTTCTCTATTAATGAATTATTACTCTTCTCTTTTAAACATAATTTGGACCTCAGGGATCTGTATTGGGATCACTAGTGTTTAATATCTTCATCAATGACATAGAGAGTGAGATCGAGTGCATGCTCAGCGAGTTTGCAGATGACACCAAGCTGAATGATGTGGTTGACATGCCTGAGGGATAGGATTCCATCCAAAAGGACTTGGGCAAGGTTGAGGATTGGGCCCATGTAAACCTCAGAGGTTCAACAAAGCAAAGTACAAGGTCCTGCACATGGATCAGGGCAACTCCTGATATCAGTACAGGCTGGGGAATGAAGGGATTTAGAGCAGTCCTGCAGAGAAGGACTTGGGGGTACTGGTGGATTAAAAGCTGGACATAAGCCGATAACGTGCGCTCGCATCCCAGAAGGCCAAGAAGACCTTAGGCTGCATTAAGAGTTACATTGCCAGCAGGCCTAGGGAGGTGATTCTCCCGCTCAACTCCACTTTCATGAGACCTTACAGGAAGTACTGTGTCCAGCTTTGGAGCCCTGAGCACAGAAAAGGCATGGACCTGGTTGGAATGGGTCCAGAGGAAGGCCATAAAAATGATCGAAAGAATGGAACACCCCTCCTATGAGGAAAGGCTGAGAGAGTAGGGGTTGTTCAGCCTGGAGAAGAGAAGGCTCTGAGGAGAGCTTGTTTCAACCTTTCAAAAGGCAATGTGATTTTGACAACTTCATGTTATAAGTCTAGGGTAGCAATATGTAAAGTTTAAAAGCAGATTTTAAAAGAAAAAGTAATTTCAGGACCAAAGTAGGACCAAAAAAAACCCCTTTTTTTTATGAGATAATTAAAACATTTTGGCACTTACTTGTCTGAATGTCAGTTAAGTTGTCTAGTATTAAAATGTGCAAAATTGTTAATAAAACTAAAGAAGACCAAGATCCATAGATCTGTACATCTAATATGAGAAGATGGCTAAGTAAGTAGCATTCGAAGGTAAAGCACTAGCTTGGAATGAGAATACTGAAAATATCTACAAGGATTCATCTAGTTTTGTGGTGATATTGTAATTAATCACCAAGGCACAAAAATTAGTAGTGTAGTGATGAAATCTGTTAATGGCACAAAGTTGAGACATTTCATCAATACAGAGGAGAAATAGGATATCCCAAAAAAAAAAAAAAAGGAACAGCTGGAGGAATGAGGATAAAAATTAATTATAAGAAATGAAAAATTACAATCCCAGGGTCTATTAAAAATTCTATAAGCTGTTGTGCTCATTAATTGGAAATAATTGAGAAGGAAAAGGATATGAGTGTACTTGTTGATGAAAGCAGATCATATAGCCAGAATACTCCAAGACAGATACTTTCATTAGGAATTGAGAAGTCCTACTTTTTTTTTTTTTTATTAACAGGACAGCTGAGAACTCATTTGAAATTCTGTATACAGCTGTGGTTCTCTATGGTCATGAAGATGAACTAAACTGGAACAAGTGAGGAGAAAGACAGGCAGGATGACTAGGAAAATGGAAAATATGTCTTGTAATCAGACATCAGGAAAAAAAAGAGAAGGATAAGAAGGGACAAAATTCTTGTCTATAACTAACCATTACCTTAATAAAGTAGTAGTAAGTATTAAGATTTATTAAAACATACTAGAAACTTAGGGAGTGGCTCTGTAAAATGCTCTACTTCGAACATCATCTACTTGTGACAATATCTTAGATCCTCTACAGTCTATTTTTTTCTTCTATTCCACATGTCTGGCTAAAATGTCATATGTGATAATAATGTTGCTGAAATATACTAGATCTAGATATTTTCTCTGTCTCTTAACCCCTCTTTTCAATCTTGTTTTGAAAAGAAATAAAAGGTAAAACTGTCTTAATGCAAGCCTGGGAATATTATTTATGATTTGCTCTAACTAATGGTCAAAGACCAGTATTATGAAAAAAAAAAAACAAACCTTAACTTCACTAAAAACTCTCCACTTCCTCTGTCTGCCTCAATATTAGTTATTCAGGTGCAAATGCTGTACATTTCAAGCATTAAAGTTTCATTGTCCTATGTTTTAAAAGCATGAATCTTTTCTTTTAATTAAATAAGTTTCCGGATTATTTTAGAGAGCAGTGCTACATAAGACCCTCATAAAATGCAGCAACATGTTTTCATCTGCTGAAAAAAAAGGCGAAAAGTGAAATTTGGAAGCCAAATGGCTACTAGACAAGATGGAATGACTGCTTTAAGTCGTGACTTCTTTTTTAAAAAATTAAACCCTGCCAGAAAGAAGCAGCTGGTTGCTAGAGAACCAATTTAGAAGCAATACAAAATAATTAAAATATCAGACTGACCAGCAGATTTTGGACATCTTGTCCTTGTTGGTAATTATACAAGAGAGAAAAGACTGTACATAGTCTAGAAAATACTTGCAAGCTAATGGTCTGTTAAAAGGTTAATCTTGTTTATTTGCCAGGGAAATACTTTGAATCCACTGTATGAAGAGAAATATCTGCTTTAGTCTAAAAAAATACTTTGCTAAATAACTTGCAAAATCAGTGAGTACTTATACATTTTATACTGTAACACATGCTACTTTTAATTGACATTTTTATATTAGTCTCCCGAAGTACTCTTCCTACTAATCTGAAAAAAAAGACATCACATTACTAAATGGAAAAAAATATAGCAGGTTTGCTTTCTTCAGTCTGTCAACAACTGGATTTGTAAATTCTTGTTTTGACAAAATACTAGAAGGCATTTAGGCAAGCTAATGATTTCTTATGCATGAAAATCTGTTCTACGTAATGGCATTCATCTTCTCCTTTAATTTCCTATGTAGAGTCACAAGTACAAGTCACAAGTCACAATTTTGCAAGTCAATTCGCAAGATCTTTCCTCAGATGTTAGCAGGGACAGAATTTCACCCAGGAATCATCACTTGTTTTAAATGATCCTTAGCTCTGAGATTTGATTTTTTTTTTTTTTTTCCCTCCAGTACTATAAACTGGGATCTTGGCTATCTACCTTTGATACGTTAAAGCTGTCCATTTATTGTGCACAGTTACGTAAACGAAAACAACTTTGTGATTCATTAAGTCAACTAAGAGTGAAGGTGCAAGAGAACAATTGAATGTCTTCTCTAAGTAAGTAAGTTAAAAAATTGCAGAGATTTCATGGTGATGTGATTTTAAACCATTGAATCAGAATTTAAGAAAAACTTCCATTTGTGTTTTAATTGAGCTTATGTCAGTTAGCATAGTAATTTGGAAGACAGTTTAAGTCAAAAGAAAAGAAACAAGTTTTCAATTCCAATAAGCAGTGGTGCAAATGTTAAATAAGCAAAGCTTGGTAGATTTACCTTAGTTTTTCTCCTGTTTTTTGTCTTTGACTTTGTCTTCTCCCTACCTACCACCTACTGTTTCAATCAGAAACTCTATGACTCTCAGTATCTAAACTCAGATGTCCCCTTCTATATTTATCTAGTTTTTTTCATCCTTGTTACCCAGTTTTGTCATCCTTGTCCTGTCTGCTTTGAGTCATCCTTGTCTAGTCTTTGACATTACTGGTACTAAAGTAACTGAGAATATGCTTCGATAATCTGCAATATTGTTTCAAGGAATAACTATAATCCTTTAAGTGATGTTTTTTCTTATTCTGTTTTTAATATGGTGTCATTTACTTACTTTATCTTGTCAATTGATATAAACAGTTTGTGCTGTTGCTGGCACTAGTTGGGCCTCACAATCCCACTGACAATCCTACCTGAAGTTATTGGGATGCGTAGCCTTATACAAAATCTTACTTCCCAATGAAGTAGCTGATTAGTGAGGGGTTGCTTAAAGACATCTCAACGTGTTCTGTGGAATAACTATTAGAATAAATAGTTTGAAAGCAAATAATCTATTCAAATGTGCCTTCAATGGATTTGTCTATTAGTAGTGTTTGAATTTATTTATTTACGGCCAAAGCACAAACTACCTCTTTGATAACTGAAGAATCCACATAAATGACAAATACCAATGAATACACATGGAAGAGAAACACCAACTGAGAACTATATTCTAGGATTTTATGAGACATAACGCCAATAGAAGCTTCCCTACAGTTAGAATATGACAGAATTCTCCAATAAGCATGATGATGTCTAGTAAAAATGGACTTTACACTGCAAAAAAAAGCTATAAGAATACCAAAAAAAAAAAAAAAGTTTCTGGAGAAGAAAGCAAAGCAAAATCTTTTCCATTCTACAGAGTTGTTAGTGAGAGCCTACTGTAAATTTTCAAAGTTTCCATAAACAGGAGAATCAGAACTTGAACTCTGACAAACGTAAATGACATAACAGCAAGCAAAGAAAAAAAGGAGTAGGAGGCAGAAGAATCAGGAAGACAAAGAAAGAGTAATAAGGCAAGAAGGAAAGAGATGGATTTAGCTGAAGGTGATGTACAGGCTTCTGTAATGTGTGGGGGACAAACTTCTGTTACCAAATAGGGTGCTAATGAGAGACAGACAGACTCAGTAACAACATTGCCAGAAAATATGACACTATGGCTGGCAAAAACTGCAGTTTTCAAAAGCTTTCAGCACTACATCTTGTCTTCAAGTAAACAGGTTAATGGAGTTTTTTCCCCTCTGATTCTAGTGAGAGTTCTGAACCATGTAACACTCAATATACTTGCATCTGTATGTTGAGTTCAGTTGATGTTTACAATACTATATTTGATGTCATAGTATCTTGAAAAGCATTGCTATATCTTAATATACCAATGTGCTTATTTGTATAACTTGCACAATGTTATATTCTTCAAGAGGACATAGAGACAACATGAGATTTACCATGAAATGTATACGTTCAAAGTGTTATGGTTTAGGTCTAGTCACCACATGGTTGCTCTCTCTCCCTACTCCTCCCCAGTGGGATGGTGTCATGGTTTTGTTTAGTAGCGGGGGGCCTAAGGTGGCAGCTTCTGTAGGAAACTGCTAGAAGTCGCTCCCCTTTGTTCAGGGGACTTGGCCAGGCCTAGGGAGGACCCACTGCTGGCCAAGGCCGAGCCGATTGGTAGCAGAATGTCTCGTGATAACGCCTCTGCGATAACGTATTTAAGAATGGGAAAACAGAAAAAAAGAGAGAGAGAAGAGAAGATGTGAAGAAGCTGAGCGGGGGCAGAGGCGCAGAGGGGGAGGCGCAGGCCTCATGGGCCTTGCAGGCCTCACCCTCTGGCCTCTTGCCAGGCAGCCGACTGGGCCCGACTCGGTCCAGCCCGGCTGCAAGAAGTGGAGAGGAGATGAGAAGTGAATAAGATGTAAAAAAGATCCTGAGAGACACCTACCAGCCTGTTGTGAGGAACGGCTGCAGACACCAAGGTCAGTTCAGAAGGAGGGGGAGGAGTAATGCGGCTCCTGGCCAGAATTCCCCTGCAGCCTGTGGTGACGACCATGGTGGAGCAGGTTGTCCCCCTGCAGCCCATGGAGGTCCACGGAGGAGCAGAGATCCACTTGGAGCCCGTGAAGGACCCCGCACCGGGGGAGGTGGATGCCTGAAGGCAGCTGTGGCCCGTGGAGGGCCCGCTGGGACAGCTGTTCTGGAGAGACTGAACTCCGTGGAAGAGATCACCCACGCCGGAGCAGTTCCACAAAGGACTGTGGCCCGTGGGAGGGACCCCACGCTGGAGCAGGGGAGGAATGTGAGGAGTTCTTCCCCCGACCATGAAGCAGCGGCATAAAACAACATATGATGAACTGACTGCAACCCCCATTCCCTCTTTCCCCCTGTGCCGCTCGGGGGGGAAGGTAGCAGAGATAATGTTAAGCTTGGGAAGAGGGAGGGGTGGATGGAGGTTATCTTGTTCTCTGTCTCATTATCCTGCTGTTTGTAGTAATAAATGAATAGTTTTCCCCAAGTCGAGTCTGTTTTGCCCGTGATGGTAACTTTAAGGATTTCTCCCTGTCCTTATCTCAAACCTCGAGCCGTTTTTCCTTATATTTTCTCTCCCTGTTCTCTCGGAAGGTGGGGGGAGTGAGAGACAGACTGCGTAGTCTGGTCCGATCGGGGCTGAACTACGACAGATGGGCAAGAGAACTGGGAAGGAAAGAAAACCCATGGGTTGAGATGAAGACAGTTTACTAGAATAGCAAAGGAAAATGACAGTGATAACAAAGTATAAGGATATTAAAATGTACAAAATGAACTGTGCAAAATTTCTCACCATCCGACATCCCAATGACCGATATAGTCCATTCTGAGCAGTGATCACAGAAAATGAAACTGAGCAGCAAGCAAAGGAATAAGAGAGAGATGCTCCCCCCAGCCAATACCCACTTATATACCGAGCATGACACTTATTGCATGGAATACTCTCTTTGTCCAGTTTGGGTCAGCTGTTCTGGCTATATCCCTCCCAGCTTCCTGAACCCACACATTAGCAAAACCTGTAAAGGTGAACAGTGTTCTTAGTCTCTTCAGCAACAACTCATAACATCTGTGTGTTCATCAACATTCTTCACATATGAAATCCAAAACACATCGGCTACTGAGAGGAAAATTAATTCCATCTCAGCTGAAACCAGGACACAAATTTAATGTATGATCACATTCATTGCAATTTGGAACTCATAGCTTCATAGACTTAAACTACACATTACTTTTAAAACATTCTGAATTGTTAATAATGGAAGTTCTTTTATCAGCAGTGTTACTCAGGACTTGCAGTGATAAATTAATGTACATTCCACACAGAACAAGATAATCTAGAAAGTTCAAGGTCTTGACTTTGCACAGTGAAGGGATCACATGAAGAAGGAGATAGATGCCATATCCATCCTCACATATTTATGACCACAACTCAAAACACACAATTTTTAGCTAAATTATTATGCTAGTTCTAGAACTGCTAATGAAAACACACACACACACAAGAATACTCTATAGTACATAAATCTACACCTATTTAAAAACAAAACAAAACAAAACAAAACACATAATCACAAGTCCATTAATTTGCCTTAGTGGTGGTGTCCTTTTGCAGTTAATTTCTGTAAGGACTCAATCCTTCATTTCACAGGAGTATCTTTTTTTTTTAATTTAAAATAATATAGTAGAAGATTCAGGAACTAATGTAAAGCACAACATAGCAGCAAAGCAAAGCCTGAAATGTGTAGTGTGTATGCCAGTAATGAGGAGAATCCCATCATTCAAGTATCAGTATTTTGATACTGTCATGGTAGAAGCTGATGAAGCCCTTCTGACCAATCTTTTAATCTTGAAGCTGTTGATATTCTAGTCATCTGTTACAGACCATGTATAAAACCTCTTTTCATGTGCCCTATGCTACAATGATCATCACCAAGATTCTTTCAAAAGGAAAGTAATTCTTTCGGTGCTACTTTCCTCTCTTTTTTTCTGGTACACACAAAGGATGTAAGCTTACATCTACAAGTTTCCAACAATAGAGCTGGATTTTCTCTGTGATATTTTGAGCACAAATGACTTTTTCCTCTCCACAGTTAATATGAGATCCTCTATCATCAGCAACCTCCATTTCAGTTTTTGCGTCTAACAGTATGAGCTTCGTACGATTTATACCCAGATATCACCATGAAATCTTAAAGTTAAGGGAGGCTTTTCACCTATGCCACTGAATGATGAAACTATATGCTAAGAAAAAAAACCAAATAGCATTAGAAAATTAAATATGACCAAATAATCCTGGCATTTTAACTCAATTCACTAAGCTTAGTGATATTTCTGTTATAAGAGAGTAATTGACTTAGAAATGTTCATTTTTATTAGTTTAAAGTAATAAGTGGTAAATACATTATTTTAGCATTCACAGTTTGAAGACTGGAACTGAAAGCTCAACTAATTTTTAGTAAAATGTCTTTCTCAATTACTTGCTAAAATTCTGCTGTTTTTTAGCAATAAATTTGTATCAGTAAAGAATAACGTGGTATTATTACCATACTGCTCCTAAGAAAATTCCAGGTAGGAAGATGTGTGTCTGAGAAAAAGTCTCAAGAGAAGCAGTAAAAAATCCAGTCAACTGAGGTACATAAGAGTAGAATCTGTAAACAAAGTGCTTGAACATATGCTAGGGGAAACTGTACTAAAATAAATATGACAAGGATCTGCTGTACATGTTTCTGAGTTGATTCATGTAACTTAAATAAATATTGGTACTGTGCTTTACTGCCAAATTCTGGATGATAAAGGATCAGCTGCAGTGACTACATGGTAGATGGCAGAGCTGGATACATGACTTGTTTCTCTGTTTAGCACATACAGATAATGTGTAAGTAGCAGGAACTGTTATTGTTTGTTAAACAAGTCTTAATTCATATATTTCATAGTCACAGTCAGTTATTTGGATTGAATTAATTTACAGGTAAAACAGCTTGTCCATTACTCTCATTCCTTTCTTTTCATTATTTAAAAATATTGTCACATCAATAGGCTCAGCTCTGCTGATTTACCCTCACCAAAGACCTTCTTCTGTTCCAGCAATCTGGGAGCTTTATTAAGGGATACCTTTCATGTGTTATTCATTATGCATCTAGTATGCAGCAGCTAAGTTTAATGTTATTTAACTGTTCTGGTTTTGTTAAGTGAAGGGGGGCTGCAATGGTAGCTTCTGTAAGAAGCTGCTAGAAGTTTTCCCTTTGTTCAGTGGACTCGGCTGGGCCTAGGGCAGGCCCTTGCTGGCCAAGTCCAAGCCAATTGGTAGCAGAATATTCCCTGATAACACCTCTGCAATAACATATTTAAGAAGGGGAAAACAGGAAAAAAAAAAAAAGGAGAGGTGATCTAAAGAAGTTGAGCGGGGGCAGAGATGGTGAAGCACGAGTCTCATGGGCCTTGCAGGCCTCACCCTCTGGCCTCCCACTGAGCGGCTGACTGGGCCCGACTGGGCCCAGCCCAGCTGCAAGAAGTGGAGAGGAGATGAGATCGGAAGAGAACCTGAGAGGCATCTGCCTGCCTGTTGTGAAGAATTTCTAGTGAGAGGAATGGCTGCAGATGCCAAGGTCAGTGAGGAGGGGGAGGAGTAATGAGGCTTCTGGCCAGAATTCCCCTGCAGCCCGTGGTGATGACTATGGTGAAGCAGGCTGTCCCCCTGCAGCCCATGGAGGTCCACAGAGGAGCAGAGATCCACCTGCAGCCCGTGGAGGACCCCACATTGGGGCAGGTGGATGCCTGAAGGAGGCTGTGGCCCATGGAGGGCCCGCTGGGCTGACCGTTCTGAAGGGACTGCACCCCGTGGAAGAAATGCAGTTTCACGAAGGACTGCAGCCTGTGGGAGGGACCCCACGATGGGGCAGGGGAGAAATGTGAGGAGTTCTTCCCTCAACAATAAAGCAGTGGTGTAAAACAGTGTGTGATGGACTGACCATAACTCCCATTCCCTCTTCCCCCCTGTGCCGCTCAGGAGGGGAAGGTGGTAGAAATAATGTTAAGCCCAAGAAGAGGGAGGGGTCGCGGGAGATTATCTTGTTCTCTGTCTCATTATCCTGCTGTTTTTTAGCAATAAATGAATAGTTTCCCCCACGTCGAGTCTGTTTTGCCCATAACAGTAACTTTAAGGATTTCTCCCTGTCCTTATCTCAAACCTCAAGACTTTTTTTCTTATATTATCTCTCCCTATTCTCTCGGAGGATGGTGGGAGTGAAAGAGAGACTTTGTATTCTGGCCCTGACTGAGGCTAAACTACCACATTAACTTAAGCCATCTAAAAGCCAAATTTTCAAAGCTCCATTTCACAGAATCAGAGAATGTCTTGAGTTGGAGGGAACCTTTAAAGATCATCTAGTCCAACTCCCCCCTGCCATGGGAAGGAATATTTCTCTCTAGATCAAGTTCCTTATATCCAACATATTTAATCTATTCTCTTTCAGTTTAAAACTGTTACCCCTTTTTCTCTAGATACAGGCTTTCATAAAAAGCCTTTCTCCGTCTTTCTTGTAAGCCCCCTTTATATATTGAAAGGCTGCAATAAGATCTCCCAGGAACCTTCTTCAGGCTGAACAACCCCAACTCTCTCAGCCTGTCTTTGTAGGAGAGGTATTCCAGCCCTATGACTGGACCTGCTGTAAGAGGTTAATGTCTTCCTTGTGCTGAGGACCCCAGAACTGGATTCAGTATTCCACATGGAGTCTGATGAGAGCAGAGTAGAAGGGCAAAATCACCTCCCTTGACCTGCTGGCTACACTTCTTTTTATGAAGCTCAAGATATAACTGGCTTTCTAGGCTGCAAGACCACATAGCTAGCTCATATCCAGTTTGAATCCATCAGTATCCCCAAGTCCTTCTCCATATAGCTGCTCTCAATCCATTTGTCCTTCAGTCTGTATTGATATTGGGGATTGCCTCAACCCAGGTGCAGGACGTTGCACTTGGCCTTGTTGAGCTTCATGAGGTTTAAATTGGCCCACTTCTCAAGCTCATCGAGGCCTCTCTGTAGTGTATCCCTTCCCTCTAGCAAATCAACTGCATCACTCAGCATGGTGTCATCTGCAAACTTGCTGAGGGTGCACTCAATCCCTACCATTTATGTCATTGTTGAAGATATTGAACAATATTGGTCCCAATAGGGGGAGCACCATCACTTGTTACTGATTTCCATTTAGACATTCAGCCATTGGCTGTAACTCTTTGGAGAGTTAACTCTTCTGGCTATCCAGCAAATTTCTTCTCCATCTGATAGTCCATCCATCAAACCCATATCTCTCAAATTTAGAGACAAGGATGTTGTAGGGGACCATATTAAACACCTTACAGATATCTAGGTAGATGACATCTGTAGCTCTTCCCTTGTCCACTGATGCAGTCACTCCATCTTAGAAGGCTACTAAATAAGTCAGGTATGATTTGCCCTTGTTGAATCCATGTTGACTCTCTCCAATCAAAACCCTGTCTTCCATATGCCTTGACAAAGTTTACAGGAAGATCTTCTCCATGATATTACTGGACATAGAGGTGAGGCTGACATGTCAGTAGTTCCCAGGGACCTCTTTTTACCCTTTTTATGAAATGAGTGTCACGTTTCCCTTTTTTCAGTCAGAGGGGACTTTGCTTGACTGCCATAAATTTTCAAATATGATGGAAAGCATCTTAGCAACTACATCTGTGAGTTGCCTCAGGACCCTGGGATGCATCTCATTGGGTCCCATGGGCTTGTGTACGCACAAGTTCCTTGGATGGTCTCGAACTAGATCTTCTCCTATGATGAGTGAGACTTCGGATCTCCTGTCTCATTTTTGGGGGGATTACAAATTCTTTTGTCTTCCTTTTCTGACTACTGTTTATATAGAAGTCCTTTTTATTATTCTTCACATTCCTAGAAATGTGGAAAACATAGACTCCTCCATAGTATGAACTATTTTTTCTGTCTTACACAATTATTTTGTTATTAATTACTGAGGAAAAATTTCTGGTGAGCTTAGATTTGATTTGACCGTCAGCTAAGAGCTGTTCTTTCTTTCTGCCTGTCAAGGTACCTGAGTGACAGCACAACCATGTGGTGTATCAATCACTCCCCTTTATATTGTCTGCAAACTTGCTAAGGGTGCTCTCCGTCCTGTTGTTCAGATCATTAATGAACATGTTAAACAGTATTGGCCTCAGTGTAGACCTCTGAGTTACACCACTAGCAACTGGCCTCCAGATGGACTTTGCCATGCTGATCACAACCCTTTGAAGCCTGACAGCTCAGCCAGCTTTCTGTCCACTGCTCTGTCTGCTTACTTAGCCCTTACTTCATCAGCTTGTCTATGAGGATGTTATGGGAGACAGCAGAAAAAAAAAAAAAAAATCTACTGCTCTCCCTTCATCCTCCAAGCTAGTCATCTTATTGTAGTAAGCTATCTGGTTAAGCATAATTGTGCCTTTCTAGATCCTGATTACCTTCTTGTGTTTAATATGCTTGGAAATGGTTTCCAGGAAGATTTACTCCACCACCTTCCCTATCATTGATGTAAGGCTGACCAACCTGTAGTTCCCTAGACTCTCCTCCTCCTTACCCTTCTTGAAGATAGAAGTGATATTTGGTTCATTCCACCTATGAGCAGCACGCAGAGAACAAAAGTATGACAGTCTCTACCTTAAGCAGTCCTCTCACACTATTAGAACAAATCTCATGTTCTGAAACATCTCCAGGTGGCACAGAGTGTCCTGACCTTGCAGTCATGCTACTAAAATTTCCAATGCAGTGTCCATTACACTGCCCTCACATTGCATTAGAAATACCAAATGAAGAAAAGTTATCAAAGAAACATAATAATCTTTCAGAACTAGAGAGTGTCACTAAATTTTAGGGGTGGAAAAAACCATGTACTCTGCTCTGGATGCTTCTAACAGTATAGCCACAGTTTTATATTAATATTAATAGAATCACAGAATCATAGAATGGTTAGGGTTGGAAGGGACCTTCAAAGGTCATCTAGTCCAACCCCCCTGCAAGGAGCAGCAACATCTCCAACTAGATCAGGTTGCTCAGAGCCTCATCCAACCTGGCCTTGAATGTTTCCAGGGATGGGGCATCCACCACCTCTCTGAGCAATCTGATCCAGTGTTCTACCATTAACAGAAACTCTGGCATGGCAGCGGGAGTAGATGAGCATAAATTAAAGAAGTCCTGAATTTCTCTGATAATTCTGAATGGGAAAGCTCAGGACTTTTTTGTTTGTTTGTTTGTTTGTTTGTTTGTTTTTTAATTAAAACAATCTATGCATTTACATTGGACATATGCTGCAAATTTTAATAGTAAGGCATTACCTATTGAGGCAACTTCTCAGAAAATCTGGTGTATTTTCTGTCACTTGAAGTCCTTAAGACTTTCCTGACAGTATGGAATGTCCTCACTGAATCTATTTTATGAAGAAACTACTTGATGTGAGTTTTTGGTCTATGTTATACATAAGACTGGATTATATGATCATAATAAAACTTTTCAGTGTGAATTTTCTTATTTTAATTATTTTAAGTAATACTTAAGGAAATTGCACAGAAAATGCTGAGGTATCTTGGCTTTCCAGTTATTCCTAATCAATTCTTTCTCTTTCAAAGTTGCATGATCATCTAACAAACTTCAATGGTTCTTTTCTAAAATGAATCAGTTATTCATTTTAAGTGTCAGTTTTAGGCTAAAGTAATGTGGATCGCATTTCCCCAGTTAACTTTTTAACAACTCAGTTCAGAACCTTATTTTTGTGACGGTATTTTAAGTTATAAGGATGGAGGAGAAGACATAATTCCAAACCATTTTCCCTAATCCTACTTTTCAGTAATAGTCTTGCTTAAAACTTCCTGCTCTCTGACCAACTAATAAAAGCCTGAAACAGGCATGAGGCCTGATCAGCTCCGCATTTTTCTAGTAGAACGTAACAGCAAGATCCCCTCAGCTTTTCCCCCTGTTAAGAGATGTCATTATGGTTAACACAATTATTAACATAACTAAAAAACATAATTACTAGACATATCAGTAACAACAGCAACAATAATAATCACAATAATATATATATTTACTAGCATTACAGTGCGAAAGTAATTTGAGAGTAGTACTTGGTTCAATAAAAGTGGTATACAGACTAATAAGCATCTTTGGTCTGAAAATTTATTGTTCTAGAATATGCTTATTGCCTCGTAAACAAGAAACACCCTCAAATTTTCATAATCACCTCTGCCACTTACCGTGAGTAGAATGTTAAAACCTCTAGACTAGTTCAAAACAAAATGAAGCATAAATTCATTTATTTTGTGGTTTGACTTGAGCTTTTTGCATTTCTAAAGAGAAAAATCTGTGCACCAACCACCAATTTATTGGAGCATTGCTAATTTGCATATCTAATTTCAAGCAGTACTAATTGCCTTTGAAAATGCCAAGCTTGTTTATTAGTCATTTCTTATTTTCCTGAAGGAAGAGTCTATTTACACAGAAGCATTCTCTATAACTGAAAAAAAAAACCATTATCCTGGGACCTAAGGAAAAAAATAAACCAATGTTTAAAATGTATCATGGCAAGGTACAACTCTTCTGTCTTATATAATGAAATTTTACAATTAAGTTAGCAGATGCCTCCAGGCATTTTAAACTGGGGTGTTATTTCCATTAAGTTTTTCATCTGTTTTAAGTATAATAACTTTGAGCATTCAGATTGCTTTGCAAGCAGTACATAAATATTTTGCTTTCTCTATTTTTCACATGTATATGTTGCATTTAGTGGTATAGCTCCAGACACACACACACACACACACACAAAAGAATTATGAAGTTTAATTTATGTGTGCCTCTTTCTTTTGAAATAAAGTAGTATAATTACAGAGATGCCTCAGTCATTAAAAGAATTTCCATAACTGCCCTCTGTGGTTAAACAGAATTCCTTTATTTTTTTTTTAACTCCTAAAATGTCCAACCATAATAAAGTTTGTTTTACTACACCTACAAAAGAAATAATTTTATGTTTAAGGTTTAATTTTATCTGTGATAAGAAGATATAAACTGCCAAATTTAACACCACTGTTATATTCTAGAGTCGAATATGTAAATAAAAACAACTGTGGAAATAGGAAAGTAAAACATTTAATAGACAACATTATTCTTTCTAAAAAATCTGAATAAGTGCAACAATACTATTTTAGGGGAATCTATAGAGCTTAATCCAAGATCATACTTTTCCATGGAAAATTTGAAAATTCACTTTCTAATTCTTAAAGATCATAACATAGAAAATCCTTTCCAGATGCCTAAAGCTGTGAACAACAGGAAGTAAAATGAGGACAGCTTTTGTAGAGGGTTTTTTTATTTAGCTTTACAGAAAATTCAGAATGGATACAGAAGCCCATCCTTACTCATCAGTGCTATTTGGTCCATGGGAAGATAACAAGGAGTATATTTTACAAATGATGACAATAACAACCGATTTTACTTGATTTTTTTTTTTTTTACTCCTTATTCTTACAGCACGATATTCACTTTTTCATTTTCCCATTCACGTTCTTAGAAGAAAAAGAAAGAAAGAGAGAAAGGAAGGAAGAAAGGAAAAAAAAACAGAAAAAAAGGAAAGAAAGCAAGCAAACTTGTTCTGGTTTTGTTAGTGAGGGGGGGGCTAAGGTGGTAGCTTCTGTAGGAAACTGCTAGAAGTCGCTCCCCTTTGTTCAGTGGACTCGGCCGGGCCTAGGGCGGACCTGCTGCTGGCCAAGGCCAAGCCAATTGGTAGCAGAATGTCCCGTGATAACACCTCTGCGATAACGTATTTAAGAAGGGGAAAACAGAAAAAAAAAAGGAGAAGATGTGAAGCAGCTGAGCGGGGGGCAGAGAGGGGGAGGCGCGAGCCTTGTGGGCCTTGCAGGCCTCACCCTCTGGCCTCTCGCCAGGCAGCCAACTGGGCCCGACTTGGCCCAGCCCGGCTGCAAGAAGTGGAGAGGAGATGAGAAGTGAACAAGATGTAAAAAGGATCCTGAGAGGCATCTGCCAGCCTGTTGTAAGGAACAGCTCCAGACGCCAAGGTCAGTTCAGAAGGAGGGGGAGGAGTAACGCGGCTGCTGGCCAAGATTCCTCTGCAACTCGTGGTGAAGACCATGGTGGAGCGGGTTGTCCCCCTGCAGCGCATGGAGGTCCACAGAGGGGCAGAGATCCACCTGCAGCCAGTGGAGGACCCCACGCCGGAGCAGGTGGAGGCCTGAAGGAGGCTGTGGCCCGTGGAGGGCCCGCTGGGACAGCTGTTCTAGAGGGACTGCACCCCGTGGAAGAGATGACCCACTCCGGAGCAGTTTCACAAAGGACTGTGGCCCGTGGGAGGGACCCCACGCTGGAGCAGAGGAGGAATGTGAGGAGTTCTTCCCCTGACGATGACACAGTGGCATAAAACAAAGCGTGATGAACTGACCGCGACCCCCATTCCCTTCCCCCCTCCCCCCATGCCGCTCAGGAGGGGAGGTAGTATAGATAATGTTAAGCCAGGGAAGAGGGAGGGGTGGGGGGAGGTTATCTTGTTCCCTGTCTCATTCTCCTGCTAATTTTAGAAATAAATGAATAGTTTTCCCCAAGTCGAGTCTGTTTTGCCCATGACGGTAACTTTAAGGATTTCTCCCCGTCCTTATCTCAAACCTTGAGCCATTTTTCTTATATTATCTCCCCCTATTCTCTCGGAGGGTGGGGGGAGCGGGAGAGAGACTGCGTAGTCTGGTCCCTGTCGGGGCTGAACTACGACAAAACTCAAGACCATTTGTTTCTTTTATAACAGTTAAGAACTCAAATTCTGTGAACTACAAAAGTTAGGTTTCAGCCTCAGAACTAATAGTTGAAGTAAGAAGTACAAAAAGAAGTATAGTAGACACACTTGTTATCAAAGGACAAATATATAAATGTCTTAATTTGTTAATCTTAATATTTAGTTGAAACTTATTTTTTGTTAATATGTAATAAATATAAAAGGTAGCATTAGAATTTCATTACTCATCAATCTATGGTGATTGTGATATCAAAGTCAATCACTGGCTTTGTGATACCAAGGTCACAAGAATTCATGGAGATATGTTATGTAAGTGAGGGAGGTGATTCTGCGCCTCTACTCCATTCTGGTGAGACCTCACCTGGAATACTGCGTACAGTTCTGGAGCCCCCAACATAAGAAGACTGTGAACCAGTTGGAGAGGATCCAGAGGAGGGCCATGAAGATGATCAGAGGGCTGGAGCACCTCTCCTATGAGGACAGGCTGAGAGAGTTGGGGCTGTTCAGCCTGGAGAAGAGAAGGCTCTGGGGAGACCTTCTAACAGCTTTCCAAGACCTAAAGGTGGCCTACAGGAAAGATGAGGAGAAACTCTTCAGCAGGGCCTGTTGCAATAGGATGAGGGGTAATGGTTTTAAAATAGAGGGACGTAGATTCAGATTAGACATTAGGAAAAAAGAAATTATAGTGAGGGTGGTGGAACACTGGAACAGGTTGCCCAGAGAGGTGTTGGGTGCTCCA
This sequence comes from Chlamydotis macqueenii, assembly GCF_036417535.1. Taxonomy (NCBI): domain Eukaryota; kingdom Metazoa; phylum Chordata; class Aves; order Otidiformes; family Otididae; genus Chlamydotis; species Chlamydotis macqueenii. Next base: position 146,481,996 of record NC_141557.1, on the reverse strand, counting down.
TCCCTGGAAACATTCAAGGCTAGGTTGGACAGGTCTCTGAGCAACCTGATCTAGTTGGAGATGTTGCTGCTTCTTGCAGGGGGCTTGGACTAGATGACTTTTAAAAGTCCCTTCCAACCCTTACTATTCTATGATTCTAAACCTCTCCTGGTGCAACTTGAAGCTGTTTCCTCTCATCCTATCACTTATTACTTGGGAACAGAGACTGACATCCATCCTGCTACAATCTTCTTTCAGGCAGCTGTAGAGCTCTCTCTTTTTTTTGTTTGTCTGTCACTTCTAGAAATGTAAGCATGTTCTTACTACATGCTAGCATACCCTTATACTGCTGATCAGCACCATAATCCTGTAATGCAAGGCCATGCACAATGTAAGAAACATCAAACATTATTTCTGTTCCCTTCTGAGATTGTTTCTGTTATAAAATAATTAATAATACCTTCTCATTGTTTGACTATGTCAACTATGGTTTGATGTTTCATAAATAACGGGTTATTATTCTTTCTCCCTTTGAGAGATGCTCCATTATCACATTTATGTCCTCCTTGTAATAAGATCTGGATATGTATTCAACTGTTCTGGTGAATCAATGTAAATTATACATAGAGTTGTTTTTATCCTCTGGTCAGTAGATTGTCTGACCAACTCATATGTTTGCAACAGTAATAGCTGAGTTAGAGAAGCTGGATTTTTATCTCACTAGTTAAGATATCTGTGTTTCAATAAATGAAGCTCATGACTGCCATTGCAGATGCTACCTTGATGTGGTTGGCTGTGTTGTTTCTGTGTATGAAACTGCATTATTTAAAATATTTCAAATATTTAAAATTTTTGCATTACCCTTGAGAGTAAAGGTTGAGGTCATTTCAATATTTACAAAATTCATCTACTGAAATCAATTCCACACAAACACTTACTATTATTCTGCTGCCTATTGTAATAATGTCATAGTTTAGCCCTGCTGGGACCAAGCTATGCAGTCTTTCACTCCCACTCCCCACCCTCTGAGGGAATGGGAGAGAGATAATACAACAAAAAGCTCAAGGTTTGAGATAAGGACAGGGAGAGATCTTTAAAGTTACCATTATGGGCAAAACAGACTCGACCTGGGGAAAAATATTCATTTATTATTATTATTAATAAAACCAAAGCCAGATAATGAGGAAGAGAACAAAAACAACTTCCCCTCACCCCTCCTCTCTTCCTGGGCTTAACTTCATTCCAAATTATCTCCACCTCCTTCCCCCTTCAAGCAGCACAGAGGGAATAGGGAATGGGGTTTGCAGTCAGTTCACCATATGTTGTTTTCTGCTGGCCCTCCCTCCTCAGGGGAAAACTCCTCACATTCCTCCCCTCCTCCAGCATGGGGTCCGTCCCACAGGCTATGGTCCTTCACAAACTGCTCTGGCGTGGGGTCCTCCACGCTGCAGGTGGATCTCTGCCCCTCCATCAACCTCCACAGGTTGCAGGGGGACAGCCTGCCTCACCATGGTCTGCACCATGGGCTGCAGGGGAATCTTTTCAGAAGCAACTTTACTCCTCCCTCTCCTTCTTCACTGACCTTGGTATCCACAGCCGTTCCTCTCACGAGCAATTCCTCACAACTGGGCTCAGGCAGACACCTCTCAGGTTCTCTTCACATCTCCTCTCTTCACTTCTCGCAGTTGGGCCAGGCTGAGTTGGGCCCAGACAGCTGCCCAGTGGTGAGAGAGTGAGGGCCATAAGGTCCACAAGGCTCACACCTCTCCCTCTCTGCTCATACTTCTGCTTCTCCACTTCCAAAAAAAATTTCACTTTCTCAAATACATTATCACTCTCATCAATTCGCTCAGCCCTGGCCAGTGGCATCCCTGCCATAGACCCAGCTGGGTTCACCAGACAAAGGGGGAACTTGTAGCAGGCTCTCACAGAAGCTGCTGCTGTAGACCCCTCTGCTGCACAAAACCAGCACAAATAATTTAAAATGTCTTAGAGCATGAATTCTTATTCTGAGTGCTTGGCAAATTATAATGTTGGGATTCACACATGCACACTAAGAACATTGTAGACATGGACAATAAATAAAACTGATACATTAATAAAAACAACAAAGTCAATAAGGCATAAATGGAGTGATTCATATGATTTTATTTTTTTTAATTCTTACTAAGCAGAATTTTTTTAATGCTTAATTTAACTTATATTGTTAATGGAACTTGAAGATGCTTATTGTTCATCATAATGCTATCTATTTGATAAAATTCCTTTAGTTACAAATGTGATAATTAGCCTGAATAGGACAGTCTACTTTTATAACTGAAACTAAAAATAAAGATATATAGAATCCTAGAATCATAGAACGGTTAGGGTTGGTCAAAGGTCATCTAGTCCAACCCCCCTGCAAGAAGCAGGGACATCTTCGAATAGGTCAGGTTGCTCAGAACCTCATCCAACCTGGCCTTGAATGTTTCCAGGGATGGGGCATCCACCACCTCTCTGGGCAACCTGGTCCAGTTCCACCACCCTCAGTGTAAAAAATTTCTTCCTAATATCTAATCTAAATCTACCTCCCTCTATTTTGAAACCATTACCCCTAGTCCTGTCATAACAGGCCCTACTGAACATTATCACCCCCTCTTTCCTGTAGGCCCCCTTGAGGTACTGGAAGACTGCTATCAGGTCTCCCTGGAGCCTCCTCTTCTCCAGGCTGAACAGCCCCAACTCTCTCAGCCTGTCCTCACAGGAGAGGTGCTCCAGCCCTCTTATCAATCATCTTCATGGCCCTCCTCTGGACCCTCTCCAACTGGTGTAAAGAGATTCACTTTCTTAAAGCCGCTTTGCTTGATTCTTCTTGCTGTATGTAAGTATTAAAATAGTAAGGCATTTATATTATGATTTTGTGATTTAAATTTAACATGCGCCTCCAAAACAAGACCTCCAGCCTATCACATCAAATTGCCATAATATATGAGCTCTGAGATCATATCATGCATACTAAGTGAATCTTATGCATCAGTTCTTCTGCATGCACCTGCTCAAACTCTTAGACCAACATCCTAGAGGAAGAAGTTAGAATAACTGATAAAGTATCAGAATAAGTAGGATTCTAGAGTGTCTCAATCTATATTAATCCTTCCTGAGACAATTTAACGATAAGCTAATATACTGAGAAGGACTCCTCTGTACTTTGTTTATTGATCACTCTTGAGCATCTTGGCCTTCATTTATTTGTCTCTGGCTATTTTTTTTTTCTGGATAATCTGCTTCAAAACTTCCCTTTCTCAAAATTTGATTCATAAAAAAACCAAAAAATAAATAAGCAGTATGCCCTAACTTCTAAGGCATGGTGCAAGATGCTTCAGCACATAGGATTTCTTCTTGTAGGTGTCATCAGAATGGAATCTATGTACAGAAAATGTGCTGTTTCCCCTAAATATACTTTTATTATGAACATCATATACTGCAGAATATATTTCTATTTTCCAAGTATATCTTTTAAATGTTATTGCAAAGTATTTTTGAAACTTTGTTACAATGATTTTAAGTTACCATTTCCCCAATATTTTGGGGATTGGATTCAAGAGAAGCAAGTTTTTATGTAGGATTTCTCACTCCAAATGCCTAAATGTCTCAAACTACTATGTGTGAAACTTTATTCAATCTCGTGTTCAGATTATATTTAAGAAGGAAGTGGGAAAGAATATGGTTTTATTTCTGCATTAAATGTAACATTTGTGATGGCTAACCTTCTTGTCTTCTTCAATGTAGTTACCAAAGGCCATTTTTCATTACATACCACATTACACTTGGGATGTTAGACTCTGAACTTTTGTATATTAAAAATAATTTTAAAAAATAGGAGTTTCTTCCCCCACAGTAGCTGCTGTTTCTTAGGAGATTGCCTGCAAATTTACTAAGTTTTCTTGCTTTTCAGAAATAAATAATGCCTTTAGAAAAAAAATCATCTACACACCCACATACTGTCAATTATTTTTAAAAAATATACTGTGTATAACATCTTTGCAATAATTGTGTATTTCTGTCCCTACTTGAAAAGCAAGTTTCCAGCTAAATTATTTGTGATGAAACTAAATGAAGCCTACAGGGATGGGGCATAGATTTAGCTCTTCCTATTTGCTATAATACGAATGCATAAGAGCAAAAACCATCTCTGTTGATATTGAATACAAGTTTCTGATATACTGAAATATTTCAAAACCATAAAGTTAATAACAATATGCTGCACTACAGTGAAACATATGCACTGACTCCTATTACCTAAAAGCTGGAAAAGAAAAACATGAAAAGCAACCTTCATTCTGATGCTATTCTCAATACCTGCAACGTTTTCCAGAGGTTACAAAGTACTTTCAAATGATTGGTTCATAAATGGCAGCCTGCATTTCCAAAGATTTATTTTTGAACACTAGCTTATAAAGTCCTCACACAATTTTTTTCTAACGTTTCGTTCACTGGATTTGGATTAGAATTAAAGTAAAGATCCTATATTTGTCTATCATATAGTAGTTTTAATCAGTATGTCCAAGAAAGAAGCCATATATTTAACCATGTGTTGAACTGAAAGCAAATATTTTTTATATGGAAGATATCTCTAGTTTGGGATTTTTGCTAGTATAGGTTTAAAATGAACTTGGTGTTTTAGCAATTACTTTTTCCTTAAACTAAATACTAGTAATAAAATATTGTCTGCATTTGACTTTGCTTAAACTGTTACTAAAAGACTATTTCAAATGTTTCCAACAATTTACACAAGATCTCATCCACTGTAGTTTAATGAATTGTAAAAAGATTGAGATAACCTCAGTAATTAGTTTCAGAACAGTGTATGTATTTTAGAAACACATTATGAGGAAAGAAAACCCAGGGCAGATGGGTGAAACAAAATTTTCATGTCTTGTTCAGAGGAAGGTCAGGTGGAAATGTATACAATGCTGACAATAATTATCACATGTAAAAGGCAGTGTTATTGTTGGTCACTATTTTCCACTCCCTTTTAGGTTCCCTCCTTTCCTTCTGTCTACACCAGAGAATTGACTCAGCTTGAAGTCATTAGCTTGAGATTACGTCTCTGGCTGTGTTACACTGACCTGTGCTGTTCAACAGCTGTCAAGGTGCTGTCTGAAATAGATGTAAGTGGAAACAGCTTTCTTCATTTACTGCTTTAAAGGAAAAAATGCCTATTTCTTCCCATTTCTATCTACTTTTAAATTAGAGAAAGTAAGTAATGTGCATTTTAACTTTCTCTTTGTACAAATGCATATATAGCACATATATACATATATTTAAGTGGTTCCATCATAGACCACTGTCTAGTTACCCTTTTATTATGTGAAGTCACTTTCTGCTATTTTAAATTTTAGTGTCCCTCCAGCATTTTGTCTTGATTATATTAATAATCATAGTCTAGAATGGCTCCCCCAAGTGAGGTAATACTGTAAAATCAGATTCGAATTGCTGGAATTAAATTGACAGCTCAATTAAATGGCTTCCAAAATGAGTCTCCTCTCTTTCCTTGTCACCATACATTCACCATGTTCTATACAATCCAGGATGTTAAGGCAAGAGACTATTTACATTTTTTTGGTAAATATACATTGAAATTCTGCTTCCCCAAAGAACAGTTAGTAGAACTTTTTGAAGTTATTTCTTAATGGGTAAGTTAGGTGGATTTACTTTTGTCTCTGAGTTAGAAATGTTAATACTACTCTAGATTCTTTTCTGTCAACATATCTTACAACAATCAGGTTACTCATCTGCTTGGTTTAGTTTAGAACAAAGATTTCAGCCTGCTTACCTAGTCCTCTTCAACAGAAAAATCTACAATTGTTTCAGTATTAATTACTCAGCTGGCACGCAAAGTCATAAATAGCTAGTTTTACAAATAATGTTTATAATAGGCTAAAAGACTGGATTTTCCAAAACCTTGTCACAAGAAAACATTCAGTGCTTGCTTTTTTCATAGCTCTTTGCTAGTTAAAAAAAACCATAAACTACAATAAAAACTATAGTATTTCGTAACTGAAGTCTTATGTCATCTTACAGTGTCTTGCGTACATTATGATTTATAAATTGTGTCTCAAAGCATCCTAGGTCTATAGAGTAAGCCTTTCAGTAAAAAAAAACCAGACTGAAAAAAAGGAAGAGGAAGAGGAAGAGGAAAACAAAAGGGAAAACAAAAAGGAAAAGGGAAAGGGAAAGGAAAAGGGAAAGTAAAAGGGAAAGGGAAAGGAAAAGGAAAAGGAAAATGAAAAGGCAAAAATAAGGAAGACAAAGATGAAAGGGGAAAGGAAAGAGAAAAAAAGAAAGGGAAAGGGAAGAGAAGGTGAGAGGAGGGGAGGGGAGGGGAGGAGAGGGGAGGAAGAAATTACCAAAACTGAAAAAAAAAAAATCACTACAATAACAGGAAAGTAATTTTATGTTAATTTTCCTCCTTTCTTATTTTAGATGTATAAGTGGTGCAAGAGTTTTATTTCTAAGTCCTTCAAAGTTGTATCCTATACTGTTTAACTGTACAGTTCTAAAACGGCTCACAATACTTTATGGATCGACAATTTAATGGGTGATTCAGCAACAGAGTGAATTGTCTCCATGATAAGAAAAGTCGGAATGTTTCAGAGTATAAGTTTTAGAATAAATGATTTGCCATAGAAAATTATAGATGATGAAAAATTATAGATATATTCACTTAGCTTTTGGAAGCAATTAATTCACTCCAACTGTGCTCATGATCATCAAGATTTTGAAAACAGGGTTACTAGAAACAGCATGAAAACTAAAATGTTAAGTAGTTTTTATTCTTGACAACTTGATTCTAAGACTTAAATCCATTCATTCACCAGATGTTACACTATAATTGGTTCTACATTCTAATTTCGGTACAGAATGACAATTGACTTCAAGCATTAAATGCAAAGAATTATTCAAAGATAGTGGACGCTAACGAAGTAATGTCAAACTTGAGAAAATAAGGAACTTAACATCCAGGTTTAATTTAATTCAAAGAATTAACATTTGAGATGCTGATGTACAGGTTTTCAATTTACTTAATAATATTTGGTTTCTAAAAATCCAGAAATCAAAAAGTTTTCATTTTATGTGGTGGTATCTCTGATGTGAATGGATGGGTTCTTACTGCTTCACAATATATTGCTGGGGTTTTGCAAAATAATAAAAGGAAAGATCTTTTAAACAAGCAATTACAATTTCCATTAAAGTTAATAATGTGTGTCATGAGCACATGTATATGTACATGTATATATTTATAGAATTATAAATTCTATTTGGAGAATGTTAATTATCAAATAAGCTTGATACATGATGGTGAGCATGAAATACTGACAAAATAATATTTTTATATTTAAAATGCACAGTGAAAAGTAACACAGGCCTTATTTGGCTGTTAGTTGTTCTAGACTCTTTCCTAATTTTCTTTTATTTCAAATAATAAAATCTGTTAGTCCAAATTATACGATCTGTATTTTACATTCAATATAACTTAAAAGGTCACTTATATGTAAAATATTTTAATGTCTGTTTTAACCTCTATTACCTTTACACAATATTTTAACATAATATTTGAATACTTATTAGTTATACAATTCACCAGAATCTGTCAGTATCAGGTATGATCCATGTCAGTTTCTATATAATTATATAATGAACTGCCTTTGTGGGAATAGAAAAAACAATTAAAAAAAAAAGAAATATTATCTCTAGCTATGTGTGTTGTAGTCTCAACAATAATTATTCTAGGAGCTAATTAGGGAAATTTATTAACAGTGTTGAAATAGTGGTTTTTTTAATGTAGGTAACTACAAATATCTCATGTTCACTCACACAAATTCATGCCTTTAATGTTCTTACTAAAACAACAGGATGGCTGCTTCTTAAGACTAATACCAGCAATTTGCTAATTTGGAAAGTATTTGCACATTTTAAAGTACTATATTAAAGTAAATGACTACTTTTCTAAACAAAAAAAACTTTGTTATGGAAGCATATAAAATCTCTTTCTGACAGAGATCTGAAATTGTCCTTCATTCTATGTTTGATTTTGATGAAACATCCATTTCTCAATCCAGAATGTAAAATTATCTTCAGAACTCACAACTCCATCTTGTTTCCCTATGTTATGGGTGAGGATAAAGAGAAGACTGGCATGAGTGACACTGTAGTGGGTGTCTGGTCACCTAACCCAGAAGAACAAGCAGATCAAGTCTTCTACAGATAGCTGGAAGCAGCCTCATGTTCACAGGCTCTGGTCCTCATGGGGTAGTTTAACCACCCTTATATCTGCTGGAGGGAAAATACAGCAGGACATAAGCAATCCAGGAGATTCCTGGAGAGCATCAGTGACAACTTCCTGACTCAAGTGATAAAGGATCCAAATGAGGATGGGTGTTCTGCTGGACCCCATACTCACAAAAAGGAGGGACTTATTGGGGATGTGCAGGTCGAAGGAAGCCTTGTCTGCAGTGACCATGAGATGATGGAGTTAAGGATCCTGAGAGGAGGAAGAAAGGCAAAAAGCAAGATCGCAGTGCTGGAATTCAGGAGAGCTGACTTCAGCTTCTTCAAGGATCTTCTTGGTAGAGTCCCATGGGATAAGGCCCTGGAGGGCAGAGGTTTCAGAGAAAGCTGGTTAGTATTCAGGAATCACCTGCTCCAAGTTCAAGAGCAGTACATCTCAACAAGCAAGAAATCAGTTGAAAATGCAAGGCCTATGTGAATGAACAAGGAACTCCTAGCTTACTCAAATACAAAAAGGAGGCATATAGAGAGTGGAAGCAAGAATGAGTGACCTGGGACTACATGGAAAATTAAGGAAGATTAAAAAGGAAATAAAATTATACCAATATTCAGAAAGAATAGATAAGATTATTTAAGTAATTCTAGAACTAATTAACTTAATATTTTATTTTAGATATATTAATAGAAATTCTGATATAGAACCAAATAAGTTATTAAAGTAAAGGAAAAGTATTCATAATAATCAGAATGGCTTTCTAGATAATGTTACTCCTAAAATACTAGCTCGTTTTTTTATGAGACTGACAAAGCCACAAATGATTGGACCATTGTTCAGTTCACAATTCAATGTGACATTTTGATTTTTTTAAAAGTAGCATGTTTTTTAAAAAGTAGAACTGTGAAAATTAACATACTAGAGCATCTGTCATATGGGGAGAGGCTATGAGATTCAAAACTTAGAAGAGGTTGCCAAGAGGTTGTCCAAATTGCGAAGTCTTGTCCTGGTTTCAGCAGGGATAGAGTTAATTTTCTTCTCAGTTGCCAGTGTGTTTTGAATTTCGTATGTGACAAATGTTGATAAACACACCGGGGATATGATTTGTTGCTAATGAGACCAAGGACTCTGACCGACTTTCCAAGTCTCGCTAATGTGCAGATGCAGGAAGCTGGGAGGGGTACAGACAGAATAATTGACCCAAACTGGCCAAAGAGAGTATCCCATGCCATAAACATCATGCTCAGTATATAAGTGGGGGTTGGCCAGTGGGATATCTGCCTTCCTGGCATTCCATCATTTTCTCTCACTCACTGGCATCATTCCCTCATTTTATCGAGTTTAAACTTATGAAAGACTTTACGAAGCACTTTTCATAACAAAATTGCCTGCCAATTAAGACAGAGTGCATAGTTTTCTCACAGTGTCAGCTTAGCTTAGAAGCATTCGAAGTTAAATGAAAATACCTGCTCCATTGACTTGAATTTCAAGATTTTTTTTTCTATTTTCCATCCAAATAGAAACCATATTCTCTGACTTCCAACAGCTGCCTGCAGAGGTAAAGAAGGAAGTTCCTCATCGTGGTTGTCATACAACTTGCTAGGACTCTATGCTTATGTGAATTCCTGTCTTGTTCTTCTTACTGCTTTGTTTTTGTAAAGTTTCAGCCTCAGGGAGAATGTGTTCTTTTTTGGGGGCCCCACATAAAACTAGTACACAAGGACTGCAGTAGGAAGAAATGCAGCAGTATGCTACTCTCTTGCATCATATCTTCATTCCCACTAGTACCATTTCCCTTTATGCATTTATCCAAGAACCTATTTTTTAATACATAAGCATCTTCCATCCTCTTTGTCCTGACAGGTCTGACAGAGAACTGTGGAAAACTAATCTGCTTAGCTTTGGGACATACCAGCCTTTAGAAGTAGCATATCTACATCCTCTAGTATCTTGGGATCTGGAGATTTTGGGTTTTTAATTTTAATATATATTTAGTGTGCATTGTTCCAGATACATTAGTTAATATAGCATACATTGTTTAGATCAGTTAGTATACATTGTTCAGATCTACAAAGTGCCCCTTTCAAGCTAATAAATCTAGGTGGCGATAATGGAAGAAAATACTAGTTGTAGGCAACTAGATGAAAGGCTAAGACCAGCATGTTTATCTGAAGACTGATGGTTATCATGACATTGAATAGTGTTTTCCCTGATTTTTGTAGATGATCAGTCTGAAAAGTCTGAAAAGTATGAACTAATACTAGTTAACATGAAAGCTCATTTTCTAATATTGACCTTTTAAAATAAGCTTCTTTCAGAGTTAAAACTGCATGAGTTTTAGTATCAGAAAGAAAAGGAGGTGAAATGAATCTTACCTTGTGGGTTCCCTCTGGATTTTGGTATGTACTGGAATATCAATCAGATCCAAAGATTAATTTGACAGACATAAATTTATAAACAGCTATTGGATTTTTAATCTGTTGGATTTCTCTAGTATCCTCTCGAGTAACTTCACTGTGATACACAGAACATTGAAGTTGATGGAAAAATCTTACACGACAATCAATAAGCTTGGGATGTGACCTATAGTTCCTGGAGATACTTGAAAATTAGACAGATGGTATAACAAAAATATCCTACAAATTATATCTTTATTGCTTTTGTTGGGTTTTGCTGTGTGTCGTTCCACAATAAGAGGTATGCCAGAGATCTCCTAAGATACTTCTCTTAGGATACTGTCTCTTCAAGACATCCAGGCCTGCTGATTTAAAAATGTTTATTCCTAATAGATGTTATCTAATAACTTTCTATATTGCCAGAGGATTACAATAATACTTCATACACAAGGGAAACATGCATGTGATATTGCTACTTTTCAAAACTAATAATGTTTTTAACATAATTCTTAACATACTTTCTATTCCTTTCTAATAATAGATGAAAAGCATTGCTGCATCTTCTTGCCTAATGTAGGACTATCTGCTTCCTTTTATCTAGAGTATCATGTGTGAGTAAACCAATGATCCCCAACTTTTTCAAACCCAAGGAAAATTATCTTGAGCAAGTAAGATGTTGTAACTAACAATACAATTTACTTTTTCACAAAAAACTTCCTTTATGTTTGTGTATTCTGAAGATGCTACTAATATTAGAAGTCACATGTTTTTGTAGTTTAGCTACAGTCAACAATCGAGTACCACACAGCTGCTCAGTCACCCTCACCGTCTACAGGGGATGAGGGAGTTAATTGGGAAGAAAAGAAAACTTTACTAAAGGCAGTTTACTAGGATAGCAAAGGAAAAGATATTTTTAAAAATATATATACATATATATAGCTATATATAAAAATAATTATAATAATACTAATAGAAGAAAAAGAATATATGAATGATGCAGAATGATGAGCAATGACCCTATGCCAATACAGCCTGTTCCGAGCAGCAATCATGGAACAAAATAAAACTGTAAACAAACCCGGAATGATTCTGAACAGTGAGAGAGAAAAAAGAGACAGCTCACCAACTGGCATGGAATGGAATGGAATGGAATGGAATGGAATGGAATGGAATGGAATGGAATGGAATGGCATGGCATGGAATACTTTCTTTGGCCATCACTAAAATTTCCCCATGCATGTTGTGAACACCTATTTTCTTTTAGGTTTTGAAGTGATTATAGACCTTAAAGACTAATCCAACAAAGTGTTTAAACCAACCCTTAGACTACCTAAGCTGCAATTTAGTGATAGTATAGCTTCTTCAATTCAGGAGGACAGGTTAGAAAAGCCCTGTCTAAAATACAGGGATCTAGAGCTTCTTTAGATATACAAGGTTGTAGCTGTGGCTAAGCATGCATCTAATTCCTACCAAAAAGCCATTTATGATCCAGAAAACAGGTAATTCAGAGTTTAAAACCTCTATTTCAGAAGCTTACTCAGACTCACAGAATAATATAGGGTGAAAGAGACAACTGCAAATCATCTAGTTAACTGCTTTCTCAGACTAAGGCTACCTGTGAAGTTAGGTAAGGTTGCTCAGGGTCTCATCTAGCTGAATTTTCAATATCTACAAGGGTAGAGATTTCACATACTCTGGCCATCCTGTTGCAGTGCTGGCTCTATGATTTATTTTTTTTCTTATTTCTAGCAAAAATTTTCAGTGTTGCAACTTGTTCCTCATATATTTTACATTAAACAAATAACATTCGAATCCTTCTGCCTTGGTCAGTAGTGCTATTTTTTTCTCACCTTTGATCTCCATGAAATTTGCAACCTGGTTTTGTAATGACCCAGAATCAGTGGAAAAGATTGAAAATACTTCTCAGTCTGGTTATGAGGTCAGCTTCAAAGCACACATATGGTGGTCAGTTGCATAAAGCAGCAAAGTGCCAGAGGCATGACAAGCAGCAATAACAACCCATTTAGGCCATTATGCAAACCACTCTTTTAGATTAAAATAGCAAACTATGCGCCAAAGTCAATAACAACATTTTGAGATTCGACAACATTTTCAGAAAGGCCTATAGCAATATAGAGAGAGTCCTTTCTCTATTGTTTTTTACATGCTTTTTAGCAGCTGACAGACACTGGAAATCACAGTCAAAATGTCTTTTTCTTTGCTGTTTTTTTCGTGTAGTATCTTATGTCAGCTAACTTTTAGGCACAGCAGAGCTGAGAATCAAGTTACCTAGATGCATTTGCTAAATTTAATCCTTTTTTTATTTAGTTTTGAGAAGGAATACTAAAACACTTATCTCTGGAATGTGGATTAATATCACAAATATGATACATAAACTCAAGTGAACTACTTCATGCCTTTTTTTTACAGTGGACCATTCCATCTTAATCATTGTGTTTTTCTTCTTTCTACTTGCTGATGTGTATTACACAGTAAGTTTTTCAGGCCAGACTTTTTGCCATTTTTTTTTATGGAATTCACTTTTCTATGTCATAAAGTCAAATATTTAGAGTAAAGAACACATGTTCCAAGAAAGAAATGCAGAGAAGAAGCCGGAGGAATAGTTTGATTCTCCTGTCCATGTAGGGCTAATTTATCCTCACTCAAATTTTAGCAGCTCACATTTAAAACATTACTGAAACATAGCTCTTGCATACAGACTTCACTTCTCTTCTAACTCTGTGGCAAAGGTGGCAATTGCGATAGATCAAACCATGAAATAAATTTTTGAAATAACTGATCTTCTCTGCAAAAATAATTGAAAAGTCTGAAAGTAGAGAGGCACCCGATATTGCCTTACCAGATCCCCGCTGGTAAGGCAATATCTGGTGACAAAAGGAGAATACCTATGAAACTTCAGCACCACATATCACTATAATCTGGGAAATGCTGAGCATTAATGAAGAAAAAGACTCACAGAATATAGATAAAACTTGTTAATTATTACTTGAACTGCAAGGTATTGCTGTGACTTAGATTTGCTCTTTATTTTATGTTGGTTTTTGTTTGTTTGTTTGTTTTTCCTACAAGGAATGTCTACAAGCATAATGATAGATTACACGTTGCATAAGAAATATGCATAGAGAGTATGACCTAGAATCTTCAGATTTTTAGTGGTCATACTTGTAAAAGTTTAAAAAAAACCCAAGAAACAGAGAGATTCATTCAACTGCAGGATTACTCGTGAATACAGTAATAAAATAAGAAAGAGTTTTTCTTAATCTAAATAGGTGGTATTTCATGTTTCTATAAATATCACAAACTTCACAAACCCTTTCCTTGTACTTCTAGGAACTTGCCTTGCCAAACAAAGTGTATGGTCGTAATCCTTAGTTCCTGTAGAACATTTTTCTTTAGGAGATCTTCAGACATTTTATAAAGGAGATCAGAGTGATTTTTTTCTGATTTAAAAATGCACAGTTCACACACTTATTTTTCTGAGCAGGATAGAAAACACTTTTGAAAAAGCACATAACATCACATATATCATATATCAGACCTTTTAGTTTGTAGGTAAATTTACAATGAAATATTAAGAGGAATGGCGTAACAGATATTAAGACATTATGGAATACTCAGACTATCATACTAATCTTATAAACACTTCTAAGAGCATGTTAGTGATTGAACTTTTGGCACAACTTACTTTCTCCTGCAGAATTAAAATCAGCTGGGGACAATCAAATTAAAACATCCAATACTTCAATATTGTCAAATACATTTTTTTAAAGTTACATTCCCTCCCCTTTCCCAAGAGAAGGAGCGAAAAATTACTTTACCTAGATCAAGTATCCTGGCTTTGCAGATTACCCAAGAACAGACAGGATGACACTGATCGACACCAACTTATCCTGAACTAATATGAAGTGCCTTAAAACTACTAAAGATTTCATGAGAAACTAAGGAGACCACAGTTTGCTGAGTATAGGCACACAAGACAGATGTAGAAGCCATTTTTAATTTTAAAGTTATGTTGTATAAGAATTATATTATTTAATGGTATTTTCTGTTGTCTTGGGTTTGTGTAGCGGCGGGGACTACAGTGGTGGCTTCTGTGAGAAGCTGCTAGAAGTTTCTTCTTTGTCTGGTGGACCTGGCCAGCTCCAGGGCAGACCAGTTGCTAGCCAGGGCCAAGCTAATTGGTAATAGTCATAACATCTCTGCGATAACATATTTGAGAAGGGGAAGAAAAAAAAAAAACAAAGCAGATACATGGGCAGAGAGGGGAAGATGTGAGCCTTGTGGGTTTTGTGACCCTCACCCTCTGGCCTCCCACTGCATGGCTGTCTGCGCCTGGCCCAGCCTGGCCTGACCTAGAGAAGAGAAGAGAAGAGATATGAGAGAACATGAGAGGCATCTGCCTGAGTTTTATTGTCGGGAATTGCTTCTGAAAGGAATGGCTATGGATGCCAAGGTCAGTGAAGGAGGAGAAGGAGGAGTAAAGTTGCTCCTGGCAAGATTCCTCTGCAGCCCATGGTGAAGACTGTGGTGAAGCAGGCTGTCCCCCTGCAGGCTATGGTGGTTGATGGAGGAGCAAATATCAACCTGCAGCCTGTGGACCCCATGTCAGAGCAGGCAGATGCCCAAAGGAGGCTGTTGCTCGTGGAGGGCCCCTGCGGGGGCAGTTGATTCCTGAGAGATTACACCCCATGGGAAAGGACCTCTGCCAGAGCAGGGGAAAAATGTCAGGAGTTCTTCCCTAAGGAGGAAGGAGCAGCAGAAACATGTGATGAACTGACTGCAACCCCCATTCCCATCCCCCTGCAGCATTCAAGGGGAGGAAGCGGAGATAGTCATAAGCAAAGTTAAGCCCGGGAAGACAGTAGGGGTGGGTGAAAGATGTTCTTAAGATCCGAGGTTTTTTATCTCTTATTATCCTAACTTGGTTTTATTGTTAATAAATTGAATTAGTTTTCCCCAAGTCAAGTCTGTTTTGCCCATAACAGTAACTTGAATTCTCTCTCTCTCTTCTTGTCTTGAACCTCAAATCTTTTGTTATATTATCTCTCTTCTATTCCCTTGGATTTTGGGGAGAGTGAGTGAGCAACAGTTTCGGGCTTGGTCCCAAGTAGCGTCTAAACTACGGCATCCATAAAGAGAGTAGACTGGCTACTGGGTAATTTTACATCTACTGAGGCAAGAACAATTTAATTTTTAAATTTAAAGACTAAAATCCTCAACCTAGAAGAGTCAATTACTCAACTGACCCAACTGAAATTCCCAAGAAAGAAAAGAGTTGGAGAGACTATGAAGGCAGCTAAGGAAGCTGTCAGAGGTCACAACTAGATGAAGAACTGAGATCAGATTTACAACTAAAACACAGTCACTTTTAGAATAGGCTAGAGTAGACTAGACTAGACTAGACTAGAATAGAATAGAGTAGAATAGTTCAATTCAAAGTGACCTAAAACAATCATCTAATCCAACTGCTTGACCACTTCAAGGCTTACTAAAAGTCAAAGCATATTGTCAAGGGCGTTGTCCAAATGCCTCTTAAACACTGACAGGCATGAGACATTGACCATCTCTCTAGGAAGCCTCTTTCCATGTTTGATCACTCTCTCACTAAACATATGCTTCCTAATGTCCAGTCTAAATCTCCTCTGATACAGATTTGAACCACTGCCATGCATCCTATCACTGGGTACCAGGCATAAGGCACCTCCCTCTCTACTACCCCTCCTCAGGAAGTTGCAGAGAGCAGGGAGGTCACCCCTCAGCCTCCTTTTCTCCAAGCTAGACAAACCCAGGGTCCTTAGCTGCTTCTCATAAAACATTCCTTCCAGTCTTTTCACCAGCTTTGTTGCCCTCCTCTGCCTTTCTCCTTTTGTTCTGATTAGTCACACTAACAAAAATAATGTGAAGACAGGTAAAGACGGAACAGCATCACTGGAGTAAACATCTGAGACTGTTCAGCTCAGAGAAGAGAAGGCTCAGGGTGGATCTTATTCATCTATATAAATACCTAAGGGAGGATGCAAAGACCACGGAGCGCTCTTTACAGTGATGCCCAATAACTGGACCAGAAGCAATGGGCACAATCTGAAATACGGGAGGTTCCCTCTAAACATCAGAAAACTATTATCTCATTGAGTACCAGTAGTGGAATTTAGGACATACCATCACCTGTGCCAGGTAATACCTGGCACCATACCAGTGCCAGGTAATAATGAGTTCATCATGGCAATCTTCACTAAATCATTAAGATTACTTAATTTGAAGAAGCCATATGTCCCATATGGCTTTATAAATTTGATTAATCTTTACTTATACCCTATTTTAGTCTATTACAGTCATTACCTAGATGATAAATACAGGAATAAATTTATTTCTAATAGATTTTTTAAAACCCCACAAAACCTGAAAAAAAAACTTCAATTTTATAATGTTTCAATTTTTATTTTATAATTCTTTTATTTTGTCTTGAGGGACATATTGGAGAAAATATGTAAGCATAACAGGGTTAACATTTATATGGGTTTTAGATTTTCTAGTAGCTAACATTAAAGCATTTCAGTTTACCTTAAGTTAAAATATAGTTCATGTCTTTTGATGCATCTTCGGTTTATCCCTCCCATCCACATGGGCTTCAGGCAAGATGTGGGATGAGAAATGGAAAGGTCACATACTTTTTATTTCAGGATACTCTGAGGCTCCTTTGATTCTGTCAGCAAGTTACAGAAGATGTGACAAATATTAAGATACAGACCATATTACCATGTCTACCTTTGGCTTTTTCCTGATGTGTTTACCAAAGCAGATTGCATTTAATTCCTTCATATATAGTTATCATTGAAGCTATGAGAGATTGATGGAGAAATTAAAGTTTTGTTTCTTCAAAAGTCTTGTTCTTAGGATGTCAACAGTTGTCAGATATACATAGACAATACTGTATAAATCATGAAGACAGCAGTGAAGTGAAAGTGACTTCAGCAATCTGCAAAAAAAAAAGTTGCTACATTACATAATTCAATAATTTTCTCTGAGTGTTTGTTATAACATGCTTATAATGAACTGATTTTATGATGATCTTCAACTAGAAATTTTCTGAGACATAACTAACCTATTTGTAGTACAGAGAATAACAGTTCTTACAGTAAGAATGATGCTGTGTGACTTCATTAATAATTACACATAACAAGGTGCTGAAGTGCAAGTTATTGCACAAATAATCATTACTGCTGAGTGCAATCCAGTTTATTCACATCTCTATGCAGATGACGTACACATGGGATTCAACAGCTCATCTTCAATAGTTACAATGCACAAAGTGTACACTAGACAGAGTAATTTCTGGTTCCAGGAAAAGTCAAAGACATGCTGACCAAGTAAGCATGGTGAATTATAGGACTTTTCTCTCAGTTTTCATGACCGTTTAGTAACAAGAAGAGTCTGCTGCAAACCAGATTCCCTAGGATACTGGATGTGCCTCATGCACCTATCTTTGTGACAAATGTGTCAAATCTGACAAATATAGGTGGAGTTTTTTTTTCTTCCTTGAAAGGCATTTGATTTTATCTGTGATTTCATCCAGGCTATGCTATGTAAACACAGTAATCTAAATGCTCCTAAACAGGCTATTTCCTTCAAGGCTATCATGCCTTTAAGTTTTCCAGGTTTCCCTACTGGACATTTGACATTATTTGGTACAGACAGGCCCTTCATCTGTGCAACAACACAATGGTACTACACAGCTCTGATTCACTGAAATAGCAATGGAGCCTGGAAATCTGAGGAAATTATTCTCGTTTAGCGTGCAGTAGATTCTTGCTAATAGTAACAATATCCTAGAATAAGATAATTTTATTTTGCCATTTGCTTTACTGTGCTTCCTACCAAACTGAGAAAACATCTGCACTGTGAAATAATTCCATTTTCTAGCTCCCAGGTCTCAGTCTCCTGATTGTCCACATTGCATACCACTGTGGCTTCTTTGTGGGAAGAAAAACAACCTTCTCCAAAACAGAATGCAATTGCTTGATTCTGGGGATAGTTCACTAGTTAACCTTTCAATAACGTTTACAGGTGAGAATATACCATGTTTATCTCTCTCTGCTCTACTTGATGACTTACACTACTCTGTCTGATATTGCGGTTTTGAGCACCTCTAGAGCTTTTCTGACATTCTGTCACACCTCAGTTCCTCTGGTATGTATCTTAAGTGCCCCACTGGATCATGCTTTATCCTTCATATCCTTCAGAAATTTAGAATTTAAATGCCCCCTGAAATTTTAGTTACATCCGAGAACCTCCAGATATCGTGAAAGACTCAAATAGCTCTGGAAGTAGCTCATACTGAGATATGTGAACCACAAGCACTTTACAGCCTTGATCTAGGGGCTAGAGATCATTCCTTGTAGTAGAAGCATTTAGCAATGTGGATGTAGCCATAAAATCTAGTTCAGAATTAACACAGATTTTCAAATCTTTGTACAGAGTCTACCAACCTGATGCAATGCTTCGCTTTCCATTATTGATGCAGCATACAAGAGCTTTGTTCTCTTAAGGGAATTACATCACTAGCCAAGGATGAGAATGATATCCAAGTAAACTGGTCTGAAACTCTGAAGCATAAGAACAAAACTCCTGCTTTTAGAACTTAATACTTCAATCAAACTTCATTCATTTAGATTTGTCGAGCTACATCTCTCACTGATAGTTTCCTGACCTTAGTATTCCCACAGATAACCTTTCTGAGATTGGCTTTGATAGAAGTAAGAGAATCACAGGTGTTACTTTTTCTCTCTATTTGAGAGACCAAAGATGGTCCACAAATAAAAAGCAAGTGTTGCTACACAAGGAGAAATAATACTCCCTTAAAGATCTGAGGAAACAAAAACTACTGTCAAGAGCTGACAAGGGGTAGAGAAAATAAAAAGGTACAGACATAACCAGTTCAAACTGTGAAAATATTTATTAACGTAGTTCCCAGACTTTATTAATTCCTTGTCATTTCTAACTCTTTGAGATATTTCACAGGTGGCATATTTCCTAGGCAATAGAGCACATGCAGAAGCTGTAATTTCAGAGAAGTGAGAAAAAATATACATACGTCGCCATTTAGCCCCACTCGGGACCAAGATACACAGTCTCTCACTCACTCTCCCCACTCTGTGAGGGAATGGAGGAGAGATAATATAAAAAAAAAAAGGCTCGAGGTCTGAGTTAAGGACAGGGAGAGATCATTAAAGTTACTGTTACGGGCAAAACAGACTCAATTTAAAACTATTTATTTTTATTAATAAAACCAAAGCAGGATAATGAGAAAAATAACAAAACAGCTTCCCCCCCATCTCCTGACCTCTTCCCAGGCTTAACTTAATTTCAGTTATCTCTACCTCCTTCCCCACAATGAGCACCACAGGGAGGGAAATAGCAAATGGGGGTTATGGTCACTTCATCACATGTTGCTTTACTCTCCTCCTTTCTCCTCAAGGAAAAAACTCCTCACACTCCTCCCCTGCTCCAGCATGGAGTTCCTCCAACAGGCTACAGTCCTTCATGAACTGTTCCGGTGCAGGTCATTTTTCCACAGGGTGCAGTCCCTCTGGAACTGGATGCCCCAGCACGGGCCCTCCATGAGCCAAAGACTCTTTCAGGCATCCACCTGCCCCGACGTGGGGTCCTCCACAAGCTGCAGGTGGATCTCTGCTCCTCCATGGGCCTCCATGGGCTGCAGGGGCACAGCCTGCTTCACCATGGGCTGCACCATCAGCTGCAAGGGAATCTCTGCCAGGAGCAACATTACTCCTCCCCCTCCTTCTTCGCTGATCTTGGCATCTGCAGCCATTCCTCTCACAAGAAATTCTTCACAATTGGCTCAGGCAGACCCCTCTCAGGTTCTCGTCACATCTCATCCGTCTCCACTTCTTGCAGCAGGCCGGGCCGAGTCGGGCCCAGTCGGCTGCCCAGTGGGAGGTCAGAGGGTGAGGGCCGCAAGGCCTACAAGGCTTGCACCTCCCCCTCTCCCACTGCTTCTGCTTCTTTGCTTCTTCTTTTGTTTTATTTTTTCCCCTTCTTAAATACGTTATCATAGAGGTGTTATCAGAGAACATCCTGTCACAAATTGACTCGGCCCTGGCCAGCAGTGGATCTGCCCTAAACCCATCCAAGTCCACTGGACAAAGGGGAAACTTCTAGCAGCTTCTTGCAGAAACTGCCACTGTAGCCCCCAACTAAACAAAACCAACACAACCTGTCACTTGGATCCATGTAAAATAAAGCTCCTAATCAAATAAAGGACTATAGTTTTTATTTTATTGACTGGAAGCTTCTTCCTGCCACCATTGTGCTGGTTATTGATACCTATTAAATGTGCTTTAAAATCTTGTTAAATCTGTCTGAAGTTTTAATTTTGCAAATTAAAAGACACAAACTGTAGACAAAAGGGCCAGGAAAATAGCAATGGCTCAATCTAGTTTCCTTTAAAGAGGAAAAAATATCAAAACCAAACCAAACTCTAACCCAAACAAAAAAACCCCAGTAATTATGAGAGTTGTATAAAGCAAATACTATCTAAAAAGACAGTAAAAAGGTAAACTTTAGTTTCGTTATTTGGTTTCTATTCACTCATATTGATTTTAAATTGTACAGTTAAAATTAATAGAATGTTGCAAACAATATTGTCTACAAATAACCTAAGCCCACTGAGTAGCTTCTTTTTTCGAAGGCTGTCTACTGAGTGCTATGTTTCTATAACTAGTAGATACTATTTACAATGTGCTAAATTTTGCTGAAGATTTTAAATACAATATCACAAGCCAGCCATTGACCACTATTTTCATTTTTAGAACAACTATTGCAAAATATGAAAGAGGAAGTTTTGTGATGACTGGAAGGAATATATAACAAATAAACAGCCTTGACAACTTTGTTCTTCATATAACAAGATCCGAAAGAGATCTTGTAATTATTTTAAGAATACTTGGTTGGGGGAAAAAAAATCCATATTTTTTTCTATTATGTATGTGGCAAATAAATACTATTTGCATTGTCAGGTTGCCATCAAAATATATAGTAACATACTTGGTTAAGATAAGTAGCAAGCAAATATTTTGTCTTTCTTATGTAGAAACAAAGGATATTTGACAGTAAGCAAAGAAAAGAGATAAATTTGTTGGTCACTTATGACTTCCCCTCAGCAAAATTTATTACAAAAGGAACACCACTTATGATATTTAAATGTATGTGACAGGAGTATATATTCCTAAGGCAGTCTGTTTGCAAGCAATCTGTGACAGACAAAAGTGCTATGAAATAAACTGGGGTTGACAGAGTCCATAAAACAAGCTATGTACTTGCCTTAAGATGTAAAGTACCAGACAAAGGTCTGTAAACACTGAAATTCTAAATGTAGGGTACTATGTCCTATGCTTTTGAAGAGTCATAGATACTAACAGAAATTTTTTAATATTTTCTGAAGGAATTAAAAAAGACCTCCTCTCCTTGGTCAGAATGTAAAGTCAAGAGGAGAAAACAAAAACCAAAACAAAAGCTCAAAGAAAGTTGGAGGGCTTAGGGAAACAAGGGCTTATTTAGTGAATGCAGGAATCTTGACTCCCAATTAAAGAGCATTTTGGTCATATAGAAATGGTTGCCGTGAGCAATTTGAGACTTCTGTAAGAGGTCTACTTTCCAGAAAGCTTCCTTAAACACTTCCAGAAAATCAGATCTTGAAAATATTGTCAATTGAATACATGCATATTGAGTTATAAAAACCACTGTTCACTCTTCTTTTTTTTTTTTTTTCCCCTCTCCAGTCTTGATTTTTGAGCATCTGGAAGAGATGTGTCTTTACTAGCTTATAGCCTTCTCATAAAGAATACTATTGAAGATAAATACATGGTAATGTTTTGTGAGTGGAACTGATTATGGTCAGGTTCTTAAAGCAATCTTGCTTTAGGCTTCTCTCTGATAATGCCTCTGCATCTGTACAGAATCCTAAACCAATGATTTTTGGATTTGTTCTTTTCCATTAGGGATAGGAAAGAACCCCATTTGCAGCTCTGTCATAAAAATACAAAGAGGAATTTGAACTTTAAATCAGGATAAAGCTCTGAGTGGGCAGGATACTGGAAGCTATTGATAGGCTTGATGAACAAAACTATACAGACCAGTGTTTCTATTATTGAGGCCTGGCATAAATTTTGAAGCAAATTCCATGTTTAAGCAAATGGTGAAATAGTAAACGGCACAGAGCAGGAGTCTTGGCACAATTCTACCATATGAGAACACTGCAAGATTCAAGATCAACCTGACATTTTCAGGATGAAATACTAAAGCAAGGAATCCTATAAGCTGAGAATAGTGTATAACTACAGCTACCATCATAATTTCTTGGTATATCTAAGAAGCCCTGCTTATTCCCTTAATACTTTATTATACGTTACTGGTTTTACTGCTTTTCAAGTCTCCTGTAATTTAATCATAATTGCATTATAGAATCTATATTCCCTTGTAATAAGTGCCAGTGACACCTATACAGTTGCTGGGTTTTATATAATCTGTCAAAGGGAGTTCAAGCAAGCAAATGATGTTACTCAAGACATTCTGTCTTACACTGCAACCTATGACTGTAACATTTAAAATGCATTGCATCTGTAAGGGCCATACATGTCCTGTACCTGTAATCAATATGTAATGAGGGATTAATCTCACTTACCTACCATCTGACTTTTCTTTCTTCTGCAATATATTATCACTATGGATCTTAAAAGAAATCAGGCTTTTTATTAACTCAGCAAGACCTCAGAAATACGATTGGGCTTCCTTAGCCTGGACTTACATTGGCTTGCCAGGATCTTGCTTGTCTATCTGTTACAACTGTGTAATAACCAGATGACTGTTAACTGTAACAGTTTTGGTTTATCTTTGGGCAATTGTGCAATGCAGCACCCACTGTTCTTATAATTTTTATACATTCCTGTAATAGGAACTAATAGCTATGTTTTTATTATGTGTGTTCACACTAAGGAGTAGACAAATAGGATAACAGCAGACATCTTGAAAATACGAACACAACACGAAACCAGAAGCTCTAGGCAAGAAACAAATTATTAGTGGTCAACTACTGGCCATTAAGGGAAGGAGGCCTTGGGAGTTGGGTAGTCCTGGCTTTAGGGCTACCAAAGCAATTGCAGAATAAGTACTTGGCATGTGTAAAAAGTACCACATACAGTGAATTCTGATATCATGTGGAATCGCTAACCAGTGATGAAAGATCTAGATGTAAATCATGTTAAAACAATGCATAAACATAACCTCAAGCATATTTCAGAATGAAGAAAAAGAAATGCTTGCCATCAATGTCACAGTCCTTATGAAAAACAAATTTTGATTGACATAATTTACTATTAAACCTTTCTCCTACTTTTTTTGAGTGAAACAGCCCCATGAACTTCAGGACACAGAAGTGATAGGAAGGATGAGCATAGTGCCAAGGGAATGGGGCAGATTCAAGAAAGTTTGTGCGTATTTGATTAAACTGTAAAACTGTTAGGAACTTCAAGTTATAAATCTTAGCATCATTGTAACATGAACAGCAATACATTTTAAATAGATTATTAGGAATCTAACAAGACTATCAGTAAATTTCTGGATTGACAAGCAAGGTGTATCTCTTCTGACACCCATGAGACCTGGTTCTAATTTGGATGCAATAGTTGCACTACTCTGGAAGTTCTTACTTTTTTTCTGTTTCATCTTTACATAGTAACTTGTTCAGCTGTTCAGTGTCCTGCCTTCTGGAAAAATGCTAACAATGGAGAAATAAGGTTGAGAAGTGAGTAAAGAAAAGAGTAATCATGGATGAGATTGATTGATGGATCAGTTTTCAAAGAGCTGTGGTAGTAGATTTTATCTGTGGGTGCCATGAGATGGAGAAAAGGATGACTATTTTGAATGGCCTGTCTCAAGAAAGATGATGGATGGGCCCATCTACAAGGATAGCTCTTTTGCTGTAGTAGCAGTTATAATTTTGTGGAAGACATATAAAAGGAAACTGATCACTTTTATATCAAAGGAGGGTTGTATTTTGTTTGGAAGGCTATCCAAGCACCATTATCCCTCATCTCTTCAATCCCTCTTCTATGACAGTATTCACAGTATGCCACTCTCTCCCTACTCCAAATCCCAAAAGAAAAGAAAAAAAACAACCAAAAAAAAAAAAAGAACAAAAACCCGTACCCAACCAAACCTTGAAGGAATAAACCAGAATTTACTACAGTGAAATTAATTTTAATAATGAATTATTATTTACTTTGTAGGCAAAAAAAAATAGATTTTTGAAATAAATAAGTCAGTAGCATTTTCTAGCTATAGATTTTCTTAGGTTTTGATTTCACAAAAAAGCTATCAAAGGTTTCAGAATTCATTATTTCACAGTCTATTTTTAATGGGGGCTCTTTGGTGTGCTCCATTGATAAAGTTCTGTTCCTGTTCCATTTATCACTTGATATAATCTAGGTATTTTCCCTACATTTTTTACAGGAGTTCTTTCTTCTCCATTACTTATGAGCTAGCTTGCTACCACACATGCTTGCTTCTTCTCTCATGAAATGGGTGTCCATTAGATCATTAGAGGCATCACTTTTCTATTCTAAATCCTTGCACATTTTTTCACTACTGTGAGACCAGTCTTTCAACTATTTCTCCACCGTCACAGCCATTTTTCCTCAGTGTGCATGCTAGACCAAGTAACTATTAAAACACTGCACATGAAAAGCACCAGGGGAAGATGCTGGGCAACATTTTAGTGACAGCAAAGAAACTCATTCTGTACACCAGAACTCTGCAAACAGCATCCTTTGATGTGTAGAATTTGACAAAGCAAATGACAGACTCTGTGACAGTAAGACCCACAAGACAGCAACATTCTGCTTCATGAGCTGAATGCATTATTCAGTTTTAAAAAAACCCCCAAGCAATCAAACCTCAAAAATCCCCACCCCACCCCCTACAAAACCCAAAAAAACAAAACAAAACAAAAAAAATCCTCTATAGAAATATTGTCTGTTTCTTTTCTGAAAAATATGTCAGGGAAGGGAATTTCTCCCCTGGTAAAATTGCTTTGGAAAGGAGATGATTTTGTTTTCTTAAAGAGGGGTATTGATGGGTTTAGCACAGATGGTAAACATGACAGATGTTTATTTGCTGAGTATGTTTACATATCAGGAATTTGGCTTATGGAATAACACACTTGAAGACAGATTTACAAACCACATGATGCTGATTTATTTTTTAGCTTTTCTTGACATTAAAGGAAATTAAAAATGAAAGACCATTTCTTCCTTGATTATAACCTTTGATGCAGAACTACACTAGCAACTGAAAGTTTATTTAACCAGCATTTCAGAAATAATATAAGAGTAATGACATGCAGTAGTTCACTGAAAAAAGAAAATCAATCTGAATTAATAGAAAGGACTTTAGAATGCTATTAAGATACATAGCCTGCCAAAGGAAAATCAAGGAAATTGTTGCATAACCTACTGACAGGTATATGTTATATGCCCCTCCTGCTGTCTAATCACAAAACTTGGAGATCTTGGATGTTGCCAATCCTGATTTAGGATCCTGCCGACTACACCAATTTGACACAAATGGGTAATTTAGATCAGTTAAAGAACCACTGTCAAAGGTGTTAGCAAAAGTGTTTTTAATATGATGTTGTAAAAGTACAACTTAAAGTTCGAAGGCAAGGTTCAGTCTATTAATTACTACATGGAAAAACATACAAAGGGAAATTGAGTTACACTTACCATACTACAAGATTATGCACAATATCAATCACTTACTAAAGATCAGCTGTTAATTAAAGGTCTCTGCCTCAAAGAGCAACCTTGAGAGGTGTCCCAGCTCAAGGCAAGATCACTGCCATGCAGCCACACTGCCTAGCAGGGAAAGCTCAAAGAAGGCCCTCTTAGGCTGTCATATTTATAGAATAAAGTAGTTGGCTCATAGTCAAACTACCTGCAATGGAAAGATATGCATGAAGCAAGATATGCATCAAGCAAGAACAAAACTCAGTTCTAATAGAAATATTTAAAAGACAGAAGGAGCTCTCCCTTGCTAAAGACCTTTTAGCTCTGTAGTCACTAAATAAAGTACTGATATTCACAATAACAGGTCAGCCTTTGTATTAAGCTAACATCACATATATCAGGACTGGGCCTATGACACTCATTTTCTCAGAACTTGTTTTTTTTTATAGCATTGTTTTAGGCTATTTGCCAGTAACAGCATTTGTCTAATAACAATATAGCTGTAACTGAGTTTGCTGTAGCTTTGTTTGACTTAGAATATTTGTGTGCTTTAACAAGTACTGTTAACATTTTTTATATAGATGGGAATAACAAGTAGCTATGCTGTGTGCTGGGAAGTGACCTTACGACAAAGATGCAGCTAAGGAATACAGGCATACAGTGGCAGCTGAAAGTGTGAGCACAGGATGATACTGGAGATGTCAAGTCCATGAAGAAGTCACCAGTGCTCATATATTGATAGTAATGCAAATATAGGGACTGGGTAAAACTACTTTTAATATGTTTGATTTTATTTTTAATAATATATTGTATTAATATAAAACTAATCTCAACAAAAATGAAAAACAATATATATCTAACACATGTAAAACATACCAAAGGTAGAAAAGTGAGATATAACATGGTGTTTCAATGAAGAAGGTCACAAAAATTATCAGAGGAATGGAATACCTCTCCCATGAGGAAAGGCTGAGAGAGCTGGGTTTGTTTAGCCTGGAGAAGAGAAGGCTTCAGGGAGACCTTACTGTGGCTTTTCAATACTTAAAAGTGGCTTATAAGAAAGATGGGAAAAAATTTTTAGTAGGATATGTAGTGATAGGACAAGGGGTAATGGTTTTAAACTAAGGGAGGGTAGATTCAAACTAGATAGAAGTAAGAAATTTTTTAGAGTGAGGGTGATGAAACACTGGAACAGGTTGCCCCATCCCTGGAAACATTCAAGGTCAGATTGAATGGGGTTTTGAGCAACCTGATCTGGTTGGAGATGTCTCTGCTTATTGCAGGAAGGTCGGACCAGATGACCTTTAAAGATCCTTTCCAACCCAAACTATTCTATGATTTGAAGAAAGAAAGTGTGAAACATGTGAACCACACAAATATAAATAATCCTAAAAAAATCCTAAGGTGAAGAAGGAAAAAAACCACAAATATCAACACCTTGCTTATCCTACCAAAAAGGAAGGAAATGCCTTCTGTAAACATCACACTCAGGATGCTAACAACTTGTTGCAATTCTTCCTTCCAGACAGAAACTGTTGACATTAAAACCCAGAGGAGCAGTGGAAAGCTCAAAGCACAATACTAGCCAAAAAAAAAAGGGAAGATACTAGAGGGCTTTTTGTATTAGAACTTGCAACAGTAGTGTTGTTAATGAGATTCCTTTAGTATTAATAATTTAGATAGTGAGTGTTAGTATCATTGTAACTGGGCTAATAGTAATAACTGTTTGTTGTATTTTGGTTACATTAGTAAAAAAATTAAGTCAACTAATAATAAATCCTTAGCTTCACTTACAAGTTATTTGCTTACCTTTGTACACATCACTATCTGAACAGGCAAAGGGAATACAACAAAATTTACAACTCGACTAAGCCAAATACACATATCAAATACGTCCTAGAAGTTATGTTTAACTTCTTTAAAAATTCTCTAAGAGACACTGTATTAGAGATTATGAGGGATTAGCTGGGTTAGGAAGCTGGAAGGAGGAGTGAAAATAATAAGGACAATACTTCATTAGTCCTGGAGAAAGAATGCTGCAACTAAAAACTATCAAAACTGTCTGATGACACCTGTGTCTAAGGTCTCCTACACAAACAGCCTTTTGCATTCACCCTGTCAAACTTCAATAACTACTTAATGATTTCCAAAACTTAATTCTAAGCCCATGAGAAGCATATGGCCCCCACATGTATGGATTTTACCTTCCACAATAAGCTTCCAGTGATACTTCTGGGTTTTGTGCTATAAGGGCATAAATACCTTTTATATACTAGAAATTCACTTTTTTTTTCTCAATTTCCAAAGATTTTGTAGGACTACAAAGAGAATTAAACTTTTTTTTTTTTTTTTTTTTTAATCTGCAAATATTTGGCCTCTTCTTCACCTTCAGACAGTTGGGTTCATTATTCTTTCTATGTGCCAGCCAGGGAGTCTCTCATTTCATTCTCTGTCATTTCTCTTTTTCTGCAAGTGCTACTAGATATGAGCTGATACAATCATACAGTGTTAGGACGTTCACCTTGTTGTGGCTATCCATACTTTCTACAGTCTTTCAGAGTAAACAATAGGATTAGAAATATAATCAAACAAGCCATCCAATCCCTAAAATCTTGTTACTAATTAATAACATTCCTGTACAGGTAGTGACAGATCTGACGCTTCTTTGGAAGCAGTTCAAGGCTTTCCTTTAAGCTTTGGGGAGCTTAATATGTTTGAGCTTTACTGGAGTGTTAAGGCTTCAGACAGGTGTCTGAGATGCTTATTTGGCCCTAGACTGAGGTTAAGCTAATTGAACTGGACATGAGAAACTACTGTACATGACATGAGAAAACCACTAGATGAAAAACATTACTGTGAAAAGTTGACAAAAGGTATAGGCAGCTCTGTGAAGGACTTCTGGATATCATGACTGTGCAGAAGGAGTTATGTTGGAAAGCGTTAAGCCTCACAGACCCTTAGAGGGGGTGCTGGAGGCCTCAGGGAGTGCAATCACCCAAGGTCAGCAGCACCAGTGCCAGTGATGTTGTGCATCACCAAGGTCACCCACTTAGCAGTATCAGAAATGTAAAATTAGGATATGAATGGAGCAAAGCTGGGATCAATGATCAAAAAAAAAAAAAAAAGTAGGAGAATTTATCTGGGAAGGATTGAGAATAGTAAAGGAGGGAGAACCAGGGAAAAGAAAGGGAGGAAACAGGGAATATAAGGAGTAGGAAATCACATGATCAGTGCTGTTTGACAGTCCATGTCAGGCAGCTCTGCATCTGAATACAGCAGTTTGGAACAGGACAGTAAATCCACTGCTCCATTCTGCATATACCTGACCTGGTTCCAGTGTATGGAGGGACCTGGTATGTCTTCCCTGGCATAGATGAATGGTTAGGACAAGGACCATGAATTGCTACAGGAGATTAGATAAACTACCGACACCGAAAACAAAGCAAAAATTGTAGACTGGCACTATACAGGCCAGAGAAATTACACATCAGGACATGATGAAGATTAAGTGCTTAAAAGCTATCAATCATTGTTTCTTGGAGTAATTACTTGGAAAACTCAGACAAGAAAAAATGTCTGATTTAATCCTGAAAAGTGCCCAACACCTAGTTCAAAATGTTAGAATGTAAAAGCTGCTTCACGCTATTAAAAAAAAACCAAACCATAAAACTAGCTTTCTCATAGCTAGGAAGGTAAAAAATTCTACTTTTGAGCTTTGAAGACGAAGAGGTGCATTAGGAAAACTAAACTGCCCACCTGAAAGAATAAAACGCTTATTCATTGCATTTTTTGCAGAAGGATACAATATTAGAAGCTTAGGCTAAATGTAGACTGCCATACAAAATGGACTTTGAAAAGACCACATAAAGAAGGAAATAATTCCTCAGTATGATTAGACTGCAGCCTAAAAGAGGTCATTAGTGGATAAAAAATACCCTTCAGATGTAGAAACCATATCAAAATGAGTAGAATAGAAAAGACTCTTTTAGAGATTTTGAGAAGTAAATTGCTCAAGGCATTAAAACTAATAATAAAATATTTCAACTTATAATAAGCAAACAGCTTTCTACAGAGTAGCACTAACCCAGTGTATAATTAAGATTAAAAAAAAAGTAGCATGCATAAGAAAAGGCATTCTTAAAGAAGATAATTTCAGTGTTTACTACAGGGAAATTTAAGGAATTTGTACAGCAGAGAAAAGAGAAGAAATCTGAGGAGCTGTCTCAGATAGAAGCGTCAATAGAAGGGATTCAAAACTACTAATTCAAATACTAGTAACTTGCCACCACTGGTTTATATTCAGTGAAGAAATGACAGAGGAACATGAACTCACTGAACTACAAACTTTGATGTACAAAATACTTTTAAAATTAGCTTCAAAATGAGAAGAACAGAATGTGGCAACTAAAATGAGGATTCATAAAGACTGCTTGTTGTTTTCTGGAGAACTATAAACCACCAATTTCTTTTTGAAACAAACTCAGAGTCCTAGAAGACACGTGCAAGTATTTTTAGGGGAGAGTAAATATGACTTTTTCAGAGAGTAATTGTGTCTCACAGAACAATTATTTGAAACAGGCAGTAAGTTTGAATTAGGACTTTACATTGTGCTTCTGTATTTTCAAAATGTTTTAGCAAGGCCAGCTGTCAAAAACTCTTAAAAGCATCAAGATGCAACAAGCAAATACCAAACGTTCTCTTGTGGATGACTGAAACCAATGACAGAAGTAAATGGTCAGTTTTTACAATAAAGGGGGAATAATTTGGGGATCTGCCAGGGATCTGAGTCAGCTTCTGTGTTGTCCAATATATTTAGGAGAATCAGTCATATTAAGGAACTAAAGTTTGCAGATAAATGATATAAAAATTTTCAGATCTAAAGCTGCCTGTAAGAACTTCCAGAAAGATTTCACGATATTGATCAATTAGTGAAAAAAGTCCCTGAAACTGAATGTGGATACTTAAGCATATGAGTAACAGACAGGATCCAGGAGAAGCCAGTCGTGCAAAGTTGATCCACCTGCCAGCATGCATTAGAACTAGTGCCACCAGAAGACTAATTAGTATTAGTAATTGGAGATTCCTTATTGAGAGGCACTGAAGCATCCATTTGCTATCCAGATAATCTCTCTAGAGAATTTTGTTGCCTACCAGGAGCTCACATTTATGATGCCACTGAGAGGCTGCAGAGTCTGGTGAACTCTGCAGATTGTCATCCACTCCTAATATTCCATTGTTGTGGTTTAACCCCAGTCAAGGTTCAATGATTCTATGATGAGGCAACTTAAAACCATCAAAAGAGATCATATGTCCCTTGGAGCAATGTTAAAAGGATCTGGAGCATTGGTGATGTTCTCCTCTATCCTTTCAGGTGGAGGAATGAGTTTAGGAAGGAGGACGTGAATTGAACAGCTGAATAGCTGGCTACGAGTGGTGCTGTGCTCAAGTTTTTGACTTCTATGATCAAGAATATACATTTGAGAAGCCAAGTCTGTTGGGAGCTGGTGGGATTCACCCAACAAAGTGGGGCAAGAGGGTCTTCACCACCAAGCTGGCCAGACTTTAAAGCTGGAGAGCTTTAAACTAAATTTAGTGTGGAAATGGGATGAAATTTTGATCAACAGAGAAGAGCCAGGGACTGCCGATGTGTTAGGAACCAGCAGGGAAACACTGGTGAAATGCCTCAAAGGAATTAGTGTGTGTTCCTCTAAAAAGGTAACATGGTTGATCACCCAGCTGGAGTGTCTGTACACCAATGCATCATGGGTAGCAAGCAGGAGAAACTGGAAGCCATTGTGCAGCTACAAAGCTAGAATGCAATTGCTATCATTGAAATGTTGTGGGATGAGATACATGACTAGAGTGCTGCAATCAATAGCTACAAACCGTTCAGAAAGGATAAACAAAGAAGGAGGCCTAGAAGAAGGGTTGTCTTCTGTGTGAAATAATAGATTTACTGCTTTGTCTTTGAAAAACAGCAGTGAACAAGTTGACAGCTTATGGGTAAAAACTGGGGGACAAGCCAACAAAGGAAACCTTGTGGTTGGTGTTTACTACAGGTCACCTGAACAAGGAGAGCACGTGGATGAAGCATTCTTACTTCAACTATGGGAAGCATAGGCTTCTGATCCTGCTGGGAGGCTTCAAGCACCTTCATATCTGCTGGAAAAGTAGCACAGCAAGTTGTAAGCTGTCCAGAAGACTCTTGTGAGCATCAAGGATAATTTCTTAATCCAGGTGATAGACAGTCACTGAGAGGAGAAGCATTACTGGACCTGTTGCTCACCAACACGGAATAACTAATTAGGAATGTCAAGACTGGTGGCAGCCTGGGCTGCAGTGATGATGCCCTAGTGGAATTTACAGTCTTGAGGGATATTGAACAGGTGAAGTATAGTGTCAGGATGCTGACATGAGCCATCAAAGTTCTCTTGCAATCCAGAAAGCCAACTGTATCTTGGGCTGTATAAAAAGAAGCATAACCAGCAGGTTGAGGGAGGTGATTCTTCCCTTCTACTCCACTGTTGTGAGACTCCACCTGGAGTACTGATTCCAGCTCTGGGGCCTCTAGTACGAGAAAGACATGGACTTGTTGGAGAAGGTCCAGAGGAGGGCCATGAAAATGATCAGAGGGCTGGAGCACCTCTTCTATTAGGACAGGCTGAGAGAGTTCAGGTTGTTTAGCCTGGAGAAGAGAAAGTTCTAGTTAGATCTTACTGCAGTCTTTCAATATACAAAGAGGGCTTATAAGAAAGACAGAGGGAGACTTTTTACCAAGGCCTGTAGTGACAAGACAAGGGATAATGATTTTAGATTGAAAGGGGGTAGGTTTAGATTGGACAAAAGGAAGACTTTTTTTTTTATGATGAAGGTGGTGAGACACTGAACCATGTTGCCCAGAGAAGTTATGGATGCCCTGTCCCCGGAAGTATTCAAGGTCAGGTTGGATGGGGCTTTACGCAACCTCACCTAGTGAAAAATGACCCTGTCCATGGCAGGTGGGTTGGACTAGGGGATCTTTAAGGATCTCTTCAAACACAAATCATTTTATGATTCTATAATAAAGATTAAATAGCAAAATAAAAAAAAATAACTATAAGTATAAATATGTACTCAGAGGGTTTCAATTGATTGTTCATATTAAGGGGAAAAAAAAAAGAAAATAATCAAACCTTTGGAAAATCCAGAAATCTTTGTTTCTGAAAATAACTAGGGTACAAAAATGCATGCAGAATATCAAATGCAGTTAGAAAGTGAAAGAGAACTAAACTGAAGATACGTTTTGGCTACAATATAAACCCATAGGCTGCCCTCTCTTTAATATTGTCCAGAATTTTTGTCACTCTGTCTTCAAGGAATAGCACTGAAATGTGGCATGGATTAACAGTTAGCAATCAGGCAATGAACAATCTCTTCATGTGAGAAGAAATTAAATGAACTGAGGCTCCTCACTTTGAGGTTAAAAAAAAAAAAAAAGATAACAAAGGAGATATATGACAAAGGTTTACAAAAGCACAGATAATACAGAAAGGAGGGAATGACCATTAATAAACAGGGAATGACTTTTTGTTATTTCTCATAGATTAAGAAAAGTAAACTTCTGTTAAAACAAAACAAAATAAAATACTATTCATACATCATAAGGGAATTTCCACAGGAATGTTACTGAGCCTAAAAGCTTAGACAAGTTCCAAAAAATATAAGACTAATTAATATATGTATTAGTAGATATTAATCGCAATAATAATCCAACGGACGTGTGTCCGTGTGGGTAGGTGGTGGATGCCTCATCCCTGGAAACGTTTAAGGCCAGATTGGATGAGGCTCTGAGCAACCTGATCTAGTGGGAGATGTCCCTGCTTCTTGCAGGGGGGTTGGACTAGACGACCTTTGAAGGTCCCTTCCAACCCAAACCATTCTATGATTCTATAACATAACAAAAAACCATCTGAATCAGAATTTTCTTCCAGATCTTGTGTTTTGCAAGAATATGGTAGAACAAGGATCACATTATACATGCCCTATTTCTTGTACACTTTATCCAAGCATACATTACTAGCTACTGAAGAGAAAGAGTACTGGTCTAAAAAAATCTTTGCTTTGACTCATTGTAATTATTTTCTTGATGTTTCAGTTTCAAAAGATACTCAGTTAGGCCAAAATGTCTCTTATTTGATGGATAATAAAGTTAGGCATTGTTTCTCAAGAATAGGTATGTTTAAAGGAACAAAAAGTTTCAAATATTTCCAGTCGTGATTAATTGAAAGCAAAAATGGATATTATCTAAACCAAAAATTCATCACAGTTCAGGTTTACAATCTGGAGGAAGAAGTGATATCTACAATTAGGAACTGTTAGTAGTGTAAAAAACTTTGAAAAGTTAAAGAGTTCTTGTTATAGTTAAAAAATTAAGAGGATGAAGGAATTAAAAACCACACTGTTATAAATGTTAGCAATAATGAGACATATTTGCATCTGATACATTTCCTCTGTTCAGTATTTTCATTATTAAGGTGTACTAAAGCCACAAAAACAAAGAATATTTACTAAAAATCTTAGCTGAAAAAAAACCACATTTTAAGGACAGTTACTCTTTGTGTTTAATTTTATCTTTTTCCTTTTTTTTTCCCCCAGAAGTGTTCCACAGACTTCTCAAAATCAATTGGTTATGTACTGTAGAGCTAGCCTGTCTGAACTGATTGTTTTTCTAGATTTATCTCGAACTGCTGCAATTACCATCTTCCCATTCAGGAGGAAGGAAAAAAAATCAGTCATGTACAGCTATAGAAAAAAAAAACTCTGAAGAATCTACAGATAGAAAGTAGCTCTTTTCTTTCTCCCAAACATAAAGATATTAAAGCTTATCTCAGGAGCTCCTCAAACATGACCTCTGATTGTGAGTACCTAGACGTCAGCAATACTTTATGTAGCTCCAGCCAAAATACACATACACATGAAGAGCATCATCAGTACTGTAGCAAATTAAAAGCTAGTTTTAAGCTAGAGTGAAGATTCTTGAAGAGTTTGAAGAAAATAAATACTGAATATTGCAAAGTTTTGATTAATCATTCTAAATACAAAGCAATAAGCCTGGCAGAGATTCTAACATCTTCCATGAACTTCTTGAGCAACTTTGGATAAACCTGATTTTCAAGTAAATCATGGCCTAATGCCTCCCTTTGCATATGTTTCCTTTGAATTCCCTCACACAAGTTTTTTGTTGTTTCTCAATTTTTATGAGGTGTTTGGTTCTGTTTGGTTTGGTTTACTACTATGGGTACACAGGCATGCAATTACATAAACCTATTGCATATTTATGCAGGTGCAATAATATTGGTTCTAGTTAGATAAAGATCCGTGAGACTCTGTAAGATATGCTCTCGAAGATTACAT
Source organism: Chlamydotis macqueenii (assembly GCF_036417535.1). Taxonomy (NCBI): domain Eukaryota; kingdom Metazoa; phylum Chordata; class Aves; order Otidiformes; family Otididae; genus Chlamydotis; species Chlamydotis macqueenii. Next base: position 146,446,141 of record NC_141557.1, on the reverse strand, counting down.
TCAACTGCCTGGAAGTTATTACTGCCTCAGAGTGTGGATATCTCCCTCTTAACTAAGACAATGTAACTGAGAGGAATTCAAGCCACTGTGTTTTAACTTTCCATGTAAATAGTCTGGGAATATTTATCATCTCTCAGTTAAAAAGAACACAACTTCTGTTCAGAAGCGATAACCAACATCAATAAGACAAGAAGACAATAAGCAAGAAGACAATGATTTTTCATGCAGGAGGAGTCTGAGAGGTGACCTCATTGCTTTCAACAGTTTCCTGAGGAGGTGAAATGGAGAGGGAGTTGCTGATCTCATCTCCCTGGTACCCAATGATACGACGCATAGGAATGATTCAAAGCTGCATCAGAGGAGGTTCAGTCTTGATATTAGGAAGCATTTCTTTACTCAGAGAGACATCAAACACTGGAATAGACTTCCTAGAGAGACGGTTGAAGCCCCAAGTCTGTCAGTTTTTAAGACGTATTTGGACAGTGCCCTTAGTAATATGCTTTCACCTTTAGTCAGGCCTAGATGATTGTTGGGGGTCCCTTCCAGTAGAACTATTCTATTCTATTCTATTCTATTCTATTCTATTCTATTCTATTCTATTCTATTCTATTCTATTCTATTCTATTCTAAATATTACTAGAGAATTATCTAAATACATTCAGAAAGTAAGTTGTAAGTACTAGAACTAGTAAGTTCTATTAGCCCCTCTTTTTCTGTAAATCTACTGGAAGCTACTTGTCCTGAATTCACTGCAAAGATTAAAAAAAATTTTTACAACTCTTTAGTTTTTCACAACATTTCTTTCTATAATTAACATGTTGTACATGTGTGAGTTTTCTAACATAAAAAATAAAATCTAACTCCATTACTTCTAATTTTAATGAGTTATAGAGAAATTAATGAATTCTAAATTAAAGTATTTTTGCAAGAGTAAAGAATTCTATTTAGTGCTCACATTTAGGGACTCCTTCCTTACTTTGGCAAATACTTTGTGTAGACAGGCTTGTTGAGGGGAAAAAAAGGGTTCTATGAGGTGGGTATGAGTTTGTAAAGTACTTTCATACTACTAAATTATTAATAGCATACTAAAAACTTAAAAATATCCAGTTTAAATTGGGAATTGAAATATTTCCTAAAAACATGATCTCAGGATTCTCTATTATTAACGAAATCCTAATGAAGTTAAGTGCCTTTGCTAAGAAGCAGTTTTGACAGTTATATTAATCTCTTAACAGTAAACATAAAAACTTCCTCATTGTCTAACTACTTTCACAAAATATTTCATTAGAAGTTAGGTTAGTGTTAATGCGAAAAAAACCAAGCACAATTTATATATCAGTTTTAGGAATAAGATACAGGAAAATATGAAAATGTTATCTTATCTCTCCCTATTCTCTCAGGGGTTGGGGGGAGTGAGAGAGAGACTGTGTAATCTGCTCCCGATCAGGGCTACACTGTGATATATCCTAAGACATTGTTTCAGTTACTCTATAGAAAGATGTTCTCATGATCTGTGGTTGCTCTTAGGCACATTAATGGTCCTGCCTAACTTAATGTGAGATGGAGTTAAGAAATAGTATTGTATCTCCTCTCCCTTCCGGTCGAAGGGCAGGGACCTGAAAGGGCCAGATGTATCTGACAGATTAACTTGCGGCTCAGGGAGTGGTGCTACAGCCAGGACTTTGGGTATGTCGTAGTTCAGCCCCAATCGGGACCAGACTATGCAGTCTCTCTCTCACTCCCCCCACCCTCAAGAGAATAGGGGGAGATAATATAAGAAAAACAGCTCGAGGTTTGAGATAAGGACAGGGAGAAAATCCTTAAAGTTACCATTATGGGCAAAACAGACTTGACTTGGGGAAAACTATTCATTTATTACTACAAACAGCAGGATAATGAGAAAGAGAACAAGATAACCTCCCTCCACCCCTTCCTCTTCCCAAGCTTAATATTATCTCTACCACCTTCCCCTCCCAAGCGGCATGGGGGTGAACAGAGAATGGGGGGGTTATGGTCAGTTCATCACACGTTGTTTCATGCCGCTGCTTCATGGTCAGGGGAAGAACTTCCTCCCCTGCTCCATTGTAGGGTCCCTCGCACAGGCCACAGTCCTTCGTGAAACTGCTCTGGCGTGGGTCATCTCTTCCATGGAGTGCAGTCCCTCCAGAACAGCTGTCCCAGCGGGCCCTCCACGGGCCACAGCCACCTTCAGGCATCCACCTGCTCTGGCGTGGGGTCCTTCATGGGCTCCAAGTGGATCTCTGCTCCTCCGTGGACCTCCATGGGCTGCAGGGGGACAACCTGCTCCACCATGGTCGTCACCACAGGCTGCAGGGGAATCTTGGCCAGGAGCCGCATTACTCCTCCCCCTCCTTCTGAACTGACCTTGGCGTCTGCAGCCATTCCTCACAACAGGCTGGCAGATGTCTCCCAGGATCCTTTTTACATCTTATTCACTTCTCATCTCCTCTCCACTTCTTGCAGCTGGGCCGGACCGAGTCGGGCCCAGTCGGCTGCCTGGCGAGAGGCCAGAGGGTGAGGCCTGCACCTCCCCCTCTGCGCCTATGCCCCCGCTCAGGTTCTTCACATCTTCTCTTCTCTCTTTTTTTTTTCTGTTTTCCCCTTCTTAAAAACATTATCACAGAGGCGTTATCACAGGACATTCTGCTACCAATCGGCTCGGCCTTGGCCAGCAGCAGGTCCGCCCTAGGCCTGGCCAAGTCCACTGAACAAAGGAGAGCGACTTCTAGCAGTTTCCTACAGAAGCTACCACCTTAGGCCCCCCCTCACTAAACAAAACCACAACAGGGTATGTAGACCATGAGGCGTGCTTTGAGAAGCCTGGGTTTCTAGGGGAAGATGGTGTGCACCTAACTGAGAAGGGGAAGAGTGTACTTGGACAAAGGCTTGACAAACTCATCCGGAGGGCTTTAAACTAGTGTTGCTGGGGGAGGGGGAGCACAGTTCAGCCCACGGCTGTCAGCATGGTGCCAGTGCCAGCACCGAGGGTGCAGAAACTGAGGAAGGATCTCAGGTATGTGTAAATGAACCTAAACTGCAGTCCAAAAAAACTCCTGTCGGTCCAGCCAGCAAGTTGGCTTTGTCGGGGGCTCAGCTGAAGTGTTTCTATACCAATGCATTCAGCATGGGAAATAAACAGGAAGAGCTGGAGATGCGTGCACACGAGCAAGGCTATGACCTTGTTGGCATCACGGTGACGTGGTGGGATGACTCATACAACTGGAGTGTCAACATGGAGGGGTATAGGCTTTTTAGAAAGGACTGGAAGGAGAGACGAGGAGGGCATGTCGCTCTCTACGTCAGCAACCGGCTGGAGTGCGTGGAGCTCCGCCTGTGGATAGAGGAGAAACTGACAGAGAGCTTATGGGTCAAGATTAGAGGATGGGGACGGACAGGGGACGTTACAGTGGGGGTCTGTTACAGGCCGCCTGGCCAGGAGGACAGAGCGGATGAGGCACCCTATAGGCAGATAGGAGCAGCCTCACGGTCACAGGCCCTGGTCCTTATGGGGGACTTCAACCACCCTGACATCTGTTGGAAAGCCAACACGGCAGGTCACAAGCAGTCCAGGTTCCTGGAATGCGTGGACGATAACTTCCTCCTGCAGGCGATAGAGGAGCCAACAAGGAGGGGTGCCATGCTCGACCTTGTGCTCACCAACAGGGAGGGACTGATGGGGGATGTGAAACTAAAGGACAGCCTTGGCTGCAGCGACCATGACACAGTGGAGTTCAAGATCCACGGGGCAGCAAGGAAACTACATGGCAAGCTCTCTGCCCTAGACCTCAGGAAGGTGGACTTCGGCCTCTTCAGGGACCTGATGGGCAAAATGCCATGGGAAGCGGGGCCCAGGAAAGTTGGTCCACATTCAAGGAGCACCTCCTCTAAGCTCAGCAGAGGTGCATCCCGATGAAGAACAAGTCGGGCAAAAAGGCCAGGAGGCCGGCGTGGATGAGCAAGGAGCTCCTGGACCAAATGAAAGTGAAGAAGGATTCCTATAGAGGGTGGAAGTGGAGACAGGTAGCCTGGGAGGACTACAAAGAGGCTGTGTGAGTGGCCAGGGATTGGGTGAGGAAGGCTAAAGCCCTGACGGAATTTAATCCGGCCAGGGATATAAAAAGTAACAAGAACAGCTTGTTAGTATATGTAGGGGACAAAAGAAAGTCCAAGGAGAATGTAAGCCCGCTCTGGAAGGAAACTGGTGTCCTGGTTACCCGGGATGTGGAGAAGGCTGAGGTACTCAATGACATTTTTGCCTCAGTCTTCACTGATAAGGGCTCTTGTGTCACCACCCAAGTTGTGGAAGGCACAAGCAGGGACTGCGAGGATGAAGAACCGCCCACTGTACTGGAAGAGCAGGTTCGGGAACATCTGAGGAACCTGAAGGTGCACAAGTCCATGGGACCTAATGAGATCCATCCGTGGGTCCTGAGGGAACTGGCAGATGAAGTTGCCAAGCCACTGGCCATCATAGTTGAGAAGTTGTGGCAGTCTGGTGAGGGCCTCGATGACTGGAAGAGAGGGAACATAACCCCCATTTTTAAAAAGGGGAACAAGGAGGACCCGGGAAACTACAGGCCGGTCAGCCTCACCTCTGTGCCTGGCAAGGTTGTGGAGAAGATTCTCCTGGAAACCATGCTAAGGCACATGGAGAGCAAGGAGGTGGTTGGTGACAGCCAACATGGCTGATCGTGCCTGACCAATTTGGTGGCCTTCTGTGATGGGGTTACAGCATCGGTGGACAAGGGACGAGCAACAGATATCATCTACCTGGACTTGTGCAAAGCTTTTGACACTGTCCCGCATGACATCCTTCTCTCTAAACTAGAGAGACATGTGTTTGATGGATGGACCACTCGGTGGATAAGGAGTTGGCTGGATGGCTGCACTCAGAGAGTGGTGGTCAACGGCTCAATGTCCATGTGGAGACCAGTGATGAGTGGTGTTCCTCAGGGGTCTGTGTTGGGCCCGGCCCTGTTCAACATCTTTGTCGGCGACATGGACAGTGGGATAGAGTGCACCCTCAGCAAGTTTGCCGATGACACCAAGCTGTGTGGTGCCGTTGACACGCTGGAAGGGAGGGATGCCATCCAGAGGGACCTTGACAGGCTGGAGAGGTGGGCCTGTGCCAACCTCATGAAGTTCAGCCAGGCCAAGTGCAAGGTCCTGCATGTGGGTCATGGCAATCCCAGGCACAAATACAGGCTGGGTGGAGAATGGATTGAGAGCAGCCCTGAGGAGAAGGACTCGGGAGTGCTGGTGGATGAGAAGCTCAACATGAGCTGGCAATGTGCCCTTGCGGCCCAGAAAGCCAATCGCATCCTGGGCTGCATCAAGAGGAGCGTGGCTAGCAGGTCGAGGGAGGTGATTCTGCCCTTCTACTCTGCCCTGGTGAGATCCCACCTGGAGTACTGTGTCCAGTTCTGGAGCCCCCAGCATATGAAGGACATGGACCAGTTGGAGAAGGTCCAGAGGAGGGCCATGAAGATGATAAAAGGGCTGGAGCACCTTTCCTATGAGGACAGGCTGAGAGAGTTGGAGCTGTTCAGCCTGCAGAAGAGGAGGCTCCGGGGAGACCTGATAGCGGTCTTCCAGCACCTCAAGGGGGCTTATAAGAAAGATGGGGAGAGGCTGTTCAGTAGGGCCTATTGTGATAGGACGAGAGGTAATAGTTTTAAAATAGAGGGAGGTAGATTTAGATTGGATATTAGAAAAAAATTTTTTACAATGCAAGTTATAGAACCCTGGAACAGGTTGCCCAGAAAGGTGGTGGATGCCCCATCCCTGGAAACGTTCAAGGCCAGGCTGGATGAGGCTCTGAGCAACCTGACCTAGTCGGGGATGTCGCTGCTCCTCGCAGGGGACTAGATGACTTTTGAAGGTCCCTTCCAACTCTAACCATTCTATGAGTCTATGATTCTATGATTCCTCATGATCATAGCAGTAGCAAATGAATACCCTTGGGATTCTATGTGGGATTGCGGAGGTTTCTGTTGATGAAATCAGCCTACAGCCTGCCTCTTTTGGCTCCTGGAAATGAGTCAAATCAAGTATCTGCAAAACAATCAATCTCTGCAAGGAAATTTTTCAGATAATTTATGGCAAAATGTTATCAGGTTTTGAGAGTAAAATGGAGGAAGTATACATATATTCATGTTCTGCACAATAAGCCAGGCAACCCACAGGAAAAGGAAACCAAAGCCAGGAGGTTTATGTGGCATAGGTTCACCTAAATATGTCTGGATGCATAGCCCAAATACCATCTTTTCATGGGAGGAAAGGATCCTTTGCAAGGATTCTCTGCAAATCCATGTTTCCTTAGCTACTATATGCACTTTATAGGACATTTTAGCAATCTTAAAGCAGCACCAAAGTATCAGCTAAAAGTTCCAAGGGAGCAGTGAGAATGAGAAAAATAGGCCGTTGAGACATGTATAAAAACATTTTAACTGAAAGAGCTGGAGCTAGGCTTTTCATCTTGTTTTATTTTGCAGCTATCTGTTTTGATCTGTCCCTAGGGACAAATAGGATTTCAACAGAAAAATTACAATGTCACTTTCCAGCATTCCTTGGTTAGAATCTTAACTCATTGGTGAAGATACATTGTGCTTCAATAAGATGCCGAACTAGTATACAAAAGTAAAATAATTAGGTAATGGAAAGAAATTGATTCCAAATAACATCCACTGTAAAGATAGAATGCATGTGTCTAAAAGTGAATATTAATGGACTTTCTGAGAAAGGTGACTGGTAAGTGGCAGCAGAATCACAGAATCACAGAATCATTAAGATTCAAAAAGACCTTTAAGATCATTGAGTCCAACCATGAACAGGCACTTCTGTGGTTTCTAACACATCAATTACCCTCTTATCTTTGCTGCCTCATGGATCTCCAGTGAGATGGCAGACCGAAGGACCTCTCTAGCACACTGTCCCTCAAATATTGGCATGCTGCCCCCAGGCTTACCTCTGGTGAGTCTGCTTTTATCCCTTTCATGCTTCAAATCTAGTTTAAAGCTCTTTCAGTAGAAACTCTTTTCATTTTTAGAGTGGGAAAAAAAAAAAAGAGCAAGAAGGGAGTTGACACAAAACACTAGTGCATTAGAAGAAACTAATTTTTATATAAATTAAATTCCTTCAAGGAACAATTAAACATATGAAACCATTGATTAGACAAGCATAATAGTTAAGAAACCAATATACAGTTTCCAGGGGACTATAATCTTTTTGGCAAACTGGTTAAAAAGCAAAGCAGCTAACATTTCTCTAACTAGACTTCATTGTGCTGTTGTTCTGTTTGTGGCAAAATCACATTGGATAGAAAAATGAAAGAGAAAACTGGAAGCTATTCTACAGCCAAAAAAAATTGCAATGTTTCAAAATTAATACAAAATAAAGATTTATTTTTAGTTTATTTTTAGTCATACTGGATGGGAGAAAGTCCCTTTCTAAATATTAGCATACTGAGTTGCATGCTTTCCATATCAATGAATTTAAGATCATAGAAAACAGTTTGATAAACTCAGCATTTCTTCCTATGAGGAATCACAAATTTGTTTCATTTCAAAATAAATTTAAAAACAAAAAAAAAGGTAAAACACACAAACTGTGTTTATCTACATGCTTGTCCATAGCCAGATTCATGCTTTCTTTTGAGCTATTCTTTACTAATAGAAGAGAAAACCAAGATTAGTTTGTAAAGCCTTTGGTATCTCTTATTTGTAGTCTATCTTGCCTAAGCTTTGCCTAAAGTTTTCCACAAAGCCGAACTTCAGTCTTATACTAATGGCTGTGTTCTTTCATGAATGAAGAGGGTGATGTCAATACCTCCAAATTTTCATTTCATTTCTGTTTTCCTGTAGAAACTTAATCACAAGTTTCACTTGTTTTTGTCTCTAAGAAACAGATTGAAAACAGTAGCCTTTCTTATCTAGGTATTTACAGTGTAGGCAACTTATTGGAATATGAGCAAGTATTAAAACTCTGAGTTTTAGGAACTATCGGGGAAAGATATGTGATAGGATGGCTTTTTAAAACATCTCTTGTCTTGTAATAATAATGTAATTTACAACACAAAGCAAATAAAAACATGTTTCTATCCGAGTTAAATGCATGATATCTCCTTCATGATTTTATCCAAGAACAACCAGAAGAAAGTCAATGTTAAGACATGATTGTGAACTACCAAATTGAAAATAAGTTGTTAAAAACCAGAGAGAAATTAATATCTTGTATGAAGAAGTAGAAGACATTTTATTATTGGGACACTTAAAAGAGAAGGAAGTCAAGTATAACTTTGAGAAGGCTGTTACATTGAGGTTATCAAAATTTATACCAGTTTTAGACATCATCCTTGAATGTAAACATATTTAGAGTACAGTAGAAAAAAACTGAGATAGAAACTGGAACTCTAAAAACAAATAAGATCATGCCAATTTAAACAAAGAGAAAAATCATAGAATGATAGAGTAGTTTGGATTGGAAGGGACTTTTAAAGGTCATCTAGACCAGCCTCCCTGCAAGGAGCAGGGAGACCTTCAACTAGATGAGGTTGATCAGAGCCTCATCCAATCCGGCCTTGAACATTTCCAGGGATGGGGCACCTACCACCTCTCTGGACAACCTATTCCAGTATTTTATCACCCTGACTGTAAAAAATTTCTTCCTTCTATCTAGTCTAAATCAACTCTCTTTTAGTTTAAAACCGTTACTCCTTGTCCTATCACAACCGGCCCTGCTAAAAAGTCTGTCCCTATCTTTCTTATAAGCCCCTTTCAAGTATTGAAAGGCTACAATAAGGCCTCTCCAAAACCTTATCTTACCCAGGCTGAACAGCCCCAACTCTCTCAACCTTTCTTCATAGAAGAGGTGCTCCAGGCTTGTGATCATCTTTGTGGCCCTCCTCTGGACTCACTCCAACAGGTCTATGTTTTTCCTGTACTGAGGAATCTAGAGTTGCAGTATTCCAGGTGGGGTCTCACCAGAGCACAGTAGAGGGGCAGAATCACCTCCCTCCAGCTGCTGGCCATGTTTCTTTTGACGCAGCCCAGGAAATGCCTGGTCATCTGGGCTGCAACTGCACATTGCTGGCTCATATCCAATTTTTCATCCACCAGTACCCTGAAGTGCTTCTTCACAGAGCTACTTTCAAGACCTTCGTACTTCAACCTGTATTTATAATGGAGGTTGCCCTGAACCAGGTGCAGGACCTTGCACTTGGCTTTGTGGAGCCTCATGAGGTTTACATGGTCCCACTCCTCAAGTTTGTCCAGGTCCCTCTGGATGGAATCCCATCCCTCAAATGTGTCAAGTGCATCACTCAGCTTAGTACTATCTGCAGAGTTGCTAAGGGTGCACTCAATCCCTCTGTCTATATCATTGATGAAGATATTAAACAGTACTGGTCCCAGTATAGGCCCCCAAGGGACACCATTTGTCACCGATCTCCATATGGACATTGAGCCATTGACCACTACTCTCTGGATGCGACCATCCAACAAATCCATACATCAAGCACTGAACAGTCCATCCATCAAATTCATATCTCTCCATATCCCACAGATATTGTGAAGGACCATGCAAAAGGCCTTACAGATATCTAGGTAAATGACATCCATAGCTCTTCCCTTGTCCACTGATGTGGATAAGGCCATCATAGAAGGCTACTAGATTGGTTAGGGAAGACTTGCCTTTGGTGAAGCCATGCTGGCTGTCTCAAGGGCATTCAAGGGGAACTTGGGAAAAATCTGACATTCCAGGGGAGCTTTTATATTAGGTCTGTTATTCATGATTTGCCATCTTTGGTACGGCTCTAAGACTTAAGTTTTGCACAGGTATAAGGATGCATTGAAATCTAAGACTTAAGTTTTGCACAGGTATAAAGATGCATTGAAATCCAGAAGCAGCAGCATCTTGCATATCTTTGTCAGTTTGTCCTTGAAATAGATTAATATTTTCAATGCATGTGACTGCCACAGTGGGTCAAAGTATTTCAAATCCTGAGATAAACGGCAGGTAGAATAGGATTCCAGAATAACTAGTTTATTGCTAAAGCAATATATAGAGTTCCATCAACATCAACATCTGCTCTGCTTCATGACATAATCATTATTCATACTACAGTTAATGAAATTTTATGGGCTCGTACAGAAGGCTATTCAAGTACAGTTTTCTGTATCACTCTAACCTAGAGACTAAGCATGGGTTAAATAAACCATTTTCTGCCTTTTTAAAGGTTTGGAATGTTCACATGAGAAGATAGCACATTTCATTTAAGTGACTTCTCTATCACTTCTTCTGTCAAAAAGGTTTCTTCCTCATATATATATCACCGAGCTGCAAGTGTTGTAATTTCTTCCGCAGGAGCAGGCCTAGAACAGTCTATAAGATGTATTTGATACATAATTCATCAAGCATTTGTGTTTATCATCACAGAAACTAATAGTAGCAAAAGTAGTTGCCATAGCAGTTAATAGTCAGCATTTATATTTGGAGTGATCAGGGCTGGCATTTGTGGAACCTTTCCACATCAGAATTCTACATTGCAGGCTTGAGGAACCAATTCTAGGGTTTCAGTTTAATTAAAGTCAGTGCAATGAGTCTTTGTATTTGTGCCTGCTATGTCCAAGTAATGGCATCAATTAGTGTCTATATAAGCTAGATTTTCCATTAGTAGTGGATGTAGACTATTTGGTAAGTATTCTTTCATTGCTATAAGGGAGAATCAATTTATATTTACTACATCGTGTCAGATTTTTATGATTCATACAGTATTACAAGAATTAGATTTTACAGCTATTCTTCTTGGTTTATCTCATTATCAGTGGAATCCAACCTTCCACAATTTTGCTTACTTAGTTTAATAACATACTCAACTCTTCCTGAAAGCATTTAAATAAATCTCTTTTCTAAAGAATGTAGATGGCTTGGCTTCCTTAAAGACATTTATGAGCTTGGCAAAACTCTTCTTAAAACATGTAAAATGCCAGAAATTGCACAGTACAAAAGTGGTATTTTGAGATTATGATTTTACTCCATGGGAAAAAAAAAAAAAAAAAAAAAGGAACATACAAAGAAAACCTCACAGAGAGTTTAAATATGTGTCTTCCATCAGATTTAATTAGATTTAACAGAAATATTGAAGTGAGCTTTTGCATATTTTCTTTTTAAATAAAGTGTCAAATCTGAAGATTGAATTGTTTTCTTCTCTGAAAACTGTCTAACTTTCTGAAAATCAGATATGATTATATTCATTTTAAAACCATTAGGACACAAAATTTAGTACTGGCTTCATTGCTTCATGCAGACTCGAATGTCGATCAGATGAGGTGGGTGAAATGAATTTTTTTACCTCAATGCACAGCATTGCCTCAGCTTCTCACAACAGATACCAGTTTGTCACTGTCATAAACAAACTGCATCATCTGTCAAAATATGTAGTTCCCACCAAATTGTCCTATATTTAAAATATAGGGGAGAGATCTTACAGATCACCTTTAACATGCATTGGCAAGATGCTGAAACTCATTTTGGTGGTTTTGCTGGCACTATTATTCATTAGCAAAACATACCATGCTGAGAAACACTGTAAACACAGGAAATTATGCTGAAGTTAACTGGCAAGTACAGGGAGGGTAGCTTTGTGCACTGTGTCTGCCTCTGCTGTCTACCCACTTGAGAAACAAATTCTTCATAATAGACTTCAAAAAACTCAGAAACTAAAAGTGGTGTATACAGACCACAAATGAGATCTTATAGCAGCTTTCTGATACATAAAGGGGGCCTACAGGAAAGACAGGGAAAAACTTCAGTAGGGTCTGTTGTGACAGGACGATGGGCAATGATTTTAAAATGGAGGGAGGTAGATTCAGGTTAGATAATTAGTAAATTTTTTTTTACAGTGAGGGTGGTGGAACACTGGAACAGGTTGTGCAGAGGGGTGGTTGATGCCCCATCCTTGGAAGCATTCAAGGTCAGGTTGGACTGGGCTCTGAGCAACCTGATCTGGTTGGAGATGTCCCTGCTCCTTGCAGGGGTTTGGACTAGATGACCTCTAAAGGTCCCTTCCAACCCTAACTATTCTATGAACCACTGTGAAAGAAAAGCATCCTAACATTTAAGTGTTTAGTTTTTAGTTTGTTGATTTGGTTTGAGGTTTTTTTTAAGTACTTCTTTAATGCATTGCTGCATAAAGATGAATCAGAAAGCTCACTGATTGCTACAGCTCTGCGGAACATGTTTTGTACACATTTGTTGTCTATATCTCTGGACTAATAAAACTGATATTCAGTGAGACAAAATGAACAAGTGAAGTTAGTGGACATAAAGAAAATTATTTTATTATAAGAAAAATGTCTGTTTCAGAATCAGACATTCAGAAGTAGATTTTCTTTATGCCATCCCCTTGTATCCAGTGGATTGACATAAGGTGCAAATAGCACTTCAGCATAGCTTTTAGTTCTGATTTCAGCTGAAATGATATTTCCTGAAAGGCTTTGGTCAGTGCCTTTTTGTTGTTGTTTGTTTATAGGCAAGCTTTGAGGTGGTTTTAGGATTCTCAGAATGGAATTTTTCCATTTTCATTTACAGTGAACAGACCAAATTTTTTATGTAGTGAAGTAGACAGGAATAGTTTCCTTCTATCTAAAAGAAGACATTAGCCGTTGTTCAAAACAAACACATGTATAAGTGGTTTTGCTGCTCATTATTTTCCATCAGTTTGTGAGACTATGGGAAAGAAGAACCAAGCAAGGAGGAAACATTCAGGACAAAAGTTTCTGAAGAGAGGTTGGAGGTTACATCCTCTGAGTTTACAGTAGTGAATAGGGGAATTAGCAACTCAGTTCCTACATGTTTGAGGTGTTTTAGAATAATCAGTATTGCAGGGGAAAAAAAAAAGTCAGTTTCATCAATATTTTCTCCTTCTACAAACTGCTAATTTTTAGCAAGTTAATGATAGCAATGCTATTTGAAATTGCTGGTGCAGAGTGGGTACCTGTATCGTCTGTAATTCTAAAGGCATTGCTGAAGGCTGAAAAATGGGAAGTGAAGTAGAAATACCTTCTGGGGAAATGGTAAGAAATGAATATTTATGATTGATGTTTTGCAGCACCATTACTGTGATTACTTAAAACAAACAAGGCTGTTCAAGAGTTTCTCTAAAAATAATCTAGTATCCCTTCAGAAACTGAATACCGGAAACATCAGTTCTGCTCATATGTATTTTGTTTCTCATTTCCTGAGGTCTTTAGGTATGAGAGCCAGACAATATTAATACTGAGCAATTGAACACACATCTGTTTATGAGAGATTTTTGAGGAAATGTCTATGAAACAGCTTTGTAGATGACTCAGAGAAATCTCACAGTTTATATGTATCAGACAGATCTGTGAAATCTGGAAATATCAGTGAAGAATGGAAACCAGACCTGCAGCTAAACTGCAAGTTTTTTAACAGATAAACGAGAATCCACTGTCAGAGAAGTGGTAAGGCCTAAAGCCAAATCATAGTCTAAATGGATAAATGTGACTTAATTATACCAGTTAAACACAGCCCACTGCTGGAAAAGTACAGCATACTCTCTCATGTAAAATGTAATTTCATAAGCAGCTAAAAAATAACTAGCAGGCAAATCTCACCACTTAGCATGAAGTCCATGTCACCTGGTGACAAAAGTTATGAGACTGAGGAAGTAATTTTTTTCCTAACTCTAGGCAGCAGGAATACCTTGTGTCTAATTAAACATGACTGGATGTGGAGGTAAGGAATTGTATGCAACTCTTGATTGTTCTGTGCATTAGGGAAAAAAAAATACTATGAGAGTGGTGAAGCACTGGAACAGGTTGCCCAGAGAGGTGGTGGATGCCCCATCCCTGGAGACAGGTTGCTCTGAGCAATCTGATCTAATTGAAAGTGTCCCTGCTCACTGCATGGGGGTTGGACTAGATGACCTTTAAAGGTCCCTTCAACTCAAATTATTCTATGATTCTATGATTAGCATGGTTTCACTTTCTGCTCTTGCTGGTACTTTCTTCCTGGGTATGAGTAGGGCAATTGTTCTTACACGAATATTTGACTAGTTCAATAACTAGCACAATTTACAATGTCTTGAAGTGATTTAGTAAAACTGGAAAAAACATTCATTACTGGTGCAAGTAATTCACAGTTTTCTGACACTGGCCTAGACTACCCTTCTTTAAAAAAAAAAAAAAAAAAAAAAATTATCATATCTCTGGTGTCAGTATTCCTCTATTGTCATAGAAGATACGGGTATAAGGTGATGAATTTCAGCAGTCCTTTAAGCTTTGCTTAAGGAGGAATAATTATATGATTTTCCCTTTATGAAATAATAGTTGAAGAAGAGCTGATACCAACTTTCTGAACTCATGAAGCAATGCAAATTCTTTCTAGATAAGCATATTTTCCTAAGAATTAGTCTATATCTGCCTTAAATATTCAGGGTTCTTTCAACACTCTAAACCCAGTAACTGCATCAATTACAAGGAAAGAGAAGGAAAAGAAAAGATAATTTCATTTTAATCAGAATAATTCACCAGTACCCTATTATCTAAAGGGACAATGCTATCCCAAGGTAAAAGCACCTGCCAGAACAGGACTGAAGAATGTCTTGACTGTGCTTGAAATCTGGAAGACAAGTGTTGCCCTTGACTGAGTTTTCTTCACTAGTTGCCAAGTCAGCCTAGCTAATGGAAAATGATCCTGCTTGACTGTCATATTCTTGATTATTTGCTCTTTCACAGGGGTGGGGGGCGGGGAAGAAGGAATAGTTGAAAGGATTCCTAGAACAAAAAATAATATGTTCTGGAATTGAAGTCAAGCTTTCTTAGATCATGTGCCAGAAAAGCCAGAGTAACATCAAAGCCCAATTATTATGAGATTAGCCTCTTCAATAAGAGTGATCAAATAGCTAATTAACTATATTCTATGATGTTCTATGATGCAATAGTAATACATTATGACAGTACAAATGCATACAGTATTACTTTATCCAACCAAGATAATTTCAATATATTTCTACATTTAGATTGAAACTATTTTCTCTAAAAATTACTAATAATTTCACAAGTTATTCAGGTTTTTTACTTGGCCAACTCCTTATTTCATTTTCATTTAGAATAATTTTCATTTAGGTTGGAAAAGCCCTTTAAGATCTTTCAGTCCAACTATAAACTTAACACTGTCAAATCCACCACTAAACCATGTCCCTAAATGCCACATCTATATGTCTTTTAAATACCTCCAGGGATGGTGACTCCACCACTGCCTTCAGCAGCCTGTTCAGATGTTTGATAACCCTTCCAGTGAAGAAATTTTTCCTAATACTCAATCTCAGCCTCCCCTGGCACAACTTGAGGCCATTTCATCTTGTTCTATCACTTGTTACGTGGGGAAAGAGACCAACATCCACATCACTACAACTTCCTTTCAGGTAGTCATAGAGAGTAACAAGGTTTCCTCTCAGTCTCGTTTTCTCCAGTTCCCTCAGACACTCTTCATAAAACTTGTTATCTAAATCCTTTAGCAGCTTCTTTGCTTTTCTTTGGACATGATCCAGCACCTCAATGTCTTCCTTGTAGTGAGCAGCCTAAAACTGAACACAGTATTAAAGATGTGGCCTCATCAGTGACGAGTTCAGGGGCACGATCACTTCCCTACTTCCGCTGGACACACCATTCCTGGTACAAGCAAGGATACTATCGACCTTATTGGGCACCTGGGCACAGTCTGGCTCATATTCAGCCGTCTATCAACCAACACTCTCAGGCCATTTTCTGCCAGGCAGATTTCCAGCCACTCATCTCCAAGCCTGTAGCATTGCATGGGGTGTTGTGACACTAATGCAGGACCCGACACTCAGCCATATAGAACCTCATGCAATTGGCCACAGCCCATTGATCCAGCCTGTCCAGATCCCTCTCTAGAGCCTTCCTACCTTCAAGTAGATCAACACTCCTGCCCAACTTAATGTCATCTGTGTATTTACTGAAGGAACACTCGATCCCCTCATCCAGATCATTGATAAAGATATTAAAAATAACTGGCCCCAGTGCTGAGCCCTGGGGAACACTGCTTGTGCCTGGCCTCCAACTGGATTTAACTCTATTCACCACAACTCTTTGGGCCCAGTCATCCAGCCAGTTCTTCATTCAGCGAAGAGTACATCTGTCCAAGCCATGAGCCACCAGTTTCTTCAGGAGAATGCTGTGGGAAATGGTATCAAAGGCTTTACTAAAGTTTATGTAGACAACATCCACAACCTTTCCCTCATGTGCTATGCAGGTCACTTGGTCCTAGAAGGAGATCAGGTTAGTCAAGCAGGACCTGCCTTTCATAAAACCATGCTGACTGGGACTGATCAGCTGGTTGTCCTCACTGCACCTTAATAAAAAGAAAAAAAAAACCCAACTTTTATTCTTCCTCATGTACTTTTTTTTTTCCAATCCAGAAATCTTTTATTAACTAATCAAACTATATTTATTGATTTATTAGTGTCATAGTTTAACCTCGCTTGAGACCAAGCTATGCAGTTTCTCACTCACTCTCCCCATCCTCCGAGGGAATGGAGAAAAGATAATATGACAAAAAGCTCAAGGTGTGAGGTAACGACAGGAAGAGATCATTCAAGTTACCATAATGGGCCAAATAGACTTGACTTGGGAAAAAACATTTTAATTTATTAATAATAAAACCAAAGCAGGATAATGACAGAGAACAAAAAACAACTTATCCCTTCTCCTCCCCTCTTCCCAGGATTAACATAATTTCAATTATATTCACCTCGTTCCCTCCCCAAGTGGCACAGGGTGGGAATAAGGAATGGGGTTTGCGGTCAGTTCATCACAGAATGCTTTCTGCCGCTCCTTTCTCCTCAAGGAAAAAACTCCTCACATTCCTCCCCTGCTCCAGCATGGGGTCCCTCCCACAGGCTACAGTCCTTCACGAATTGCTCTGGCATAGGTCGTTTTTCCACAGGGTGCAGTCCCTCAGGAAAAGGTTGCCCCAGCGCAGGCCCTCCACAGGCCACAGCCTCCTTTGGGTATCCATCTACCCCGATGTGGAGTCCTCCACGGGCTGCACGTGGATCTCTGCTCCTCTGTGGACCTCCATGGGCTGCAGGGGGACAGCCTGCTTCATCATGGTCTGCACCATGGGCTGCAAGGGAATCTTGTCAGGAGCAACTTTTCTCCTTCCCTCCTTTACTGACCCAGACTGCCGCCTGGTGGGAGGCCAGAGGGTGAGGGCCACAAGACCCACAAGACTCACGCCTCCCCCTCTCTGCTCATGCTTCTGCTTCTTCACTCCTTTTTAAAAAATTTCTTCTTCTTAACTACATTATCATAAAAGTGTTCTCAGTGTCACCAGTTGGTGACAGTCCACTGGACAAAGGGGAAACTTCTGGCAGCTTCTTGCAGAAGCTGCCAGTGTAGCCCCCTGCCCCCACCACTAGACAAAACCAGCACAATTAGTCAATGGAAACTATCAGTTCCCTAGCAGGTATGTGCTGTATAACAAAGGTTACAAGTACTCAAGCTAATAATAATATCTTAATAGTATCACTATATTTGCACAGAAGAGATATCTAAGGATATACCTTACGTTCAAATTGATTTACTCTCCAAAAATACTGGTTAAAGAATTTTGTGGTTGAGTGGGTTTCTGTTCCTGCTCTAGGCTTATTACTTGGGCTTGAGTGAGTCACTTAGCCTTTCTTTTCTTCATCTTCAGTCTCAGAAGTGACCTGTAGTTCATTTTCCATTCTAAACTTTTTAGTGCAAGGATATTCTTTCATTGTATTTTTCTACATCAAAGAGCATGGAGGTTGCTCATCTTAGCTACATAGTCTGAATGCTGACATATTTCAGTAATGATGCATGAAACCTTTCATTCTGACTTGAAACAGATTTGAGAATGACCTCATAAAATCAGATGTTTATTTAATTATCCCCCAAAATCACAAGAATATTACCTATTAGTATTATTATATATATGATCATGGGAACAGAATTTACATTTCAGTCTGATGTGTGTTTGCTGCATTGAATAAATCTTACATTTGTATGAAAATGCTAGTGAACCACTGGAAGGAGTTGGAGATCTCAAGCAAGTGACTTATTTTTTTTCTAGAAATCTGTGAAGTATGAGACTAGCTGCATTTATTTTTCTAATGGCAATTCTCTTTAATAAATGTAGGATTCCTAGAATGTAATTTGTGATTGTATTAACATGATTACACCACTCAGAATCCCAGTGGAGCCTCTAGAAATGTTATTAGGGATGTCAGTAGAAAGGAGTGTATGGATTAAAAGGTTCTAAACTAATAATGCACTTATTAGTTCTGGCCAAATTCCTGCTAACCCCTAGATGAGGGAGAAAACAAACCAAAACTAATTACTACAGTTGTGCACACAGGGGAGGGTGTCTGCACTAGAAAAAGTAGCATAAAATAGCTCTCATATCTATAATTACTTTTTTCATTATGTCATTTTGAACTATTACAGAAAAAAAAATAGTAGTAGCATAGTAATATGAGGTGCTGATGGGCTACAGCAATATAAAAATGCATATCAAGACTGCAGAATATGTTACCTTGTGAAATAATCCATGCAGTTAGTAGAAATAGATTTATTGAATCCATTTAACAGTACAAATAGGTATACCTCTGACTTGAAAATAAGCAGATTCTGTAGCACTAAGTCTGCATGATTTCAGAGTTCTGTCTTTATACTTAAAAAATGTCAGAACAGCAAGGATTTTTCTTTCAGAATATAAAAAAAAAAATGTTTGCTTTGTCACAGAAATAAATGTTAAAGGGAAAAGACTTTTCTGAGACCACGCTGATACTTTTCTATATGGTAATGCAGCTTTCATATCTACAGAGAACTTTAAAATGAGAACCTAATCTTATTTTTCACCAAAACTACAATACTATAATAGAGATTACCTAATAAAATCTGCTAATTTAAATTTTTCAAGAAGACTAGTCTTATAACTTAGACCCATCTAAAAGAAATTGCTCTTTCTTTTATTTTGTGCTCTATATGTTTTGATATTGGATAATTATTCAAGTCTAAAGCTAAATAAAGTTCTGAAATGAGGCTACCCAATATGTTTTCCTTTCATCTCTATTATGAAATTATTGCAAAAAAAAAAATGATACTCATTATGGAGTATCCAGAGCAGCTCTGTCCAGAACATTCTATGGCTTGGTGGTTAATATCCTGCTCCAAGAAACATGGATATGAAACCAGCTTAGAAGCTTCACTCCAGAGCTGGATCTCATTTTCTTTATTTTAGGCACAGTCTGTGGTCTGAGGCCTGAATTATTTCACCAGAAGGTGACTGATTCTTTTAGATGTCTCAAAAAAGAATGATAGCTTCAAAGTTCAATCAATTAGGCATGCAGTGCCACTGTTCTCACTCTTCCTGCTTATTTGGCCCTAGCATGACATTTCCTGCTAGTAAGATTCCTTCTACTTCCAGACTACCCACAATTTTGGAGTGTGGAAATAGAACCTTTAAAGTCTTACTAGAATAAAAACATCAGATGTTCCTCTGCCTTTCTGTCCTGATTTCAGCAGGGTTGGAGTTAATTTTCCTCTCAGTAGCCAGTGTGTTTTGGATTTCGTATGTGAAGAATGTTGATAAAAACACCCTGATGATACAAGTTGTTGTTAATGAGACCAAGGACACTGTCTGGTTTTCCAAGTCTCGCTAATATGCAGATGCAGGAAGGTGGGAGAAAGACAGACAGAATAATTGACCCAAACTGGCCAAAGAGAGTATTCCATGCCATAAACATCATGCTCAGTATATAAGTGGGGGCTGCCCATGGGGAGGGCATCCTTTGCATCCATTTTCCATCTTGTCTTTTTCTCTTGCTTGCTAACATCGTTCCCTCTACCTTGCTGGCTTGTTTATGTTCCTTTGCTTGCTGCTCGATTTTCATTTCCGTGATTGCTGCTCAGGACGGGTCATTCGGACATTGGGTGGTAAGAAATCATACATTTTCATTTTATACATATTAATATCCTTATATTTTGTTATTATTGTAGTTTTCCTTTGCTATTTTAGTAAATTGTCTTCATCTCAACCCACGAGTTTTCCTTTCTTCCCAATTCTCTCCCCCATCCCACTGGGGATGAGGAGGGTGAGCGAGAAACCGTGTGGTGACTAGGGCTAAACCCCCACACTTTCTCACGTCCAGCAATCAATCTCTTATGTAACCTTATGTCCTTGATGAACATGAAAAGCATCTGTCAGAGAAGATGGTAGTGGTGAGCTCCTTTTATCCAGTACTTAGTGATTAGAGTATTTATTCTGAATATCACCACTTTGGATTCAATTTCATCCTTTGGATTTCATTCAACCTGGGTCTGAGTCCTCATCTGCTGATTTCAGTTGAAAAGTATCCACTGAACAGAACTGACTAGGGTTTAAACATGAGTACAGGCACTAGGTCTAATACCACCAAAGACTCTGAAAGGCTGACCTTAGCATTTACAAACTGCTGCCGCACACACAACCTGCAGGAATTAAAGCCACAAATGCTTATAACAAACATACAACATTAATTAGAAAAGACAGGCCTCTATTCTGTAAAGTCTACTGATTTGAACATTTTTGCAGAGTGTGAAATACCTGAGTTGAAGCTCCAGCCAACCTGATGATAACTACATCTCTTTCAAATTCCAAGAATATCTTTTACCTGTCAATCTATAAACTGGCATATGAGGCAAAGGAAAGAGAGCACCCAAGAATGTAGTATTTATATAGGCAGGAGCACAAGTTTGAAAGTGTATGGCTCTGTACAGTGTTATAATAATGCAGTTCATAGGTTGCTCATGGCCCAGTAAATCAACACAACTCAAATTACACCACTCATTTATAGATGTTTTCTGATAATAATTTGTTCTTTTAAGGGTGGATCACTGGAAGAACCACACCACAGCAACTTTAGTACATCAGATTTCAGAACTCTTTATATAATTGCAATGAAATGCATTAAATGTTTTAAATATGGATGTTGCACTATCTTGTCAGAAACTCATTATAGCATGTTCCATCTTTAAAATTTGCAATTAACTTGAAACAAAATCTTCGTTTGTTCCAGTGATACTCAGTAGGATATGTGCTAGAATTTATCTTTTGGAGATATAACCAAGACAAGGCCTAAAGTTATATTAGATAATTAAATATTTAAGCTAATTAGTTTTGTCTACGACTTATTTTCAGTTTGGTGCTGCCATAGGCAGTCTAAGAGCTCAGTCACATGAAGCTCTCTGTCTCAGCTCAACATAAAACCTTTGATCGCCATCAAATTTTAACAATGAAATTTAGACAATTAGCTAAAGAAAGAATAAGTGTGTAAATAATAATTAAAATATATACCTCCTTTCTTGCATGCTATGAACTGGATTAATTTTAAGCAAATATTTCTAAATTTCAGTGAAGAAAGATCAAGTGTGGGATATGTTACTTGGAAAGAGTAGAAATAACTTTAAAAAGAAATAAACAATATGAAAAAAATTCTATACATAAAAATAAAACTCCAAATTTAATCTGAAATATCTTTAAGTTTTCTGTTTCATTACTTTCTTTCTGATAATGATATATGCAATATAAATAGTAATACAGAAAATAATATCTTTTCTTACTTTTTGTTGGATGTTTAAAACTGATCTTTTTAAATAAGCACGCAGAAAAATAGCTACTTCTTTTGGCATATATAAACATTAGGATAAAGACTGATATGTTATTTCATATCATACTGAAAGCAAGACAACAGTGTAACTCTATTTTCAGAGCACACTGATCTCTACCAGCAATTTTAATTCCCACCTTTGTGTTTATCTCTGTCCTTGTACACTTCCTTCCCTAGCCTTTCCAAATCCTTGCTTTAAAACAAAACTATATGATTGTATTAAAAACAAAATAAGAACAACTTAAAAAAAATCCCTATTTACCTTTCCAGATAGCTTACTATTTTCAGGACAGAACTATTATCGGAGAATTTAGTCAAATGTTTATCTTGTATATATCATCTCTGTAAAGAAGGAAGACATAGTCTATGTTAGCAAATGCTATACATGACAACATGAGGCAAACAATCCTCATTAGCTTATTTTATTATTGACCTGCTTTAAAATACATAACTATCTACTTAAAAAATTAACTGCTTACACCTAGAGTCATTTCAAGTTTTTTTTTTCCCTGTCACACATTTATAAAGTAAATTAAAAGGACTCTTAAGATGTATCAAACAGCTTTATCCGATGTATTTAGTATGCTTAAAGATATATGCTGTGGTAGGTTATCATAAGAAGCATGGCAGAATAGCTGCCATGAGAAAAAATTTGTGGGAACAGGCCACAAAATAAGCTTAAAACAGTTGAAGCAATAGCTGGAAATGGTATTAAATGGAAGTGTTCTAACCCGTGATGTACTATCACATACTGACTGCCTAAAGCTTTTTGAGTTGAAAACAATATGTTGAACATGTATCTGACAGAGGCCTACATTGGTACAATATTACTTCACAGTTAGATGACCACAAGCTGCCAAGTAATTTGCAGAGATAGCCAGGGTGCAAGAGACAGATGTAATCTTGCCCTCAGGCTTATCAGAAAGGCAGAAGAGTGATACAGACAGAACAAAGCACATTTAGTACTAAACAGCATTTTCAATATTTTAGTTGCTCAATACTCAGAAACTCTCCCATTGCCCAGTGACTTGAAACAAAATATGTTACAATAGCAAAAAGAAGCAAGGAACAAAGTGACACTTAGATATTCTTCAAAGTAGAGTTTACTTGTGTTTGTTTCTGATCTTTTAGGTGAAGGAAATGCATAGCTTGCATAGTTTTTAAGGTCAACAGATTGATAGTTACCCGAAACTGTAACACACAGACAAATGCATATAGGTTAGGAGAAGATAAGAAGATATTTCCTTGTTCATAGGGCAGAGTTGATTGAGTCCATTGGTTAGAAAAATAACAAGAGAAGCAAGCAAGAATTATAAGCCAAGTTACACAGATTAGATGTCATTACTGAATCCAATATGTAAAAAAAAAAAAAAAATTGAAGTGTAGAATTATGTCTTATACTAAAGAAGAAATATATATATGAATAACTGAAACTGTAGATGATGAAGTTTAAGTAGCAAATATGGAGAAGTTATGAACATCTCAGAAAGTCAGAGTTTTAAATATAGTATCTTCTAATTCTTTCAAAGTGATGTAAATATTAAAATTGCCCCTAAATTTTATATTTTCATCATTTGTTTGTAAATCTGTTTCTGGAATATATTAAGAAACTTTTTTTAATTATTTGTATTATTTTCACATAGGCTACTAAGCCCATTATCAATATCCTATGAAGAAGGAAAAAAGATTAAAAAATATCAGAGCCCTTTTCTTATGTTCTACTGTGTATGTTGGTTTTTGCAGAAATAATAAGCCAAAATATGCAGCTGAGGTTTAAATTAAATGCAATGTCAAGCCTGCATAAAATCTGAATTTTATTTGCAGTAGAGAAGTCATATGCCACCACTCTCTTTTAAAGTAGAAGTAAATTGTTAGAGTCAACACTAAGGTCTAAAATAACATTACCCTGATGCATTCCCTGTCATGATGTCATATGAAATTTTGCAGCAACAAATAAACAGTATACCTATTTTAATGATAATAAAGTTCCAACTAAAATTAATATTCAAAAACATTCCAAGGTTCTGTCTTATTGGAACTTGTAAGTTAGACTCAGAAAAATTAGTACTATATACTCAAAAAAGCCCTCAAACAAACAAAAAATAACCCCAAACCTTAGTGGTACACTAGGATTAGTTAAAGAAGAAGGATGCAATAATTTTTTTTTTTGGGGGGGGGCAAAAAAAACCCAACCAAATACACATGCACATGTAAAAGTTTAACTGAACCAAAGGCATGAAGTCCCAACTGCAAAAGGGAAGGATTCTTTTTTTCTCTTTCTGTTTTCTTTGCTTGTTTCTAACATGCTTACGATATTTAATGCTTCCACTCTATCTGCCTTGAGTTCTGATTGTATAGCTAAAAACATAAAGGGATCCTGAAACACTCCCACATATCTTAACCTTTGTCTAACCCAGGCAAACTATTTTCAGAATTAATGTTTCCTCTGTTCCTTATGGTTGAATATCTCTGCATGATGTGATAGGACTGTGTTCTGGTTTTGTTTAGTAGGGGGGGCCCTAAGGTGGTAGCTTCTGTAGGAAACTACTAGAAGTCGCTCCCCTTTGTTTAGTGGACTTGGCCGGGCCTAGGGCAGACCCGTTGCTGACCAAGGCTGAGCCAATTGGTAGCAGAATGTCCAATGATAATGCCTCTGCGATAACGTATTTAAGAAGGGGAAAACAGGAAAAAAAAAAAAAAAAAAAAAAAGAAGATGAAGATGACAAGCAGCTGAGCAGGGGCAGAGACAGGGAGGTGTGAGCCTTGTAGGCCTCACCCTCTGGCCTCCCACCAGGCAGCCGACTGGGCCCAACTCGGTCTGGCACAGCTGTAAGAAGTGGAGAGGAGATGAGAAGTGAATAAGATGTAAAAAGGATCCTGAGAGACGTCTGCCAGCCTGTTGTGAGGAACAGCTGCAGATGCCAAGGTCAGTGAAGAAGAAGGGGGAGGAGTAATGCGGCTCCTGGCCAAGATTCCCCTGCAGCCTGTGGTGATGACCATGGTGGAGCAGGTTGTCCCCCTGCAGCCCATGGAGGTCCCTGGAGGAGCAGAGATTCACCTGCAGCCCATGGAGGACCCCAGGCTGGAGCAGGTGGAGGCCTGAAAGAGGCTGTGACCTGTGGAGGGTCCGCTGGGGCAGCCATTCTGGAGGGACTGCACCCTGTGGAAGAGATGACCCATGCCAGAGCAGTTTCATGGAGGACTGTGGCCCGTGGGAGGGATCCCATGCTGGAACAGGGGAGGAATGTGAAGAGTTCTTCCCTCAGTGATGAAGCAGTGGTATGATACAACGTGTGATGAACTGACCGTGACCCCCATTACCTTTTTCCCCCTGTGCTGCTCGGGAGGGGGGAGAAGGTAGTAGAGATAATGTTAAGCCCGGGAAGAGGGAGGGGTGGGGGGAGATTATCTTGTTCACTGTCTCATTCTCCTGCTAGTTTTAGAAATAAATGAGTATTTTTCCCCAAGTTGAGTCTGTTTTGCCCGTGACAGTAACTTCAAGGATTTCTCCCTGTCCTTTTCTCAAATCTTGAGCTGTTTTTCCTTATATCATCTCCCCCTAGTCTCTTGGAGGGTGGGGGGAGCGAGAGAGAGACTGCCTAGGCTGGTCCTGATCGGGGCTGAACTACGACAAACTGTATATGTCAATGCTCTGAATGTTGGCAAATGATATCATTTTCTTGAGGTAAATATACTAAGAAAAATCTTTTAGCAGAGGTTTTTCATTAAACCATAAAGTAGAAAAAGGTGAGTTTTAAACAGAGATACTGAAAGAAGAGTATGCCTACTAGTCAGATAAAGCATTCAAGTAAAACAATTAAAAAGAAAATTAAAAAACACTTGAAAACAAATTTTACCTCTTCCTTTCCCTGATGGTTCCTTCTTTCAAGATTTGTACTCAAATCAGTGAATTTCATGGACTTTCTAGACAGCAGTATGTTATATAGAAGTACTGGTTTTGGCTGGAATAGAATTGAATTTCTTCATAATAACTTGTATGGTGCTTTGTTTTGGATTTGTAATTAAAACAGTGTTGATAACACATCAGTGTTTTAATTATTGCTGAACAGTGCTTACAGAGCATCAAGGCCTTTTATGCTTCTCACACTGCCCCACCTGAGAGTAGGCTAGCGCTGTTCAAGAAACTGGGAGGAAACATAGCTGGGACAGTTGATCCTAACTAACCAAAGGGATATTCCACACCATATGATGTCATACTCAGCAATAAACACAAGGTGTAATGGTTTTTAAAACAGAAGGAGCTAGATTCAGATTAGACATAAGGAAAAAAAATTTACAATGTAGGTAGTAGAACACTGGCACAGGTTGCCCAGAGAGGTGGTGGATGCCCATCCTTGGAAACATTGAAGGCCATGTTGGACGGGGCTCTGAGCAACCTGATCTAGTTGAAGATGTTCCTGCTTCTTGCAGGGGGGTTGGACTACAAGACCTTTAAAGGTCACTTCCAACTCAAACTATTCTATGATTTTATGATTCTATGATTCTGTAAAAGCTGTGGGGAAGAAAGAGGAAGAGGGGGACATTTGGAGTTATGGCATTTGTCTTCCCAAGTAACTGTTAGACGTGATGGATCCCCGCTTTCCTGTAAATGGCTGAAAATCTGCTTGCAGATGGAAATCAGTGAATAAACTCCTCGTTTTGCTTTGCTTGCACACACAGCTTTTGCTTTCCCTATTAAACTGTCTTTATTTCAATCCATAAGTTTTTTTCACTCTTACCCTCCAGCAAGTGGCTGCGTAGGGCTGAGCTGTCTACTGGGGTTAAACCACAACCATGGAATACCTTATAAATCCATAGGGAAATTATCTTTTTTAGATTCCTGATGCCATAGGAATCCTTGATGCTGGCATGCCCTATGCCCCTGCCCTTACTATAGTACCAGGAGGCCCTAGCTCCATGCCAAGTGCAGAGGGTTTTCCCAGGCAAGCATACACAGATCTCTCAGGACAGAAGTAATGTTATCCTCACCCACAAGGCTTCCACAGCCTTCTTTTCTACGGCTCAGTTTATCATGTTATTGAACAAAGTTTCATATAAAACTATATAGAGCAGATAGAAAGCAAATAGATCCTATCAGTCACAGGTGCCTAGAACTGTCCCTGGATTGACAGGCAGGAGAAACTTGTGCTAATCCTGACTGACACAAAAGTTAAGATATTTTCCCCTCGTTCTCCTAATGTATTCAATCCCATAGCACACCTATCACACCTGACAGAAGATAGTTACTCACACATCACACTGCCAGTCTCTACTTTCTTTCCCAGTCAAACCTAGTTATTCAATGAAACTGGAGAGAAGGTATTCAACCAAAGGACACACAAACCTTTATCTCCCACATGCCAGTA
Source organism: Chlamydotis macqueenii (assembly GCF_036417535.1). NCBI lineage: Eukaryota > Metazoa > Chordata > Aves > Otidiformes > Otididae > Chlamydotis > Chlamydotis macqueenii. Next base: position 146,419,033 of record NC_141557.1, on the reverse strand, counting down.
GTATCTGAAAAAACCTGCCTTCAGTGTTTCCTTCTCCTGGCTTTTTGTAACTTTTTGCTTAGACAATATCATAATCACAGAATGGCTGAGGTTAGAAAAGACCTCTGGTCTAATCCCCTAATCAAGCACAGGCATCTAGAGCAGGTTGTCCAGGACTGTGTCCAGATGAGTTTTAAATATCTCCAAGGACAGAGATGCTAAAGACTTTCTGGGCAATCTGTTCCCACCCTATTGGTTGTCTTCACCCCTGTTCTTAAATATGATATATAGATAATACAAAATTGAGATTCTGTACTGAGTGTCATCATTTAAAAACTATGAGTGGAAGTGTGTACCATTTAGCAGTCCTCTAAAAGCTTTGGTTTTTAAGGACTTAATTTAAGATTCTGATAATAAAATTAAGGGATTCTAAATCAAGAGTCTCCAAACTATATAGGCTCTTCAATGTTATTTTGGGGCTATATTATTTAGGTGCCATAATTCCTTGTTTAGAGGCTTAATGGTACAAGAACGAGTCATATGAAGAGGAGGGTCAGAGTCATCTTTGAAAATTGGACTTATGATCCCTTTTTTTAAGTACCTCTGGAAACATAACTCAGACAGCTTTACAGAATTATCTGATCAGTGTGTAGTCTACTTTCATTCTATCAGTCACATAGTTCCTGAAATGTAACCAAAAAGCCTCAATCATGCAATTTTGTCCATGACCCTGTTATTTAGAGAATGTATTTTTTAAGTGTTTGATTGTTAATAATGGGCACAACCAACTTGTTCTAATTTTTTCTGCGCTCCAGAGTCTCATATCTTGCCCTTCTCATGCAACCTGGGACAAAAGTCATTCCAGTTTCATGTGACATTAGCAGCCACAAAATAATTTCACAGAACAAACACTGCATTACAGCCTTTTTAATCTCTAGAATGTTGAATAATTTAATGCCTAATCCGTAACTGCTGCATCCTACAAACTATTACTTAAAATAGTGATTTATCCTGTCTGCTACTTCTGGTAGTGTCTATCCCTATTAAAGACTGCAGAATTTTTTTTTTTTTTTTATAGTTTAAATGAGGTGAATAGAAAGAGTGTTGGTAATTACTCCTTATCTGTTTGATCTAGACCATCCTTTTTGGTCTTTTAAATTTTTTTTAAGTGATTCTCCTTTTCAAGATTCATTAGCTAAAATTCAAGCATTTTCTATCCCTTCCTTTCTTCTTCTAATCAATAAAAATGGATGATTAATATAAAAAAAAATAAGTCTTCATGCCTGATTTTACTTCATATATGTGATGGTTTAGCCCAAATCACCACACAGTTTCTCACTCACTCTCCCCCTCCCCAGGGGGATGGGGGAGAGAATTGGGAAGGAAGGAGAACTCGTGGGTTGAGATGAAGACAATTTACTAAAATAAAAGGGAAAACTACAATAATAACAGAATGTAAGGATATTAAAAATATACAAAGTGAACAATATGTGTTTTCTCACCACCCGATGTCCCAATGACCGATACAGCCCGTCCCGAGCAGCGATCACAGAAACAAAACCGAGCAGCAAGCAAAGGAGCAAAAGGGAGCCAGCAAGGTAGGGGGAACAATGCCAGCAAAAACAAGCAGGAAGGATGGATGCCAGGAAGGCAGATACCCGCCGTGGTCAATCCCCACTTACATACTGAGCATGATGTTTATGGCATGGAATACTCTCTTTGGCCAGTTTGGATCAATTATGCTGTCTGTCTTTCTCCCAGCTTCCTGCATCTGCAAATCAGCGAGACTTGGAAAGCAGGACGGTGTCCTTGGTCTCATTCACAACAACTGGTATCATCAGGGTGTTTATGAACATTCTTCACACACAAAATCCAAAACATACCAGCTACTGAGAGGAAAAATTAACTCCATCCCTGCCAAAACCAGGACAATATATAACATGAAACTAAATATAATTACCTGTCAGGCTATCAAAATTTATCTTAAAGTCTCCAAACTCTTCCCAAGGTGAATGCAAGTTCAACTAATATCAGAAAAAAAAATCCAAAAGGTGAATTTAAGTTATACTTACACTTGCCACTATCCAGCCACAAGAAGAGGAATATCAAGCATATTCCTACAAAGTGTAAATTTACCAATTGTACCTGATATTACCTCTAAATATTACAGACAACGTTACAATAAGTCTATTCTCTATGTCTTTGATTAATACAAATATTCATTCATAAGACTGCAAAGGAAAATATTTCTTGCATAAATATGTTTAATGTCAGTCACTTATAGAAAAAAAAATTCCACTGAAACCTGTGGTTGCGTCAGAAATCTTATAAAAGTCATTGTGGTGGGTTGATCCTGGCTGGATGCCACGTGCCCATCAAAGCTCTCTATCACTCCCCTCCTCAGCTGGACAGAGGAGAGAAAATATAACTAATGGCTCCTGGATTGAGGTGAAGACAGGGACAGATCAATCACTAATTATAATCATGGGCAAAACAGACTCGACTTGGGAAAAAAAATTAATTTATTACCAATCAAATAAGAGCAGGCTAATAAGAAATAAAATCCAAATCTTAAAACACCTTCCACCCACTCCTCCCCTCTTCCCAGACGTAACTTCACTCCCAATTTCCTCTACCTCCTCCCTTACAGCAGCACAGAGTTGGGGGTTGTGGTCAGTTCATCACACGTTATTTCTGCTGCTTCCTCCTCCTCAGTGGGAGGACTCCTCACACTTTTCCCCTGCTTCAGCATAGGGTTCCTCCCATAGGAGATAGTCCTCCATGAACTTCTCCAGCATGAGTCCTTCCCACGGGCTGGAGTTCATGAACTGCTCCAGTGTGGGTCTCTTCTACAGGATGCAGTCCTTCAGGAACAGACTACTCCAGTGTTAGTCTGCCCACGGGGTCACAAGTCTTGCTAGCAAACCTGCTTCAACTTGAGCTCCCCACTCCACAGATCCTGACAGAAACTTGCTCCAGTGTGGGCTTCCCATGGGGTCACAGCCCACTTCAGGTCTATCCATCTGCTCTGGCATGGGGTCCTCCACATCCTGCAGGTGGATTTCTGCTCCACCATTAACCTTCATGGGCTGCAGGGAGACAGCCTGCTTCACCATGGTCTTCACCAGGGGCTGCAGGGAAATTTCTGCTCCGGCGCCTGAAGCATGTCCTCCCCCTCCCTTTTCACTGACCTTGGTGTCTGCAGAGTTGTTTCTCTTACTCCTCTCTCCAACTGCAATTGTGCAGGTTTTGTTTTTTTTTTTTTTTTCCCCTTCTTAAATATGTTCTCTCAGAGGCGCTACCACCATTGCTGATGGCCTTGGCCTTGGCCAGTGGCAGGTCCATCTTGGAGCCATCTGGCACTGGCTGTATTGGACACAACGGAAGCTTCTAGCAGCTTCTGATAGAAACCACTCCTGTAGCCCCCACACTACCAAAATCTTGCAACGCAAACCTTGCAAGTCTCTGGCATTGAAGGGCTTTTCACTTAGAAGTAAATAAAAAATGGCAGTACACATTTCTGAGTTTGTTCTTTTGGAAGTTACATGATTACTCTTAAATCAATTAAACATTAATTTGTTCCTCCTGAAACCCTTTTAAAAATGGTTTTCCCTGGAATGAGCTAAATGCACACTTTTACAGGAACATGATGGTTGGGAATATAATTAATTCAGAAAGCATAGTTTAAGACAGAAGACCAGCTCTTTGTGAAATCTCAGACCTTGAAATTTCAATTAATAAATAAGGCATTTAGTTAAATTATTTCACATAATGCCACATTTTCTAACCACCTTTCAGTATCTGGGTTTCTTGTATGACTGAGACTATTAAATACTGGTAGCTTTTGTAAAACAAAATAGCTTATTGAAGCAGTTTGAAGGAGAGTTTTAAAATTTCATCAAATTGCACTTCTGTAGAAAACAAGCTGTTAAGCAATAATGAACTAATTGTTCCATCCAAGCAGAAAACTGCAAGACAGACATCATGTCAGACTTACAGTTTAATTCCCAAATTCAATCCCTTGTTTCTTCAGTTTCTTTTAATCAGCCAACAGGGAATCTGCTGAGTTACAAAGTGCAAAACACTCTAGTATTGGAAAATGATCTGTTTTCTTCCTAACCTTGCTGGCCTTCAAGTGATATGAAGTATAAGACGACTTTATTTCTGACCCATCCCTCAATTAGGATGGAGGAGAGAAAATCTATTACTTTATTCAGATTGACTACTGGTATTTTGGGATGATCATATTACTAGATGCTGAGGTTAGAAGGCAACAAAGAGAAGGAAAAATAAAGATCTGTGCAGGCAGTAATTCAGGGAACATTGGCTAAGCTTCTTTCCTGAGTTTCCATGTAAGCAGCTTTTCGATGTCCAGTGACTCTCATGGTCCAAGAAGACTGCCCTCCTTTTTTAGAGGTCTTAGATGCCTAACTTTATTTATTCTATCCCTTTACCACTGATGTCCGAGGAATAAACAGATTCAAGTTACTTTCTACTTCATTTTCAGTGACAGTAGCCTGCTAAAACAGGTGAAGAAAGTGCAGAATTTGTTGGGAGAACACACTCAGAGACAAACAGAGTCACACTTGCACTGACCCTGGTCAACAAAGGGTCTTCAGAGAGCTGGGGTTCCTTAACTGGGCAGGCAGATCTCACAGCTGTGCCTTGGACCTTGGACTTTCATATCTTCCAGACTGCCAGGCTCAGGACCTGCTGGAAGCCAAGGGCTGCCAGGTGAAGAGCAGTTGAGGGAGGCTGCACTCACATATCCCCACCGGATACCACTGGTCCTGCCTGCGCTGGACAGTGTGTAGTCAAAATCCTCTGCCTCTGCTCCCTGCTAGCTCCCCTAATAGTGGCCAGATCTCTTGGTCCTTCTTGGTCACAGTTTGTCAACCCACTCAGTAGCTCCAGCGCTTTTCAGTCATATGAAATAACTTAATTTTCAAGGGCAGAAACACAAAAGACCCTTAATGAAAAGTGGGCACAGAGAGAAGGACTTGTCCATGAGCTTGTTCTATCTGCTGCTGAAGTGAAAGAGAACTTCCCTGTTGTTTAAAAAGGGAGCTAGGTACTTTTTTTTTTTTTTCCCCTGGCTGGTAAAGTTTGAACATTTAATTTAATCCTCAAAATAGAGAGAAAGTTTACTGTATATATGATAACTAAACCCAAGAAAAACACATAATGAAAAAGAAAAAGGCATTTTAAATCCATTTGTCTAATTAAATGGAGAATGTGAAAAGAAATATTTTACTCATTCCTGCATATAAATGGGGGAAGCATGTTTTCAACAAATCCTGTGACTCAGCCGTTTGCCTACCAGAAGGAAACAAATGTGCTATTTTCAGTTTCTTCCCGACTTAGAGGTAATATATGCCAGTTCCCAAGAGAGAATTTGGTCCACCTCTGAGTTAATACATTCATGAGAATTACTTTTTAGCTCCTGAAATATTTTTCATATCTATAATCAAAAAACCCCTGATAGATATTGTAGCTATGGTATACTCCATTTATTAGGGTTCTCTTTGTGTCAACTTAGAATTAGCCTGGTAATGTTTCCATGTTCAAAGGCTAGGCAACCTCCCCAAGAGGTGACTATCATTTCACAGTTTTTGTGCCAGAAATTGTACTTCAGCTGGAGAAGAATGGAGATGATAACATTAATATTTGGTCTTGAATCTCTATTGTATGATTGAGTGCTTGAAGGACATTATATCATGGCTTCACTTAGGAAAGTCAGAGCCTCATAGATGCTGTACTGTATTCTAAAGTGGTGTACTCTCTTTTCAGTATATATAAATATACTAATTCACTTTTTCCTTTTCTACCAGTTAAACCTTGTATGCAAAGTTTAATGTTCATACATTCTTCAAAGAAGATTTAAAGCCAGAGACAGATCACATTTATTGTAGCTAATGAAAACTTTTAAGCAGCAGTACATTCTTAATGCACATAAATACCTGTGCTACAATGACAGGTGAATTATATTCTTAAATTCATGGCTATTAAAAAGATACTAATCTTTCTATTCTTATTCTTGCATGATTATGCAGTGCAGTATGTCTTACATCTATCTCTGTGTGGTTTTAAGAGTAGAGAAATAAGCTTTTATATGGTTAAGAAACTATAGGGATGCTTATTTCCAAACAATGTTTATAAAGTTATTATTACATTTTATTCTGAGTAATCCTCAGTACTTCATCTGTTTTCAGTACAGAAATTAATTTTTAACATTAGAGAAGTTCTGTGTTATTTTACATTTTGGATTATTTTGTCTAGTTCTATAATTCCACAGCTGAAAAGAAATATAAAACAAAGCACATGTCAAGTAGGAGTTTTTTTGGCCAAAACCCTTATGTTTAAGCAGAGTAAGTAGACAAACCCATGTAGTTTTTTCAGGCACAACTATGAAGTCCGTTTACATCTGCTTTATCTGTAATTATCTATGTAGATCACATAAACTGTTCTTGCATATAAATAGGCATTTAAGCCTACAATTACCTGATTGGCATGTGCAATCAGGGTAACTGATCTTGCAGAGTAGGTACACAATTGCATGTCTGATATATCTAAAATGCAGGTCTAAAAAATCCAATTAATTCTCAATAATATTTTGATATAAGAAGCTATCTGCCCGTTTGCTCAATTATCAAGGTGCCAAAAATAGACAGAGTAGCTGAGCTGCATTTTCTGCACAGTCTTGTAAGGATAGACTAAAAATTCTACCCTTCAGCTCCACAAATGAAAAGGTCAAATCAGGGCTACCCTAAGATCAATAGCAAAACACAAGTAAAAACAGGGATTTATTTTTGACCAAACTACTTTACCTGAAAAATAATTTGCTTATAGACTCTTTCAACCTTTTCTGCTGAAATTTATGGTGGCAAAACCCACACAAAAAGGTAGCACATTTCTATTTTCCCCTTTACAGCTTAGTTCAGAGTAAAGGAAGTTTTAAATAAATGTGCTGTAAATCTGCAAACCATTCTTATTACTGCTAGCATTGATTTAAAAATAAAAGTGTGAGAACTTAACTTACATTATATTACCAGTAACTAAGGGGTTTTTTTTTCTTCACTGATAAAGATATGCTATCATTTCACACTCTCATCTCTTTCATGGTATAGTTCACACAAAGTAACATTTGCCGTTTTGAATACTTAGTTACAGAACAATAGAAGAGAGAGAAGTAGTAAGAGAAGAGGTACAGAAGAGTTTGTCCAAGACATGTCAGGGTAGTAAGTGTTTCATTAAAAAAAAAAAAAGTATATATAATAATAATTATGTTCTTGAGAAAGGAAGAGTAACTGCAGTCTGATTATGTTTCTCCATAACAGTATATTTTCTATAGATGCTGTGCTCTCTGAATCGTATGTGCTAGCAGCTTGTCAGATCACTGGGGGCAGTGTCAGAAGGAACAAGTGGAAGGGGGCAAGTCAGAAGGAATGTGAAAATATGACTTTCAGCTAACCTTTGCTCTGCCTTCTCCTCTGAACAGGCAACTTGTCTGTTGTATTTCAATAACCCAAGGGCTCTTCCTGCTAATTCTAGGCTGCAGAGGCCACTGAAGAGCATAAACATTGTTCAGGAACAGCATAGGCTAAATGCAAGTGTAATACCCTCCTTTTCCTGCATCTGGAATGCTGAGAGAGAATTAGATGAAAGCTGTGTGTCATCTCTATGCTACTTGTCCTGGTTTCAGCAGGGATGGAGTTAATTTTCCTCTCAGTAGCCAGTGTGTTTTTGATTTCATGTGTGAAGAATGTTGATAAAACACCCTGATTATATGAATTGTTGTTAATGAGACCAAGGATACTGTCCTGCTTTCCAATTCTCACTAATGTGCAGATGCAGGAAGCTGGGAGAAAGACAGATGGAATAATTGACCCAAACTGGCCAAAGAGAGTATTTCATAAAATAAATGTCATGCTCAGTATGTAAGTGGGGATTGACCACGGCGGGTATCTGCCTTCCTGGCATTCCATCCTTCTCTCTCACTCGCTGGCATCACTTTTACCTTGCTGGCCCACTTTTCCCTCCTTACTTGCTGCTTGGTTTCGCTTCCATGATCACTGCTCAGGATGGGCTGTATCGGTCATTGGGACATCTGGTGGTGAGAAAACATACATTGTTCATTTTGTATATATTGATATCTTTATATTTTGTTATTATTGTAGTTTTCCTTTGCTATTTTAGTAAACTCTCTTCATCTCAACCCACGAGTTTGCCTTCCTTCTCAATTCTCTCCCCATCCCACTGGGCATGGGGAGGGTGGGCGAGAAACTGTGTGGTGACTAGGGCTAAAACACAACACTACTACATGAAATGAAAAAAATGATACATTTTTGGCAGTTAATGTCTGAAGGGTCCAAAGTACCCAACTGGGGTGTAAATTCTGCTAGATCGTAAAATGCAAAGAAAACAGATACTGCACTATTTTAATTGCCTTTTATGATTCACTGTTCCAACTGTGGGAGAATATCTGACCCCAGTCTTCACTCATGCAGAGATAAGTCTTGCATTTGTTTGGAATCAATATATCTGTAACTATCTGACCCATCTTACATTAATAATCAATTTTAAAAGCAGATACATGAGACAAAACACTGAGTAGAAGGAAAGAAAAACAGTGCTAGTGGTGAAAGAAGCTGAATATTACTAATTACAAGACAGGTATCCTGACAATTGGCAGAGGTGATACTTTTACCTCTGATTTTGGAGTTAGTAAGAAATCATTATTATAGGCTGATCTTTCACTTGTCTCTTACATGTTAAATAAGAACCTGAAAAGGAAATGCATTTGTACATGAATAACAATTCATTTGTTTTATAGAGTATTTCCCTTTGTTGTCAGCTAATTAAATTCTATCACTGAACCAAATATGATTGATTGTTACCTACAGCTGTTCCCTGTAAATCTGACTACAAATAGCTGCTCCAGGATAGTAAGCATTCTGACACTCTCCAAAACACAGTCAGCAACAGAAACAGACAACCGTTGAAAATTTAATCTTAACAAGACTTCCACTGAACTCATGGGGATACCATTTTTAATTAGAAAGAGAATGCCAGACTCTGAGTAGCTTGCTTAGCAAAGTTCACTAAGTAACATCTGATTAAAAGACATAAGGTGGATAGCTTTATTTTCCCTCTAGGAAAGCCAATAGCTTTAGAAATTATTATTTCACTCATAAGATACATTTAATCATCAAGATGACAGGCTTGTCAGACCATGTAGGCATTTGGCAGATTATCCTATACATTTCTTAATTTTTTAAGTTTATTTCCTACTGATGTCTTGAGAAACAGAACACACTGCCAGGCAGTGCATTTTATTACAAACAATATGAAGATTTATCCACAGAGCTAAGAAACAGAAGTACATCATTCCTACATATGATGGTGTGATGTGATAGAATGCACTGTCAGAAAGGTCGCAAAGATATAAAACTTGCAAGTGATTCACCAGTGGTGGTGTTGCCATCCAGAGAGACCTTGCCAAGCTGTGGAAATGGGTAGAGTTCAACAAGGACTGCTGTAAAGTCAAGTCCTATAGCTGAAGATGAATGATTTCCTGCAGCGGTACAGGCTGGGGCCAACCATCAGGAAATAGCTTTGCAGAAAAGGTCCTGGGGGGCCTTGTGGACAGTAGGTTAAGCATGAGCCAGCAATACACCCTCGTGGCAGAGGCAGCAAACAGCTTCTGGGGCTGCACTGGGGAGAGTGCGGCCAGTGGGTTGAGTGAGGTGATTCTTCCTTCAGTATTGGTGAGATACCTCTGGGTACTATGTCCAGTTCTGGGCTCCCCACTATCAGAGAGAAATGACCATACTGCATTGAGTATAGAGAACAGCCACAAAGATGATAAAGGGAATGAAACATCTTTCATAAGAAAGGCTAAGAGAGCAGGGACTGCTTAGCCTAGAGAACAGAAGGCTCAAGGGGATCTTACCCATGTGTATAAAAAAAACTCATGGAGGTGGGGGATAAAGAAGATGAAGCCATATGAAGAGAAAACAAGAGAAAACAGAGTGAAAGAGCCTCCATTTAGTATTTTCTTCAGACAGACTGTATAAAGCAAAATCTAAGTAAGAAGAAGCAATATGTGTTTTAGTAAAGGACTGAAGATTAATAGAAGTTCAGGAATCTGAAATAGTGCAATAAACAAATACTGGAAGCATGCATCTTGTACATGAATCTCAAAATAGAAAGCTGATTGTATTGTTACATGTACTGGTCTGACAACGTAAAAGGAAAATAATCATCTAAAGGTCTACCATTATGGTTCTGTGTTCAAAGTAAAGAAATTTCTGAAATTATTTTTATAGACTTGTTACTTATTAGCCATTAGGATGTAGACAACTCATAAACAAAAGATACTTAAATTTACAGTGTAAAATTGCATTCCAATGTATTTTATTCAAATACTTTTCAGTTACATATTTGCCCTTTTCTAAATTAGGATATTGCCTATATTGAATTGAGGTATTCTAGATTTGAAATTAATAATTTTTTAGGCAGTGCCTTGGAAAATGTGAGATCACAAGAGCAAAAACTGTACAATTAAAATGGGTATGAAAATGGGATGATCTCAGAAATTCCATATTAAGACTTACAGACAAATGTAGAGGAACAGTAGAAATGTGGAAAAACATTAAACATCGGAAGTTTCTAAGTCAGTTTAAAAAGAATTCTCAGTTGAAAAGTTCTTGCATATTCAGGAATAATCCAATTTAGTCTTTAAACATCTACGTGGAAATGCTGAGATTCAAAAGAAAGTGTGAAAACAAGGACATATTAAGGAATATGTCTAGATTTCTTTGTATTATACTTGAAGATCTTTTAAATACAATAATTCAGTTTATCGACAAAGAGTATTGAACAAAAGTAACCTAATTCTCTTTTCATCTATTTCTTTTCTTGTACAAATTTTATTGATGTAATAATTATAAAACTTGTGAAGATCTTTAGGAAACATTCAAACAAGTGAAATCCTCACATGCTGAAATTTATTTCTTCAATATAGAGTACAATTTTGGTCCTGTTTGTATTGCATTTCTACCAAAGATTTAACAATATATGTCCTTCCAGATATCCTCCAGGAATATTTTTCAAATATTTTATGTTAAGGTTCAGTTCTACCATAACGACAGTTTTGAAGTTAAAGTTTCTACCTCAGAGCAACAGTTACGTTTCTATTGTCGTTTTAAGCTTTGGGAATTTCAAAGCTCAAGATGACTCATTTGTCTTTTCTGAATATGAACTGAATCTGAAAACTAACTTAGGCTGGAAACTAATTTCTTTAAAAGTCAACTATACACATTGAATCTCTTACTCTTATTTTGATGATACTTGCACTATAACCATCATGATACACCACTTAATCCTCTGTCTTAACGTCTTCAGTTTACTAACTGTCCTGTTTTACATTCCTAGGACGTATTAGTAGGACACACTAACTTAAAAAAAATTGAGGCAGAAATAGGAGCAGCATAGGAACCACAAAATCTTGCTCTACCTATCTCACAAAGATGATAAAAGGGCCACAAAGATGATAAAAGAGCTGGAGCACCTCTCTTATGAGGACAGGCTGAGAGAGTTGGGGCTGTTCAACCTGGAGAAGAGGAGGCTCCGGGGAGACCCGATAGCGGTCTTCCAGTACCTCAAGGAGGCCTACAAGAAAGATGGGGAGAGGCTGTTTAGTAGGGCCTGTTGCAATAGGACAAGGGGTAATGGTTTTGAAATAGAGGGAGGTAGATTCAGATTAGATATAAGAAAAAAAAATTTACAATGCAAGTTATAGAACACTGGAACAGGTTGCCCAGAGAGGTGGTGGAAGCCCCATCCCTGGAAACGTTCAAGGCCAGGCTGGATGAGGCTCTGAGCAACCTGATCTAGTTGGGGATGTCCCTGCTCCTTGCAGGGGGGTTGGACTAGATGACCTTTGAAGGTCCCTTCCAACCCTAACCATTCTATGATTCTATGATTCTATGATCTCTATTTTAGTTATGCTTGTGAAATAAATCAACAGACCTATAACCTTGAATCTTGAATGAGCTGAGCAGCACCTCCTGTGAATGAAGAATACTGTCAGAATAGTTCAAATATAGATTTTTTTTTCATGTGCATCTTGTTTGTATTATTAGAATCTTTAATTTTTAAGCATCAGGTGTCAATAAGAAATACTGCTACAGAATTGGTGTTTTACATATGTTTATTAATTTTCTCTTTAGAGGATTTCCAAATACAGCAAAGTTGACTCTTCCCAAATATAAGAGAAATATCCTATTCAGAAATATTATAATTAACTGGGAAGATGGTAGTAATAGCTAAAAGCTCACCTTATGCTAGCTGAAGTATTTTCTTCTCTTTCATTTTTGCTTTTGTGAAGCAATTTTGCTGATAGGAACTTTTTCTTGTATTTCACACTAAAATACAGCAATTTCCCAATTTTCCTTTGCAGAAACAAAGAAAAGTATTTTAACAAATGAACTCAAGACTCTCTATGACAGCATTTTTGATAGCTATTAACTGCATATACTATAGATAAATTGTTTTATAATGAAGAGTGATAATGGGAGGACAGAATTGAAAGCCAAGGGACTATATTATTCTATTGCAGAGATAGGAAGTTAAACTGAAATATAGGTAATAAGAATGGAATAAGTACTGCAATTATAATACAGAAAATTATACGTAGACAATACTACAGATTATTTAAACGATTTAACCGACACTTCTGTGTACACTTTTCTTCTCAATGTTAAGTGAAGGGGTGCTCTGAGTTTGAATAGTCCAGTGTCTGAGTAACTATTAATGCCATACAAAGGGAAAAAGATATGTACTAATGACCCATTTTCCTTAAAAAGTGCAAAGGATCAGAGACGGAAGTGTTTATCTCAAGGACATATATTACATTTTTAAGACATTAGAATATGACCCAATATTCATTAAAGTGTCTAGGAGGAAAGTGAAACTAAAACATAAACAATTTAATATCATCCTAATGAAGTCTTCCACAAATCGTGCCTCTTTATGAAAAGGTTTAGGCTCTCATACTGTACATTTTGACCCATAGATGTTTGATTTTGTGATTCAGCCTGATATGGTATGTAACTCCTTTAATCCCCATTGATATGAGTGGGCACTATGTAAGTTGCAGAAACATTCAGCACACCACATGACCATGAGTCCATGCAGCAGTGACTGGACCTCCAAAGGTTTATCCTATTATGAAATATACTTCAGTTTAGTTATGTTAGAGTTGAGCCTGGAATCCCAAATAAAATTAAGACCCCATTATACATGTATCTAGTTAGAGTTTTATAGTCTGAAATCACAAGCAAAAAATAGAATAGAGCAGAAAAGAAAGACAGCTGTGAAACAAATTCTTTGAGGTCACACAGCAAGTCAATCATTAAATGAAATCATTAGGACCTCACAAATTTAGTGAATTGCAGTAATCTGTTCACTAAATAGCACTGCACTTCCTTTTAAGCTCCAAGATGTGTTTCAGAAGAATGGTCTTTGCTGTGGATGTTCCTAGAAAAAAAATTATTCTTTCCTCTGCGCTGTCCCTTCCCAATGGGATTTCAAATGTACTGGTGCCTCTAAGCTTCCTCTAGATGAAAATGGGGAAAATATCTAAACAGCCTGTGAAGAAACTGTTGTTATGTGCCAAAATGCATGCAGAAGACTAAGGGTAGGGAAATGCTTGGGGAAATAGAGATGGATTAAAGCTAAAATACAATTTTGATACATCAAACAGACATAAAGTAAGCTGCAAATCAGAAAAAAAAAAACCTTATAAAATTTGGAGAGCAGAGATGTAATTATATTTCTCACATTAGTTCTTGACATATGATGTAAAACAATGGCCATCTCATTAGGCACTGTCTGAAATGCATATGTAGTGCTAGTCCTAGAGAACTAAATGAAGAATAATAACAACAACAACAACAAAAAAAGATGACATTCTATAACTGAGTAGGACCATCAGCCTATCGCAGCAATGATCACTTTTCTTACGTCAGTGAAAGTCTATTTTGTAGCATAGTTATACCAACTTCTGCGTGTTCTTTGTGATGGTGAAGTTAAGTAGTACATAAGCAGGCACAGACGTCTTCTCTTTCAATCACTTTTAGCAGTGATATTGCCTAACTGGATGTTTTCTGCTTGTTCACTTTACCTCTTTCTTTTATTCCTGATTTATCCACCTGTCATTTTCTCTGTATATTGCAAGTTCTCTCTTGTTTTTTACACTAAGAGACAGAACCAAATCTCACTTGTTTTCTAATTTATCTTTATTATGGTGATAAATACTCATATAGCTTGTTTCAATGTATGTTTCCTCTGATTCTCTATTTTTATTTTCGATGATAATTAATTTATGATGAACTGATGAGATCCACATATGCATGTGCAGACTTTCAGTTAACATCATTGTTTTAATGTTAAGTAATTTCTAGTATAATCATATTGCTTGTTTTCGATATTCTTTTTTTATCTTGTCTCCTGTATCATGTTATTTCACACAATTTCCTGTCCTTTCTTTCAGTTTATACAAAAAAAAAAGCGGTGATCTTGCCCTAGTTTTCTTTGGCACCTCATAACTATGTATTAGATACAGGAAGGTCATATCTATCTCAAAGTTGGGTACCACAAATAGAAGAAGAAGGCATTAGGCTCTAGAAATTTATGTTTTATTTATCCATTAATAATTTAAACTTTTATTTAGATTCCCTGTAACTAGGTGTTACACTTACAGGTTATAGGCAGCTGATAACTGTGAATCATGTTTACAGTATGGTACTGTGTAGTACTACTACATTATGTCCTGTGGATAAGGAAAAGCTGCAGCTACAATAAAAAAAAAAAAAAGGACCTGTAATATGTCAAAATTCCCTAATACTTGTAATCTAGGTGTAACCAAAATACTTCTTTTTCATACTATTTTCAAAATTCAAGTTGATACATTTTCCACAAAAGTTTCAAAAGGAAAAAGTAAAATTGCTTTGACCTACCCATTTCAGCAGTACTATTTCATACTAAAAAGTAGAAACATAAGGTCTAGCATTTCAATCTTCTTACATTTATAACTGATTAAATCTTGTTTTTCAGGCCTTGCAATATGTTGAATTAATATTATGATGTATTTTTATTATTTAATATCACATTCTAACAAAAAAAAAATTAAAGACTTCAATGTTTTTGAAATATGCAGTATAGACAGTCTCTCTCTTGCTTCACCAGAATTTTTATTTTTGGAAGAGTAGCTTTTCAATCTCATTTAGTAGCACTCTTAACACAAAAGCAAAACTAGAATTTTCACTTGGAAAAATAAATAAATCCATTTTGACATATCTACACCATAACATTATAAAAATGTTTTAAAATTGTTTTGTTCTTAGGCTTCTAGCTTAGATGTATGTTCCTAAGCGTATGACCGAAAATCTTAAAAAGTCCTAACTAACTTATTTGAACTTCTTCACATTGCATGTCAACAGGTGCCTAGAGATTTATCACTGTGCAAGTCACGCATGTCCCAGTTTTGTCACTAAACTGTTACTGGATAAAGTACAGAAAGAGTTTAAGAGTAGACATTTGAACTCTGGTTTCCTTAACCCCCCTGTAACTGTCTGTCCTACTTTCTAGCCAGCATGTTCCATTTTGTTCTCTCTGCAACATTTCCTTCATAATTTCTCAAAATTTGACTTCAGTTTCTTTATTAAAATTGATTTATTTTCTTCATAATGGCAAAGCTTTCTCTGGAAGGTGGATAGTGGTTTTTTATATGAATCAGAGGAGATGGCATCTTATGGAGGGAGAAGAGTACTGGTGCAATCTCTTTCAACTGCTTTCCTGAGGTTGAACTTTAAAATAATACTTTATGAAAAAAGTGTGTGCTATTCTGGTTATACTTTAAAAATATAAGTTCTTTAAAAGAATGATCACCTTCTTTCAGCAAGTCTTGCAGAAGGAAGATAGGGCACATCCAGGATGGGTGGGTTGAATTATCTTTAAAAAACATTCTAATTACCCATGAGATACATACAGATGACATACTCAGATCAAACTTTGAAAATCCTAAATTACAGCACTGAATTCTCTATTTAGGGTTAGGCATTTGCAAAAAGCTGTATAGAGTTTAATGAATCCTGAACCCCAGCTGATCAGTAGGATCATTTGATACACATCTGAAATAAAATGCCAACGTACAGATACCAAAGAAGAAAAAGAAAAAAAAATAGAATAACATATAATATATTGCATTTGCTTTCCTCCATTTACTTTATAAGAAGTCACAGTCAACAGCTAAGTTATAATCAAGAATAAATCTTCCTCTAAAAAAGTTTCAGGTCCTGATAAATATTTCCACTATATATGAATATGTATTTTTTGAGAAAAAGATGAAATAAAAAAGTGCATCTGCATTACTGGAAATATGTATGGCAGGAAAATCTAGTAAAAGTCATTTAGCTGAGTGTCAAGAAAACAATGATAAATGAACTTGTAAATGACACAAACTTGAAAAGAAAATTCAGCCTCATTGATGTCCAGCACTAGTAAGTAAAAATATTTCAAAATTCAATACTTCTTATCGCATGTTTGTTGAAACATTGTGCAGACATTATGTTACCAAACTGTAGAAAAAAGCATAATGATGATCATGCCTGGCATTTATCTAGTACCTTTCATCCAAGGATCTAAAGTGCTTTGTAAACATTAACTAATTAAATATTCTAACTTCCTTTCTACTGCAGACAACAGAAATAGTTATCTTTCTTGGTAAGCGCCTTCCATTTAATGTTGTACGGTGATGGACGGGAAGTGGGAAATTTAAATTTCTTCTAATTAATATTACTTCAGTAAATTCATCTTTCATGCTTTGTCATTTTAGGAGGCTATGCAACCATTGCTTATATACCTGTAGCACATCACATACAAAAGCGTCTCTGGGAATTCCACTATGTTATGTAGAAAGTGGTTTTGCCTCTGGTTAGACATGTAGCAAGTTTCTGTACTAAACTACCTAGTCAGAGCAGGTTGAAAAATCTTTTTCCAGTACTTGACCTGTGTCATACACATCATGTACATCATAATTTCTGTCTATTACCTCCTTTCACAATAGCAGAGTTAAACAGAAGTTCTGCAAATATAGGTGTACTTTTGTATAAAGTATTAGTTTCAAGAAACGGATTTCTTTTCTTGACAAAGTTCCTTACAAACTCAATTTCTACCTCTACTGATTCAATTTCATAATAACTCTTCTCACTGTGTTACCTGCATCACAACAGAACATCCCAAAAATTGCTTCTCAAAGACACTGTTTTTGTGGGGAATTGTAACTCATAAAATGAACAAAGAAAAGAAAAACTATTGCCAAAATGAATATGACTTTAAAAATATACCTGAAAAGTTAAATGTTTCAAGTACGAATCAGAGATATGTACTAATTTTTAATATAATATAGAAGCAATTATACAATTTAACCACAGAAGAGAATGTAGACAGCACTATTTCTCATGACATTTCTGCCTTAATCAGAAGGAATAACTAGTGGTAAAGATTAAGCTTGATCATAAAGTTGTAATGAAATCTAGACAAACACAGAGCTGGTCTTTATATTTCAAGGAACATCAACAAGTTAATGTAAAAGGAGTGGCTCTACTCATTAAGGATAGGATGCAAGGATGTGATTGATTATATGTAGTGATGTAAAATGTAAATGTACATCTTTAAAATATTTTTTTTTTCCCTGAAAATAAGTCTTTGAGAAAATGGAACTCAGAAACAAAGTGTGCACTGAAGTACTTCAAGACTTTTTACTGTATGTTCCTTGCTATATTCCTTGTTCTATTCCTTAGCTAAGTATCCTGCAATTGTACAGTGGGAAAGCAAATTCTTGAGGAAAGTGTTGTGGAGCATGTGGGCAGGTGAAGGAGATAAAAAAAAAAAAGGTAAGGAAAATGAAGGACTGTTGGGAAAGATGAAATGGGATTTTATGAAGCAAGAACCACTAGGAATGGGGAACCACTACAGTAAAATTATTTCTGTGCTGCACAAACATGCATGTTATCTCTAGTGCTACTGAATTACAAGTGTGGAATTTTTAACTGACTTTTCATGAGTTGTATGTATGACAATCATGCTCTAGAATTGGGCTGAATAAGATTTAAGATATACCTTCTTTGACTTGAATGATCTCACAGGTCTTTCTTATTTTTAATAGCTACTATTTTGCTAATTTTGAGGAAAAAAAATACTATTTCAGTTTACATTTCAAAGTGCTAACATAACCAAGTTTTGCATAAGAATATAAATTAATCCTTTTAAAATAATTGGATAATCTTGTTAAAATTATTCTGACAAAATCAAATCCAAATTTCTGTAAGCTAATAATGTATTTTAATATTCATACAATTCAGGCTGAGGGAAAGAACGGCTTCTTTGTTTCCCTACCAGATTCAGATTCCCAAAGCATTATATTGTGATATAAAATAAACTCGTATTATGAGAGAGTTTATGTCTTTTTAAAAGATTATATTGATCCTTCTAAGATTTCTTATCTGTCTCTTTTGTTGATTTGGAACCCATCTTTGTAAATGCTATGCTATATTCTTTGAATATTTCCTACAATTTTTTTCTTGTAGGAAAGATGAATCATCTCGATTTTGACTTAGGAGCTGGAAGCCACTTTAAGTATACAATATTTTCTTCGAGTCATCCCTGTAGGCAAGAGGGGGCACATCTTTCCCTGGTAACTAGAAAGGATTAAATAAACAAGACTTCATAAAACTATATATATTTTTTAGGATTTGCATGGGATTTGCCTAAAAAAAAGAATGTTAGCAATTACTGGAAGTTATTTTTCTAAAAGAAAAATTGAATTGTTATGAAATAATTCAAAATGATCAATCAAAGAATGAATGTTTGAAATGCAGCAATATATTTTATTTTCTTCCATTATTATTATTATTATTTTGGCATGTTTTCTTTTGTGAGAAATAAGCAAAATGGAAATATTTCTATTTACTCTTGATGTTATAGTCAACAAAACTGAAAGCCACAAGACTGGCACAAATTTAAAAACAAAGGTGAAGAACAGTTTGGAAGAAATGCAATAACTAAAGATCAGAATCATCCAAAATACAAAATTTACAGTTGTATGTTTGTGTGTCAGTCAGGCAGTGAAAAGCCTACCCAGCATCCAGTGAACATTCAGATGATTTGTAGACAGTGTCCTTGCTGCAATTCTTCACATACCAAACATTATCAGAGGCAAGAAACAGAGTAACTAACACTTGCATAAAATAATAATAATAATGATTGAATTCTTACTCTGATAGATGTCACCCAGCTTGATAATTGGGTCAGACAAGAAAAAAAAAAAGGCTGTAAAACATGAAATTTTGGGAATTCTTCTGATCTGACACATACCTTAATAATACCTTTTTACATCAGAAATCAGATCAGAGTCAAAACAAATGCCATCCTGCTGGATGTTGTTAGTAGCAGCAAAATAATTATAGGAGTGCCCAGAGACTCTAGACTAAATTAAGAGCCATTATGCTAAGCGTTGTACTTATACATAGTACAAATCGGTATTTAGTTGCCAGAGTTTAGTCTAAACTAAAGGGAAGGTGGAGGCAAGAAACAAGGGCACAGAAGAGACCAAAGACTGGCTAATTCATCGTAGGCAAGTGTGAAAGCAGGAGAGGTGTGTCCTGAGCCCAGTCAGCCAGCTACAAGCCAGAATATGCCCAGGAGCCATGTAACTATGTTAGTGTTAGGAGTGGGATATTATAGCTGGTTGTGCAGATACATCTGAAACTGTAGGTGGCTCACATTGAGGTACTGTGGAACATGGATCAAGCAAGCTTCTCTTTCCATTGTGCATGCATTCCTGTCTTCCTCTGAGCTTCTGAAGAAGACATCATAGTGGCCAAAACCACAGTAACCTATGTTCTATCTCTAACAAGCTTAAGTTACAAATTGATTGGATGCCATTGGTTTAAGACAGCTGTGCCATCTTCCTCAATAGAGTAGATGACAAAATAATTAACACATACAATGTTTTATTCTTAAGAAAATTGACGTACAGAAAGAAACTGAGTATTTTGTTTTTGTTTGGTTGGGTTTTTTTCTCATTTTTTAGTCTAACAAAACAAAAGTTTAAGTCTACAGAATCGCTGATTTGTTACACATGCTAAAGCTGTGAACTACTAAATTTCCAAACATGCTAACATAGAACATAACATCAAAATATACAAGTTTATTAAAATCAATTTAGAATGAGAAATAATAAAATATGATCTGTTTTGTTTTGAGGAAAGTTAAGACACAATCTTCAGTTTTCATAAGGTGAAAATGCATTGGGTTAAAATAAGAACAGCTAATATAAAAAGACTTCAAAATATGTGTTGAAGAATTGCCTACTTTTCCAGAAAAATTAGCTGTAATGAAAATTTATGCTTAGTGTTTTCTAGTATTTATGATTTTTATAAGTAAGCAAAAATGTAGTGTTTATTCTTGGAATATAGCTTTTTCCACATTCTAGATGAGTAGGTATATCCATTATATACATATACTGACTGTAACTGTTATAAACAATGTTGAGGGCATTAAAAGTGATATGCAAATATATAATTATTATGGTACGTTTTAACAAAATGTCATTGGGTAAAACAAATTTCACTGAAAATTATAGTTCCGTATTAACATGCATTCAATTCTTTATGATTACATGAAGAATTACACTGATGGTTTTCTATTTACCCAAGAGCTTCTTAGGCATATGACTTGGAAACATTCCTATTCACATCTTCAAATTCATGCTAGTAAGAACACATATTTATTTACCTATTTTTATTTTAGCAGAGTTGGAAAGTGCTTAAAGCCTCTCAACAGTATTACTTTTGTCAAAGACACTGTGCAAAATTGCAAATATGTATAAAGTAATTTCCAAATTTTATTCAGGAAAATGCTTGTGTTCTAGTTTTGTCTGGGATGGAATTAATTTTCATCTCAGTAGTCGACATATTTTGTCGACTTTCTTTTGTATGTGAAGAATGTTGATAAACACACTGATGTTTTAAGTTTTTGCTAAAGAGAACAAGGTCACTGGCTGGCTTACCAGGTTTTGCTAATGTGCAGGTACAGGAAGTTGGGAGGGATATAACCGAAACAGTTGACCCAAACTGGCCAAAGAGACTATTTATATACCATAAACATCACATTCAATACTTAAGTGGGGGTGAGGCAGGGAGCTGGCTCACTGTTTGGAATCATTCTAGGATTGTTCACAGGGGAGTTTTTTCATTCCGTGATAGCTACTCAGGATGGGCTGTATCAGTCATTGCATTGTCGGGTGATGAGAAAATGTACATCATTTGTTTTTTATTATTGTTATTCTTTTTTATTATTATTCTGTCATAGTTTAACACTGCTCAGGACAAAGCTACGCAGTTTCTCACTCAGTTCCCCCATCCTCCAGTGGGATGGAGAGGAAAATTGGTAAAGAGCAGGCAGCAAAACTCATTGGGAAAGATGAAACAAAAAATAAATTTAAGAGAAATAACAGAAGAAAACAAAACAGAGATGGAAAACAATTACACTACAATAGCTCACAGCGAAATCCTAATGCCCAGTTTCTTCCCAAGTAGCAGGAGACTCCCCCTCACTACCCTCCTCACTTATATACTGAGCATGGTGTCACATGGGATGGACTAGCCCTTTGGCTAATTTGGGTAAGCTTATCCATCTTTCGGCTAATTAGTAAACTACCCCAGTGGTGTCCCCCAGCCATAGGGGCCACCAGCTCCAGTTCCTCTCCCAGCTCAGATGAAAGTTAACTCTATCCTAGATAGAACCAGGACATATTCCTATTGTTTTATTTATTATCCTTATTATAATTACTTTTATATATATATATACAAATATCTTCCCATTTGCTATCCTAGTAAACTGTCTTTATCTCAACCCATTAGTTTTCTTTTCTTTCCAATTCTCTCCCCCATCGCCTGGGGAGGAGGAAGGTGATAGAGCAGCTGTGTGGTACTTGATTGCTGCTGGGTTAAAACACTACAGTTCATTTTGGCACCCAACGTGGAGTATGAAGAGTTGAGGTAATCACAGATCTGACCATAGCGCATAAAAGTTGCTAAAAGCGCTCATTATTTTTAAGAGTCGCTGGTCACAATGCTGTATTATTTTTTTTGCATGGTTGTATAAGTGTAAATCCTCAGTTGCAGCACATATTTCCTGTGGTGCTGTTTATCATTTCTCGTAAATGGATCAGAATTACCATTTTGCTGTACTAGGCAACACTGGCTTATGATATTATAACACCACTGGTCATGAAATCAGTCTGGTCTTTGTATTCGGCATTGCTCGCATATCCGTAACTCGAGCGCCATTTCACAGGAATTATTAATAATCACATGTTTTACTGACTAGTATCTACCAAATGCTGCTCAGTGTTATGCAGCACCATCAGGGAAAAGGGAGGGAAAATCAACCAACAAATACTGCGGCTAGTCCAACTCCTGTGACAGACATTGCAGCTACTCCAACCTCCACAACAGGCACTGCAGCTCCTCCAGCCCCAGTGACAAGCACTGTGGCTACTCCAAGGCCCATGACATGAATTGCAGCTGAATCAGAGAACCAACCCATGTCAGTGTTGGTTGCCCCTACACAGAAGAAGAAATTTTGGAAACGAAAGTCAACTCATTTAGTAAGGGATGAAGAAAGACCAGGACCATCACGAGATGAGGAGGAAGAGGAAAACCTCATAAACAAGTGAGCTGGGAGATATGTGAAAAGATACCAGCCATCGTCCAGGCGAGCACCTTGTCACCTGGCTGCTCTGATGCTGGGATAGTGGGGCCAGTAGCCTGGAATTAGAGGGTAAGGAAGCCAAACAGCTGGGATCTCTTTCTAAGGAAGAGGGCATTGACAAAGCGATTGAAAAAAAAGTGCCAAGCCAAGCCCTCAGCCTCTGGAGGTGACTCCTGTCAAGTATGAAGGAAAGGTATGCCTTGAAGGAAGATGTTACATATGACCTAGGCAAGTGAACCATCATGGAGAAATGTATCCAGTGCCTAAGGGAATTAGCTGTGCTGGAAGTCCTTTATAGTGACCTAGGTAGTGAGGAGTCACCCAGAGATCCAGATGACGTCCAGTGCACACAATCCACGTGGCAGATGTTTATACAGAGCGTACCATCACCACATGCAAATTCATTGGCAGTACTGAGTTGGAAAGATGGAGATGGGCCAACAGTGGATGAATTGGATGGTCAGCTCTGGCAATACGAAGAAAATCTCTCTTCCTCCCTCATCTTGGCTGTGGAGAAAGTGTATCAAGAGTTCAAGCAATTCAAAAAGGACAGGTCCTACTCCCCACCTGTACAGACCAATATTTCAGCTATTAGGAGTAAATGTTCCTCTGCTCCATAGGTGATACAAGCAACAAGATACCCCGTGGTTTGCCTTGTGTGATCAAGGAGAGGACATGAGGAAGTGGGATGCAAAATCTTCCTTGGCCCTAGAGGTAAGGATATATGAGCTGTGAGGAAAAACAATCACAAAAGGAGGTTCTCCCAAGAAAATTGCTGCACCAGTCTCCAGTGGGCAGGTCCCCAGACAGAATAGAAGGGCTGATCTTACCTCTGATCCTATAGAAGAGACTTCAGATTCATATTTACAAAAAGTGAGTAGCAAATAATATAAACAGGATTAGAGGGGCCCTGCCTCCAGCCAGGTGGAGGAGAGGGACAACAGAGTTTACTGGACTGTATGGATTAAATGGCCTGGCACATCAGACCCACGAGAGTATAAGGCTCTAGTAGACACTGGTGCACAGTGTACCCTAATGCCATCAAGCTATAAAGGGACAGAATCCATTTGTATTTCTGGAGTGACAAGAGGATCCCAACAGCTGACTGTATTGTAGGCCGAAGTGAGTCTGACTGGGAATGAGTGGCAAAAGCACCATATAGTGACTGGCCCAGATGCTCCATGCATTCTTGGTATAGAGTACCTCAGAAGCAGGTATTTCAAAGACCCAAAAGGGTACTGGTGGGCTTTTGGTATAGCCACTGTAGAGACAGAGGAAATTAAACAGCTGTCCACCTTGCCCAGTATCTCGGTGGACTCTTCCATTGTGGGGATATTGAGGGTTGAAAAACAACAGGTACCAATCGCTTGTGGCAATATCACATCAGCTGAGATGCCCTGATCCCCATCCATAAGCTGATTCATCACTGGAGAACCAGGGAGTGATCAGCAAGACTCGCTTACCCTTTGAAAGTAAAATATGGTAAGTGTGAAAATCTGCTGGACAGTGGAGACTAACAGTGGGATATTGTGGCCTAAATTAAATTACACCACTACTGAGTGCTCTCATGTCAGATATGCTAGACCTTCAATACAAACTGGAGTCAAAGGCAGCTAAGTGATATGCCATCGTTGATATTGTCAATGCATTTTAATTCATCCCTTTGGCAGCAGAATGCAGGCCGCAGTTTGCCTTCACTTGAGGGGCATCCAGTACACCTGGAATCGACTGCCCCAGGGGTGGAAACACAGCCCCACCCTTTGCCATGGACTGATCCAGACTGCACTGGAAAAGGGTGAAGCTCTGAAACACCTGCAATACGTTGATGACATCATTGAAAGGGGCAACACAGCAGCAGAAGTTTTTTGAGAAAGGGGAGAAAATAATCCAAATCCTTCTGAAAGCCAATTTTGCCATAAAAATTAATCAAAGTCAAGGGACTTGCACAAGAGATCAAGGTTTTAGGAATAAAATAGCAAGATGGACATCATCAGATTCCAACTGATGTGGTCAAGAAAATAAGAGTCATGTCTCCACCAACTAACAAAAAGGAAACACAAACTTTCTTGGGCATTGTGGGTTTCCAGAGAATGCATATTCCAAATTGCAATATGATTGTAAGCCCTCTTTATGAAGTGACCTGGAAGAAGAAGGATTTTAAATGAGGCCTGGAGCAATGATAAGCCTTTGAACAAATTAAACAGGAGATTGTTCATGCAGTAGCCCTTGGACCATGTGAAAAACATGCTCGACACTGCAACTGAGGAGAATCCCTACCTGAAGTCTATGGCAGAGAACACAAGGGGAGACTTGAGGTCGACCCCTAGAGTTCTGGAGCTGAAGATACAGAGGATCTGAGGCCTGCTATATTTCAACTGCAAAAGAAATACTGGCAGCATATGAAGTGGTGTGAGCAGCTTTGGAAGTGATTGGTACTAAAGCACAGCTCCTTTTGGCACCCCAACTGCCAGTGTTGGGCTGAATGTTCAAAGGGAGAGTCATAGAATCGTAGAATCATTAGGGCTGGAAGGGACCTTTAAAGGAGCAGGGACATCTCCAACTAGATCAGGTTGCTCAGAGCCTCACCCAACCTGGCCTTCAACGTTTCCAGGGATGGGGCATCAACCAACCCTCTGCGCAACCTGTTCCAGTGTTCTACAACTCGCATTGTAAAAATTTTTTTCCTAATATCTAATCTGAATCTACCTCCCTCTATTTTAAAACCATTACCCCTTGTCTTGTCACAACAGGCCCTGCTGAAGAGTCTCTCCCGATCTTTCCTGTAGGCCCCCTTGAGGTACTGGAAGACTGCTGTAAGGTCTCCCCGGAGCCTTCTTTTCTTCAGACTGAACTGAACACCCCCAACTCTCTCAGCCTGTCCTCACAGGAGAGGTGCTCCAGCCCTCTGATCATCTTTTTGGCTCTCCTCTGGACCCTCTCCAACTGGTCCATGTTCTTCTTATGTTGGGGACTCCAGAACTGGACACAGTACTCCAGGTGGGGTCTCACCAGAGCAGAGTAAAGGGGCAGAATCACCTCCCTTGACCTGCTGGCCATGCTCCTCTTGATGCAACCCAGGATGCAGTTGGCTTTCTGGGCCACAAGAGAACATTGCCAGCTCATGTTGAGCTTCTTATCCACCATCACTCCCAAGTCCTTCTCCTCAGGGATGGTCTCAATCTGTTCCCCGCCAAGCCTGTATTTGTGCTTGGGATTGCACCAGTCTCTGGGAAAATTGAACGGTACAAGGGACTGCTGAAAACTACAATGAGAGCAATGAATGGTGGAACCTTCAAAAACTGAGATACACATTTAGTAAAAGCCAACACTCAAGGTTAGTCAGCCCTCTGGGCTCCATCAATCAAACTGGCCCTGCCCAGTCAGAACTTTTATATACTGTAGAAGGTGTAAAGTTTGTGTGGTACATTTAAGGAGTATATTGGGGAAGACAGTCTGGGTTATTCCTCCCTTGCGGAAAGGCAAACCCATCCGTAGGGTTGCTTTTGCTCAAGGACCTGGATGCACTTGGTGGGTGATGCAGGATGGGTAAGTTTGATACGTACCTTAAGCGAGATCGAACCCCTCACAGGGCGAGACACAACAAGCTTGTGCAACACCAAAGTAACTGCTGGGCTATAGCTGGCCCACTGTGCTGGCACTACATTTTTTCTCTCTTGTCTTACTCTCAATGGAATCCATAATTACTGGCTAAAGGTCAAGGGAGCCAGTAATACCATTTGATTCTGGTTTTGTTATAAAATACAATTTTGCTCACTTTATTGTTGGTTATGTATTGTGAATAGCATATTGGAGCTGACCAATACAATAATATTTCAAATGTTATTTCACCCTACTTGTAATATGTATGTATTTCCATCTTAACTTTTCTTCTTGTGAGCAGTCTTTAAGAAAATAATTCTCAGAATTACTCATTTCTGAAACAAGGGTCATAGCTGAACTCTTCTCAGGTTAAGAAATGAAAGTACAGTTATTGAAAATAACACTTGAAGTCTACTACAAAGAATCCTTTTAAATTAGATTTTCAATGTTTTCTTTTAAGCTAACAGGCAGTGGGATAACCTTTACTAGGAGTTGTATCAAACAAGTTTCTCTCTGAAATAAAATAATATCTTCAAAGTTCCTTTAAACTTAATTATAAATTATTTTAATTTAAACTGTGATAGTATTCAGTAAATGATTTATTATAGTACTAGTGAACATTCTTCTCCATAGTGCAACAGTTTTCCACTTCATTGCTGCCATTTGAAAATTACATCAGAATTTGGTTCGTTTATGATCTCTTCTTGTTAATGATTTATTGTCATGGTTTCAGCTGGCTATTACATTTTCCTCTTTCATCAGTGCAGTTAAAAACACCTTGGTGTTTTCTCAGTTTATGTTAAATAACTGTTCTTTCTGTTTTTAAGTTATAATTGCTATGGTTTGTCTAGACAGTAATGGAGGAGTCAATATCAATGTCTATGATGGAATTTCGATATGCAACACTGATTTTCCCTTAATCCTTAGATGCAGTTGTTGACTATGTCACAAGTTCCAATCCTTGTTAATGTCAAAAACCAAAAAGCATAAGAGAAAACAGAGGAAGACAGAATTTGCAAGGATTGTTCACACTATGACGTCCAAATCATAGGTGAGCTTCAACTCCTAAATTCCAGCAAAATTAACAATATTTGATTTTTGCAGATGTGAATGCAGCCCTAGCTTATTCATTGCAAATTTGATTTATTACATTTTTAATTTAAATTTTTAATACATATATATTTATAATTTAAATTTATTACATCTAGTACAAAACCCAAAACCTGCCAAGGTATTAACAATAACCTCCACTGATGCAGGCTGCAGAGGCAGTCTAATCTAGTGTTCTGTCCTTGCTGTTAAAATGTTATTCCTAATTTCTAATCATACATTCCTTTGCTACAAATTACTCTTTACACTAAGTCCAGTCCACAGGGAATACTAATGAATAATCTTCTCGTGTAAAACGTCGATTTAATCTGCAGACAAGTGTGGATTTTTTTTTGTTAATTATCTTGTTTATTTTACCCAAGAATCTTGAAGACCAGCTTTGTAATACATGATCTAATGGTACAGTCACACCTGTAAAAATCAATAACAGTCCAAGTTTGGATAGACAATATTTCGAGCACTTAAATCACAAGAAAATATATTTATAATAAAGGATCTTCCTGGTGCTCTTCTAAACAAAAAGTAAATACCTGCTATGCTCATTATTTAAAAATTACAGCATATTGAATAAGATGTCTATCTTATACATTAATAAGCATTTTTTACAGGCATAAGCGCATAAGAGAACATAGAGTTATGATGCTGAGTGTGGAAAATCTTCAGATTCTGAAGACTGACCTGAGATAATTTTTCATATTAGAGAATGTACAAAATATATTCTTAAAGAATTGGAGATAAAAAGATTTTTCAAAAGGAAGATACAAGAAAGAAGGTGGTAGAACAAGGTTGAGAGCTGAGGGAAGGAGACAGGATGTGGAACTATGTTTCTGCTCTGTGCTCTTCCACTAGTGAGCTACTGTATGATAATTTTCAGCTTTGTAAGATACAGGATACCACTCTCTTCAAGATAAACAACTTGTTACCTTAGTAAAAAAAAATGAGGTTAGTCTCTGATGAATGATGGCATTATTTTTCTTCAAGATTGAAGATTAAAGATTGAATGTTGCCCTGAATTACTCCTGGATTTCTTCCAGGGCAAAGACAAACATATCAGGACTGGGACTCAAGCCATAAGTGTCTACTTGACACATAGTAATTTGCTTGCAAATGAAAGAAGAAGAAGTAATTCATGTGATTATTGATAGCTGATTAATCTTCATGTTGGAAGTAATCCCCCAGTACTCAGACACTTTGGTTCCTTGGCAATATCTAATTATAGGGCATTCAAATAGTCAGTAAAACTGTACTTCTGTAGTGCAGAACACCTCCTGCCTGAAGATCTTCAAAATGAAAAGTATGGTAAAGTCAGATGCAGATTGGCACAGTCAAAAGATTAACCAGCAAGTGTGTAGCTTATGACATTAGCCTCAAAATCCTTTTGCACTACAAATTAAAGAAATTTCCATTAAAGAATCGAACAAGATTGCTGAGGAATAATTAATCTGCAGAGACAGATATTTGTCCCTTCAATCTTACCTATATTTAAAGTAAATATAATAAAGATACAATTAGAAATAACTATCCTGCTGTTGAAAATTAATGCACTGCATTATTAAACCTTATTTAACAAGTACTAATGTTAAATAAATGTTAATTATCAAGAAAATTTCTGCCAGTATAGAAGGTCAAATCACCTATTGAAGATGTCTTGTACTGAAAGAGGAAGAGGTGCTAGAAAAAAGGATTTTTTTTTTTTTCTGGCAAACACTAATATATACATCAATGGGAGACTGAGCAGTGTACACAAGTTCTAATCTTATTAAAGGCTAACAGCATGTTCAATAATCTTGAGCCCTGTGGAATGCTGTACTGAAGCAGACACTTCTTTTTCTTGTCACATCTTGCATAAAATCTAGCCTCAAAGCAACTGTTACAGTCCTGCAGTTTGACCTCTGACATAATGGGGGGCTAATGATCTTCTTGATACCGTTTGTCAGTCCTACAGCAGGTGCTAAACTAAAGCATATTTCAGCTAAATAGTCAATCTTTATATAAATGATCCCAGCAACAGAGAAGTCACCAGAATTGTCAAGATGTTGTTGCAATGGCTCGGAAAATGCAGTTGAAATTCCGTGCCTAGTCTAGATTTCTCTAGCTTAATTTGAAGCGAGAGGATTGTGTTACACGTTTGTGACCTAGAATGATGAGCTTTCTATTATTAAATTTTCATTCCTCCTGTAGGCTTTTTCTTAGGTTATGATCATGATGTCACCCTTCAGTCTTCTCTTAGATTAACTAAATGTCGTAGTTCAGCCCCGACCGGGACCAGTCTACGCAGTCTCTCTCTCACTCCCCCCACCCTCCGAGAGAACAGGGAGAGAAAATATAAGAAAAACGGCTCGAGGTTTGAGATAAGGACAGGGAGAAATCCTTAAAGTTACTGTCACGGGCAAAACAGACTCAACTTGGGGAAAACTATTCATTTATTACTACAAACAGCAGGAGAATGAGACAGAGAACAAGATAACCTCCATCCACCCCTCCCTCTTCCCAAGCTTAACATTATCTCTTCTACCTTCCCCCCCCCCCCACCCCGAGCGGCACAGGGGGGAAGAGGGAATGGGGGTTGCAGTCAGTTCATCATACGTTGTTTCATGCCACTGCTTCATGGTTGAGGGAAAAACTCCTCACATTCCTCCCCTGCTCCATCGTGGGGTGCCTCCCACGGGCCACAGTCCTTCGTGGAACTGCTCCGGCGTGGGTCATCTCTTCCAAGGGTGCAGTCCCTCTAGAACAGCTGTCCCAGCGGGCCCTCCACGGGCCACAGCTGCCTTCAGGCATCCACCTCCCCCGGTACGGTGTCCTTCACAGGCTGCAGGTGGATCTCTGCCCCTCCGTGGACCTCCATGGGCTGCAGGGGGACAACCTGCTCCACCATGGTCATCACCACAGGCTGCAGGGGAATCTTGGCCAGGAGTCGCATTACTCCTCCCCCTCCTTCTGAACTGACCTTGGCGTCTGTAGCCGTTCCTCACAACAGGCTGGTAGATGTCTCTCAGGATCTTTTTGTACATCTTATTCACTTCTCATCTCCTCTCCACTTCTTGCAGCTGGGCCGGACTGAGTCGGGCCCAGTTGGCTGCCTGGCGAGAGGCCAGAGGGTGAGGCCTGCAAGGCAAGGCCCATGAGGCCTGCACCTCCCCCTCTGCACCTCTGCCCCAGCTCAGCTTCTTCACATCTTCTCTTCTCTCTTTTTTTTCTGTTTTCCCCTTCTTAAATACGTTATTGCAGAGGCGTTATCACGGAACATTCTGCTACCAATCGACTCGGCCTTGGCTAGCAGCAGTTCTGCCCTAGGCCCAGCCGAGTCCACTGAACAAAGGGGAGCAACTTCTAGCAGTTTCCTACAGAAGCTACCACCTTAGGCCCCCCCTCACTAACAAAACCACGACACTAAACAAGCTTAATTTCTTGAACTTCTCACTTCTCTTCATATTTTCCAAGCCTTTGATCATTTTCATGTAACTTCTCTGATTTATTTACTCACAGCCTAATTGACCCATCTGTCAAATGTGATAGAAATGCTTATATTTGTCAAGTAATGCCCATATTTGACAAGTAATTTGAAACTTGCTTGTCAGTAGATAACATATCAAAATATTACCAGTACGCGAAGTGCCATTTGGTAATACACATGACAGTAATTAAACAACATTCATAGATATTTAAAAGTGCAAAGATAGAGAACAAATTGAAGCTGTAAACTATTTTCACACACAAAAATACACACATATTTTCTTGTATATCTATCTCTTCAATCTCCTTTCAAGTACAATTCCATGCTTTTATATTTTCAGCATACAGCATATCACGTCACTAAGTATAGTCATTGCTGTGGTGATTTCAAGTGATTTGCGGACTGTATGAGAGATAGCAGCAGTTCAGTAACTGTCTGGTTGGCTATATTTAAAAGTATAGTGCAAGTAGGCCTGTAATCACCTTCCAGTCTTCCTATTTGCCTCAATCCTACCTTTCTGTTGTCCCTCACTATTTCACCTAATTCTTGCAAATTTTCCACTTACACATTTTCATGTGAAAGCATCATGTTTCCCTCTTCTGCATTCAAATTAATTCCAAAGGTATCTCTGGAATTAATTAGGTCTGGGGTCAGGTGCAAGCCCAAACACCTCAGCTCCATGTGTGGATGAGATCACTCCTGAGTCGCCCATTAATTGGCTTCCATGCAAAAGACCTCACCTGCACTTGCCTCCTTACAGCTTAGACTTTCCACCTCACTAATTTTTTTTCTAGATGTAAAGGAAGACGTAATCTGGACTCTTGGAGAATTTAGTAATATGAAGTTTTATATTAGTAATATGAAAGTGTGGAAAGGGAACAGGCAGACAGAAGGGCTCAGATAATATGCCAGAGAGATCCACGGGAAAAAAATTGTGTTACAACCTATCAGTACTTCTGGAAATAGGACCTCAGACAGCACTTTGTTGGGAGACTTAACAGGGGAACTCAACAGGACTTATGACATCGAAAGAAATCAGTTTAATTTAGCAGAAATATGTTACTCTTCATTGTCTGAATAATCTATACCTGGATTTTCTGCTTCTGCTGTACTACAAAATGAAATAGTTTCTTTTTTTTTTCTTTTTTTTTAATTAGAAAATTGATATTCATTATTGTGTTCTGAACAACTAAAATGCCCAGTATGAGATTAAATGAATTCTTTTGTTTGAGTGTAAGAGAAAGGGTACCAATTTTCCCAATATTAGAAAGCTCAAGGTGTAAGGGTATGTAATTTAAAACACATTAGCAGATGGATATTTCCCAATCCTTCACTGAGCTGTCTGCTAATGGAAGAGTATTGTGTAATAACCCTTTTCACTTGCAACAGGTAGAAGTCACAGAATTTTTGTAGTTCACTCCAGTGCTTGTATCACAAAGCAGAAAAAAACCCCAAATACAAGGAGGTAACATGTCTTTTTATACTTCTGAAATATAAGCTGAGAAGAAAAAAAAACAACAAATGAGACTGTAGATTTCTGCTTCTGCATGCACAGGCACTAGATTTACACTGGTGGAACTGGACCAAAAATTCCATGAGGGAAGACAATAAAAACAGTAAGGAGACAAGTCATCCTCACTATCTTAGGCCTGTCAGTGAAGTGAGACTGGATTCTGATCATCCTGTGGCACCAAAAGTAAGTTTTCTTCATATAAAATTCTAGTGATTTATGGATGCATAAGAGGTCTTAGATTGTCTTTTATCTTCCTTAGACATATTGAAGGAAAGAGCAAAACCGATGTTTTTGGGGGAATTTTTATTGTTCTTCCTTCCACTCGTGTAATTTGAAGAAAATAGGCTCTTGCTGCTTTTCCTTCTCTTCCCTTTCACTTACGTGCAGCTTGAAACCACTTGTCTCACTAACAAACAACCCCAAGTTTTTTTTCATATAGTACATAGCCGCACTTTAGAATTAAAGTTAAGTTAAAGTTCAACAATTCTGGATTTTATTTTTGCTTTTTAAAAATTATAACCTTTAATTTTGTCCGAACACATATCCTTACATCTAAATATACATAAATATTGCTAGGCAACACTTAGCAGATGCTGTTTTTAGAAGCTTCTGCTTATACAACAGCCACCTTTTAATATTAATCATGCAAATTATAATGATGTTCTTCAATAGAATTTTGATTTTAGGCTGTTAATGACCTTATAGACATTTTTGTGTCAGCAGCAATCATCTGTGCATCAGGTTCAACTGAATCTGCATAAAGCAACTTTATAAGATCTTACCATTTAAATCAACATGAAATCATCAATTGTAACTCCACTAATATCAATCTAACATTATAATGCGGTGGCAATTTGTTCCCACTTCCTGCTGCTGACAGACCTAAGCAGCACAAACATTATTGAGACAGATGCGCAAGTAATCAGTTATGTCACTTTATTGATACATTCTTGATTATCCCTTAATGAGGCAGAATTTCTGAAGAGGGAGTACTTGTCCCTAATGAATGTTTCTTCAGATGTCAGATTTGTTTGGCTTATACACCTGCTTTCCTTATATGACCTGCTATCCCTAATTATTACTTATAGGTACAGTGGAAAAGCAAAATTCTTGGAACAGCAGTGAATCAAAGATCCTACTTTTGTTAGCACGGGAAAATAATTTGTGATAAAATAGAGTGAGATTCTAAGATGTGAGTGAGGTATTAATTTAAAAAAAGAGAAACTATGAGGAAAATACAGTGTAAGATTTTAATGCTAAATAAAGGATTAGTGGCCATTCTGATGGCCCACTGATGGTACCTGAACAACCTGTTTCTTATTTTTCCCTATTTCTCTTCAACCTAATATTTGGAGCGTAATTTACCCCACGCTAAATTTGTTCAGTTCTCATTAATATTGACTGGTTAGGGATTGATGGAATAGAGTCACCAAAGGCTGGTACGGTGGTGAGAGGGCAGTGTTCGAAAGCCCAGTTACAGAATGGAACCAGGATGTGACTTGAATAATGGAATCCAGAATCCTCATTTATTACAATATTTACTCTGCTGACAATGGGAATATCTTGGCACCCGAAAAGAGATCCAAAATCATGGCTTATCTAAGACAAAGAATATGAAAAGCTAAATGAAAAATAAAGTTCCTTTTTTTTTTTTTTTCCCTCAGAGATTTATAATATTTCTATGGGGATGGGTGTGGAGAAAATTAAACTTGCCTCTCCAAACTGTGTGCAAACTAGGTGAGAACCAGTTCTGATCAGAAAGCAACTATGAGTTTATGCCTAAGCTAATAAGTTGTTCTCTCTTTGTTCACAAGCAAATGAAGTCTATTTCTCCGTCTGTACCAAATTTTTCTTCAATAAGTTAGTATCTCATAGCTGCAAATCCATACCTAAAAACTGCAGCCTCTTTGTTACTGAATTTAAGATTTGTGTAGAAATAAGTGGCCTAAACAGACAAATTTTACTTCTCTGTCTTTCTGTGTTGGTATAACTGCATTTAATTGAGAATGAGGTCACTGACAGAAAATGTTCTTTCTTATTTTATGGGAAGAGCATTTATCTTATTTATTTCAATTGAGAACTTTCATATTTACTGTTGCCAAGTCTATGGCAAGTACATTATTACTTCATTTGTAGTTGAAAGCATTTTCAATGAAGGAATAAACTACAATATTTCATAATTTATAAGTTAAGAACTTTTGGATGTATTTATTCACAAGGGTTATTTTCCTTATAACTTCTGTAAGATCTACAGATGTATTAGGGCACTTTATAGTAAGTACACTTGGGAGTCAAAAAACTGAAAAGCATTTGGGCAACTGTTGCTGCATTCAGAAGAGAGACACTCAGTGCCTCACCACCTCATGTCTATGGGTCAGAATGCTATTTCCAGAGTGTATGTGTATATTTACATACTTGTGTATTCCAGAAAGGGAAGAAAAAGCAAGAACTGTTACCTAGAACTATTAGTCAAGTAATCCACAAGTAGTAGGATCTGTTGGCAGTTCTTATTTCCCTAAGAGATGGATATAAAGAAAACGACCAAAGTAGTAGAAAATGAAGGTCAAATGACAGCTATCAGATCCCTGATAGTGATATTCTGTACATCTGTTAAGAGAAATTGAGAAGTTACGATTATTTCATCTGTGGTCAGGAAGCTGGAGAAGTGATGTGCTCTGTGTTTTGGGATGATGTCATTTAGTCTGGAGCTCTGCTCAGAAGTATTAGTTACGTCCCTTCCCCCTTCCAGTCCAATGATCTGATACACTCTCTTGCCTATGAACAGAGGCAGACTGCAGCATTTATTAAGGTCCATGAAGGATATACAGGTTTACTGACACATTTAAGGCAGATGATGTATGTACTAATGCTCGCACAGTTTCCCTACAGCAGCCCTCAAAGTGCTGTGCTTTGTATTGGTAGCTAGAAAGGTGTAGATAACACACCAGTGTTTTGGCTACTGCTGAACAGTGCTCCATCAGCATCAAGGCTGTCTCTCCAGCATTCCCCCTCCCTCACTCCCAAAAGCCAGTAGGCTAGGGGTGGGCAAGATCTTGGGAGGGGGCACACACAGGACAGTTGCCCCAAACTGATTAAAGTGATATTCCATACCATATGACATCTGTTCAGCAATAAAAGCTAAGAGAAAGAAAAAGGAGAGGAGGGCATTCATTTTTATGACTTTTGTCTTCCAGAGCGGCTGCTACATCTACTGAAGCCCTATTTCTTGGGAAGTGGCTGGAGATTGCCCTGCTGATGGGAAGTAGAGAATAAATCTTCTGTTTTCCTTCCACGCATGGTCCTTGCTTTTGCTTTATTAAACTGCCTTTATCTTGACCCATGAGCCTTTCATTGTATTTTTATCTCGCCGTCCAGCTGAGGAGGGGGAGTGATAGGGCGACTTCGCAGGCACTTCATGTCCAGTCAAGGTCAACCCACCACACCACACTAAGCTACCTCTTTGACACTATTTTCTTTAGAGTCATACAACGATCAGCAGAGGGCCAGCTTCAAAGTCAGGTAAAAACTTAGATCAGATTGTCAGAGGATTATTTGTTTTTAATCTTGGCTATAAAATTTCCATAAGGATAAGCTCTGATTGAAGGAGGAGAAGTGATGGATGAAATTTTAAGAACTGTGCCACTTAAAAGTTCTTTCTTCTAATGATTGCCTTCCTTATTGAAAATTTTCCAGGAAATGATAAAAATGTGTTAATTTACTATTTAATTAAGTCACACTTTGTGGAAAAAAAACCCATGAACAAACAACCTAACAGGTCCTCTTTCATTTGTAAAATAACCCAAATCTAAAGCATAATGAGATTCGGATGTAAAGTAATTATTGGTTTAAAAAAAAAAAAATCCTACCTTATGCTGATATTGTATTGGATAAGATTGTAAAAAGAATCGTACATCTTCCTGGTATCCTATTAGAATAAACAATTTTAGAAGAGATTGAATTAATTAACATTTGACTTTTATACCTGTAAATAAATATAGTTTTATTTCATAAAATATAAAAAATTTCTGAATAAGTAGTAAAGGGAAATAAGAAAAAAAAAGAAAATTAATCTTTTTAGTGTTTCAGTGTTCCTGCTTTTTTATTTTTCTATTTTCCTTTTTTTTTCATTTTTTTCCTCTGTTGAGAAACTGCCTTCATTGAAAACTGTGCTAAAATTCCCAATAAACCTGGTGAGTTAAGAATTTCATTATTGAATGTTTATGAGATTGCATTTCTAGTGATTATCCATAAAAGGTATGTGACCTAGAACAAAAAAAATTAAAAAAAAAAAGCCCTGGTGAATGAGTATGATCTGAGTTTACTCCGTTATAAAAAATAAATTCATAAACAGTAACATCACTAAAAAGCTTTGAAAAAAGCCCCCATGTAAATTAGCCTTTTCTTGGTAGCAACTGAAAGCTTCCATTTCAGTAAATCTTTACAATGCATGATCCATATAACTGATAATCTAACTAAAAATTCAGCTTTAAATGTCTGCCTAATATTCTTACATCCAAAACTAACTGTTGCCAACTACAGTTCCCATACCATCCATCTGTTTACTGGCTGTGGTCCCCTTGTAAATGAATTGTAGTTCCACTTATAGTAAGAACCTGGGGAAAATTGTGTGAAAACACTAAGGAAAACTGTGATGTTTCATAGGTGTCAGCATTTCGGGTGAAATCCAAAGAGTGCAAATAGTAATGACTGAAATTCCAGTGTCATTGCTTCTCTGCTTTAAAGTCTGACAGGTATTTAAATCCCAGTATTCCTTCATTTTTAGAAACCTTTTCTCAGCCTGGACATTATTCTAAGCTGTATAGCTTGTGCTTAATTGCAAAAGTTAAATTCTACCATTTAGCCAACACTCAAGAGTAGACACAATTTTTCCTTATGTTTTGGATTCCCAAGAGAAGACCTTACATTACAGCATCTCGTCGAAGTAGGGAAAGCACATTTAACATTTCTATGTTAATTTTGGGGTGTAAAAAAACAGTTTTTATTTGAAAAGCTATTTTGGCCTTAATTATTTAGTTGCTATGGAGGATTACTGGTTTATCCAGTGTTTTAAACTATGTCACATTAACAATTTTGGTTTTGTACAGATGTATATTTGCTAAATAGTAACATTTATATGACAACTTAATGAAGGCAGTAAGAGTTTATATTCCCCTTCAAGACAAAAGAAGGACCTTCTCTAATTCTCTAATAATATCTAACAATGAATTGCACTTAATAAATGAGTGGACATCTAATAATCTTACAGATATTTTCACAGTGTATTCAAATTCAATACTAAGTGGGTTTAGACAGAGGAAATTCTATCAACATTGGAGAAAAGATACATACATGGGATAAGTTCGGATATATTTATTCACAATAACTCTGAATAATAGAAAAGTTTGTTGGACTTCGGAGAAACTGATCTGAGTTCCAGGTCATTCAGCCTTGGCTTTGCCTAGCCAGCTTATAGAATCATAGAATCACAGAATGGTTAGAGTTGGAAGGGACCTTCAAAGGTTATCTAGTCCAACCCCCCTGCAAGGAGCAGGGACATCCCTGACTAGATCAGGTTGCTCAGAGCCTCATCCAACCTGGCCTTGAACGTCTCCAGGGATGGGACATCCACCACCTCTCTGGGCAACCTGTTCCAGTGTTCTACAACTTGCATTGTAAAAAATTTTTTCCTAATATCCAATCTAAATCTACCTCCCTCTATTTCAAAACCATTACCCCTTGTCCTGTCACAACAGGCCCTACTGAACAGCCTTTCCCCATCTTTCTTGTAGGCCCCCTTGAGGTACTGGAAGTCCGCTATCGGGTCTCCCCGGAGCCTCTTCTTCTCCAGGCTGAATAGCCCCAACTCTCTTAGCCTGTCCTCATAGGAAAGGTGCTCCAGCCCTCTGACCATCTTCGTGGCCCTCCTCTGGACCTTCTCCAACTGGTCCGTGTCCTTATGTTGGGGGCTACAGAACTGGACACAGTACTCCAGGTGGGGTCTCACCAGGGCAGAGCAGAGGGGGAGAATCACCTCCCTCGACCTGCTGGCCACGCTTCTCTTGATGCAGCCCAGGATGCAGTTGGCCTTCGGGGCCACAAGGGCACATTGCCTGCTCGTGTTGAGCTTCTCGTCTACCAGCACTCCCAAGTCCTTCTCCTCAGGGCTGCTCTCAATCCATTCCCCACCCAGCCTGTATTTGTGCCTGGGATTGCCAATGCAAGCCTCTTACACATATGTTTTCAGAATTAGACTCTGAAAGAGTCAAAGTTGGCTTCAAAAAGCTTTTTTTCTTTTCCAATATTTAACATTAGAAAAACCACCAGCATTTATTATTTGCCTTCTTTAAAAAAATAATTGTTTCCTAAAAACATTGTTAAATAGCCATGAAGAGATGGACAATAATGTAATTAAGTTTGTTAAATATAAAAAAAAAATGGAAATGCATTATTTTCCTTTGTTTTCAACACGGAAAATGTAAGAAGGAGAGAGAAGGTGAAAGGAAAACAAAATATTAATTTTTTTAGTTTGGTGCTTTTTGGTGGTTCTCCTCTCAATTTTAAGATTTTCTCTTCAGTTTATATCCCAAAATCCTTTATCACCTTCTGAAACTCCCATGAAATAAGAGTGGGGTACATTAAGGATATATGTGTATTTATTTGTGTTTCAATATTCAGGGATAAATTAGAATAATTTACTGGTGGAGTCTGAGAAGAAGTGCTACCTATCTTTAAACTTTTTCTTTTTAAAGACTATAGCAGCCTCCGTGCTTCTTCCCTTTGTGAGAACAACTAACACAAGTTCATTATCCATCTTTTATCACATTTTATCCCAGTTTGAGTATTTTGAATTTACTTAGGAGACTGTTTTAGTAAATGGTGCTGTACGTAAGCAGCTTTCAGAGAACTACTGGGATTTCTTTTACACAATAATGTACTCCTTTTAAAAGGCTACTTTTTTAATTAAGCAGTGTAAATAAATTTTAATTAGAATGAAGCAGCTCTGCCTTTGAAATAGCCTAAGGCAGTGAAGTGTTTTGTGACTATTTGGGTTGCAAGTGGTTGTGTAGACTAAGAACTGGAGATGCTTTCTGGTTTCCCCAAGGCATCACTGCCTGAAGAGTTGACCTTCTTCCCAAGTTTAAGTCCTGTTGTCATTGTGCAATACACCACAATGTAGAGCAGCTATTGCCAGGGTGAGAATCATTTTAAGTCATATTACTCCCATGAAAAAGCATATTACTCTCATTGAAAAAGCATACTCCCATTCAGCGCATATTGATTATAGAGGTCTTTTTCAACTGTAATAAATCTATGATTCTATGATTATAAGTGTATGAATTTTTATATAGATATATGTGCATATATAGACAAATGTCTAAATACTATATTATACCTAAAATTATTTATTAATGATTTTCTTAGATTATAGTGAAGAACAATGATATTTAAATATTTTCACCCTCCTTCTATAGTTAATTTTCACTTTCACTTTTCACTGATTAAAACCATTTTAAAATAACCTACATATTTGTAACAATTAAGAATGAAATCAGGTATCCAGAACTATATGTAAATCAACTTTTTCACAAAGTGTTTCTTGCACAAATAAAGTGTACAAAATTATATAAGTTAAACAAATGTGTATGCACATTTTTATGTATGTACAAACATCTATTTCCCTCTTCAGCTTTGTGAGAATCCCTCACTTAACCAAAATCCCCTTTAGTAACATCAAATACATTTTTCAAGGTGATCTTGGTTCACCTAATAGTAGGTTGCTCACAGCAAAGCATTTAACAAATATTCCTTTTTAGTCTCTTGGAATAGAAGAGTTAAGCCTAGAGGATTTTTGGAAGAGTTTCTGTGAAGAAAAGGAGGACATGACAGGCATCATGCCTTTTTCTTGAGTGTCAGTGTTTTTGTGCCCAAGGAAATGAGACTATGCCTGGGCCTTGTCTGGAAAGCTAGTCACATGGTGACGTATGTGTCATTTCTGATGGACTAATATTTAGCAGCATTCCTTTCTCAAATTTCTGAGTAAGACATGCCATGTCAAATCCCTTTAATCAAACATGTCACTTGTTGTTGCAAATATATGATATATAACAGAGAAAAGCTTAAATAAATTATATTAAAGTATTTTATGGTACGCACACATCTTCACTTAGGAAACACTTGAGCAAAGGGAGATAGCTCCAAGTGCCTGTATACCCTCATGTTCTTCATGAAACTAGAATGAGTGGAATCATCATGCTTTTTAGAAAGAAGGCAAACAGGACTATTCCATATATATGCATCAAAGCAATTGCATGAATACTTACAGGAAAAAATGCCACAGGTTTGGAGGTAAAGGCTCCTTTTCGAGCTTTTAACTTTAAAAAAAATTATGAAGGGTAAAGGAGGGCAAAATTTGCCAATGCGTGCATTTCAGTAAATAATTTTTGTTGTGACATAAAATATTCTTAATACAACTGGAAAAATACTATAAGGTAAAATAACAATTTCTGATAGTATGATTGGCGATTTAATTACTTCATTTCCTTTTATATTGTGTTACAGAGAAGAAACAACAGTGTAATAAAAAGTAGAGTGGAAGTAATGAATGATAAGTGTAGAATAAAAGTGTGATGCTGGTTGATTCCATAGACCCTACAAGAATATTCAAATGTCCCAAACTGTAACTGCAAAAAAGAAAATGTTTTCTGTTTGTACAACATGCACACAGGAATGAGTCTTTGTGGAGATTCCTTGAAATACAAACTATTGAAAATAAAAACAAAAATTTCCCTCACACTAGATAATGCTGTGACTTCAAGGTGTTAGCTTTCTTGGTTTCCTTCTGGTCAGTCATTGCTGGAGTAAGACTGAGATGACTAGTGAACTGAATGTGATATCATAATGTAAGTGTTTGTGGACTTAGGAAGACCTTGCGCTTAGTCTTCTCATGACACAAAAAGCAAGAATTCTTTAAAATGTACTGATTTACTAAATGTGGTAACGAACTAA
This sequence comes from Chlamydotis macqueenii, assembly GCF_036417535.1. Classification (NCBI taxonomy): domain Eukaryota; kingdom Metazoa; phylum Chordata; class Aves; order Otidiformes; family Otididae; genus Chlamydotis; species Chlamydotis macqueenii. The sequence goes on along the minus strand of NC_141557.1, from coordinate 146,377,526 downwards.
CTTACCAGTTTAGAATCAGGTGTTAAGAAGATGACACTGAAGTTATTTCTGCAACTCAACCCTCTCCTTCAGCAAAGGCTTTATTTCACAACTAGAACATATTTCAGTAGACAAGGAAGTTTATTTTTTGAGCCAAAGATACTCCGACAGCTGGTCTCAGCTTCTTAATAAATCATAGCTATTTAATTTAAACTATACACTTGAAACATTTGTTAATCAACATAAAATTCTCACAGAACTTATATTCTTTTCATTTCTTATTTTTTATTGTCTCCCTTTTGGCCTGGTTAGACATGGGGGTTCATGTCTGCACCTGATATGGTGGAAAAACTGAGATAATGGAGATGAATTAACCAGGTCTCCCGTGGAGCTTCATGACCTCAATCTATGCTGTCACTGTACTCCTTAAAAGTGGCTTAAAGAAACAGTTAAGAAATTCTCTGCTCTGTCAGATAAGTGGTATGTCTAGCACAGCATCTCTAGGAGATGCTATTCGGGGAAAGCATGTCAGCCAAGACAGTGTTTCTTTCCCTTTCTTAAACTGTACATTCTCAGTCACTGGATTAGAGATGATAGAGGCTATATGCCTGTTTATTCCTTAAGTTTTTACTATGGACCTATTGTCTCTAATGTTTTCCAATCAAATAATCAAACTTCTAGCAATGGGCAGTGAATAATCGGGGGGCAAAGGGTTGTAAAAAAGTCCTAGATTTTTCCAGATTTCGTGTAAAGAAATAAATAATATTCAAAACTCAATAATAACACTTGCAATTTTCACCTTTCTTTGAAAAACAGAATCAAAACTATATATTCTAATATGTGAGCATTTTCTTATAAATATTTACAGAATACATAATGAAAGAAAGAGAGATTGGTTTTCACTCATTAAATACATTTAATGTTTCATCATCACTAATACTATTTAGAAACAGAAAAGTCCTAACATATCCCTCTTGAATTAAATAAGGATATTTTGAAGACTATGAAATAAGAAATTTTAAAATTTTTTAGATTTGCTCTCCAAACACTGATAATAAGAGGAGTAACAAAGTATCACTGTCTCTGATTTTTATTATTTCTATGATGCACTTAAATTTTCTTCCCTGGTACTGTACTCAAAATCTACACAGGTGCCACAAAAAAAAAAAAAAAAAGATACATTTTGACAAAGTTTGAAAAACAGTTCAGCCCTTGAGGGAAGAAAAATATTTATGTGCCTCATATTCAAGTACTCGAGTATACTTTGCTCTGCTTGACAGAGCAGCCACTCTGAAATCCAGGTCCTAAAGTACGTCTCAATAGTGTCAATGTCTAAGAGGTGGACTAACAAAGCCTATGATACACAATCGGGGAGTATAACATCATACCGTTAAACATTTCTGTAACATATCCCTTCATAACTGACTATAGCAGTAACCTTCAAATACATATTCTGGTTTTTTTTGTGGGTGTTTTTCACTATATATAAGTAATGTTTCATCCTGCTCTCCAAATTGTTCTACATAGTGATGACAATTTGACAATTTAAGCCTACTGAAAATGACTAAGCTCATGTTCTCCTTCTCCTTTCTGTTAGCATGTATAGTCATCATTAATATTTTGCAGATATTTAAGAAAGAGCAAGACCATTCCTACTCAGTTTTACAATCCTTTCATAAGTTTCAGTAGTACACAAAGCTGTTGGAAGGAATGAATCTATTCCCTTTCCAGTAACATGAAGTATAAGTTATTTTCCAGAAGATGAGCAAGATTTAGTATGTTAACACAATATACTTTCCTGATATGCAGTTCACCAACAAATTCTTAATTTAAGTCACAGAAAAAATATCAGACTTAAGTACCATTGTGTGTCTCTCTGACTCTCCAAGTTTCTAATATATTAGCAGAAAATATGTTACAGTCTCTGTTTTTCTTAAACATATTCTACATTCAGAAAAAGTTTTTCTGAGTTTCTTGAATACTTAGTGATGTAGTTAAATTAAATACTCCTTAACATGCACGTGGACAGACATACATTATGCAGAGGAACATGCAAAGCTTACTACTAATATTAAGATTATAATTCCCATTATTTATAGGCCACCCAGGTTGACTGAATAGCAGGGAAAATGAATTTTACAGATCTATAAATACCTTATATAAAAAGATAATGCTTGCTTGATCATGCATTTTTCTAATTAATTTCACACACTTAATGTGAAGACTGTTGGTTTTGGTTTTTTTTTTGGTTTTTTGTTGGTTTTTTTTTTCAGCAAACATAGTAAATAAATCTTACAAAAGTAAGGAATGGCAATAGTTTAAAAGAAAATACCTGTCTACAATGTATGCTTATGTCAATAATTTTCAGAGTGCTTATTTACTTAGCATTTTATTTTCCCTTGGTTTTTTTCAAAGGAAAGGTCTGAAGATTTCTCCTCTTTTTTTTTTTTTTAAAAGGAAAAAAGATATGGAGAAGGCTAAGTGAAGCACTACTAGTTTTTTCTCTGCTGAAACACCACACTACCTAAGTGTTTTTTTAAATATTCTAATACAAGATAATTTTCTTACAGTATAACCTTTCAAGAGTGTGTAAGGGAGCAAGGAGTATGACTGTAACATGTAGCTGCACAAGTGAAAAAAAAAAAAAAGATAAAGCAAAAACCAGGAAATAACAAAGGAGTTGGTGAAAAACGAGGAACAAAATGTGTACTTTGAAATTAATAGGACCACTTATATGTTGAAAAATGAGAGCCTGTATCAATTATTTCCTTGAAGAAAGATAGCTTGATAAAAGCTTTAGAGTGGCGAAGGTTAAATATTACATAATTCCTACCAGATAATGTTCTCTGAAATTATTTTGAGTACAAGTTATAAATTGTAAAAACACTTCCCTACTGGCATGGACTCGTACCAAAGGACTGAAAACCAACAAGAGTAATCCATAGAAATACATGTACATGTGTTTATCTTGATGGAAACAAATGAAACTCTCAAGTTGCCAATTAGTTTCAAGTGGCACAGGAAAATATGCATTTCAAAGACAACGTATATTAGCCAGTGGGAGGAAAAAAAAAAAAAAAAAAAAGAAGAGAATGAAAAAAAAAAGATAAGAGTTTCCTTTTTAGGCATAATAAGGAGTTATATCTGGAAGCACTGTTGTCACTGATATTAATCTTTTCATTAACTTATTTAGCATGAATTCATAATCTGGCTGACGTTTTAAGTAAGGTCTCCACTGTGTCTGAAATAATCAGTTTGTTCTGCATGGCAAAACTATTTATTCTTGTTATGTTAAAATGAATCACATTAAGAGAATCTAACTTCAGCTGGCAGTTAATTGAGATCAGGGATATAACACTGGTAATCGTTTTACAAATGAGTTCCCTGTTTGCATTCAGTTCTGACTCACAGCTTCTAGCAACAACAAGTCTTTGTTAATAGATCCTCATCAGTGGAATTCTTTAGAATACATCCTTGATTAGAAATTAAAACATTATATCTTTTCCTAGACTCATTAGTGGCCTTATTGTATGAACTGTTTTTGAAACTCAGGTTGCATACTGTGTAAGATTACATTTAACCAGAGATAAAGTAGTAATACTTTAATACTATTCTAAAGTTAAAACAAAAGCATAGCTTTCATATGGTTTTCCAGCAAGTATTATTTTATTGTCAGACTGTCTTTCTAAAAACAGTGTGAGTAAAACATGCCATCACAAATGGCAGCTCTTGGAGCCGTCCATGTAGTTATTCCTGATAACAGAGAGCTCTTAGGTAGCACTTTGTATTTTTTAACAAGCTGAGTCACTTTGACCAGTCTAGAAGAAAAAGACCCACAAAACTAATAACACAGTTGGACTAGTGATGCAGTTGGACTAGATGATAGTTCTAGGTCCTTTCAAATTGAACTATTCTATTCTATATGTTCTATTATGTGCACATTAATTGTGGATTTCTTGTCAGTAAACTATATGGATCTGCAAGGGAAGAATTTAACAATAAATGCCAACATTTTGAGTATTACAGGTTAAGCAGTCATGGTAGATCACATGAGTAGTTCAAAATTGGTTTTTTATACAGTCTATACACAAGTCTTAAGGACATTGATATTTGCATTCATAACACATCTTATTTGTTGTGCTGTGCAATATGTAGGAACAACAACAACAACAAAAGTGTCTAGCCAATAGCTGATCTTTTAAAATGTTGATTTTTCTATTTTAGTTTAAAAACTAGAATTACAAAAGTGATTGCTCATAAAATAATCTGATTCTTTCTAAATCAAGGTGCTTGTGTTGAATTAATTTCAAAGGGCTAAGACACACTCAAAATACTTCAGTGATTAGTTATGGTCTATTCAGCTCAGTTTCTTGCTGCCTCTTAAAATGCGATATTCTTCAAATACTTCAATGTGTGAAGACTTGTGCCTATTTCCAAAGCACACAAGTGGAATCCTTTTATCTGACTTTTTCTCCACTACTAACTCCTATATAGGACCTTACCTGTTGCAGCACAACAGATATTTTATTCAAACTTCCTACGTGATTCTATATTTTTTTATTTCACAGGAGAAGTGCAAATTAGTGGCATATTTAGATATATTTCTGTCACCATGTGATGCCTTACATTTAGTCTGCCATTGTACTGAAATACTATACTCTTCCAGATGTATTTTTCAGCCAATATTACATGCAAAAATATGTATTTGTAATAAACCCCTGAAATATTCACACTTATCTGAATCAAGTGTTCTTTAGATTATTTAGTGTACTCAGTTCCTGTTTTAATATATCATTTCATGTCATGAAAGCCTCAGACAAAATTCAACAGGATCCATGTAAAATGCTTTTATGTCCTGTACTGAAAAATTTACTACAGGACTACTAATAAAACAAACTAACAGTTTACCCAACTACTATTTATTTTCTCTGTGAGTCAGGAATGTTTTTCTTTCTAAGTGTGTCACTTGGAGTTAATTTTTTTTTTTAAATTAAAGTCCACACTACTCTAATTAAATAGCATGAAGATATATTGCATTATATAATCCTAAGCAAAATTATGTCATGTAATTTCATGACAAAACCCAGAAGACTACTGTGCTGTAACATAGTAGTGTACCAACACCTAGGGACAAAACTTCTTTTCTGGCCCCTCTTAATTTCAGATCTGGGATCTATCATTGTTTCAGGTTGAAATGTTCCAATAAAGTTTATTCCAGTAGGCAAAAAGAGAAGTAATGTTAAATATGATCTCGTTTTTGAATCAGCAAATATCTGGATATAATTCAGAAACATATTCTAAGTACATTTTTCCTACAATGTTAAAAAAAAAAAAAGTACTTCACATTATTACTACAAGCATCTATCTTTTTTTAGAATATATGCTTTTATTCTTTTGGAAGAATGGATTTGGAGATTAAGGTAGAAGCATAAGAGAGCATTAAGCAGGCCAACAGTGAGAGCAACCCATCAGATACTTGATAATAGCTAGTCACTAGATTCTCCTCTAATGAAGACATAGGAAAATAATAGATAGCCTGTATCCTTAACTTCTTTAGCATCTCCTAAATGAAAGGTGATTTTTTTAGACAATACATCTACAAAGAAGATTGGAAATCAGCTCTCTATTCCTCTCCCTTAAACAAACTAGTGGGGACAAAAAAAAAAAGTGTCCAAGAATTTCAATAATAAGTTGTAGGGAAAAATTATACTGTTATATAGACTCAAGTAAGACTAAGGAAGCTATTCATGTTTTAGTATGGAAGAGAACAAACATAATCTCAAACAACTTGGTATTTTTAAATCTAATTAATACTGCTACTCTAGCTAGGTCTACTATATACTTTCTGTCTCAAAGGATAGAGTATAATGTGCTGGGGAGATAACTACCCTCCCTATATAACTTAAAAAAAAATATAGGAAAAACATCTATTAGAGAACATTTGTCACAAAAATTTTCTGAGATCAAATTGGAGCTTGTTAAAAAGAGAATATTCTGTTCATATACATTATATGGGTACTAAGTATTTACATGGTATCTGCTCATTTCTTTGTTTCTGTATTATTTTTTCCCCACTTAGCTAACATACTAAGCTGAATGCTTACTACCTAGTTTATACAAAGCTACTTATACACTACTTAGTTTATTCAATACTTAGCTAATACATTTGTAAGCCAACCTATCTGCCTTTTGAATTTCTCAATAATTTTAATTTCCTCATTTTTTACTAAAATAAATAAACACATTATCAGAATTTGAGCAATGGAATTGAAAGGGGAATGTTTTGTTGCTTGCATGAAATATCATCAGAGTTGTACATTGGATCAAACATCATACAGAGAGGTACATTGGAGTAGGATTGTAGACAAAGTTACTGTATTTCTCACAACTTAGAGTTTTCCAGAGAATTCTTATTCTGTCTTGTTCACCCACTTGCAGAATGTCTTCAGTGTTGTTATTGTTCTCACTACACAACAGTGTTTGTAGAAAGAATTCAGCCACACATCTTTCACAGATCTTCTATTTTTAAATCACATACTCTGAAGTGACAATTTAGTCTTTCTGGTTTTAATCTTCATATTTTATATTATTTACACACTGTTACATAGTTTATACCTGCATAAATGTTACTTATGTCTTGGCTCAATGCAATAATAAAGTTTGGATCTGATCCTAGAAAAGGCTGAGTTCCTACACCTTCCTCTGACCAGACAAGAATAGAAAATGCTCAGCAATGGTCCCTCAGTATAAAAGATGCTTTAGGATGCTAACATGGACTAAAATTTCTCCTCCTGCACACATTTTTCAGATGGCTGGCATATGATTATTATATTTTTAAAAATGATATTTAATACACAGAACTGTATTTTTTATGACAAAATGCAATAAAGTAAATAGGATTTTTTTTTACCTTTCTGTTAATAAAATTAGAATAGGAAAATATTTAGTCATTATTTAATAAGAAAATTATTACTTTTATGATCCTGCAACATGACTTTCATTAGGTTCAGATTAGAGGAAAGAAAAACAATATTAAAAAGTGCTTCTTCTTCCATACAAAAGAAATATATTCAATTATTACATTACTGCAGAAGAAATCACTATATATATTATGAAAATAATATGGAGCCCAAAGATATTGTAAGATTAATATTTTCTTTCTATTACATCTTATACAGTACACTTCAGAATCATCTGCAGGTATCTTGGAAGTAATTTTCATCCTCTCTTATGACTGAAGAATAAATAGCATTGCTGAAAATCAACAAAATGTAGAAATTTTGAAGTTGAAGAAAATATAATTCCATGTAGTGCACTAATACTTTTTGAAGTCAATGACCCAATACTGTAAAAAGATTAGAAACATTCAACTAACAACTTTTACTATGACATATACAAATATGACTAGGGAAGCTAACCATGTTTTTTCAAGGGAATATAATTTCTATCTTTAGCTTTAACTCAGTATACATCTGAAATCATTGAAATGAAACATATAAATATAACCTAGATTTACAGTCATATTAAGATAATTCAGTTTGGTAACCCTTGGAGAGGGAAAATACTGCCCAGTACTGACTTCAGTTGTGATGAAAGACTTCTGAAGATGAAGTTACTAGGAAAAGAAAATAAGGCAACAAGAGGACATATAGTTGAGAGGTGTCTGTCTTTATGTACAATGAAAATTTTATTAAATGTATTAAAACATTACATGTAACTGTGACAATATAATGAATTAATCTTGAGAAAAACATTTTTTTTTTCCAAAAAAAAAACCCACATGCAATTATTTGATTTTCAATATAGAGTCATAGAATCAGAATAGTTTGGGTTGGAAGGGACCTTTAAAGGTCATCTAGTCCAACCTCCCTGCAAGGAGCAGGGACATCTCCAACTAGATCAGGTTGTTCAGAGCCCCGTTCAACCTAGCCATGAATGTTTCCAGGGATGGGGCATCCACCACCTCTCTGGGCAACCTCTTCCAGTGTTCTACCACCCTCATTGTAAACAATTTTTTCCTTATATCCAATCTGAATCTGCCTCCTTCTATTTTAAAATCTTTACCCCTCATCCCATTGCAACAGGCCCTGCAGAAGAGTTTCTCCCCATCTTTCCTATGAACTCCCTTCAGGTACTGGAAGACCACTATAAGGTCTCCCCAAAGCCTTCTCTTCTCCAGGCTGAACAGCCCCAACTCTCTCAGCCTGTTCTCATAGGAAAGGTGTTCCAGCCCTTTGATCATCCCTGTGGCCCTCCTCCGGACCTTCTCCAACTAGTCCATGTCTTTCTTATGTTGGGGGCTCCAGAGATGGGTGCAGTACTCCAGGTGGGGTCTCACTAGGGCAGAGTAGAGGGGCAGAATCACCTCCCTCAACCTGCTGGCCACGCTTCTTTTGATGCAGCCCAGGATGCTGTCAGATGCTGACACATTATTGACTAATGTTGAGCTTCTCATCCACTAACACTCCCAAGTCCTTTTCCTAAAGGCTGCTTGCAATCCATTCCCCGACCAATCTGTATTTGTGCCTGGGACTGCCCCGAGCCATGTGCAAAGCCTTGTACTTGGCCTTGTTAAACTTCATGAGGTTCTCATGGGTCCACCTCTCCAGCCTGTTAAGGTCTTTCTTGACCGTATCCCTCTCCTCCAGTGTGTCAAGTGCGCCACACAGCTTGGTGTCATTGGGAAACTTCCTAAGGGTGCACTCAATCCCACTGTCCATATCACCAACAAAGATTTTAAACAGTGCCAGTCCCAATATGAACCCTTGAGGAATGCTGCTCATCACTGATCTCCACTTGGACCTTAAGCTGTTGACCCCAACTCTTTCAGTGTGGCCATCCAGCCAATTCCTTATCCACGGGGTGGTCCATCTGTCAAACGCATGACTCTCCAGTTTAGAGACAAGGATGTTGTATGGGACAGTGTGTGCTTTGCACAATTCCAGGTCGATGATATCAGTTGGTCGTCCCTTATCCAGTGATGCTGTAACCCCATCATAGAAGGCCACCAAATTAGTCAGGCATGATTTGCCCTTAGTGAAGCCATGTTGGTTGTCACCAATTATGTCCTTATTTCCCATGTGCCTTAGCATAGTTTCCAGGAGCATTTGCTCCATGATGTTGCCAGGCACAGATACAAGACTGACTCGCCTGTATATATAAGACTGACTTCCCTGAGTCTTCTTTATTTCATTTTTTAAAAAAGGAGGTTATGTTTCCTCTTTTCCAGTCAGTGGGGACCTCACCAGACTTCCATGACTTCTACAATATGATGGATAGTGGCTTGGCAGTTTAATTCACCAGTTCCCTCAGGACCTGTGGATGCATCTCATCAGGTTCCATGGAGTTGTGCACCTTCAGGTTCCTTAGAGGATTTTGAACCTGTACTTCTCCTACAGTGGACAGTTCTTCATTCTCCCAGTTCCTGCTTTTGCCTTCTACAACTTGGGCAATGCGGCTAGAGCCACATCATATACAACATATGTGTTGTATATTCCATGATTACTGACCACAATACACAAATAAGTTTTAGGAATTATCAAGTATTGTTTAAAAGAGTAAGCCAATATTAAATTAAAATTAACATTATGATATTATACAATAGGAAGAAACCACAGGAATGTCCAAGACAAGAAAACTGTGCTATGATCAACTTCTCAAAATCCTTCATTTTTCTCTGGTGGAAAGATAGAGAGTAATATAGCAGATGTTGCTTTATATCTCTCTGTTCCTGGGAGTTTAAACTAGCTGGGGACCAGAGGTAAGATGATCCTAGAATAATTTCTTGTAGAACCAACAGCATAACTGATATATTTTAATCTTTTTTTTTAGTAATTTAATCTTTTCACACATACAAGTGAAAACCTATGAGCTACCTCTCTTTCAGACTAGAAAGCAAGTAAAGGTGGGAGAATTGCTAGTTTTCTTTCTACCTTGTAATAAATAGTTTAAGTCTGGAAGCTATAGCAGCCTAAACAAGAAAAGTAAGACAGGAAGAAAGGTAAAGATAATCTCAGGGAGCTACTTTAATACTCAGCACAAAGGCAACCGGAACTGTGTTCACTTGAATCTCCATCCCCAGAAGAGATAAACTGAAGATACTAATGGCTTAGGTTATCTTTTCTACGGTTTACAAAAACAAAAGAGCATTAGCATAAATCTTTCCAAGCCTTTTCTCGCCAATCTATCTCTTCATCCTTGTATTATCTACTGAATCCATAAACTCTTTACAACAGAAATAATCTCTTATTACATACCTGCTGGCACAGAAGGCTTTCCTGGACTTTCCAGGTCTATTACAAGCCTATACTGCTGCTAGTAACCATTCCTGAATGTAGATTACAATTCGCTGCTCACTTGAACTTAAGCTATTTTCATCCAAATCATGTATCTTCGTTCACTTGTGGCTCACTGCTGTTGCATTCACATCACATTTTGGCAAAATGAACATACATTTCCAACTGTCTCTTACACCTTTCTTCCACTCAGAACAGACCTTTCTTGCATTCCTACATCTTATTTCTCTGCTAGGGAGAAACAGGACTGTAGAAGCACATCTGTGAAGATGCACCTGTGCTATACTGCAGGCAAGCCCATGGTAGGGTAAGTCTTGTTCTGGGGGCTGTATTTCTGGGAACAGAACCAAATTTTGTGCTAGTTTTGCTTGCTCACTCAGATCCTTGAGTTTTGGGTGATAATATCTCAATTTAGTAAATGAATTTATGCACTGCAGTCCTTTGAGTTCTATGGTGGTTGTGTGGATTGGAGTGCAAAATAAAACCCTGAGTTAACAAGGTACTGTAGACATAACCATCAGAACTACAAATCAAATTGAAATTAAGCTGATTTTCCTTTACTCTAACAGGCTTTTAAACATATTCAGTTCTTCCTGTGGCTCTACTTTGCTATGTTTACTATGGAAGACAAAAGACCTGTTGGGGAACCTATATTCAAGGTAATTATGTTTCTTGCATAAAGCAGCTGGGCTTCTTAGTATTTTATGAACAGTTTAGGAAAACTACACAATAACAAACAGTTGTCCAGATGTAAGTGGCACTAGCTATACACTGCATAACTCTGATAGTGTCTACTGTATGAAAAGTAAAGTTAATGGTTGTTCTCTACACATGAGTATTTTCTTACTTTCCTTACTGTGGTAGAATGAATAATGTAAAGAATCTGTCAGAATAATTTACATATCCACCAGAACAATCTGACTGTAAGGATCTTTCTCCTGTCTCATTTCTTCTATTCAAAGAGCAGACGAGAGGTAGGCATAGGGACAAACTATACAGACTTATCTGTAACAGAACTCAGAACTGTACTTTTTAGCTCTTTCCCATTATGTTTGATGGCCTCCCAAAACTAAATACAGTACCTAAGTAGCAAGCTGAGTACAGATTTGCTACAAAAACATGAAGTAAACTGTAAATCTCACATAGCTTTCACTAGTTTCTGCTCCCAGCTACTTGCTAGGTCTTCTACAGGATTTTTTTTTTTTCCTTTACCTACTTCTTTGCATCTATGAGCAGAAATATGCTGTCATTGCATAATCATTAAAATAATAATTCTTCTATTTGTAGTGTCATCCTGCTACAACACTAGAGCAAGCAGAAGAGCAGCAATACAGTAGTATGAAAGGCAAGTACTTTCAAACTGCTGTGATCAATCAATTAATGTCTACAATAGAAGACAACTCTAAGAAGAAAAGATGAACTTAAGACAAAGGTGACCAGAAGGTAGCCTTTGTTCTACATAAATGGTTTTATCAGCTGAGTGAATCAACTAGCTGCATGAGTTGAGCAAATCAAAGAGTTATATCAACTGAGTGAACCAATCAATTGTGTAACTGTTTGTCCCTGACTTAATCAGAAGAATGCAAACATCTCCCTGAGTTAGGAACAGCACAGAGGTGTAAATTTGGCTCTGACCAACACAGAATATAAAATCTGAACAACCAACAAAAGAACTTAAAAGAAAGCAATGGATTTGAGCTATTTTCAACTCATATATTAATTCTGATAACCAGGCTGCCAAGCCTCATGACAGTGAGTATGTTACAGACAGCATATGGTAGGTATCCATCTGTGTTCTGATTCAGCTGTGTATTATTATTCCTATACTTCATTAAATGGAATTTGTCCTTACATTGTGATATAAATACACTGCTCTTTTAAATCAAAGTCCTGTATAGCATCAACTAACTTCAGGAAAGTTAACTCGATATTAACCATTAAGTCCTCCACTTGTGTAATACCTGGAATAACCTGCTCACATAGCATTGGGCTCAGATGCCTGCTTGTTTCCAGTAATAGCTACTACTGTCACCACCAGATAATCAAAACTCAGCACTGAAACTAAACAGGACAGAACAGATCACATCTGGTTAATAAGAGATTAGCTGAAGACAGAGACTATGTCAGTGCTTAAGGCAACAAAGATGAGTGTTATCTTTGACCTACTTCTAGCAATATCTAATTCAGGAATTGACTTAAATTTGGTCCAGTTTCAATCACTCATATTTGCAATACAAATTATAAAATGCAGTGATATATTCTGTGTAGTAACAGGATTAATAATCAATATGATCTTGACAGATTATATCAATGTTAATAAATCATTAACTTCACAGATTTTATATCATAGACACTCATGGAATTCAGCTATCTGCAACAACTTAGCATTTAATTTCTCGTGTGTCACAGAATATTTTATAATGCTTTGGATTAGCCAGATGAAAATCAGTGCTAAATTGCTAAATACAACATGACAGCACCTGCATAAACAAAGCTTAACCCTCTACCCTAGTCAAAAAGCTTTATAGTAATTTCTTTGTTGTATGACTTAACAGCATCAGCACGAACAGCCATCAGTAAAATTATGTTAACATTGTCATAATACTGATTTTCTGTATTTTCCTGTATGTCTTCTTGTTCTCCAGTACTCCTATCTGAATGATTAAAAAGGACAGTAAAGGAAAAAAAATGGGGATAATATGAGTAATCTCTATGTCTGATTAATATCCTTACCACTGGAGCTCACCTCTTCACTACTGTGTATACCCTGTGTCTGATTTGATTTATTTCATAGATGCTTTACAGGGAAAGAAAGCATAGTTTTTCTGGATGTTATCTGTCTAACATTGTGTCCTCCATTAATATTGTCCTGGTTTTTACTGCTTAGAAGGTATCTTTCTTGTGGTTAATCAGCTGTTTAGAAACAGTGGGGTCAAGTCAAATTGCACTGTCAGATGGAGTTACAGTTGGGCAGAATTTGAGTGTCTAAGCTCAGGAGATGATTCAGATTACCTACTGTCCATATCTGCTAGATCCTTGAGGAGGAAAACTCTTAGACTGAGCTGTCAGTGCCTAAAACTTCTTTTCAATTTTCAAATGAGTAGAGAATTCACTACCTTCTACAAAAGACCCCAGGAGACCTAGTGCATTTGGTGTGTACAGACTGTACACTGACAGGTAAACATTGAATTCAGACTGATATTCAATCTAAACTATCTATTTGTGGAAAAGAAATGAGCAGACATACCTTTGGGACTTCTTACTACTAGTGACTGACTGTACTACCCTAATACTCTTTGCCATGGCTCAGAGGCAGACAGTGCTATGGCATTATAAACACATACACACATACACATACACACATAGGAATCTCCCTCCATCCCTCCTTCTCTCCATCCCTCCTTCCCTCCCTCTCTTTCCGTAATGCTATTTAACACATTGCCAAGTGATTCTGATTCTCTTTTTTTTTTGCTGTGATAAAAAGATCAGACCAATTCTAACGCACATCTGTAGGCCCTATCCTCAGCCATTCTGTAAGCCATCATTATACATACATATGCACACACACTAAGTTATCACATAGAAGAGTCTCTAAATATCAGATCTGCCCCTCCATTTAATATTTTTATTATTCCTCTATTTGAATATACTTCTTGCACATCTCAGATGCAGTTCTTGTGTTTGCTTCTGCTCCACTTTATTTCACTTATCTGACAGGTATGATATTTATATTGAAGGGATTAAAATTTTAGCTTCCCTTAATTCTGTACTTTCTTACTTGAAAAACTCCTTTCTGGAACTTAAACACATGCTTTTCTGTTTTCTCTGAACATCTTGGCATAAAATATTTATTTTGACTTATTTATGTGTATTTTTAAAAACCTGAATATTTCCAATGCTTTGGCTAATTGCATTTGTCCATCTCTGGTTTGTAATATAAACAAATCTCACCTATTTTGCTTTAACTGTGGCCTGGTATTTGTATTTCTAATTTTTCAGCTGCTTAGCACGCATATATTTCTGTTGCCTCATTAAAAGTGTGTTCCATGTCTCCTTAAGTGTTTATATAAGTTTTTATTATTATGCCCTGAAAAAAATCTACTGTTTAATTAGATATGTTAACAGATCATATTAACAGAGTTTTATCATATTAACAGAGTTTTATGTCTCTGACAAGTTCTTCTATTTCTTTTCCCTACAATACACTTTAAAAATTATTTTTATCTATTCAAAGTTTTGTTACATGTTATTTTTATCACCTTCATGAGATACACCAGTCACAGATAATGTTTTTGTGCCTGTCACTCTAAAAAACACAGAAATCTTCAACTCATCCTTCAGTTCAATTGCCCCTCTAGTTCTTACATATAAATCAAATTGTCATCTGAGCCTTTGGCAGGCTTATACGGCATTTCTGGTCATTCTGAGGGTTGGTGAACTACAGCAACCACTTGGTTACAGGTAAACTACAGTAACCACTATAAAGTTTTCTCTTCCATTGAATCTTCTTGCAATATCTCCCAGTTACCTCTCATTTCTTAAAAAAGCAGGAATAGTTCCACAAAAAAAAAAAAAAAAATTCTAATAAGAATCTAAACAAGCCACCAAAATCTCTTTTTTTTCAGTTTTCCAATGTACAGACTTTTCTAGTAACACCACAGTTAAAGTACCCAGAAAGAATGGACCCCAAAGCATCTACCGTTAGCTTAAAGATACAGTTGTGATAGCATCTACCCTGACAACTGAAAACATGTTCTCTGTGCCTTCTTATGTGCAATGGTTTTTTGATCCACATCTACATAAGAGAAATGTCCTGAATATCCTTGAGGGAGCAGGAGAAAGGAAGGAATATCCCTGAACCCTTCGTGTAAAGTTGTGTCCTTATGTTTCCAGCAGTGCAAAATATATCAAGCTAGAAGATGAATAAGCAGGAGTGATGTGTGATATACTTAAAAGCAAATACCTTTAGCAGGGTTCCTGTTTCTATTTTGTTGTTGAGCTGACACTTAAACAACAGCATCTCACTTGTATCTACTTACCGCTTATATGCAGTCTGGGGCATGTTGAAATAAAGTCAATACACCTCCAACAGCATGTGGAACAGTTTTCAGGTTATTACGGGAAAGCTCCGAGTTTGGGGATGTTACAGGAGTTTGTGAAACTAATTATTATGGGAAAATTTTAGGAAAGAAACTTCTCCCTGGCCTCAAAAAGTATGTAAAAAACAAGAAAACCTTTCAAAAACAGAAGAAACTTTTCATTTTAACTTGGTTCACCTAAGTTCCTGCTTAGAAAACAGGATGAGAACTGTCAGCAAACTTGAATAACTTGGTCTCATGATTCAGAGTCTGACAAAGAGACATAAATTCAGTTGCTGGAACATATGTATTTGTGGCAACAAACTGTATTTATGCTGTCTGATGATGTCCAAAACATCTTCAAAGAGCTGCTATGAAGGAATTCATGATATGCTGGACAGGCTGGAGTTCAAGCAGATATCGCAAATATCTCAAATGATACGCAGATATTGGCAGATGCATACAGCCTAGAATTTAATCCACATATATTATTTTTAGATAAGTAGCTTTTCACACCAAAAAGCCAATTTTGGCCTCTGATTTTAATGTGCTTCATAATGCAAAAGAAAGAACCTCAGCTAAGAAATATTACTTTTGTTTTTGCAATAGCATGCCCTTTGAAATTATGCCTAACCTTGACTTAAAAGGCTGAAATTGATGAGAATACATCATAGTGCTAGATCAGTTATACAATGATTTATTACCTCCATGTTGAAAGCCTACTCTTTTGTCCAGTTCCAGCATTTAACTATCAAATGTCATTAGGTCTATTTCTGTCAATTTAAAGGACCACCTGCCAATAAAAAATCCCAAAACAACAAACCTGGAGTCTATTTATTTCTAGGCCATCATCCTGACAGTTCAATTGCTCATGCATAAAGGAAAGAGAGTGGGTTTTGTTTTGTTTTTTTTTTTTTTTTCAATCAGAAATATACTGGACTGTACGTATGTTGAAGAAAAACACTTTGCATAGTGCTTAGCCAGACTTCCTCCACAATCCTGCACTGTTATCTGATACCAAGATTGAATATTAGGATCACCACTGAGGATATATTTATCACAGATAAAAGATTATATGCTGCAATTAGGATGATAAACAATACATAAAATGAAACTAATTATTTGTTTAGTAAAATTAGTCCTCATAAACCTTGGCATGACTCCTTTGGGGAAAAGAAACAAAAAACAACCAAAAATCTCCCAAACCAACTCCCCAAAAAAGTTTTCAACAAGTTTTCATCATTTTTAGCATTATTTCTTAGCAAAGGAATGAGGGATTAAAAAGAAATTGGATAGAATTGATATAGCAATTTAAACACAAATACCACAAGTCTGCCTTGTGGGCCTTGGGATATACCTAATGCTTAATTACATTACATAAGAAATCAATGGAGCCTTCCAAGGTGATAAAGACCAGAACTATCCATTATCATATTTTTATCCATTTTACTGCAACCACATCCAGATGCATTATCATATCAGGCATGTTTCACTTATTAGAACAAAAGCAGTCCATAACAAATGGTTGACAGTTTAGGAATATGACAGGAAGAACAGATGGAAAAAGATTGATGGTGGCACTGAGGAGATGACAAAGCCACATTAATTACCATTAGGCTGGCCTGCACAACCTCAGAATGGACACACATACCTTACTGTTCTGGTTTTGTTTAGTGAGGGGGGGCCTAAGGTGGTAGCTTCTGTAGGAAACTGCTAGAAGTCGCTCCCCTTTGTTTAGTGGACTTGGCTGGGCCTAGGGTGGACCCGCTGCTGGCCAAGGCCGAGCCAATTGGTAGCAGAATGTCCCGTGATAACGCCTCTGCGATAACGTATTTAAGTAGGGAAAAACAGGAAAAAAAAGGGGAGAAAATAATTAAAATCCTCCTGAAAGCTGGGTTTGCCATAAAACGATGTAAGGTGAAAGGACCTGCAAGAGAGATACAGTTTTTGGGGATAAAATGGCAAGATGGACGTCGTCAGATTCCAATAGATATAGTCAACAAAAAACCAGCTATGGCTGCACCGACTGACAAAAAGGAAACGCAAGCTTTCCTGGGCGTTGTGGGTTTCTGGAGGATGCATATTCCAAATTATAGTATGATTGTAAGCCCTCTGTATAAAGTCTCCCGAAAGAAGAATGATTTTAAACGGGGCCCTGAACAACAGCAGGCTTTTGAACAAATTAAACAAGAAATTGTTCACGCGGTGGCTCTCGGGCCAGTCCGGACAGGGCAAGAAGTAAGAAATGTGCTCTACACCGCAGCTGTGGAGAATGGCCCTACCTGGAGTCTCTGGCAGAAAGCGCCAGGGGAAACTCGTGGTCGACCCCTTGGGTTTTGGAGCCGGGGATATAAAGGATCTGAGGCCTGCTATACTCCAACCGAAAAAGAAATCCTGTCAGGAAGGAGTTCGAGCTGCTTCAGAAATGACTGGTACTGAAGCACAGCTCATCCTGGCACCCCGACTGCCTGTGCTGGGCTGGATGTTCAAAGGAAGGGTCCCCTCTGCGCATCATGCAACGGATGCTACATGGAGCAAGTGGGTTGCACTGCTTACACAGCAGGCCCGAATAGGAAACCCCAATTGCCCAGGCATATTAGAAGTAATTACAGACTGGCCAGAAGGCAAAGATTTTGGAAAGCCACCAGAGGAAGAGGTAACACGTGCTGAAGAGGCCCCACCATATAACAACCTCCCAGAAAATGAGAAGCAGTATGCCCTATTTACTGATGGGTCCTGTCGCATTGTAGGAAAACATCGGAAGTGGAAAGCTGCTGTGTGGAGTCCTGCACGACGAGTTGCAGAAGCTGCTGAAGGCCAAGGTGAATCGAGTCAGTTTGCGGAGGTGAAGGCCATCCAGCTGGCTTTAAACATTGCTGAACTACGACACTTACTTAATATGCCAAGCCACTATCTGCCAGCAGTGCAGCAAGAGATTGGCTAAGATGTGTTTTGTTTCATTTTTTAAAGTAAGAAGAGACTACCTTTGTAGTTTTTTTTAAGTTAAAATAATTGCCAATAGCCTAGAGATTGCAATAGCTACAGTTATTAAGATGGTTCTAGCAGTTTTTTGCTACATAACTGAACAGTTTGAGATGACACGTATTGACATCTGCTAGTCAGATGTCGGAGGAAAAAAAGTCTGCACACGATTTTTTTGTTTTCTGACACAATTTGGAATATTTCTTACTGAGTGGAAGCCACAACTGTTTAATCTAAGGTTGAAGATTGGCATTAACAAAGTTATATGTTCCATCAAATTACTAAATATCTATAAGTAAATTTCTACCTTTTTGAAGGTGTAAGCACCTTGTATATAAATACATATGCACATCTAAATAAAGGCACAATTAAACTAAAGTCATTATTATGAAGTTTGCCTTTATTAGATTTTTATCAAATGAAAAAAATATATTTCAATATTTGAATAAAGTATTTCTAAATAAAGTCAACGGGTGGATGTAGTAACACATATGACATGTTTTTGCTGACATAAATTTATATCAGTTGTATTTGGCCTTTTTTATAATGACATATATTTTTAAAACCCAGAAGCACTTTATGCAGATGGGTACATCTTATTTCTGTAGCTTAACTGCGTGGCTAAAACCCCAGTTTTCAGAGTTCTGAATGTTAGGAAGAACTCTCCTCTAGGGGAATTTGCATTACTCCCTCTTTCCTATCCATCAACACCTTTTTGTTACTGTCAAACAATCTTCTCCTTTTGACACTGTATATCTGCAGGGACACCAAACTCTTTGATCCAGAAGCTCTCTGAAAAGACAAAACTATGCTACTACTCCAAGATCAAGACAGATGACCAAGATTAAGGCTGATTTACCTAGTGGAAATCAGTAGCATCTACATTTGTGGTTAGACTATGTTAAGAACACTGTTAATGGAATACTCATGTTTACTTCATGTTACAAAGTTAGGACTATCAAATAAAGATGTAGCTCAAAAAAGATAAAATATCTTGCCAAATTGGTGTCTACATTCCCGTATTATGATAATTGCTTTTCTGCCAAGAGCATTTCCGTAGAGTAAAATTCAAGAATGTGAAACCTAAGAAAATGATGCAAGTAAAGCAGTACAAAAAGCATTGTTATACTGTTAACATAAAAAAACTGTTCATAAAGGAGAGACTATTCCCTGGCTGAAGACAACCACACAGTAAAGCAGGAAATACGTATGTATAGATGTTAGAAAAATCCAAGTTGTATCCTAACTTTTGCAGAGAAAAAATTGCTGTTTTTACATGCAGAAATTTTGGGAAGATCATGGGGAGTTCAGTAGACTCTGAAGACAGATAACCTTTTTTTTTCCTGTGCTTATTTACTGAATGTAAGTATTCAGATACTCTATTCTACCAGGTATAATCCTCACCATGAGTGTGAAATTCTATTGATTTCTACTTCATTAGTCAAGGGATCAAGGCATAGATTTATAAGGAATGTAAGAAAATAATTCATACAGAATACTTTTTATAAGAGGTAAGTTTTCTGCAGAGTTGACTTTTCTCTTTCTTCAAAATCTGGAATGAAGATCAATGAATAAACAAACTCAAGAAATTGCATCATCCTAGAATTTCAAATGTAAAGATAAGCTTTATAAAAAGAAGCTAAACAAAGGCAAAATTGTAGACTGTTATGAGTAGCAACACAGATAATTTTACCTAACATACATGTCTTCCTTAAAACCTATAGTAGAGAAAACAATAAGAAACCACTTCCTGGTAGTAAAATATTGTTTCCTGCCAATGAAAGGAAAAAAAAAAAGTCTCATAAGCACTCTCAGGGTCTTTATCCTGAGGCTTAACTTATTCTTAAGTTAAACAATGAAATATTTAGGGCAATAATAAATGGGTCATTTTCAGTAGACTGCATAAGATACCAGTTCTTTTTATCTTGTCCGATACCTAGGGCCAAACCAGTTGCAGAGTAAGCAGATGTTAATAATAATAGACACCTGGACTCCCCAGGTGACGTCCATCCAGGCACTACCATTGAAGATAATGGAGCTTCAATGACTTATACAAACTGGGTATTTTGCTCAAAAAAAAAAAAAAAAAAAAAGAAAAGAAATATAAATAACTGTTTAAGCCACATCTGAGTAAATTCATAATTTTAGCTAAACAGCTAAATTGCAAAGTGTCTGAATGCTTTTATGATGGTGCTTAATGTGATACAATCCGTTTAATGTGTGCTTGCAGCCCAGAAAGCCAACTGCATCCTGGACCCCATCAAAAGAAGAGTCATCAGCAGGTCAAAGGAGGTGATTCTGCCCCTCTGCTCTGCTCTGGTGAGACCCCACCTCGAGTACTGAGTCCAGCTCTGGAGCCCCCAACATAAGAAGGACATGGACCTGCTGAAGCAAGTCCCGAAGTGGGCCACAAAGATGACAAGAGGGCAGGAGCACCTCTCATATGAGGACAGGCTGAGAGAGTTGGGGCTGTTCAGCCTGGAGAAGAGAAGGCTCTGAGAAGATCTTATAGCGGTCTTCCAGTACCTGAAGGGAGCTCATAGGAAAGATGGGGAGAAACTCTTCAGCAGGTCCTGTTGCAATAGGACGAGGGGTAAAGATTTTAAAATAGAAGGAGGTAGACTCAGACTGGATATAAGGAAAAACTTTTTTACACTGAGGGTGGTAGAACACTGGAATAGGTTGCCCAGAGAGGTGGTGGATGCCCCATCCCTGGAAACATTCAAGGCCAGGTTGGATGGGGCTCTGAGCAACCTGATCTAGTCGGAGATGTCCCTGCTCCTTGCAGGGGCATGGACTAGATGACCTTTAAAGGTCCCTTCCAAACCTAACTATTCTATGATTTTATGGTTCTGCTTCACTTAAAAGACAAATACAAAGCTAAAATCTTTTCCAAAATATGCATATGTATCTACTTTATTTCAAAGGAATTTAAAGCATTAATAGGTATCAGTTTGTTCCTGTACTTTAAATGGATAAACATCTACTGCACATTTCCTTGAAAATAGTGTTAGAAGGGATCTTTTGAGATTACCTAGTCCAACACACACAGATCATGCAGGGTCATTTAGAGCAGGTTGCTCAGCATAATGTTCACCTACGCTTTGAATATCTCCACAGATGGAGACGCCACAACCTCCCTGGGCATCCTGTTCTGGTACGTGGTCGCTCTTATAGTCAAAAAATGTTTCCTCGTGTTCAGAAGGAATTTTGTATTTTTCTTGTTTGTGTCCATTGCCTCTTGCTCTGTCATTGAGCATCACTGAAAAAAGCCTGGCTCCATTTCCTTACATCCTCTCTTTGGGTATTTACACACACAGATAAAAGCCCCGTGAGCCTTCTCTTCGTCAGGCAGAACAACCCTAACATGCTCATCCTTTCCTCATGTTGTGGTTTTGTTTAGTGAGGGGGCGCCTAAAGTGGTAACTTCTGTAGGAAACTGCTAGAAGTCGCTCCCCTTTGTTCAGTGGACTTGGCCGGGCCTAGGGCGGACCTGCTACTGGCCAAGGCCAAGCCGATTGGTAGCAGAATGTTCCGTGATAACGTATTTAAGAAGGGGAAAACAGAAAAAAAAAAAAGAGAAGAGAAGATGTGAAGAAGCTGAGCGGGGGCAGAGGCGCAGAGGGGAGGCGCAGGCCTCATGGACCTTGCAGGCCTTACCCTCTGGCCTCTTGCCAGGCGGCCGACTGGGCCCGACTTGGTCCGCCCCAGCTACAAGGAGTGAGAGAGAAACTGCGTAGTCTGGTCCTGACTGGGACTGAATTACGACACCTCATATGACAGATGCTCCAATCTCTTAATCATCTTCTTGACCTTTTACTAGACCCTTTCTTGTACTGAGAAGTCCAGCACTGGACACAGTATTCTTGATATAGATTCTGTAATTTAGATAAGCAATTTAAAAGTGATTTAAATAAATAAATAAAACCCTAAAGTCTACCTTAGCATAAAACATAGGACTGTTCACCCTCAGATTTGAATGTTTCCCAGGAACATCATACATGCTTAGCTCTATTTTCTGTCAAATTGCAGGAATTCAGTTCTATCTTTTTTAAGGTTACTTAAACAGTGCTATAATTCCCTCTTCTTTTCAGAACACAACTGAATGCCCTGGAATATCTTAAGTGTCAAGAAGATGTAAGTTTTTCCACTAAAGCATTCATAGGAATGAAATATTACACCTAGTTGAAAGTCTTTGAGAATATTTTGGTTTGGTTTATCATTTGCTAGGTCATGTTTGAACTATATACTTACTTAGGCATAGCTCCCTTGAAAAACAGTACCTCTTTTCACTAAATCCTGTCTCACTGACACCAGTGTAGCTAAGCAAAAATCCTTGTTGTTCTCAAAGTACAAGGTCTGCAGGTGACACTAAAAGCTAGAAAGAGTAAAGGTGGGAGGGTGCAGTAAAAGCTTGACAAAATAGATTACATTGTGCATACCTCACTTCAAACATACCAAAAGTCCTGGTCTTCTCTCTGGGGAGGTACTTAAAATTCTCAATTACAGTAATCATTAGCAAGCATATTAGATATGTGAACTCCTATACCTAATGAATTTACATTAGGAGTAGAGAATGATCAGATTCTAATAAGCTGAACATTTACAATAAATGCAAGGATGTAAATTTTGAGAAAGCCTGTGGAAAAGCATGTTTCCTCTCATACGCGTACTCTAAAATAAAATATGGATCTAAATTCCAATACTGTGAAATCCCAGACTCAGCCTTGTCACAAGGGTTTTTCAATATCTGGCCCCCAATCAGCTTAATAACATTAAAACTTCAAATCATTTTGACTTCAGACAGTATCAAGTGAATCAACTGGAACATTTCTAATTTTCATTTGCAATTCCTGGTTTTAGGCAGTATTTTCAGTCTTTTAAAATGCAGATGTAGATAGATCTACGCATTTCCTACAGATATGGGAAAGTAAAAGAGAGCACGCATGACAAGTTTCAGCCATTCCTAATTTGAAACAGCAAAGTTGTAAACCCTTTTTAACCAACATTTGCAGAGAAAATTTGTAACAACCTCTCAGCTACAGTAGACTTTCTAGGTACCAGTCAGTATTTCCAATCACTATAAAATGCTGCCATCTACTGGAAAAGATTTAATTAAATGTTAAAACCAGCTTTGTGACTGTCCAGCAAAAATGGGAATCTTGTTATTGTCCTTTGATATTTTGAGATGCCTCCTTTTGGTCCTTGAGATCCATGATTAAACAATTTGCATAGGATAAATGATTTTTGACTGTTAAATAGTAAAAGATTAAGAACTAAAATAAAACATTCATTTTTATCGGAGTGTAGTTAATAATTAAACACCTTTATTAGGAAATTATTTTGTGCTAGTTAAGTTCTAACTTTCTTCAGACTGAAGGACGTACATCCATCTTTTATAAAGACAATTGAATCACTAAGATTTGTCACTAAATATTTAGATAGAGTCAATATTTTGCAGTCAGTTAGAAAGTGAGAGTCAGTATCCTGCAGAAGTCATTGGAAATGACATCATAATGAGGCTGGAAGTCATTAAGTGGAGAATATATGGAATTTTTAAAGATTCCTTAACTGGCACATATATAGCACTGAATTGGTTCACCTTTGTTTCCTTCTTATGAAGGAAAAGGATATAGTATGGTGGAGATACTCCATGTCAGTTCATCAGAAGCACAGAGGCAATCGAGCCTTGCTGTCTACTTGCTTCCTTTTATGAATGTATCATTTCAGTGAGTTCTTGGACCTATTAAGGAATGATGCTTGGTTCTTTCCTGGCATAGCCAGGGTGTGTTAACAGGGCAAAGCAATCATATTTTATTCCATGCCATTACAGTCCTTGCATTGCTCTGGGAAAAACCAGTCCCTAGACATGTATATGCACATACAAATGTAAATGTAAAAGACAAGAACTTTGTGGATTTGAATCTACATAGCTCTTTATAGCCACTTGCTTTAAGACTGTGATTATCAGGAATATTTAATGTTTTCTCTTCCTAAAGCAACTGGGCACTTAATCTTGCACATACTTAAAATGAAATGTAGAAATCTAACACACACAAATTCATTAATGTCCAGTGTGTATTATTAATGGCTTTAGAAAGGATTCTGTGTTAGATGCTCATTAGCCTGTAAGATTCCATTTTTAACAACTTAATGCAGTGTCAATTAGTTAATTATTAAATGCCAATCATTCAGCAATTAAGTTAAACTTACCCAAGCATTATAGACCATAAACCTAAGAAAAGCAAAACTGAATTTTGGAATGAAACCAAGTGTATCCAGTCCACTTGCTCAAGCAAAGCATACCTGGGAATAATTAATGATGGTTAAGAGCAAAAACACCTTGGGAAAATTCTTAGTTTTGATGTTCTAGATTTCTAGTGAAAACCTAGGTACTGTACTTGCTTTATGTCTCAGAGTCCTTATATATTATTTAGGTTGAGTGATTAAGTAATTCTGTAATTCTGTGTTACATTTAGCTAATGAAATAAGTAGCTGAATAGATTTTATTAGTTGCTTTGAGGATACAAAAGTTTAGTTTTTCATGCTTAAGCAAAATACATACCAATAATTGAAGTTCTGCCTCTAAAAGACCATGTTACCTGTTCCCACAGCTTATGACACAAGCTTAAACATTTGCTTTGAAAATGTAACAACAAAACTATACGTACAAAAACTTCATCAGATAATTATTTAATGAGAACATTTTTACCTAAGAAAATTTTCGTTACCTGTGTTATCAATGTTACTAATGGTACTTTTGAAATTTATTCATCTTAATAAAGATCTAGAAAGGAGGAATTTGCACACAGATGAAAGAAAATACAATCTCTTTTGGGTGAATAAAAAAAAAAAAGAAACCAACACTCTTATCCAAAGGCAGAACATCTAGGTTTTTAAAGATAAAGATGGTGAAAGTAAAAATTGAGAGATAGCAAAAAAATATATATTTCTGATTAATTTTAAGCAGTCAATCCTTTATGTATCTATGAGGAAGTATTTTTGGCAGCAGTCAGCCTTCTGCTGCTTGTAAAATAACATTTTAAGTAGTCAAAAGTATAAAAGGAACCATTTTATTCCAGATGCAAGCAATCCATGTTTTAGAGTAAATTACTGACCTACATGCAAACTAGAACTGGTTGAAAATATTGCATAATTTAGTCCATAAAAGAAAATATTAATACAAAAAATTATTACAAGATTAGAAAGAAAATAAAAGAATTTTAAGTCTTTTAAGGAGTGGTAGATTCACTAACTTAAGGACAGAAAGAGGCTCAAATAAAGATGTCTGTACAATTTATGCCTAAAAGCAACTTGTCTTGTACCTGGAAATGCCAAAGAAAATGTGAGAAAGGGACAGCATTAACTACACTCAGGCTGAAGCCTTAAACTTTCTTTGTGCTTTCCTTCCAATTCTCTCATTATCTGGCCATAGAAATTTATTCTAAAGAAATTGGACCATTAAATGTAAGAATGACCAGGAAGAACTGAACAGGAAACAAAGCCAAGAAAGCAAGCAGTTATGGAAGAAGAAAATTTGCAAAAAAATCGCTTAAAAATTTGAACATATGTGAGGAAGTGGCTAGAAACCACAGAGCGTCAAAGCTGTTGGGCTCTCAGCTTTCCTGCTGAGAAGAAGTGTGCTGACATAACTGCCTTAATATTTAAAGCTCTCATCTCTTCTGGCTATTGATTTGGAGAATAACTCATGCAACACAGATATATGCCGCAGAAGCCTGCTGAAGAGGTCTACATACCATGTGGAAAATGTGGCTCCCTTGCTGCTAACGCTGACTGACACTGGTGACTGGAAGAGACTGATAAGATTTGCTAGAGGGAAAGAAGGGTTATTATACCAAAATAATGGGATTCTACTGTTGCCTCGCTTAAGTCTTCTTACCCAGTCTTGACAGAAGTAGCTTAGCACAGTTTTTAAACAGTTTAGAGGAGAAAACAGGGAAGTGGATGTGCTATTTCTTACAAAACGGAGAGATATTTCACGTACTGGGCAATTATGAACTGGTTGTAATAAATGCTACTGGATTCAGATGTTGCTGCTTCTGCATTATGTTAGAGAGTTATTGCGCTTTTTTCATCCTAATCAAAATTAGGTAACTTAGCACAACAACATAAAACCCAGATTTCCTCCAGTATTTCTATGTCTGATCCCTACACCAGTAAATGAACATCTGTTTTTCACACAGAACAAAAAAAAACCCAACATTGAAACACTATTATAAGAAAGCAGCTCAGTGATATATACATGAAGCAAATTGCTCTATTTAACAAATAGATCAAAATAAATTTGGATGTAGAACAATTATATTCTAGGACAAGACTTAAGATGCAGAAAACAAAATCTGTTCAAAAAAACTCCATGAAGTCTGCTGTTCTCTGCTGATCTTTCCCTTTTAGTTCCTTTAGTCATCAGTATGGTAAGAGCCACAGGCATAAGACTGCCTTTTTATACCAGATGTGTCAGTAAACAAGTGAATCCACTATCTTTTAAAAAGACGGGCTTTACAAAAATCACATCACATGTCCAGTTAACTCTGCCACATTTTACCTAGACAAAGTGCTAGTAAGTGACATCTCACTCACCTGTTCTCTGGTTATTTGGGAGGAACCTAACACGATTTGTCTTTTTCTAAGCATTGCCTCTTCCTCTCTGCCCTATGACACTCTCTTTACACCTAGTGAAGTTAGTGAATATGAATACTTTCATAAGCTGAATTCAAACCATTCAGACTCGTCATATTCCTGAGTGACAATGCATTTAACAGATGCATTTAGTGCACATCTGATAATTATTTCTGAGTTCCTCTGGAAAAGCCCTACAAAGCTGGCAAGCAAAGTGATAATCATTTAAAATTTGAGTAAAAATGAATAGTAGCTTTAGCATTTCCATATTGAAACCTTCCATTAAAAAAAAAACCCTTCCTCAGAAAATAAAAAGGAAGTCATAAAACTCCATGGAAAACAAACTGTGAAGCATAACCACTGTAGCCCAGAGAGAACATAATGCAGGTAATAATTTTAAAATGCAATTACAAAGATAGCAACTGAAGGAATGAAACATGGACAAAAGATTTGAGTAATAATTGTGACATATCCTACTAAGGTGTTCGTAATTATAACAAGAATAGGCTAACTTTGTTTACAGATAGAAAAATTTCACAAATCAGCATTTATAATCCACCAATCACTAGACTGATTTGAATGGATTTTCCCTGCAAATACTGCAGTGACAAATGTTAGATATATTTCAATTTCCATTAATGATATGGAGAGTAACAATAGACTAAATGTTAACTAAAATAAAATATTATCTTAAATTGAGGCCTTTTGTAAATACCTTCAAGATATAAAATATGAGAAATACTTGCAGACAACAAAAAAATGAGCTGAAAAAAAATTTACACTGGAAGACATTGAGGAAAAAATAAACAGAAAAAAATGTCATTTTACATATTTCAATTTTAATATGCTAGTTATGAAGAACTGCCTACAAAAAATAAGGACAATTAATTAAAGAGTTATCAGAGATTTCAAATTAGTCATGGGATTATGAAGTGGTCTGACAAAACTGACAAATCCCCTTCCATAATATTTTCTAATATGTCTGAAAACTTTTCTGTAAGTGTCAGAAGAATCAAACACATGAAGTAAACAAACAAAAAACCAACCAAACAAATAAACAAACAAACAAATAGATGCTGAGATTACTAGTGTTCAAAATAATAGAATAAATATCATCCAGTTAAGATGTGTTGATATCACAATTTACAGTACGCCCCATCTTCCTTGGAAGTGAAATCACATAGTTACAATTCTGATCTTAGAAAACTAATGAAAGAGTGTGAAAATCCAGAGAAAACAAGTAACCCGAAACAAAGCAGCAATGGTAAATAAATAAATAAATAAAATTATAAAAGTCTTACTAAGGTACGACATGTTAGTAGAGATAATGCAATTAGTAGGGATAGTCCTGTAAAACCATCTTAAAGTTGAACTTAAAGCTGTTGGAAACATTTATTTGTATAATATTTATTAAAAGAAATGGGAGTGCTTAAATATCTGTTGTTTGTATGAGGCCAGAGTGAAAAATACTGCAAGAAATATTCACAGTTCATCTTCAAGGTTAATTTTTAATCCTCATGTTGAAGATTATTTGGGCTGCCTGTACTCAACAGCAAATTACTTTTGAACAATATTCCTCATTTTTGATATGCCAGTTAATTGATGAAGCAAGTTTCACTACCACTAACTCTTCTTAAAAAACAGTTGTTTTAAATCAAGCCAAGCCATTACTGCTTGACTTGAACAGGCTGTGAAACATTTTTTATTCTCATGACAGAGCTGAGAGTTCATTTTAAAAGCCAAAGAGAAACCAGGGTGAATTTTTTAATTTTAATACTCCTTATTCAGAACCTGGTCTATTGCTTTCACATACATTAATATATTTATCCTCCCAACAAAACTCAGGAGCAAATGTGTTCTAATCTATTTTTTAAATTATTTTCTGAACCTTGCAAATGTATCGCCTGTGGAAGGTTGTCTTGCAGATCCATGAACATAGCTAAACTCTGCTGGATCATTAACTACTAGACACATAAAGCTAGAAGAACCTCCATAACCTATCTTTTCACATCATGCCATAACCCTTTGAGGAAGAGATCATTCCGTTCTTTGCAGTTGAAGCTATATAAATGATTGAAGCTCCTTTCTCTTTTGCATTAATATCCCTATACTTTGCTTTTACTCTTCAAATGTATTGACATTTAAATCTACTTTATGCTTCCATAGACAGCAAAAATAAAACTCAAATACATTGAAATGAAATTAGCACCAGTGAAACTGTTTAGGTTTCTCCTGGGTCCAGATACATGTCCATATGGGCCATACCATAGAGATTTTAATCACACAAGCTTTTCCTCCTTTCTACTTTTATTTAGTAAGACAAATAATGGTTTTAGCTTACTGTAAACAAGAAATTAAAAGGGGAATAAGGAAGACCCGGGTAACTACAGGCCGGTCAGCCTCACCTCTGTGCCTGGCAAGGTCATGGAGCAGATTCTCCTGGAAACCATGCTAAGGCACATGGAGAGCAAGGAGGTGGTTGGTGACAGCCAACAGGGCTTCACCAAGGGCAGATCGTGCCTGACCAATTTGGTGGCCTGCTATGATGGGGTTACAGCATCGGTGGACAAGGGACGAGCAACGGATATCATCTACCTGGACTTGTGCAAAGCTTTTGACACTGTCCCGCACGACATCCTTCTCTCTAAACTAGAGAGACATGGGTTTGATGGACGGACCACTCGGTGGATAAGGAGTTGGCTGGATGGCCGCACTCAGAGAGTGGTGGTCAACGGCTCAATGTCCATGTGGAGACCGGTCATAAATGGCGTCCCTCCGGGGTCCGTGCTGGGCCCGGCCCTGTTCAACATCTTTGTCGGCGACATGGACAGTGGGATAGAGTGCACCCTCAGCAAGTTCGCCGACAACACCAAGTTGTGTGGTGCCGTTGACATGCTGGAGGGAAGGGGTGCCATCCAGAGGGACCTTGACAGGCTGGAGAGGTGGGCCCCTGAAAACTTCATGAAGTTCAGCCAGGCCAAGTGCAAGGTCCTGCACCTGGGTCATGGCAATCCCAGGCACAAATACAGGCTGGGCGGGGAATGGATTGAGAGCAGCCCTGAGGAGAAGGACTTGGGAGTGCTGGTGGATGAGAAGCTCAACATGAGCAGGCAATGTGCCCTTGTGGCCCAGAAGGCTAACCGCATCCTGCGCTGTATCAAGAGGAGCGTGGCCAGCAGGTGGAGGGAGGTGATTCTCCCCCTCTACTCTGCCCTGGTGAGACCCCACCTGGAGTACTGTGTCCAGTTCTGGAGCCCCCAACACAAGAAGGACATGGACCAGTTGGAGAAGGTCCAGAGGAGGGCCACAAAGATGATAAAAGGGCTGGAGCACCTCTCTTAATGAGGACAGGCTGAGAGAGTTGGGGCTGTTCAGCCTGCAGAAGAGGAGGCTCCGGGGAGACCTGATAGCGGTCTTCCAGTACCTCAAGGGGGCCTACAAGAAAGATGGGGAAAGGCTGTTTAGTAGGGCCTGTTGCAATAGGACGAGGGGTAATTGTTTTAAAATAGAGAGAGGTAGATTTAGATTGGAAATTAGGAAAAAATTTTTTACGATGCGAGTTATAGAACACTGGAACAGGTTGCCCAGAGAGGTGGTGGAGGCCCCATCCCTGGAGACGTTCAAGGCCAGGCTGGATGAGGCTCTGAGCAACCTGATCTAGTTGGGGATGTCCCTGCTCCTTGCAGGGGGGTTGGACTAGATGACCTTTGAAGGTCCCTTCCAACCCTAACCATTCTATGATTCTATGATTCTATGAAATTAACTTTTATTTCACCAAATAAATTGATATGCAAACTTCAAAATAAAGAGCTTCTTTTCACTCAGAAATGAGATTCTGGCAGGTTTTTCTTTCCCATGTTTATTATCACACTTGTTTTTAACTTTTTATACCATGAAATAGCTGACAGCTTCAATTCTGTGTGAGGTGAAACCTAGTCATCCAGAAAGGGAGAAAGAAAAAGTAATTGCTTAAAATCTGGGATATTTTTGAATGCAACAGTTAACTGTTCACAAGAAGTTCATTTTCCTGGAGGAACAAAAGAAACACAACTAAGTAAAAGACTTAATATATTAATAGCCTTAACAAGCCAGATAGGAGGTTATATTTTAAACTACAAATTGCCGTGTGGGACTATATGCTTCCAATGTGGCTGGTGAAAAAAAAATGTATATATAATAAGGAGGTTATTTTATGTAAAATACTAGGACTCCATTCTGTTGTAAGTTATAGTGTTGGGTGGAAATAAGGAAGTGAGTTCAGTTGTTGAAGTCACAGTAAAATCAAATGCAAGTATTCTTTTCTCTTAGTACTTTTTTGAACTACTACCAAGCATTCCTGGAACTTCAAGAAACAAGAAATTTTTTTGAGCTGTTGAGTTTACTGAGATACTTCCTATCATCTGTTGACTCCCAGGGACAAGAATTGAATGAAGTCCACTGCAGCGGGCACAGTGTGCAGGAGGGAAAACAGCAAACAATTTCAACGTGTGAGAATCATACACACCAAGTTCCTGGGGAGTGTTCATAGCTGCATCACTTCCAGAAGATCGATTAACTGTGGGAAATGATAAACTGCCTAGGAAAGTGCATGCTGTGGAGGCAGGATTTTCAAGGATACATTTCTGACACCAAAGAGACTACTGTACCAAAGCAGTGTATTGCAGGTTCAAAGAAAGCGAACAGTTCTGTTTGGAGATCATATACACACAGTTTTGCTCTTGACAAAACATAAAGAGAGTAAGCTATGGCTAAATAATCAATTATTTTCCTGCCCTGCTAGCTTTTACTTTTTTATCATAACTTCATCATTATTTCAAAGGAGCATCAGTTATGTCATTTAGACAAAGGATCTGTACATTTCTGAATCCAGATAGATTTGCAAAGTAATGCTGATTAGATGATACAGAGGAAAAGGAGAAGGATTTTAGCTTTCAGTTTTATAACCTTCAAGTTTCCTTCTAATCAAGAAGTAATAATGGTCTTTCCATTTCTGTCTAAAACATCTGGTAACCTTTCAGAATTTATATACAAATATTCTAGGTTCCTTTTTTTTTTTCTATTGAAACACTTCTTAGTTTTTTAACTCATAGGGAAGTTTATTTTAAGAATAAAATTTAAAATGGGTTATCAAATCTCTTCTACTACCTCATTTAAGCTTGTATTTCACCAAATCATAATAATCCTATCAGTCTAAGAAATATATCAATGGAAATACTGATATTTGCTAGTATCATTACAGTTTTAATATTTCTTAATATTATGTTACTCATAAAAAAAAGAAATACAGAGTTGGACAGTGTCAGAGGCGATTATTTAAAATATTCCCTTCTGCTCTAGCAGGGTCAAATAAACCTAGATCACCTACAAAATATGTTTTTATTTAGTTTGAATTCATAAACATGATCTATCACTCTCCTTGTCCTTTCTCTTTAGATACGAACATCATCCAGTTCCAGCAATCTTTTGTCACACATCATGCTTTTAGCTTTATTTTCTTGTTCTCTATTTTCACTAGGTAAAGATTATAACCAAGACACTTATCAAATAAGGTGGCTTTCAGAGCCAAGCTCCAAGCTGAGTTTTTCATCTACTGTGTTTATCAGAATGCAGATAAATATCCATTGAAGATCCCATGTGATTTTACCTCTTATATTTTAATTCCTCTTTTTATTTTATGCTTTTTTAGTTGTCATTTTAATAACTCCTAGATGTAAAAATTGTGATGCCCACCATGCTATACTATTCTGTTTGTACATAGTAAGAGAAACTTGTTTCAAAATGAGTAGCAGAGACAAATGGTGAGAATTAAAAGAAAGACAAGCCAGTTATTGACAGAGGCCATAAATAAACTGAAGTTATTTAAGACCTAGTGTCTTACCTTTGCTGCCTCTTAATTTTGTTTCTCGGTTCTAAGATAAATTAAAGCCTCTCAGATAAAACCAGGTTTGTTCAAATAGACAGAAAATTAAATAACATATAAGTAAAAAAGAATTTTAAAAACTCCAGTATTGAATCAGTTTAAGCAGGTTGCAGACTGTTTATTTTTATCATTTCTTTGATTAAATCATCATCGTAGTTACAGACAGCTGCTGAGCAGCTCCCCTATTGTTTGATAGTGTCTATCATTTATAACATGACTAGCCTCCAGAAGTGTGCTGCATCAGAAGCTCATATTATTTTAAAAATGAAGTAATATTTTGAAGATTGTCAAATATCATTATTCGTAAACTATAGAATTGAAAAACATTTTGGAATGAATACACTATTCACAGTTTATATTGCAGAATTTATTGCAACAGTCATAGACAAAAGGAATTAAACTCTCCAGGTAGAGATTTTTCTCTCCTAATTCATGCAGGAAAGAATCTTTCAAACACAGGTTTGCTCTTTCTTTTAATCAAATTAGCTTAAGTTAGTACTTTAGGTAAATTATTTACAAATGTGAGGCTAAACCTTGTTTGGAAAATTAATAGTTTTCACAGAAGTATGTAATAATTATTATGAAATTTCTATTAAGAATGTCAGCATTAAAGTATTACAAAAATAAAAATAAAAATATACTTTCCAGCTTTCATGAACTCTAAGATTAACCATTTTTGACATTTTTTACTGGAAAATGATGAAGTGTTAGCAATTTCCTAGCAGCACTTCAGATCCATTTAAATAAGTATTTCATCATAAATTGTGGAAAAACTCATTAGTTTCTGAAAAATTTAAATTTTGTCTTTTGATTTTTTAAAAATAAATGTTCTACATGACTAGCTAGTTAATTAGAAAACAAACTGAAGCAAAACCAGGTTAACCAACAAAATCCTGATAATATTACAAACTGATCTAAGTGTTTATACCATTGCTCAGAAGCAGGTATGTATTGACTTGTCTCATGTGATCTCTGTATGGTTTCTGTCAAGTAACCATTTTAAAGGGAAGAGAAAATTAAGCTAGAGCTCATCTCGGTCACCATACAGTGACACTAACCTGTTACTCATTTACCCTCTCCCATCATTTACCACCTGTTCAGTTGCAAGACAGCCGCAATCTCATTTGGACACAGATTTCCAGTAACTACATTTCTGTAAAACTGTGATTAGTTTTTAGTCAAAATGATGGGTTTATTTAGTAAATGTAAAAGAGCAATTGTTAGCCTGCAGATTTTAATAATCTATGGTCAGTAATGTATAAAGGGCTGACTATATTAAATAGAGAACCACTGAAAATAGGAATATGACAGAAATAAATATGACTTTTTTTTCTGAAATTCAGTTCAATTAAATACTTATGCCACTGTGATTGCTAAGAGTTAGGCTTATAAAAAAAGAAACAAAGTAGAGCACTATCGAGGACAAAATGGTAAATTTAAGCCTTAAGAGATTACACAGATTGTCCAAGTAAGAAAGGAGAACGAAAAGAAGTAGTACAGTTTAGTCATCATTTCAGTCTGTATTAGTGTAGGGAGTGGAACCTATATGTTTATAGGACACATCTTTACCTAATATTAGCACATTAAACTACTAGAACTGCAAAGAAGCTCCAGTATCTGACTGTTTAAGATGCTTTACTGAGTAGAAAATGGAAAACATCAAAAGCAAAAAGCTTTTGTTGGGAGCCATGCAGCTAGGAAACACAGCTATGAAAACAAATAGAAAATTTTATTATAGTAGAAATATATTGTACAGTTGTACTGTATATTTTGACATCTTTTATCTACAAATGACCTGTTTTTCTCATGCATTTCCTTATTTATGTCTTTTCCATGCTATATCTTGCTCTAACTTCCTTTATTTTAAATCTTTTTTTCTCATCACTTCTACATAATTGTATATATGGATCTCCTAAAAACTTTCAGAAAAAAAAAAAAAAAAGTCAGTTCTAAACAAAATAGAACAGTGATGTTATAAGTGCAATGATGTAATGTTAAAACCCACTTTCCAAAATAAGTCTTATTTCTCACCACAGGCTGCAGGGAAATCTTGGCCAGGAGCAGCATTACTCTTCCCCCTCCTTCTTCACTGACCTTGGCGTCTGCAGCCATTCCCCTCACAAGAAAAGTTCTTCACAACAGGCAGGCAGACGCCTCTCAGGATCTCTTCACATCATCCAGCTCATCTCCCCTCCACTTCTTGCAGCCGGGCTGGGCCCAGTTGGCCGCCTGGCGAGAGGCCAGAGGATGAGGCCTGCGCCTCCCCCTCTGCACCTCTGCACCTCTGCCCCCCCCTCAGCTTCTTCACATCTTCTCTTCTCTTTTTTTTTTTTTCTGTTTTCCCCTTCTTAAATACGTTATCGCAGAGGCGTTATCACGGAACATTCTGCTACCAATCGGCTCGGCCTTGGCCAGCAGCAGGTCCGCCCTAGGCCTGGCCGAGTCCACTGAACAAAGGGGAGCGACTTCTAGCAGTTTCCTACAGAAGCTACCACCTTAGCCCCCCCTTCACTAAACAAAACCACAACAGTCCTATCCTCCAGGCCCTAGTTAGGCGGAACTGCCACTGAGTTAGAGTGAGAAACAGAACCTTCAGTTATTTTATTTCAATATATTTTTAAAATACACTATCCCCTCCTTCCAATTTCTATTATCTTTTATAGAATGCTGATAAGAACTTTACCTTACAAATGAAACTTTTAAGGCTTACTGAGATTAGCAGTAATAGTTCTTTCATGTGTTCAACCTGAAAACAGTTTTTGATTACACATATTAACAGGTTGAGTCATAGATATTACAGTGTGACTTTTTAAAAGAATGAATTGCTTTGACCATTAAAATATTTAATATCCACACTGTACTGCTGATTGTGCTTATACTTTATGTTCTCATGCATTTTATCCATGTATCTTTAAAAAAGTCAATTCCTTCTTTGCAGGGGGCCTAACTTCATCAATGTAAGCAAGGTTTCCTTCTGCTGATTAGCTCTCCACCAGATTATACCAAAGCTTACCTGATCCTCCTAGTTAGACACATACCTTGATTTTGAAAGAATCAGTTTCATTTTGCTGAATTAATTAATCCTTCTAACATGAACAAGACCATCTCTTTCCATGTAAAGAACAGAAGCTTGTGGACAGTTGAAGATACAGGTTTTAAGCCAAACACTTGCCTAAGTAGATACCAGGTGCGCACACATACTTCTTACTCTATTTTCATCTTGTTCTGTTTATGCTTCTTTATAACAAAGTGACATTCTATTTAGATCAAAGTTTTAGAAACTGTGTGTTTACATTAAATATTAAATCTGTCTGTATCGAGCAAACTCAACTTGACCTTCCATTTTACTGAACACATACAATTTAAATGGAGTTGCTGGTGCTCAATGTTTTTGAAAACACTATTATAAATCAGATTAAGCATTCAAATTGAGAGATTTTAATTAATAATGACTGACTGTTGTTGACTTCCCCCCCTTCGCTAGTACTTATGATTTACATTTTCATTATTAATTTATTATTTGCATTGCAACAGAACTTACTTCTCATTTTTTATTCCCAAAGATATTGCATGTTGGCAGCTGTATTTATGAAATTTTTACATCTTTTTATCTTTTTATGATAGTTATGTTGTGTCTTATTATTTCTGATTTCTTTTGTTGTTATTTTCTTTGTCTGAATAACTAAAAAGAAGAGACTGTAAGAGAAATCAGAAAAATGTTTTTCCAATAACTTTGTTTCAGAAACTGCAACAGAATGAGTACCAAATTTTTTTCATAGTTTAGTACAGTGGTCCTTTAATTTAAAATCCAAACTTGAACACTTAAGTGCATTTTAGAGAAAAGCTGAGCTTAGCCAGAGACAAATAGTAAAAATGTTATGTAACCCTTATGCGATGATTAATGTAATATTGAATCCAGTATGAAATAATTGTGTTATCAGGACAATAGTACAAGAATAGTGGAGAGAAATGAAACAGAAAAATAGTTTCTGAAAGAAGCAGCTGAAAACTCTGAGTCACAAATATAGAGATGGATTAAAAGGGACAGACAGAATAAGTGCTTCCAAGTTCCTTTTATTCCAGTGGCAATAAAATAACAGAAAATAATAGGAAATTACTTGCCGTACCAAATTAAACAGAAAAAATTTGAATACTGCAGTTCTTATCAATGGTGTAATTCCAGTATGCACTCTACTACTATCACAGTAAATGAGCTTTTGAGAATCAGAGTGTGTATGGTCAAGTATAGACATGGTCTTACGGGCTCAGATGTACATACAATTATAGCATAGTTAATCTAACTTACATTTAAGTATTATGAAATAAATATGAAAATAATTATTTGATATTTTACTTATTCAAATAGACTGAGTGGAGGATTTTAATAGTGGTGTTTCCTTCATATCTGAAACATGAGAATATTAAGTTTTTAATTAAGTTATAATATACATTAGGTGGAATGACCTGGTTTTGACTAATAATTCATATCATACATTTGTATTTCCATATATATACAATATATAGCAAAGTGGTTTCAGCTACATAAAAATTAAAAAGTTTTTACATTTTGATTTCTCTGTCTTTAGAGAAAATGTTTCAATTTGAGCAGCTATAGAGGCATCCATACAAAGCAAACAGTCACAAAAATGTAGATTTCCAGATGTCGCATTTGAATCTATACTCACTTGTATTGTAGTAGGTGTTTATTCTGTGCCTACTATTACAGAAATCATTGACTGGTGCTAGCTGCAGATGCTTAATCAACAGTAGAGTACAGTTCTAACTATAAGTAAAAGAAAAGTTGTTTGAGATATAGAAAAAAATCAAGAAGCAGGATTTAAAAAAAAAAGAATAAAACAAACTGAGATCTAAGAGGCATAAGAACTTAATAATGGTTCCTGAAATACTGCAAACAATCAAGTAAGAGTAATAAGACAGCCCAGGGTATGCTTCTATCTCTATGCAGGCATAGGGGTATTCCTTGCAATAAAATTTGCAGTGCCCGTATTAGTAACTGACAAAGACAAACCTATATTTTAGTTGTAAAGTAATTCAACTACATTTTGCTGTGTCTGTAGAGTATTATAAATATTATCTTAATATATATGTTACTTATAATTGAAGAAACAGTGGTTCTGTCAAAAGGGACCAATTTCTACTTTCAGCTCTCTTTTTAGTCAATTTCCCAAGTTGAGTATGTCATGAGAGAAAGCGTTAGCCTGTCTTATATTCCTGATAGTAAGAGTCAATCTTAAGAAAAGGATGCTTTTGTACTGATTTTAACTTTTATTAGCTGTTCCATCATAATGAGTAGTTCCTGTTCTGTAATCACCCGTACTGAAGATCAGACACAAATCCAACACAGTGAATATGAAAATCTGACCTCATTTCCTGTGACATAATAAAAATTATTAGCATAAGCAATATTATTTCTATACCCTTCCCAGGTATTAAAATTGCCCAAACTCATAACATCTGGGATCTAAAGCCAGAATCTGTAGTAGTTCACTGATCATTTTATTTTCTTACCAATTAAAAAAAAGAAAAGGATATACATATATACTTGTAGGAGATATATATATATATATATATTTGCAGCTAAGATTTTATGTGACAATGGAATAATGTTTGGAATAGTCAATGTTTAATTTGTGTCAATCATTTGAAATTTCTAGAGTCTAGTTGTTTAATCAATATGGACCAATGCTACTATTTGCACTAAAATGACAGAATTCCTTCTTTTATTGTTGGTACCACAGATGTAACTCTCTTCTGTGCTGTTCTTTTAAAAATGTTTTTAATATTTTTTTTGTTCCTTCCTATCAGTGCAAAATAACATTTTTCTCAACAGCCAGGTCTGGCAATTTGGGGAAGAAAAAGAAAAAAAAAATGACCTAGTGATCTGGAAAAGCAGGTTTCTAAAATACCTTTAGAGAATATATTTTGGCAACAGTGAAGTAGCAAACTACTTACATGGAGAACAGAATATTTTCATTTTAACATCATTAATATAACACTTCCTTTTACCTAAAATTGACTTGTTAAGCATTAGCAAAATTATTAATGAATCACAGAGGAAAAAGGCAATTTTAAATGGGTCTAGAGGATAAGACTCATCTCACATCACAGCAAGTTTAATGATGAAAATCAAAAGCCAGCTGAGATTACTTTTATACAAGATATTTTATTCTGTATTGCAAAGCTGATAGACATAAGTAAAAGTTTCTATACAAGAAAAAATGTTATCAAATACAGAGAAAGAATAGAAAGATATGGCTATCTAATGCTTCCTTACTTATTCCGCTTCCCACCAGATTATGAATATAACCAGTCATAGTTTATTAGTTTAACTGGTAAACACAGAAGATGAACACAAATTTAAGTACAGTACAAAGGGCTTAGGAAAAAAAATGTTACGGTTGATAGGTAAAATGCAACATTTTCCAATTTTTTTTCTTGAGTACCTATTTTCCCTTACACAACCAGACAAGGAAAATGAGAGGGTAATGAATTAATCCTTGATTATCAGTGGCATAAATGATTTTCACAGTTGACAAAAGATGGACCTTCAATGTAAAGTTAAGAGGTCAAATTTCCTGAGAAGAATAGTGATCTCTGCACTAGAAGAACTTCTTTATATGGAAGGAAAAAAAGTGTCTCTTCATCCACTTGGCATACTATAAGAAGCCATATAGTAAGTCATGGATAGGTCAATCTCATGTACTGACAGATAACTTGGTACAGAATGTCAGCAAGGCCCAAAAGGCAGAAAAAGTTTTTTCTATAGGCCTGTTTTCCCTGAGTCCTGCCATACACTTCATAGTCCCGTTTGGCCACCTAATTGATTTTCTTTGCTTCTAACATCCAGGCAAAAGATCTGAAACATCCAACTGTGCCTTTGTGCTAATGGTCTTAAGTAATGTTTGCTCATGTTACTGTAAGACATATCAAACAGCTCCATAGAGGATATCAGGGAGAAGTTCTGCACACGTGAGCACAACTCAATGGGGTTTATTAAAGTCTGATACACATCATCAAGAGGTGGCTCCTCTTATTTCACTAGCTGTGGTCAACTGCAGTCGCTATTCATATGGATAAATTGTGTGATCCTGCAACATGAATTTAGCTGTTTTCCAATGAGAGATTCCCATTTTCTTTAATATGGTAGGATTAAAATTTTGTGGAGCATGTATTTTCACAACCAACTTAGTGTTTTGTGAATAATTCTTCAAGGTATTTTTTTCTTCTGATGTATATTAGTCATCTTTTAAAACATATAACTGATGTTTTTCCAGACGTGGTTCAAGATAGCTGTAGTATATTCTTTGTCACATAATTTTTACTTTCTCATTCTCTGCTTTCTCAAGGACTCCAGAAATACAAGTAACATAGAAATAATGAAATAACATAGGTAATATGTATTCTTTTCTAGATCTTATTCATAAATGCATATCTATATGTATTTAAACATATAAAATGTCTTTAATAAATATGAAAACTTTTAAATTGCTTGTTATTAACATCTGTTTAATAATGACAATGTTATTTGTCCATATTTTTCACTTCCTTTTCAGCTCATGGAGGATGCTTTTCCTGAAGCTTTCTGAGCAGTGGATCTGTGGATAAACTGTCCCCAAAGCACCTTTTGAATGTCTAATATACACTCAAAAACTTAAAACAATGGCACTACTGTTATGCTTAGAGTTTGCATAATTAAGAGTCTAAAGGATAGAAGAATTCTCCTCCAGGAACAGTGGCATTCTAATTAATCAAATTATTTACAGTTTCAGATTTCTAATGTTTTTACTTGTTTTATTGGTTTGGTTGCTTTTTTTTTTTGGGGGGGGGGTGTCGGGGTGGGGGTGTGGTTGTTCATTGCATCTTACATTAGGCATTCCATGTTAAAAATTCATCTGTCTTGTTAGTCTTTCCATATAGTTACTGTAATACATTAGAACAGACTTCTTAGTTTCCTCCATGTACATATTTGGAAGTCTTTGTTATTATTTGCACAATATTATACCTTACTTCCATTTTCATTACTTCAGTTTCACCTCTTTAATTTTCATTTACACTACTTCATATTCCATTCCATTCTAAACTCAACAGCAGTAATTTCTCACATGTATTTTGAGGAACACATAACTGTAATGTAGAAGTTAAAACAAACAAATATCAATAAGTAAACTAGAATAAACTGATGTAGTTAGAAATAGGAAAGAATATTTTTATATCAAAATGACTTTGTGCTTCAGTTTCTAGAGAAAATGAAATGTATTATTTTCTTTAAAAATCCCAGAGAGTCAGAAAAATACTTTCTTGTACTCTTACTCTTTAATATTGTCATGGCATTAATGCCCTAAAGCTGCAATGAGAAATGAAGATTTTACTTGGCTAGATGCCATGCAAATATATATGAAAACATAGTTTTGTTCTTTAAGAGCTCAGATTCAGGCCAGAGAGTGCAAATTTTGATGAACTTGTGCAATGTTGTGTTTACATTAGATCTTATTCAGCTAGTAAGAACATTGCACAGGATAAAAACACCCTTGGAAAACAGTGTAAGCATTTGTACTATTCAAAGCACATTTAAACAATGACATTCTGTCATTGCAAATATTTTGTGCACTTGTCAAAAACTATGCAAAAATCAAAACTAATATTTATCCTGTTTCCTTTGAAACCGTGAACGTAACCAGAATGAATATACAATTCTAAGTGAAATTAAAGATTCTAAAATAAACAATGAGGTAACCACCACAAACACCATTATGCTTTTTGCTGCTTTGAATTCTCTTTTGTTTTCAAACATGGATTAAATTTCAAATATACTTTCAGCTGTCGTTACAGCTTGGCAACTTTTAGTAACAAACTTAGGAGAGGAACTCTTTAATGTCAGATATATCAGATTTTCTAAAAAATTTTCTAACTGAAAGTTATGAAAGTGTTCAAATAAAATGAAATATGGCAACTGATGAAAAAAAAAATAAATAATATATCCAAATGACTACTTAGTGTTGAAGCAGCCAAGAATACCAATATTTTAGATTCAAAATTTAAGGTACAGGGTTGTGTAAGAAAAGAGAGAATTTTGAAGATAGTGATTGTTCATCTCTTCCATTATTCACAAGAGAATTCGCCAATATCTGCATTATATTCTATACTAACCTGGAAATTTTAAAACCCATGAAAGTATTTAAACAGAAAATCAGGTAAAGCAGACACCTAACCCTTTTTTTGGTCTCACTTAAAAACATCTTCATGTATGAGACTGAAATATATCAAGAAGCATTTCAGCAAGAAGTTATGCAGAAGTAATCTGTCAAAGTAACTGGAAGTAATGCATTGAGGGAATGATGTTTGGACAACAGAATTTGGAGAATAAACAGAAATCTTTTATAGACATTAGATAGAATCAAACCAATATGAGACTAAGAACATATTTTTTTGAGATCTGTTTATCCTGTTTATCTACCAAAACTGGGGAAGTACGTGGCAAAGCCCCAAACTTTTGTTCAGAGGATGCAGGTTTCTGTCTGTTCTGTGGAATCTGCAGGCCTGAATTAAACTTGCTTTTTATTTCAATAGAAGGACTAGGGTCCTGAGAAGAGATCCTCAAAAATCAATATAGAGAGTCAGAAGCTACCTAAGTTAGCTAGGAAGAAATGCTGATAAAATGATGATAAAAAGGTGTCTTTAGTCCTACACTATCATCTTCAGAAGAAAAGTATCACAGACACAATTCATAGCCTTTGCAGTCAGCCAGTGAAAGGATCCATCCCCATCTTTAAATCAGCTTTTCAGTGGTTACCACACTCACTCAGTACTGGAGAATTTCTATTATTTTTTCTCTTTTGATTTAGCTGATGTAATCT
Organism: Chlamydotis macqueenii; assembly: GCF_036417535.1. Classification (NCBI taxonomy): domain Eukaryota; kingdom Metazoa; phylum Chordata; class Aves; order Otidiformes; family Otididae; genus Chlamydotis; species Chlamydotis macqueenii. Next base: position 146,334,757 of record NC_141557.1, on the reverse strand, counting down.
CATCTTCTGTCTCCCAAATATAGTAAATGCTTTAAGTAGCCCAAGAATATCTTCAGGCATCAACATAGTACACAATTGTGCAGGATGGCATGTGGCAAAATCATGTTTCTTTAACTGTGTTGGTCTATGTGTCCTGGAAATCAGCTGTTTTTGCTGTGAAGGGAGGTGTGATATTGTGTGCAATGGCTTCTGTGAATGACCTTTCCAAGTAGCAGCTGGCATTACCCACTCCATCCGTCTTCCTGGAAAAGGAGCTCTAGGAACCTTCTGCTACCTTATCTCAGGTCTACACATCCTCAGAAATGAAACAAACAGAATGGAGAAATTTAAGTTTCTCCAACATTCTGTGAAGTCTGTGAATGCAGTGCTTTCCTTGAATTCACCTTCTCTACTTCTCTTTGCATACTCAATGGGAAGACCAGGGAAGAAACACATGAATAACTTTGTAACATAATATTAAGAAACTCACCTGCAAGGGAATATTGATGCCCCATTCCTTCCTGAAATGGATGTTTAAACATCTGATGCTATATATGCACTAGGATAATGACTGAAACCTACTTGTCCCTATTTCAGGGTGAGGTGTCTAATTATAAAGCTATATAGTGACTTATTTTGCTAGTTAAATGAATACTGAATTAGCCTTTCTTCAGAAAGAATAAAAATAAGCACTCTTCCCACTCTCCAACTGCTGTGGGATATTAGTTTATAATGTAGAATACACATCTGGCAAAAAAAAAAAAAAGAGGATTTCTCTAGGCAGAAGAAGATCTGTTTCTCCAGATACTTTCTAACCACTGAACTGTTGGACTAAAGAAGGAGTGCAGAGAGGTACAAATAGGCATTTCACATTCCTCCATTTATATTCTATGTAGAGTTCAATCTAATAGCGGTCCCTAAGAAAACCTATGAGATCAATTCTTGGAAGCGAAAAAGTAAAAGTGATGCCTCAATCTAATCAGATGTAGGCAGACTTAGGTCTCTCATGTCTCTCCTTACAGTCAAAATAGTGAAATAAATTTTGGATAGGTGGGCTATAAAGTGGGTACAAAATGGACAGGACTTTTATGATTTGTGATACAAAGGTCAATTGCCACCCAGTTACTAGAGACATCCCAGTACCAGGGCCAGCACAGTTTTACTTTATTAATTATCCTAGAGAGTGGGACAGAAAGTAGTATCATTAAGTTGACACCAAATTAGGGGGACAAGTCAGTATGCAGGAAGTCACTGGAACATAAACTATTCTATATTCTGATTCTGTGAGTTAAACAAAGAATGAAAGATTACACAGTTAACAGTATTAAGGTAAGATCTAATGCAACTATTTTTTATCGGTAACTGCTGCATCAATAAACTCAGGTATCAATAATAGAGGAATAAAATTATTTTCACTCTTAATCCATAAATAATCTAATTTATAAGATATGTAATACATGTTTACCATCATTAATATAAATTAATATAACACTCCTATAGGACCAAAAACCATGGCCTGGCTTACAATTTAGTTCTATTATTCAGTGAGATGCCCCACAGATCTAAGAAAATGTGAGACATCTCCAAAAAAGCTGTGGAAAGCAAGAACAACTTTTCTACTGATTTGAAAGGTCTTTAGGCATGGCTTAACTGCTTGTATAGCTTCTAAATAAAAAGTTAGATATTTTAAATTAAATCTTACTATGAATTACTTCAGATTTCAGGACGTTAAAAACCACTATGCATTCTGCTTCCAAAATGCGAATTTTCCATTCACTGTGCGGAGGAAAATTGGGAAGATGTTTAGATAACTTGTTACTTGAATAATTCATCCTTATTCTTCTAGCATTAAAAATTTAAACAATCATAAAACACATCAACTTTCAAATTTGAAGTTCAGCTTTGAAGTTCTTCCATGTTCAGGAACTACATAAACATTATATATTTTACCATGTGAAATAGATTTGCAAAATATGATGATTAAACTTCTAAGCAGCAAAATTCTTTAAAGATCGGAATTTTGGCATGATGAGTATCTAGCTCATAACTATCAATAAATGATAGTTATCTTTCTTTTGTCAAAAAAAATACAGTGTTTCTATGAACCATTATATGTAGCTTATGTGGATATTTCACTCATTTGAATTTTTAGTTTACAGTTCTGTGGATCCAGTAGAGTATCTTTTAACAGACAGAAAGCACTAAACAGATGCTCTGTGCCAAATCTGTTGGAAAAATGTTAACAACTCAGAAACACCTAAAGGCAGCTAATAATCCAAGCATTTTAAACAACAGCAGATAAGTCCATATCTGATGAAATAGAGCAGGGGCACCTCTGTAAGATTTTCAGCATGTGTAGTTTCAAATACCATAGATCAGTTGAAACAAAGACACTCTGATGAGCAGAAATAATTTATACATTAGAAGCTTTCTCCACTGTTATCCTTGAAATTCAAATTAATGGCTGTACAAAGCTGTGCCGCTAGGATATTAAGTATCCATCTGACAATACATGGGGTATAGAAATGTAAGCCTTATGAAGAAAATCACAAAAATTAAGCCTTCAGTATGTCAACATAAAATCTCACTAGAAAAAAAAATCTCATTAGAACATGAACATTGTTTTATTGCAAAGACTTAATCGCTATTATTGCTGTGACTTTACTGACAGACAGAAACAGATATTATACTTCTGTCTTACTGTGTTGGTAAAGTTGGCTGCTAAATCACATGTATTCTTTAGGCTATTTTCTGCTGTGCTACAGCTGTAAAAAGACAGCTGTGGGGTCACTTGTGGCGTATCCATTTCATAAAATCAACTAAAAAGAAAAAATAATAAAAAAGAAGCAGCACAGCTATTGCTTTATTGCTATAGCTATTACAATATTGGAGACAGTGAACACCTTCAGCTAAAACAAGAAGTAATTTTCTTTATGATTAAAATTAAGGCAAACAAGGGCCATTACTTCATGAAGCTGAATTTTTTTTTTCTTTTCCTTCCATAGGCATGAGTTCTACTATGTAACAAAATAGTCAGTTTGCTCTCTGTACTTGGAGTAGTCTAGTGCTCAGAACCTTTACCCAGAAATCTGGGTTTTTTTTTGCACTTATATCATTCACATAGGTTTGGAGAGGTAGTCTAAATATTTTAATGTTTCAGTTAATTCCATGTGCCTTTTGAATTTCTTCTATCCCTGCAAGGAATGTGTTTCTATTTTCTTTTTTTTTTTTTTCCTTGAAAGAAGTCTTGCAGTGTGATATTGCAAAGCATCAGCTGAGAGATTCAAATTTGATCTATAAAGTCATATTTTTTCAGTTTCTAAAATAAACTGCTCTGATAGGATCAACTGTGAGTTACAAGGAACACTACAGCTTTTATTTTACCTAGTTTGCAAACCATTTAAACACACCTGGTTGTAAAGCTTGAATGAATTTTAACATTGCTTAAGGTTCATATTCTGTTCAAGATAAAATCTGAAATGATCAGACAAAAGGCTCTCCTAAAATCAAAAATGAAAAGTGAGGAGGAATGAAAAGCAGAGATCAGAAAATAAATTAGCAGCCAAACAGAATGAAAGGAAAATGAAAGGACAATGTTAATTCAAAACAGATTACCTTATCCCTCCAAAAGACTGAGACAGTACCAACAACGTGGGGAAATGGGAGTCTCAAGACTGCAGCAATGCCCCTGGACCTTAGGTACCCTTGAGCTGGAGACAGATAGTGGCATCAGAAAGACATTAACCGTAATCTCACTGTGATTATGAGCATCTACCCACTTCCTGAAACAGTCCCTTGAAAGAAATTCTGCCGTTCTTATGTTCACTAATTGTTTACAAGTTTTATCATTCAGAGTGTAAGCAGATCAGTTTGCTCACTGAGCTACACATGATACATTTCTGACCTTAAAAATTAAATATTTTGACTTTAAAAAAAATAAACTAACTCTTCTGTATTTCAGGTGAGTGTTACTAGCCCGTAGTACCTACATTAAAAAATAGAAAGAACTGGCACTACCTGTATCATCAAATGAGTTTTTGAGTAAAAATGACCTTACCTGCTGCATTTTGGGATGAATCAAATTCAATGTTTTGACATGTTCAACTGTATTAGATTCTGCAGAAGTTTATAGATGGGGAAATACCCTGCTTAGAGACCTTGAACAAATTTAGGAGTCAGGTGGCCATCAATATATTTAGCCTCAGGCAGATACATTCCACCTCAAGCATGCCCACAAACATGACTTAAGGGCCCCGAGAATCTTGGAGCTATAACTTGAAATGCCACAGAAGCTTTTGAAGACAAAAAGTAGTGGGCCGTCACAGGACAAGAAACTGTAGAATTATTGAGCTGAGTCACTTTGTCCTAGTCATATCCAAAGACTGATCTTGAGTTTATTAAATTAATTATTATAGGCATTGCTGCAATTTCTTTTTAGGCTTATTACCAATGTATTCTACCTTAGTAACACAATATTCCTCAAGAAAAAGATGTATTGTTCTAAACTTTAGAAGACATGAATGTATATCACCTAAGACTTTGAGGTCCATAGATTTCCCATTTAATTCTCCATTTTGTGATTAATTAAAAAAAAAAAGACAAAAAAAAAAAGAAGAGGATATTTCTAGCTCAGTTTTTCAGTTCTAAAAGTGCTGGAAAGAGCAGGCTATCATTCCCAACTCCAACTACTTTAAAGAGGTCAACATCTACTCATTCAAATGATACTAGAGAGATTGTCACAACTCCATCATAGATAAGTTATTTTGCCAGTAGCCGTAAGATACCACTCATGATGACAGATAAAGTTAGCAAGAAGATGGAAATGTCATGATTATTGACAAATAGTCCATCAATTAATACCTTTTGACTACTAATAGTAAAAGGCAAGGTTAGCAAGATAAATCTAGGAGTTTATGCTAACTGTACTTTATTTGACTTTTCAGCTTTAGAAAGTGCTGCCTTTCAGGAGGACATAGTTGTTTCAGTCAGTATTTTGGGAGCAAGGTACATAACTTTTTCTTCAGCACAATTGCACATCATCTACTATGTGGACAGTTTTCTCTATGCCCTTCCTGGGGAACCAAGCAGAAAGGTAAGGGAATGACAAGACTTCTGCCTCCTATTCCATCTTGTCTAAGCAGCTGTGGATTCCTATGGATTTCTTCTCCTTACATGATAATAGATAATTTGACTACAGGCAGGCCAACATCTACCAGTATTTTAATGCATGCAACCTAGCAATAATAAACAGTATGAATTATTTTATAAATTATATTTCTCTTGAAATGCCAAACAACTCTTCCAATTACATTTTTGAGAATCAAGGTGAGGTAATATAAACTTGTAGCAGGTTTATTCTTTGTCTACGTATCCAAAATAAACTTTTTGTTCCATATTGCTTATTGCATAGATATTTGAAATTACAGGTTAAAACAGATTTACAATTACATAGGTCAAGGAAAAATATGCTTTCACTTAAATAATTTCAGAATTCTGAAGGAACAAATTCTACCACAAAAGATTCTGAACAGTCAGTAATCCAAAGAGTCATTAATAATAATTTTAGAATAACATTCATCAAGCCATCTGGATACATTTCATAAAAGGTAGGATTTAACTGTGACTGTAAGCATATTAAGGACAGAAAGAACAATGATAATAGCAAATGATACCCTTGACTATTCCTAGAACATAACTATTCATATGCATCTAAACTCTTGTCATGTCATTCAAGGCCAGGTTGGATGAGGCTCTGAGCAACCTGATCTAGTTGGAGATGTCCCAGCTCCTTGCAGGGGGGATGGACTAGATGATCTTTGAAGATTCCTTCCAACCCAAACAATTCTATGATTCTACTGTAATTGGACGAAATCCACACAATCATAAATTCTAAGCAGATTAAGGAACCTATAATGTTTAAGCACTATATATAAATGTAAGAAACCACCAGTTTGCAACATCCAAGCTGCCTTTAGCTGCGATGTCTCAAGATTAACATCTAATACAGCAGGTTAGAAAATCTTCCGCAGAAGATGGATTCAAAAAACCTCTAAGCTTGTCTTGATCATCAGATCATAAAAAGACAGGACTCATGAGTAACTTCAGCTGGCATTGAGCATCAAATCTCTACAGAGTAAGACTGAGAGAAAGCTCAAGATAATATCTGAATTATTAGATAAAGATAAGAGAAGTAATTTCTATGGATGATACTAAATGAATAAATACATATTTCCCCTCCCGTATGTAAAGAAAGATAACTGATTTCCTAAAATATCTAGGTCTGATATACAAGAAAACATCAATTTCATACACTATTTAAATTTTGTTGCAAAAAGGAGTGCTAGTAATATGGAAATACATGTTTTAGAAACATTTAATGGGAAGTAATGTTGTCTCATATACAAAGTTTTATCATATATAAGCACATATTCCTATGCTTTACTTAGTGACTAACAGGAGGAATTGTTCATTAAATGAATGTCACTGAGATGAAACGCAAGTACAAAGCATTACCTTGATCATGCACATGTATTCAATACAGTAACAACCTTTTCTCAATGCTACCTATTTCACTGCTGCGGACGCTGCTGTTTTTATGAAATACCCAGAACATATTTCTATGTCCATAACATGGTAATTTAGAATATATTTTATGGTTCTTATGTAAGTTACTCATGAAAATAATAGAAATCTCAAATATATTTACTCAGCTTTTCTTTGCAAGTATCTGAGCTAGTTTCCAAGTAGCTTGTTCAAGTACCATGTCAGTGTAGTCCGCGTGCCATGGCAGTTCTGTAACCCAGCTTCTTGGGATGGCCTCATTTGCTGCTTGGAGTTCTGTGCTTCCATATTTACAGTGATCACTGTACCTGAGCTATCTGATTTACAGCTGGTTCAGTCCACACAATCTGCAATCATTTTCTGCAACTTCTGTATAGACAATATCCTCAGAGATACTTCTTAATCTAGGCAGGATACAATATATGCTGAAATCAAGTATTCCCAACCACCATTCCCCCAGCAGCACAGCAATGTAGTTCTAAAAAGCAATTTATTGAAGCCTTAGGGAAGAAAAAAACATAGGCAAGTTAAAATTCAACAAGCCTATTCCTGTGGCCCAGTCTTGCGGAACACAACTGCCCCTTGGGGATTGTGAAGTATTCTTCATGTATTCATTCTCTTTTGAGTACAATGGTTTTTGGGAGAAATCCCTTCTTTTCTGCCTGAGGCCTCTTTACTAATAAGCAAATTACTATCTGAAAAAAAAAAAAAAAGAAATAAAAGGCATACTTAAAAACACTACATGAATAAAATCCAAACATCTCTCCATGATAGGGTGATATAATTTGAAATTGAAGTACAGCTAAATGAAAAATATGCACCTCTTGCATTCCTCAGAAAGCTTTACTATGTAAAACATTTTGCATATGCAACAGAAAAATTATGCTTGCCAAAAAAAAAAAAAATCTTTCTTAAAAGGTGATTAAATTAGGACATTTAATGGAAAGGCACTGAAAAAAAAAAAAGGCACTGAAACAATTTCTATACTTCTGATATTGCTAGTAAGAACATCTACTGCATACTTATCTACCACACAGAACATGGTCTCCACTGTGTTCTATGCTGAAAGTTAGAAAATATCCCTTTATGTCCATTCTCATTTGTCTCCTTTCTCATTTATTTCTTGTTTTTATGCTCAGTAAAAAGAGTATTCATATGTTTTATTTATTTATTTGCTTAACTTCAACACTTCCAACACTTCCACAATGTCAGCTGGCTAGATGGTAGACATGAAGCAGTGGTTAGAGAGAGATATTGTCCAAGTCTTGTAAAAAATAAGTCTCTATTGAGGTAATAAAAGCTAACCATACTTCAGACCATTAATTAACTTCAAACTTGCTCTTATTGCCATAGGAAATCTGAAGGAGGGGAACCAGTTGTGGATCCAATCTTCAAGCCTCTATACTGGGAAAAGTCCCCAAAATTGCAACAAATATGCAGGTATTCTTGTCTGAGAAATGCAGGTTTATATTTTACCATGAATACCACTACACATTTCTGTTGTAAAAAATGGAAAATTAATTCATAATTAGTATGAAAGAAAGAGTGATTTTATTAGTGAAACAGAAGACATAATATTAGGGCCCTGAGAGCACCAACAGGCCTTACTGGTTCTGACCAGCCCCACTTGGGAGCTACCTATCTACCTCCTTCACTTGGCCCAAGGAGCCCCATTTCAGCTCAACCAGCGGCTGTCAGTCTCTACCCCAGTAACACTATGGGAGTGCCAATCTGCAGCTTTGTCCCTGTCCCTGCCTCTTGGATGCACCCCTCAGCCCTATCCTAGGGAGTATTTCACTGTAGTAAGACAGGTGTGACTCGAATCCTAAAGAATTGTACTTTACAAATACATCCCTAAAAAGGGTATTTAGCTGGTTTGATGTCTAGAAAAATTAAGGGGAAAAATATAATTAATATTCAGAATCCTACGATATGTTTCCACTATCTTATGTGCAGCTGTTCTTGAAATATTGAAAGGGTACATTATGTTTTCTGATAATACTCAAGTCACTATTCATACTTGTGATTTTGTAAAGCTGACTGGTTTCAGGACCATATTCTTAATAACCTTGCATATAGAATATTGGCAAGCTATATTCTAGATTAAAAAAATAGAATTAGAAAAGGAAGTTTGGCATTATTTTTATTCTTTTCCTTCTACAATCAGAAAGGTGTGTAAACTTTATTTTCTGTTGAAAGTTCAGATATTTCATGCATGATTTTTCCGAGAGTTTCAAGAAAGAGGAAACAACTGAATTTAAAATTATTTTTAAAGAGTAAAACAAAAACAACAAAACCCGACAAATATTGGAAATACCACAGGGAGGAAGTTATTATGTGTTCATACTGCTGTGGGATAGGGAAGTAGCTAAGCATCAGCCCACCATTCTCTCACTCCTGCTACAACGTGATGAGGGAAAGTATCAGAAGGGTAAAAGTGTGAAACCTTATGGGTTGAGATAAAGATAGTTCAATTTGTAAAGCAAAAGCTGTGTGTGTAAGCAAAGCAAAATGAGGAATTCATTCACTACTTCCCATTGGCATGGCTAAACATTCCCATGTTTAGCCATCTCCTGGAAAGCAGGTCTCCATCATATGTTATGGTTTCTTGGGAAGGCAAACACTGTAGCTCTGAAAGTCCTCCTTTTTCTCTTTCTTTCACCCAGCTTTTATTGTTGAGCACAAAGTCATAAAGTATGGAATACACCTTGAGTCAGTAAGGGTCACCTGTCTCAGCTATGTCCCTTCACAGATTCTTGTGCACTCCTAGCCTACTTTTTTGTCAGGGCAGTGTAAGAAGTAGAAAAGGCACTGCTCAGCAATAGCTAAAATATGCGTGTGTTATCAACACTGCTTTGATCACAAATCCAAAACACAGCACCATACAAGCTACTACAAAGAAAATTAACTATCCAGCCAAAACCAGTACACATACACTTAGTGTAAGTCCATATCTAGACCCAGAAAACGTTTTAGCCTTGCCCAAATAATTATTCCTGGAAATAATATGTTCCATATGGAATTCTATGTCCTTTGCCTTGATTTTCTGCATGATCTGAGCATAAAGTTGTATGGTTTAAAATTTCTGAGTCCAATCCAAGAGTGTAACAGGCTTTTTACAGCTTTAATGGTTATGGTGGATTTACTTTGGCCAGATGCTCACCCAGCCACTCTCTCATTCTCCTCAATAGCATAGTGGGAGAAAACAAGATGGAAAAGCTCATGGGTTGAAGGAAAGACAGGGAGATAATTTACCAACTACCGTCATGGGCAAAACAGACTTGACTTGGGAAAAATTAATTTAATTTATTGCTACTTAAAAGAGATTTGGACAGTAAGAAACAAAGACAGATTTAAACACCACCTTCTCCCCACCCTCCCTTCTTCCCAAGCTCACCTTCACTCCTTCATTCCTGACTCATCTACCATTTAACCTTCCAGCTCTGGGCAGTGAAGGGGGCTGGGGAATGGTGGGGGTGGTGTCAGTCCATAACAATTCCTCTCCTCTCCAAACCTCTCCGAACCAAACCTCTGCTCTCCGAACCTCTCCGAACATCTCCGAACCTCTCTTTCTTCCTCACACTTTTCCCCTGCTCCAGTATGGGGAGGGGCTGCAGTTCTGCCAGGAGCCTGCTCTGGCATGGGCTCTCCATGAGTTGCAGCTTCCTTGACAGTACGCCCACCTGATCCAGCACAGTACACCACCCACTCCATGGGCTGCAGGGTGGATATCTACTCCACCATGGTTCTCCAAAGGCTGCAAAGGAATCTCTGCCCGAGCACCTGCTCTGCAGCCTTTTTCTCCAGCCTCGATGTCTACAGGGCTGTTTCTCTCACTTTTTTTTTCTCACTTATCTCTCTCACAGCTGTTTACTTAAAGATGTTATCACAGAGGCACCACAAGCATTGCTGATGGGATCAGCTGTGTCCTGCAGTAGGTCTGGTGAAGCTACCTGGAACCAGCTGTGCCAGTCACTCGCCTCTTCTCAGAGGCCACCCCTACAGGACTGCTACTGCCAACATTTGGACACATAAATCACATACAAAGGTGGAGGACAAAGACCACAGTCCAGCAACAGAAGTTGCCAAGGGCTTCTGCCTGCTTCAGAGAGCTGAGACCTGCTGCAGAGCTTTCATTGTTCCCACCATTTTTGCTATGGCTGTTAAAAAAATAATGTCTTGTGATTTATTTTTTATTCTTTAAAGACAAAGGATTTTCTTATTTCTTTCTCACTTGAAAAGCTATATTTCTCTCATCACTGACTTGAAAAGGACTCAACTAGTGTTTTTTCTTTGCCATTCTTAATCTGAATTTCATCTTCCTATAATTTACATACTGGAAGACTTTGGCACACAAAATAAGTTCATACCATCAACAGAATTAGAAAAAAAACTATTATGATGGCTGAGCAGGAGACTGTAATGGTAATTTCAAACTGCATTCTTTCTTCATACTAAGAACTAGACTATACTACAGAGAAAGAACACAAATGTTTCTTTCAGTTCAATTCATAAAGCTTTAGTTTTGCAAGCATGTCTGATTTATACTTAATCAGTTGAATTTAGTTCTTTCAATCAGGACTCAGTGAAATGGCTGAAGGTTTTCAATAAGCTTATAGTTCTTAAATAAAACTAAAATATACTAGATAATGGTTGTTGGTAAGAATATAATGTTTTAACATATATTTCAGTCATGCACAACAAGATTTAATGGTCATAATGGATGAGATTCAATGCAAGTTTGACACATTTAGGCATCAAATTGTAGATGTCTATTTCAGATATGAGCAATTCAGTTCAGTTATCTAGGGAAAGGTGTCTAGCATCATTTGAGATTCTTTGGAGTATCTAAGGCTTCTATATAGAGCTGGCAAGTATGTGACAGGATCTACAGGAAACTCGTGCCCTTCAGGGCTGCCAGCTGAAGTCTGGTACTTCCAATGAAAATTGACACCTACCTTTTGTCAACAGAGGATGAAATCTAAATAGGAATTAGAGCCTTGAGCGAATCAGTTCTCCAAAAGGCAGAGTTCATGTCAGTTGCTTAAATACAAACATAAGGTGGCATTATAACAGTAGCAGAATATTCAAGCCATCTGTAGATGTATGTTAAATAAGCTACAAGAAAGAGAGACACACTAGGGAGATGCCTAACATTTTGGACCTGCAGTTAGAGGCCAGATAAGAACAATCGGTGACAGTTTGAGTACTTCACCACACACGCCTGTGTGATGAAGTACTGATTCAATTTATACTGAATCAGCTTATGCAAAGAAATTTAGTTTGTTACCTGCCTAGTCACTCCAAATTCTACCCTTAATTAGCTGCACTGAAAACCACTGTATTTACTCTTGGGAGCAATCAACTGAGGAAATATTTTCAGTACCTTCACGAGTTGGTTCTTCAAGGACATGGGCAAGGTATCCCTACATAAAGGGCAAATTACCTATTTTAGCTAACAATGCCAGTTCAAATTATACTTTGAGTTACATACAACATCACCTAATCTGATACTTTATCAGTAAGTGCAGAATTTGTAGCATTAGATCTATGTCTACTATAGGTAAACAAAACTATGTTTAAATTCAATTTGATCAGCCCTTACAGGTTGCTGAGGGGGAGTTTGGGTTCTCAGGATTGTTTTCAGTCCATGATGCTGTTCCGCAGTGTTGTGCTGAGCTTGCTGAGGTTAGATTTTGATCTTCTTTTCCACTGCTTTCTTCTCTCCATGCTCCTACACAGTCATTCTTTAAAAGCTCTTAGATGTTATGCAGAACTAGTTTCTTCTGTCTGGTCAAGAGCTTTATCACACACATCAAATGCAGGTGACCATATATTCTCTCCTACTTATTGTGGTTTTCAAAATTGCTCTAATATAATTTATGTTTTCCCTATACAAGATTCTATGCAAGTAGAACACTCTTTATTACAAGATCATCTTTTTCTGTTTTGTTTTGTTTTTTTTGGTTTTTTTTGTTTACCACCTGATATGGCCAAGTGTGTGCTGGACAGTACTATCCAAATATTTATGTCTTACACTAACTACACAGAGTATATCCATAGCTTACAAGGTGCAGCAAATCTTTCAGTAACAACCTACATTACTGACTAGGCCATTGACTCTAGCAAAAGTTTAGATGGCCAGTACACATCTCAGTCTTCAGCCAAACCACTCTCAGTTCATATGACCATTCAAACTGACTTGAGTATTTTTTGCTTTTTGTTGTTTCATGATTGCTTAGATTAAGATAGCTTTCCTATCAAAACTTAACAAGCCATCGCCCTTTTCATAATATAGAAAATATGTTATGTAGGCTGTTTCAGAAGTAATATTTGAAAATAATATTGTAAGGGAATCAGCACTTGGATTTGTCAGTTTTGCAGGAAAATCTCTACAGTTCTTCTCATATTAAAAATGAATAGGCATGCTCAAAATTAAATTCACGTTTCCTAAACTAAACTTCAGCCAGAGTTGGCATTTGTCTTTTTCTCTATCATTTAAGTTGTTTATATATACCTAAAGGTGTTTCACACACCATTGAAAAATAAAGAGTATTCCATGATAAGGCATTCACTTGCTGATATTTTATTTTCTGTTTTTCTTGTTTCTGACTGTTCAACACCACAAAAATCTTGCATAAGAATATAACCTCCATTTTTAAAGGTTCCTTTGCTTCTGTTCTTCATCATTACATCAAATAACAGTCTGTTTGTGTCCTTATTGTGGGTCATTAAGAAAAAAGGATAGGAACTACACATGAAAGTAGCCTGTATGTACTTATTAGCATAGCCAAATATAGAAAGCTCAGCAGATTTGGACTATATAATTACAGTCTCAGTGTCACATGGTGTTGTAGTTTAGCCCTGCTCAGGACTAAGCTACACATTCTCTCAAAGAATGTAATTTTTCTTTTTAAGTATATTTTGAAATAGATTATATAAGAGAGAAGATAGTACCTTAAGATTTAGACAGACTACTACTTCTCTTTAAAGGTGTCAATACTTCAGTAAATTAAGCACCAAAAAATGGAAGAACATAGAAGACAATCAGCCTTCAGAAGGTAAATAAATCAGTTACTAGTTCAGGAAAATGAATAAGAGTTAATGGAATCATGGCAAAGGATTTATATACCTGACCAAAGAGAGTATGATCTTAAGAAGTGTGAATAAAAGCAAATTCCAGGATATCAGAAGTGAAAACATTTAATCCTTAAACTGCTCTTCTAAAGAATTTAAAAATTCTACTTGCTTTTGTGGTGTCTCAGGAAAATCACTCAAGAAGAAGGGACAACTCCCATTCTGTCTTCTAAAAGACAGTAAGGAATGGTAAAAAACATTTATTTCAAAATATTATCTCTCTATTGGCTCTGTTGTGTCAATTCAGAGTTGTTCCCTTTTAAATGTATGGAAAGATTATATGAGCAGGACAGACTCCAGAGAGCCTGTGAGCTTCCAGTCTCTTAGTCCACCATAGCTAGTGTAGGGGCACTCAGTTTTGTGTAGGGGCACTCAATTTTATGTAGAGGCACTGGTGCAAAATAACAGAAGGAAGCACAAATGCCTCATTGTGTTCTTTTGGATTGTTAGGAATCCTGCCTGATAACTGTACAAGCTACAACACTGTGTTCTACCGTAATTAAAAAATACAGTAAAATCAGGTAGTCAGAAGGAGGAATTACAGTGAAACATATGTTAATATTCATCAAGGGCAAGTCTATTTTTACAACCTCTTGTCAGCTTCTTTTTCCTTCTCATTTTTTAATTAGACGTGTACCATGAAGAATAACGCTTGTAGAGTTCCATGGTGCCAGAAAAGCTGAAGTGAGAATGACACAGAGAAACATATTTTCAGACTGTTAAACAGCCAATATTCTTAGAATATATCTTCTGAAGAAGTAAAGTCAAGGAAGAGAGATGAGTTTATACTATATGTATATGTGACTTGCAGACTTTAGGAGCAATGGAGCAAAGAAGTCAGGGAAGAAATGAAGAGAGAATCTCATTTTTGTAGAAATTCTTTACAGTTCAAATTAAAAAAAAAAATTCTAAACGGACTTGACTATTTACAAGAATGGTGATTTAAGTAACAGATATCTTTTATCACAACACATACCATATCACCTACTAAGAACCCAATGAGAAATTGGTTTGTAGTATTCTTACTGCATCCTAAAGTATTATTTTGTACCTATCCTAACTATAATTTTTTCCTTTTTAAATGTTTCATGTTGTTCTTTGATCCTGATGTTGTAAATTCCTGAAGATAAGCATGGACATTTTGTTTCTTTGATGTCTTTATCCACTTATGAGTCACAAGCTAACATTTCAAATAACCAACAAACTACATTTTCCAGTCTAATCCGTAAAGTCAGAATACTGTGTCTGTGTGACTCAGTGAAGAGGTCAGCATTTTGTTTTGCAGAAGGTACTGACTTTATAAATTCAATTGATTGATCTGGCCCTCTACAATTAAAGTAATAAGAATATCCTGCTATATTATTATAGTTATTCAAGTTTTAATTTGGGGAATGAAGAGCAATGAAATAGATCAATTCTATGTAATTCAATTAACACAATCTGGAAACTGCATACAATCTACAGGGTAAAGGAACAGATACAGAACCACAACAAGAGAGAAAAAAAAATAGAAGTATTGCTATTATTGTTAAGGTTTCTTATAATCTGAATTTTAGTGGTCATTTAGGGGTTCTCTTTACATACAAGTCTTATATCTCAATCAAGTACATACTTCATATTTTAATATATTCTTGTATCTATTTTAGAGTGTGATTGAACTATGTTAACTTGCAAAGATGTAGGCTGTTCATTTCATCTAGTTTATTTGGAATAAGTCAATTTTAATTTGTATAAAACAGATCTTTGATAATAAGATTCTCCTCTACATCTCTTTCAGTTTCCCTATGGTGCTGGAGTGCCTGACAAGGATATTTTTCGCAATTATGACTTAATTATATATTCCCTGAAGAGTTACTATATATAGCAAAGTCATTTAAGCAATTGTCAGCCATTTAAAATCAACAACTTCAGAACTTTAGAAGGCATCATTTCCACCACTCTCATCAAAGTATTGCAAAAAGGCTTTGATTTAGTATGGACTATAATGAGGAATGGAAACTAAACTTCATGGTTGTTTTAACAATCTCCAGAACTGTCATTTATCTGAAGGTTACCAGTATCAATAAATATATGCATAAGGAGAGCTTATGTTCCTACTATACTTGTGCTCTTCCTCACATTCTTATAGGATAGGAACTACCATATCTGTTCAAGGATCATACTGTACCTATTGAAAATAGCCTTAATTGAAAATCATCAGAACTTTTTTTCACTGAAAATACATTTTTGAGGGTGAAAACGGTAGTGAAGGATGAGTATGAATTGTCAGTCTTGTGTAAAAGAGTAAAAATCTAAAAGTGAAAAACCGCCAAAAGATGTGAAAATTCATTAATAAAATACATCATAGCAATTTTCTTATTAAAATATGTTGTAGTTAATGCTAAGGAACAGTCCCAACTGATGACTAATCTTTGCCTTTTCTTTCTTTATTTCCAGTGAACATTGTCCTTTTGCCTTGTTTCTCCCTATCTCCCCATCTGTTTTATAAAGTCAGCTTCCTTATACTGATATATTTTCTCTTCACAAAACAGCCAAAAGCAAGACTAAAATGCAGAATACTGTATACATTTCTCTTTAGTGTATAAACACAGAGTATCCTTAAAAAACAATGGAACAAAAACCGAACACACACACATATAAAAAAAAAGAAAATTTACATAAAATAAATTGTGGCCATATTTTCCTATTACAGTAGGGCTTTCTGCAAATGAAAATGTTGGTTTAAGCTAATATCAGCCTTTGACATTCTTCTATTGCTAACTTTTGCAATTGTTTCAAATTAGTGGTCCTCCTAGTTTAGTTTTGTTATGTTTCTAGTTTTTGGAGACACTAAACAAGAAGGACTGCTAAAAGTAAAGGAAATTCTGGAAAAGGCAAAAGGACTTCTTTGAAGTTGAATTGCAGAAAAATTTGCCTGTCAGATAATTGTCTGATTCCTTCCTAATACACTCATGTTGGAGAGCCAGCATATTCCCTGATGCATAACAGTTTGTACTCCTTCCCAAAATCTTGTGTTTGATTTTGCTGAATAGTTGGGACAAGAGTCTAGGGTAGACTTGCCGTTGGCCAGGGCCAAGCCAGTTGGTAATAGTGATAACCCCTCTGTGATAATGTATTTAAGAAGGGGAAAATTAAAAAAAAAAAAGAAGTGAAGAAACAGAAGTGAGGGCAGAGAGGGGGAGGTGCGAGCCTTTTGGACCTTGCGGCCCCACTCTCTGGCCTCTTGCCGGGTGGCTGTCTAGGCCCAACTTGGCCCAGACCAACTGAGAGAAGTGAAGAGAACCTGAGAGGCATCTGCCTGACCTGATTGTGAAGAATTTCTTGTGAGAGGAACAGCTGCAGATGTCACGGTCAGTGAAGAAGGAGGATGAGTAAAGTTTCTCCTAACAAGATTCCCCTGCAGCCCATGGTGAAGAACATGGTGAGGCAGGCTGTCCCCCTGCAGTCCACAGACGCCCACAGAGGAGCAGAGATCCGTGGAGGTCCGTGGGGGTGCAGAGATCCACCTGGACCCCGTGGAGGACCCCATGCCAGGGTAGGCAGATGCCCAAAGGAGACTGTGGCCCATGGAGGGCCCGTGCTGGGGCAGCTTTTTTCCAAGGGACTGCACCTTGTGGAAAAGGACCCCACGCTGAAGCAGCTTGTGAAGGACTATAGCCTGTGGGACAAACTCCACACTGAAGCAGGGTGGGGAATGTAAGGAGTTCTTTTCCTGAGGAGGAGGAAGCAACAGAATACAATGTGTGATGAACTGACCACAATTTCCATTCCCTATTCCCCCTACGTGACTCGGGGCCGGGGGGATTGAGGCAGAGATATTTCAAAATGAAGTTAAGCCCAGAAAGAAGGGAGGAGTTAGGGAAAGTTATTTTTGTTCTCTCTTATTATCTTGTTTTGATTTTATTATTAATAAATCAAAATATTTTTCCCCAAGTAGAGTCTGTTTTGCCCATAATGGTAATTTTAATGATCTCTCCCTGTCCTTATCTCAAACCTCAAGCTTTTTTTTTGTTATATTATCTCTCCTCCATTCCCTCAGAGGATGCAGAGAGTGAGAGACTGTGTAGCTTGGTCCCGAGCAGGGCTGAACTACACCCTTAACACAAAAACAATGAACAAGAGATTTCTGTCAGCTGCTTAAATTGCTCTCTGTGAAATGTTGCTACCTTTACTCCTGTGCCATGGGTGTAGGGTGGTGGCTACACTCATGAACCAGTCAATGAAGAAGAAGCAAGGACTTGCAAAGTGCACCAGTCAGATGGGATACTGTTGAATCTTATGTATCTGAATGTGCAATGTATCTTGTATGTCAAATGCTGAATAAGAGAGCTGAGAGGGTGGGATAACAGAGAATAAGTTCTAGGATTGTGGAGGGCTCTCAATATATGGAAACTATTCCTGAATGTATGGAAAAGCTATCAAGATTAATGTTGTTACTGTTGATATTTACATATTGTTGATATTTATATGCATTCCTTGGGGGTCTGCCTGGGGCCCAGCCCTGTTTAACATCTTTGTCAGTGACATGGACAGTGGGATAGAGTGCACCCTCAGCAAGTTCGCCTCCGACACCAAGCTGTGTGGTGCTGTCGACACACTGGAGGGGACGGATGCCATCCAGAGGGACCTTGACAGGCTGGAGAGATGGGCCCATGCAAACCTCGTGAAGTTCAACCAGGAGCACCTCTCCTATGAGGACAGGCTGAGAGAGTTGGGGCTGTTCAGCCTGGAGAAGAGAAGGCTCCGGAGAGATCTTATAGCAATCTTCCAATACTTAAAGGGGGCCTACAGGAAAGACAGGAAGAGGCTCTTCAGTAGGGCCTGTTGCAATAGGATGAGGGGTAATGGTTTTAAAATAGCGCGAGGAGGATTCAGATTAGATATTAGGAAAAAATTGTTTACACTGAGGGTGGTAGAACACTGGAACAGGTTGCCCAGAGAGTTGGTAGATGCCTCATCCCTGGAAACATTCAAGGCCACATTGGACAGGGCTCTGAGCAACCTGATCTAGTCAAAGATGTCCCTGCTTCTTGCAGGGTGTTTGAACTAGATGACCTTTAAAGATCCCTTCCAACCCTACCTATTCTACAATTCTATGATTCTACATCATTACATGGTGGTGATTGGAGCAGAAAGCAGGTAAATAGGCAGTTCCTAGTGCAAAAAAAAAGAGACTAATTTATACATAAATTCTGTATAGAATGAATATTTTGCTACATGCATTTGAATAATAGAAATGTGATCCATGTGTCAAGATGTTGATCTTCCACAGAGAAGAATGTGAGATACTTACATGTAAACTAACTGATATAGTTACTGATTTTCCCTACCAGTCAGAGAGAAATGGGCACATCTGGAACATAATTCAAGTCAGCTTAATAAAAATGTCTAAACCAGGTCAAAGTAATTGTCACCTAAACATGATCTCATTTTCTGTAAGCTCTTCTTGGTTAATTATTTTAAATAAAGTTGTGTTGGCTACAGAGGAGAAAAGGGAGAAGACTGCTTTGATTGTTATGACCCCTTGGTTTCACTATTCCTAATAACCACCTGAAATTGTCATCAACCTGTAGTAATTTATCATGGATTACTCAAGGGATAGGGGATGTTCTTACTGTGCTGGGGTTTATTTGTATCTAAAAGAGAGAGAGATGCTGAATAAACTGTGACTGGGTCAGTTCAAAAAGTTAGAAATATTTGCCAATAACTTTATATTAGTCATCACAGATCTACAGCTTGTTGCTTTCACAGCTCCATTAGATCAGGATTTGACCTTTGCAGAATCCTATGAAGCATGTTTATATATTACAATTTTTATTGCACTAGTTCGTTTATTCTGGCAATACAATGCTCATTAGTTTCCTTTTTTTTCGTTTGTTTTTTGAGGCTTTAAACCTCAAAACCGGAAGTCTAAGTATGCTTTAAAAACAACTGTCAGCCTGTGATAGTATTTAAATGCTAAGTGCTGTTATCTTCAGCAGTCGAAAAAAGTCCCAATGAACATGTGGATGATGACAGCCACAAGACAATCCTATCTGCAAGAGCTGAATTTTTATTCCACTTGCCAAAGGCAAGACTAAACTGGCAGCTTTCTAACTCAAGTGCAGGTGTTTTCCCCTCTGCCCATGACTGTTGTGCATGACAGATGGACCAATAATGTAAAAACGCAAGTTCTGAACTTAGAATCTGAGAGTGTTTGGTGAAGACTTCTGAATAGGAAAAGCAGGGTTTTTTTTTTTATGTTATTTTGACTATCTGCAATTGCTTTATTGTTCTGTTCAAGAATTTTAGGTTAGAAATAAATGTTATGCTGCAATACAGACTCAAAAAAGGGACCTTCCAAACGCTGAGGGGCTGTTGTGCAAGATCACTTGCTCAAATCAAGATGTATGCCATCTGGCAGGTGTCTTGTACCTGTCATTGGGGATGACCATCAAAATAAAGAGCTTTTATGAGCAAGAAAATACTATATCTATCTATAAGTCTTAA
Source organism: Chlamydotis macqueenii (assembly GCF_036417535.1). Classification (NCBI taxonomy): domain Eukaryota; kingdom Metazoa; phylum Chordata; class Aves; order Otidiformes; family Otididae; genus Chlamydotis; species Chlamydotis macqueenii. Next base: position 146,314,591 of record NC_141557.1, on the reverse strand, counting down.
CAATTTGGGATTTAGACTTGTCATATCTCAAAGACACTTAATTATGTCTTGTCATTTTCATCAGTCCAAAATCTGGGATCTCATACCAAGAAGAATTTACAAAAAGTGTTTTATTTAATATATGTGAAAGAAGTTGTGACTAATCTAGTAACAATTCTGTGGGTCTAAGACTAATTATGGATTTTTTCCACGTTTAGTGTTTAGTGGTTTTTTTTCACCTGTCCTCAGTACCAATGGAGAAAGTTTTCTTTTCCATCTTCCAACTGCCTGGTCTTTCCAACAGGCAGTTGGAAATATTACAAGCAAAGATCTTTTCTGTTATGGACTAGCCCTATGGGCTAAAAAAGGCGTTAACAATTCTGAATTAAAGATCCAAAATTTTAAATGTTAATGTTTTAAATTTTAAAAGTTGCAGCTATTATTTATTCTTTAATGAACTCTGTGAAGTGAAAGGAACATTTGGATTAATTTCTCTCTGAAAATATTTATTAATTGTACTCTTCACTACAATATTGCAGCTCCAGTGAAATATCTTGTTAGTTTGTACTCCCATTTCTTTAGCATTCACCAATTAAACTTCTCTGATGTCTAAATTGTTCATGCCCTCTGAATACACAAGCTTCTTTGGTGTATGTCAAGAGAGCTGCATAGAACTGAGGCAAGACAGGGAGAAAATTAAACCATTTTCATTCTGTTTTTCTAAACTTTTTTTTTTCCCCTGTCTTTTTTGTCCTGCAGCCTCTTTCTCTCTCACATAGTGAGTTAAAAAAGAAAGCTCTTCTTCCTTATGTTCCTTCCTTCTGCTAGGTTTTGTTTGTTTGGGTTTTTGTTTGTCCAGTGCATAACAGACTTCATGAGTTTCCATGAAAACATAGTTAAGACATATTGAAGTCAAGGGCTCTAAATTACTTTCTCTGACAGCAAATTTCTGTGTGTCCTTGGTTGAACCAATATTGCTGTTTCCTGTTTTGCCACAGTATTTTTTGTTGACCCATCTGTTGGGTTTTTTTTGTTATTTTGCTGGTAAGATTTTAAGTGCGAACAAATATAGATCAGTTAACATGTTTAAAAACAATGAAAAAAAAAGCAAGAACAATACTTAAAATGACAAGATCCCACTTATTAGGCTTGTCTTATCTGAATCCTGCATGAAAAAGCTATAAGAAACAATCCAAGTCTGATTTCACACTAATAAAATGATTGAATACCAACTATCAACTACATGGAATCATCCTACATGTTTTTCATGTTAACATCCACAAAACTCATTCCTTTACACTTTTATTTTGTCAGAGCTAAGCAAGGCTTTGGCCTTCTCATAGTAGCTTAAGAAAAGTCAGAAGCAACCTATTTCTGTGTGAGTAATCTACTTTGGGTACCTCTATACTCATGTTAAAGAATTTTTGATATAAGCCTCCAAGTCAAAAAAATACAGACAAATGCATGGTTTCCAATGCTTTGTTATGTGATATATGTAAATCAAATGTAAAGATTTGCAACCAAAAATACATAACCTTTTCAATATATTTAAAGTTTTTTTTTTTTTAAATGAGAAGCTCCTTAAACAATTATGTTGATCTCACAAAGTTACTTTCTCATTTTTCTCTAATATCTCATAGTCAACTAACCCTGTTGCAACAAGCGTGGTCTAGTGTTATGTGAAGCACATACTTTAAACAAGCTGCAAAGGTTTCCTCCTGAAGTCTGAAACATCTGGTATTATCACTAGATGAATCTTTTTTTTAAGTGAAGAAGGTTCTTTTTCCTAAGACTTGTAGATCTGACCATGTAAATCCCTTTACTTATTTCTAAAGTAGTGATATTGCTAGTTATATTTGCTTTGCCGCATATATTATACACAGGGTATTTATAGTTACTGTTCTGAGAATTAGGATGGCAAATGATCTAAGAATATATTATGGATAGCAGCAAGAAATAAAAGGGAATGAAAAATACATTGAGCCTTTTCTAGCAGGTTGTTGTTGTATATAAATGTACAGTATGTGAGTTTACTGTTTTAGTCATGAATGTGACAACAAGATTACTGAATTTTCCTTGTCTGAAACTGAAAAGAAAAAGAAAAAATGCCAGGGAAAAAAAAAACCCAACCATAATGGTGTTTAGACAGTAAATTAAGAAGTGAAATTGTTTAATTTATGGAGCACTGTGGTCCTCCATAATATGGTCCACATCTCACACTCACATGTGCCATTGCACACTGCCTCACACATAAAAAGTATCTCCACTGTAAACAGTGCCATTTCTAACTTTATTCATGCATAAAGTCTAATGCAAAACCATTGAATCCCATTTTCAGTGACATTAGTGGTCTTCACAGAAAATTCTGTGACTAAATTATTGTCTTTCCTCACCTCTTTGAATATATCATTTATTACTTCCATCTATACCATTTTAATGCATGAAAGTTAGTTTGGCTTAGTAAGAAGGAAAAAAAAAAAGTCTAATCTTATGTGTAAGACCAGTAATCTCATCTTATTTCCATCTAAAGAGCAAAAAATTACACTCTTGTAAATACCTTAAGAGAATTTTCAACCTGTTACTGTCAGCATATGCAGTTTGTTATATATCATGTGTTTTCATGAAAGTTATATCAGATAGCAAATCAATAACATTTTCAGTATAATTTTCTGTTAATGAAGTTCTATTATTTTATGTTTTAGCGTTCTTAAACTGCAGTTACAAAAGACAAGAACATCGATATTTTGGCTTGAGTGTAAGAAAACATAGATTTAAAAAATAGTATTTAAGCTGGTATACCATGAAAGTAACACTTTGAATAATTATATAAAGTTTTAAAGTTAAAATTAATCTGTTTCATTAAAATAAATATGCATATATTTGAAGTACTTGAATACCTTGGCTCATTAGTCTGGAAAAATAAATGAAAAAAAAAAAGTAAAGTAAAGGTTTTCAATAAAAAAATGGAAATCTTCATGTTTATTTTTGTCTTTTCTCTTTCCCTTTCATACTGTAGAATCTGTGTACTCATCTGTACCACTCATGACATGGGCATGTGGAGATTTTTCTTTATCCTACATCATTGAAAATAAAATCTAAGCTAGATACAATTAACAAAGATAAAGGTGATTTATCAGTGGCTAATAAAAAAAACCCCAAACTATTAAACATCTGCTTCAGAAATTTAAGTTTTTATTTTTCATGTTTTTGAAAGTCTCAGGATAACATGTCATTCCAATCAAAGAGGTTTCAGGCTGTCAGGTTGCAGATGGAAATTTAAAGTGAAAAGCAATTTCAGTGATTGAAGCTAAAATTCATGTAGTACATATCTGTGATAACATTTTTGCTTACAAATTTTGAAGATGATACTATTTAAGCTTACTTAAAACTTGATGTGAAGTATAAAGTCATTAGATTGCTTGTGATTTAGATTTACAGGACTTGTAAAATGTAGGTTTTACACGGTGGAGGTGACAAATTAAAATATAGTAATTTTGAGATTCTTGACAAAATATTCTTGGACTCAAATGTAAGGAACTGGCTGTCTGAGAATTATCTGTGTTTTATTTCCCAAGATGACTGATAATGATGCTTCTACAGTCAGTTTAATTTTTGTTTTGTTTGGGTTTTTTTTTCCTTTTTTTTTTCTTCTTTTTTTTTTTTTCTTTTCTATAGTATACTTTTGTTTAACATTTCTTCATATCACAGCTGGATCTTAACTTAATGAAACTTAGGTAATTAAAATTTGATCTGAACTTACATGAAGGTCTGCAAGAGAAGTACTATGGTATTTGGTATATTATATTGGTCCACTACCCAATCAGGTGGTGATGTGCTTGCAGTAGGCTCTGTCTGCTCCAGTGCCAGTTAGAACTCACTGATGAAAGAACCCAAATTATTAAAATAATTGGATAGTCAGAATAATAGTCAGGCTGAGGAACTGGCTGAAAACATCTGAAGATCTAGCCTGTGTTTTCACTGCTATATTTTTCATTTTTCTTTTAGATAACCATAAAGACTTAAACATACATATTTTAGAAACTTCTTGTGGAAAGATTGATATAGTAGACTCTGGTAATTTTTAGCTGACAGAGCACTGTATTGTGCTTGAGAAGGAGAAGCAAGAACTCCAAAAAATAAAATTAGGAAAAAAGATTAGTTTGTTATGCTTGTTTATTTTCTGAAATAATATCATGCCTATGTGTGTAAAACGGCTATGTAAAATATACAGTGACAGTCAAATTATCACAATTTAATGAGATATCTTTAATCAAAAGTTTGACACATTCTCTTGATCTATAAACAGTGTAAAAGATATCAGTTGAATAAAGATTTTACAGGAAAGAAAACCAGCCAGATTAATGTATGTTCTGTTACTTAGGTAATATATGTCAAATTTTATTTTCTATCAAATAATAAGCAGTTCATATGAATTTAAAAGAAAGCATTTTAGAATAGTCAACAATTAAAAGCATCTTGTTTTTCTTGGAAGAAAAACTTAATCTTTTAAATATTTTAAGACGGTGAATTATCATGTTCTTCTCACTTACTTCAATTTTTCCAACACTATAAATCCATTGAAGGACTAATAAATCTACATCAGTCTCTTCATGTATTTAATATTGACTTTTAAGTGTTGACTTTTAAATCATATTGACAATTTCGTTCATATTGATCACTGTTGTCTGTATCAGTATGCAAACTGAATTATTAATCGATGTTTCAGTAGCAATATCCTACCCTGCCTGCAATTCTTTTGAGAATGATGTCTTGGTATTTATCATGCTGCCTTTTTTCTATAAATGTTAGAAATAGTAATTTTAAATAAAGTTTTCAGCTGAATAACCATAGCCCAGCTAATGAGATTATAATGGTATGTTCAAAGATAATGAATGTTTTTAATTAAATGCGCAGACAAAATATTACTTATGTCTTACAAACAGAAATATCCTTACTTAGGTGCTCCACTAATTATTAAAATATAATATTGATACTGCCATAGAATTTAATTCTTACTATTTACAGATCTTATATTCCACATCACAGAACATTTAAAATATTTTGTCTGAAAGTCTCTATTTTTTTCTATCATCAGTGATCTTTTCTCACTTCAGTGGTTCTCAAATAACTAAAGAATCAAATTCAAGAGTCTGACTTTTTAAACTATAAAGCACTCAGTTTTTCATTTAGTTAGTATGTTTAGTTACAATATAAGCAAAGTTTCTCATCTACAAACAATACATATCTTTATCTGTTCTAAAAACCTAGATAAAATTTAATTTGGTCTTTTTTTTTTTCATTGTGATTCCTCTTTGAAAGGATTTTCTAGAGTATATTTGCAATCACATTTATCTGAACAGACTCAGTTCAGAGTATATTTGCAACTACATTTATCTGAACAGACTCAGATCTGCGTTCATAAAGTGTATCTGTCTTCACCTCTCCATTGAAGTGTATTGTTCTGCACCAATTGTTTATACTTACACTTGTTTTCAGATTATCTTGAATATTACTCTTACAGCAGCTTCACTTTTTTTTAATCTATTTATGAGAACTACTGAATAATAAACTCACTAGTTTTAACAGATTCTGACAGTTTCTGGGATGAAATCCAAATGTAGATGAGAAAGTATCTTATTTGAAATCTTTAAAGTTGTCAACAGACTTAACAAACTTGTACAGGTGCAAAATATTGTAGCATACTGAGCACAACAGAAAAATGGCTGCTTCTGAAAGACTCTATACAGAAAGAAAAATCAATCTCTTTAAAGATACTGAAGAATATCCCAATGTGTAAATAACTGTAATATGTTGTATTCCTTTAATGACTTGTATGTTCATGTGGCCTGGGATCCAACTGTAGACGTTAAAAATCTGTACTAATATCCTCTGCAAATACAGATTGAAAATACAAAATCCAAACTGTGTCTGTTTAATCTAAGAAAGTTTAGATTGTTATCCTATATTACCATTCCTCATATATTTAATCCACTTGACAGTTCTAGTCACAGGATTATTACTCTTTTTGTGTATACTCCACAGATTTTAACTTCACATTGCACACTTACTGGGAAATTTTATTGATCCAATTGGCAATTCTAACTACTCCAAGGCAAACTACAAGCCCACAAGGTTATTCTGTTCAAATATGGGATATATTGGAATGAAAACTGTCTGAACAGCCAGGACCAGAGGATGGTGATCAGTGTCACAAAGACTAGTGAGAGACAAGTCACTAACGGTGTACTCCATGGGTCAATACCGGGTACAGTTTTGCTTAACATCTTGATAAATGATCTAGACAATGCGAGTGTGCCCTCAGCAGGTTTGCAGATGACACCAAACTGAGTATTTGAGGTTCAACAAGTGGAAGTACAAATTCCCATAGCTAGAGAGCAACACCACCATGAACCAGAATATACTGGGGGTCTACTCGCTAGAAAGCTGCTTGGCAGAAAAGGCCCTGGTGCTCCTGGTGTACACCAACGTGAGCCAGCAATGTGCCTTTGCTGAAAATAAGGCTAGTGCTATCCTGGGCTGCATTAGAAGCAGTGTTGCTAACAGACTGCGGGCAGTGATCCTTCCTCGACACTGATGAGGTTGTACTTGCAGTCCTGTGCCCAATTCTGGACTTCTCAGTACAAGAGAGATGTGGATTTACTAGAGAGAGAGACCAGCAAATTGACACTAAGATGTTGAAGGGACTAGAGCACCTCTACAGATGTGGAAAGACTGAGAAAGCTGGGACTGTTCAGCAAATAACGATAAATCATTATCATTGCCAGTTTATGTATGACTACTAGTTCCTCTGATCCTGAAGTTATACAATATTTCCTCATGATAAGATATTAAAACAAAAATTACACATACTGTTGTTCATTTTGCTGATCAAGAGACTGAATACAGCATCAAGAGAGAAAATATCTGTACTTGCACTAATTAAAATTATATATATCAGAGGAAAGTATAAAATCTGTATGTGATCTTGAAGATGTATCTCTATGTATGACAAGCAGATATGTCATAAACCTCTGTCATGGCTTAGCTCTGCTCAGCAGCTAAATTACCACAAAGTTACTCACTCACTCTCTCCCTGCTTTCCCAGTGGGATAGGGAGGACAATTGGGAGGAAAAAAAAAAAAAGCAAAACTCAGGGGTTGGGATAAAAAGAGTTTAACAAAACAGCAAAGGAAGAGAAAACAGAGAGGGAAAATAAAAACAAGGCCAGAATATACTAAGCACATGATCTATATAGCTCGTGGTGGATCCTGACTCACCTCCAAGTAAGAAAAACCTGCCCCTGAGCACTGTCCCCACTTTATATACTGAACATGACATCACATGGTATCAAATAGCCCTTTGGTCAATTTGGGTAGGCTATCCCAGTTGTGTTCCCCAGCTACAGATACCATGGGTTCCAGCTCATCTCCAAGCTCTGGTGAAAACTAACTCTATCCTAGCCAGAACCATAGGAAACACATGCTCATCTTCTTTCTTTTCTTGTACCTGAGAACATTTCAAAGAAACACCAGAGGCACAAAATTTACTAAAAGTTGTTGTTTCAGTTTTTTTCCTCTCTCAGTGTTCACCTGTACTAATGTGTGAAATCAAATATATTATTATGTTAGTATGATAAAAATAAATGTATAGTTTCTGCTTCTTGCCCCAGAAACATATGACAGAATAAAAGTTATGTTTAAAGACCAAATTCCTCCTCCTCCTGAAAGACTGTCCAAGTTAGATAAGGAATCACATAGACAGTAACTTTTTCTCATAGGAAGGAATGAATATATTCAAAATATGAATACACTTTGAAACATCATGAGGATGAAACATGAATGTGTCTATTGAGATTACAAGTTGAGTTCTTTTGATGAACTACTCTTGTATTTAGTGTAAGGGAGAATATGAAATGAGGAAAAAGAGGGCTAGACCTTCTATGTAATCACAGTTCTTTGTGGTAAAAATGGAGAATGACATAGCTGATCAAAGGGTACAAAGAAACAAGCCCAAAAAGGCTACTGAATCAAAGAAAATACACAGGCATTCACAGATGCTAAAAGAATATAAAGCTGCCCAGCTCCCAAATACAGTCAATGGAGAGAGACAACAGTAAAAATGTGATCTTGCAGCATATTTCAGACAGAAAAGGCCATCTGTAAAATGCTGAATATCCAGCAAGAAAAGAATAAAAATGTTTGCAATGAAACTTAAAATTCTGTAGTAGACATCAGAGAAAGTTGAAATATTAAATTTCAACAAGTTTTATGATATATTATTGTCATATGAAGAATTTTAGTAATCAAAGTGAAAGAAGTCCAAGAATATGCAGAATAAAGGTATTGGCAACACAAAGAATAAGAAATATAATTAATATATAATATATATAATAATATATAATATATAATTCCGTTAATTAGATTTAATAAAAAACAATTTTGGTCTTTAATGAGACTTTCAGTTTGTTCTTTAGCCACTTTTGTGAGGATATACAAATAAATCAACAACAGAAGCTGCTATAAGCCTATTCTGGTTTTGTTTAGTGAGGAGGGGGCTACAGTGGCAGCTTCTGTAGGAAACTGCTAGAAGTCGCTCCCCTTTGTTCAGTGGACTTGGCCGGGCCTAGGATAGAACTGCTGTTGGCCAAGGCTGAGCCAATCGGTAGCAGATGTTCCATGATAATGACTCTGCGATAACGTATTTAAGAAGGGGGAAAACAGGGGAAAAAAAAAAAAAGGAAAGCAAATGTGAAGACACTGACCAGGGGCAGAGAGGGGGAGGCACGAGCCTTGTGATCCTTGCAGGCCTCACCCTTTGGCCTCCTGCCAGGTAGCCATCTGGGCCCAGCTCAGCCCAGTCCGGCTGCAGGAAGTGGAGAGGAGAGGAGGATGTGAAGAGAACCTGAGAGGTGCCTGCCTGCCTTCCTGTTGTGAAGACTTTCTGGTGAGAGGAACAGCTGCAGATGCCAAGGTCAGAGAAGAAGGAGGGGGAGGAGTAATGCTGCTCCTGGACAGAATTCCCCTGCAGCCTGTGGTGAATACCATGGTGAAGCAGGCTGTCACCCTGTAGCCCATGGAGGTCCACAGAGGAGCAGAGATCCACCTGCAGCCCATGGAGGATCCCATGTTGGGGCAGGTAGGTGCCTGAAATAGTCTGTGGCCTGTGCTGGGGCAGCCATTCCGGAGGGACTGCACCCTGTGGAAGAAATGAGCTGCCGCAGCAGTTTCACGAAGGACTGTAGCCCGTGGGTGGGACCTCATGATGGAGCAGGAGAGGAATGTGAGGAGTTCTTCCCCTGATGACGAAGCAGCGGTGTGAAACTACGTTTAATGAACTGACTGTAACCCCCATCCACTCTTCCCCCCTGTGCCACTCGGGGCTGGGGGGGGGGGGGGTGGTGGTAAAGATAATGTTAAGCCTGGGAAGAGGGAGGGGTGCAGGGAGGTTATCTTGTTCTCTTTCTCATTATCCTGCTTTGTTTTTAGAATTAAATGAATAGTTTTCCCTAGGTTGATTCTGTTTTGCCCATAATGGTAACTTTAAGGATTGCTCTCTGTCCTTATCTCAAAACCTTGAGCCTTTTTTTCTTATATTATCTCTCCCTATTCTCTCAGATGGTGGGGGGAGTGAGAGAGACACTGTGTAGTCTGGTGCCGATCGGGGCTAAACTACAACAAACCCAAAGACTGTTCACTGCAAAGTACTTAACATATGCTGTGCTATACAGAGCTTTTGAAATATCCACAGAAATTTAGGTATTGGCACAAGAAAAAAAAAAAAAACAATAATCAAAATATAAGCATTCTTTTTCTCATTGCAGGTATTTAGATTTCATTCACTGTAAATGCTCTAAGAAATGCATTTTAGACAAAAAAAAAAATTAAGAAAGATCTTTTAAGTCATGTAATTCTCCTTAGCACACTATTGTTTTCCTGAACTTCCAGCTTATATATTGCAAAATATTTTATTTATGGTCATTAAAAACTTTCAAATACAGTCTCAAGTCATGAACTTGTTCATGTTCTGTGTGTATTGAAAGAATTCTTATGAAGAGAAAGAACTTCATGAGAAGAAACTAAGAGAAACCCATCACAGACCTGTCATAGTTTGGTGGTTAGATCATTCATGAACGAGTTCTAATATCAAATGTCTATATTCCAGTTAATATATTCAGAGGTAGTATTTCTTTTAGTGAATGTTGGGTATCTTACGATTAGGGTCTTACTTGCTTGGATCCTTTGAATGATCAGCAAAGAGAAAGAGACACACGAGTGAAATGAATCACGTCTTGGAAGAGGGCTACTAGTTTCCAAGAAAGCCTAGACAGCTTCCTAAACAGAGGATATGACTCAGGCTTATGGTTACAGCTTACTAGTATTTTTTAAATGTTTACTATCACTACAATGTTTGCATCTTGTATCCTAAGCAATAATTTTGTACGTATGCTTCTTCACAACAAATTCCATATGCAGAAATATTCTGCGAAGTGTTCATACTAGCAGACAGTGCTCTTGCTCACTGAAATCTCAAGGGTGCTTCAGATATGCATCATTGCAAGCACCTGTGTAGTACTTTGTGTTCAGAACTGATTTCTGTAATCTCTTAGAATCACTTTGTAAATGCTGTCCTTCACCCTCTTTACACACATACTTTCAGTATTTCTCAAGGTTGCATAGCTATAAAAGCATTTACTTCAGAATGCTCAGTCTAAACCAGTAGACACCTCTGAGCTGTCACGCATGACTAATAACCGTTTAGAGCAGCTTGTTGTCTTCATCCTCAGCTCGGAGATGCAACGATGGGGGAGTTGAGTTGAGCATCACATATTTCTGTGTAAACATCGTATAAGGCTTAAAACTCTGATTGTCAGTTGTTTAGAAATCTACCTGTGATTCAAGATGCAAAAGCTTGAAAGTTAACGGAACAGAAAATGGAACTGCAAGAGGCTAATGCAGAAAATGTCTATATTTAACATTCTGTTCTCATCCTCTCCAGTACCACAGGATTTTACTTCTGATTTTGAATTACAAATCTCAAATGTGAAATTGCGCAATAACAATTTGCACAATGTAGTTACAAAGGAATAATCCTTTAAAAGCAATTATATATTCATTCCTAGGTAATTTTTCATAACACATTCAGTCAATTGTTTTGTTTAGTTTACATTTTTCATATTGTGCAAGTGAGTATTAATAAACACACACAAAAGAAATACATTTCACTATGCTATACTTCTTTTCAAAACTGCAACATTATGAAATATAGACTGAGCTGAATGTGTGCTGGAAAGCATTAAAGGGTCTATTTTTCTTAACATTGCATGAGGACTTAGTAAAGCAACACTGACTACCTCAACTATCTAAATCAATGCTAACTGATTAAAAATCTGCTTAGAACTACCACCAATAAAGCCGGATACTATGCAGGGGAAAAAAAAAATTACAAATCTTTAAAGAAGAGCACTATTCTTCTCTCCCTTTGGCTGTCATTTTAAATTGATTAATCTCCAGGGCAGGACATGTATGAAAATTTATTTAAGGAGCTACCACAAGATAAATTGTTAGAAAAGGAAGCCTGCCAAGGAAAAAGCTTCACAAAAAAAAATGACAAAATAAAATTAGAAGATTAATTCATTAAAGACAGACACTAAAATGATAAGTGAATCTTCATTTTAAGTGTGATCAGCTGCCAGTTATAAAACTCGTTTTTTTTTAATGGACTTCTCACTTTTCTAAGAGTATTTAGAATCACAGAATCATAGAATGGTTAGGGTTGGAATGGACCTTCAAAGGTCATCTAGTCCAACCCCCCTGGCAAGGAGCAGGGACATCCCCAACTAGATCAGGTTGCTCAGAGCCTCATCCAGCCTGGCCTTGAATGTTTCCAGAGATGGGGCCTCCACCACCTTTCTGGGCAACCTTTCTGGTTTTATTTATCAGATTCTGTTACTTAATGGTTCTCTAAACTGCAACTTTATAATTTTGTGTTATTGAGGACCATACTAAGTGTATGATCATTACCCATTTTAAAATGAAACTACAGGAGTGTTTCTAATTCCTAAAAGACTACAGAACAAACAGAAAAAAAAAAAGATATTGTAAAGAATGTACTAAATACTGCACATCTTTTTTTTTTTTTGTACCCGTATTATGTTTATGGTATCTAAAACATAGTAGCAGGCAGATTCTGAAGTAAGCTTAACAAATGAAAGATTATCTTAGCAAAGTAAAGTTATTTAGACCCCTATCTAACTAGCTACTATACATCATATCAAAGGGGAAATTAGAGAAAATTACAGATCCACTGCATGGAGGTAGCCCTGGTGCAGGCAGGGAATATGTTAAAATCCCTACAGAGATATTCTCATTTGAAAAAGCTCAATCAAAAAGCATCAGGCTGTCATTCAGACAAGTTCTTTGTCATTGCAGCCTGCATTTCTATGCTTTTACATCACAGATATTTGGATTTAAATACTGGGTTTATTAGTGACTTCTTACATGTGCCAGCTTTCCTGATGGCAGCCTTACAAGGAGAGCAGTTTAAGTTTCAATGGATCATTACTTCATTTCTGGAGTAAGGAAGAGCATAAACGGGTGAAAATTGGGCAAAGAGGAATTCCAGGAATGTCAGACAGCTCTTACATGGCATCTTGTGGGAACAAACAGTAACAGCATACTGGGTTTCATCAAAAAGACTGTGACCAGCTGGTCAAAAGAGGGTGGCTATTTCTCTTCACAGAGCACTTGCAAAGCTGTACCTGGAGTATCAGATCGAGTTTCAGGGCACTCTCTACAAGACAAGTGCTGATGATCTGGAGAAAGTCCAGTGAAGAGCCACCAAGGTAGTAAGGGGGCTGGAACATATGCCATGACATGAAGCTGAACAAATTGATCCAACTTTGAAATTAAACCTGCCTTGAACAGGAGGTCAGACCAGATAACTTTTGGGAGTCTCTTCCAGGCTGAGTTTCACTGTGATTCTATGATTTGCAGAATCAAATTCAAATCTCGGAGCTTCATGGGCTTCATAAAAAATAGAGTGTCTTGGAGAGGATATATGCAGGTGAACCCATTCCATAAACTCTCTGTAGGGCGATTCTCCCTTTTTATAGGTAAGCATTACCCGTTTAGGAACACTGCAAGTACTGCATTTTGCATGGGTCATGCCTATGAAATATTTGTTGTACAAATCAGTTAGGCATACTAAAGCAGATTCAATTCTCCTACAATTCGCACCATTGACAAGTACTCATATATTTCTCATCTGACTTTCTTTGTGGCCCTTATTTTCTTTGTGTCACTCATTTTCTTATCCACCTTAACAATGCTGGCAACTTTCACAGTCTGAGTGCACACAGTCCAAAGCTAACAAGTGAAGCTTATCAGAAGATACCCTTTTTGTTTTGCCTCTGATCACAGAACTTGAACTTTGGTCCCTTTATCTTTTATCAAAACAAACTTTCAAATCCTTTGAAGCACAGCAGCCTCAAGAGTGCTGGTATCAGCTTTTCTCAATCATACATGGCTACAGCCATTTTCTTACTACTTCTTTGTGCATGACGTGGGAAAGCACTGCTTGAAAGAGACAAATAGGAAAATGTTACAATACCCTTTTACAGCAAAACTATAAAAAGGGAAGAGTCTGCTGAGACTCTTGCACTTGAAAGGATGTTCTTGAATGATTTAAGAATAGTCTGACTGATATTATGGATAGAGTACAATTCAAAGATGAATTGAAGTAGGAGACTTAATGTAAGCTGTATCAGAACTGTGAAAAGACTTTTTGGCTGAAATGTGTTGTTTCATTTATAATATACTTGGTGTTAAAAATTGCATATACAGCGTAATATTTTCTTTTTTTTTTTCAGTGTCTAATCTTTCAGGAAGTGTTGTCAGGCAATATCTGTAATTCCAAGGTGAGGAAGGACTGCTCACTATTTTTCACAGCATTCAGCATCTTAAAGAATTGGCCAGAGCACTACTTCTGGAAATGTTATTTCTTTAGATGAAGAGGAAAAAGTTATAATAATTCATGCAAAAGGTGAAGTTGCAGCAATCATGCCTGCTAATATTTAGTGCACAAAAAATCAAAGCAGAAGCACTTTATGGGCACCTAATGTAGGGCATATCACTTGAAAATCCATATGACACAGGCTGATAAAAGTACTAAGGAGAAAAAAATCTCACTGATTGGCAATCTATGACATGCCAAGTGAACAGTGGGGGGTGGGGAAATAGTGCATGCTATTTAGAGGAAATTTACTGTGCAGAGGTAGGCCTTCCAGCTGAGCAGGAGTGGAAGCATAAATGTCAGAGATATTTGATGCAGAGAGCATCACTTAAGGCTACTATCAAGTCTAGAAAATAATGGTGAAACAAAGTACATGAAAATGAACAAATGAAGAGAACATTTAGGATACACAATTTCAGAGACCTTAGGACAATAAAATAAATGTTTAAAGAATATTACCATCAATATTTTCTGTGGATTTATCTATAGTGGAAATAACACTAACAGATGTGAGGGAATATTGTAAACTGTGTTGTAGAGGAAGTTTGTAAATATTCCTCATAACAAATTAGGATGAAATGCAATGCATTCTTCTATGTAATCACTTAAATGAGGCACATGAGTTTTCATCACGATTAAAACACACATTCTCTTACTCCTTTTCTTGTTAAAAATGTTTTATACGATTCATTTATTGCTTTTTTTTAAAATTCTTACTGGCTTTGTTGATGTTCAACTTTTCATAGACACTAAATTATTTGTAAGTCACAAATATTTATAATTCTTTATCTGATCACACATGGGTTTTAACTGTGTGCTAAATTCAATGGATCAACATGCATAAGCCATCAATATTTGTATCTACACAGATAAATGGAAGAAAAATTTCACTAAAGAAATGTAAGGGTATGCAGAAAATTTTCAGAACACTAATACAATGACAAATGAAACTTTACCTTCTGCTTTACACTGTACTAAGAAAATCACACCTCTATTTAACTTTATTAAACACTTATTAATCTCTTTCACCAGGACATCATGAAGACATTTCAGTGAATATGAGGAACTATGTGAATCCAGTTTGTTCTTACAAAATTTCAAATCACATCGTTGTCGTAGTTCAGCCTAAAAGGATACACGAAGATATTTTTCTGTGCTTCCATAGCAGAACTGCATGCATCACAATCAGAAGGATCACAATAAAATTTTTCACTAGTGAGAAGTCTGTACAGTTTTTTAGGGTGTCATGGTTCCAGCTAGGATAGAGTTAATTTTCACAAGAAGCTGAGAGGGTTCACAGCCGGGATAGGTTATCCAAATTAGCCAAAGTGATATTTGATACCCTGTGTCAGTGGTGCTCAGTATATAAAGCGGGGATGCCATGGACTTTTACTACTTGTGTTAGGAACCACTGTGAGATATTGTACTGTGAATTATGTGCTTAGTTTGGTTTGGAATTTTTTTTCCCCTCTTTGCTTTCTCTTGCTTTGTTCTTTTGTTAAACTATTTTTATCCCAACCTATGAGTTTTGCCTTTCTCTTTCTCCTGATTCTCCTCCCTATCCCACTGCGGGGAGTAGGGGGGAAGTGAGTGAAAGCCATGTGGTACTTTAGCTGCTGAGCAGGACTAAACCATGACACAGGCTTAAAAAATATATGCACTAAAGTACTGCCCCTTGATTCCTGTCACAGAATGCTATGAGTGCAACTCTTGTCTGGTTTTAAGAGACAGCATGGAATAATTCTGTGTCTCTCTACTTCTCAGGAACAGTTTCTTTTCTGAGAATTATTAGATACAAAGGTGGTAGAATTTAACTTCTGGTTTACATTAGTAGAAATTTGAATGCCTCCAGTAAAATATTGAAAAACTATTTTATCAGTTACAGCTCTTTGGAGTTGTTTGGTTTTATTTGTTTGTTTTATGGCAATGCATTTAAATGTTGATAGCTTCTTATTTACTGAAGGGCTATGTTTAAGTTATAGATAGTAGGTTTCCAAAATGTACTATTAGATTTTTATTTTAACAAAAATATAAATATGAAACATCTATGAGTTGATATTTTATATCCTGAAATTATTAAATATTCTAATATAGACAGTGACATTTGATCTCTACCTAGCTAGCCAGAGAGTCAAAGAAAAAAAATTCATACATCAAAGTAAAATAATGAGACAACTGCAGCAATCACAATTTTTACATCTGTAAGATAAGTATATGCCCATTTATCTTCAATATTTCAAAGTGGGAAAAAGTTGAGACAGGATATTTCTGATAACAGCTTTCCAGTCCAGACTTTAATATAGTCAAGTTGATCTTATGGGATATAGAAGGGAAAATATAATAACAGATTAGTAATAATATATTCCCTATAGTGTGTTCATTGAAGACATTGATGTAGTCATTCCCGTAAAGAGTTTGACCATTCCTGAAATGAATTTGACAATTACTCAATGTCTGGATGGAGATCAGTGATGAGTGGTGTCCCTCAGGGGTCCATACTGGGATCAGTACTGTTTAATATCTTCATCACCGAAATAGTGGGATTGAGTGCACCCTCAGCAAATTTGCAGATGACACCAAGCTGAGTGGTGTGGTTGACATGCCTGAAGGAAAGGAACCCATGTTGGCTTACAAATTTAAAAACGGCTGAGTGCAAGGTACTGCACAGGTCAGGACAATCCTCAGTATCAATACAGACTGGGGAATGAATGGATTTAGAACAGCCCTGCTGAGAATGCCTTGGGGGTACTGCTAAAAGAAAAGCTGGACATGAGCCGGCAATGTGCATTCCCAGCCCAGAAAGTCAACTGCATCCTGGGCTGCATCAGAAGAAGCATGGACAGAAGTTTGAAGAAGGTGATTCTCCCCTTCTACTTCATTCTCATGAGACCCCACCTGGCATACTGCGTCCAGCTCTGGATCCCCCAATATAAGAAGGATGTGGACCTGTTGAAGTGGGTCCAGAGAAGGGCCAAAAAAAATGATCAGAGGACTAGAGCACCTCTCCTACGAAGAAAGGCTGAGAGAGTTGGGGTTGTTCAGCCTGGAGAAGAGAAGGCTCCAGGGAGACCTTATTTCGGCCTTTCACTACTTAAAGGGGGTTTATAAGAAAGACAGATAAACTTGTTGGTAGAGCCCGTTGCGAGGCTCTACAAGGGGTAATGGTTTTAAACTAAAAAAAAAAGAATAGATTCAGACTAGATATAAGGAAGATTTTTTTTTTTTTTTTAATGATGACAGTGGTGAACAGGTTGCCCAGAGAGGTGGTATATGCCCCATCGCTGGAAACATTCAAGGTCAGTCGGATGGGGCTCTGAGCAACCTGATCTAGTTGAAGATGTCCCTGGTCATTGCATGGGCATAGGACGAGATGACCTTTAAAGGTCCCTTTCAACCCAAATCATTCTGTGAGTCTATGATTCTATGATCTAAGTTTCAAAGGGTCTAGTCTGCTATAATTAGTTGTTAAGGCAGAAAAACAGCAGCCAGGGTCAACCAGTAATTCCAGAGTATAAATCTCCAGATATGCAATCAATTCAAGGGAAATATTGAACCTTCTGCTTATGCAGTGTAGGCCAATTACATCATGTTAACATTGTAACATTTGCAGAATATAAGGGGTGGTGTTAATCAGGCTCAAAAAAAATTAAGCTATTTTCCTCACTGAGCACAGTCTTTCTTGTACATTTTCAGGATGATTTTCTTTGTGGCACTTATAGCATCTACTTCTATTAAAGTTCTTTCCTCTGTTCTTTTTCTCCTCATCTGTAAGCTTATGTAATTAGTACAGTATTTTGTACATTTCCAGCTCTATTCAATAAATAATAAAAAGTCAGAAAATAGACTTTATTTTATACCCATTTGCTGGACTCCGTAAATATTAAGTTCTATTATAGGAATTTCTGGGCATTTTTAAGATTAGAGAGAGACAAAAAAAAGTATCTGCAGTCTGTCACAGATCAGTCATGTGTAATCAAGAGTGAATACTGAATGAAATGAGTGAAATTTGTACACTGCCTATTGTCATTACTTGTAATGTACTCCTTAAATGTCTTACCACTTTCAGAGAGGAGGATGAGTGGCTTAAATAATTGATAAAGTAATGCAGAAACTTACAATGCTAGATGACTAGTTCAGATATCTTGAAGTGGTGTATAAGATAGCCCCACAGTTGCCTGGAGATATCATACAAGGTCAGTTTTTTGTTTTGGTTGGGATTTCTTTTTCCCTAGTTTATTCATTTTTTATTAGTGTAATTACAGTTTGAAAAGACAGGGAAAAAAAAATCAAACAGTGCTAACTTTCAGCAAAGTGTTGCCATTTACTAGCAAGAAATCAATGTGGACTGTATTCAGAAGTCTCAGCCTACCCTCATATTCTTACATCCTAGAAAATGCACAGGCAGAACTGCTTTGTATATTTCCTGGCTTTATGACCAGAGGTCAAGTCTGGAAGCTGAACCTTAAGGATTTCAAAGAAATCTGCTCCAGGGAACTTAACACCTTAATATTTAAGTGTCATTCATGAACTATCTTTTAAATGTGGGTCAAGAGTTCATATCAGAGTCAAGCACATGCACCGTGGAGCACAGGGTTCACTGCCACCGGTCATGCTGTTTTGCTCACATCCTTAGCTGTCCATTTTAAGTAGTAACACATACTACAACTCTTCCTGCTGCCTCAAGTATCACAAATTCTAAAAAAATATACAGCACTATAATGTGTATGTCTGTTAATAGTTTAGGTATATGATAATCTGTGAGAAACTTCTGAATAGATTAATCCTAGATAAGATTAAGTGGTATGTCTGTTCTAAAAGAATAGCAAGCTTTGATGACGAGTGATTACTTATCATTATAGGGACACAACTTTGAGTGCTGGGTAAAACTAGATACAGAGATAGCAATGAAAACACAGAATAAGAATTCAATGTATGTAGAACATGGTTCTGTAGTAAATTTCAAGAGTGATGCAGAGTTGAAGACCAGTGAAGAAACAGCAAGTTGTGGAGTGCAACTGAAAAAAATATGATCCTACAGTTTGCAGGAAGAAGCCCCTGCTTTGTACTTATCCCAGCAAAGTGAGGTACAAACTTTAAGGAACTGTTAGAACTTATCCTAGAATGGTAGTGTGTGTCAAAATTAATTTTTAATTCTGTGCCTATCTGTAAATAATGTTTGTTTAATACTCATAAATATATTCAACAGTCTATTTTACCAAAATATACCATGAGCACTTTGAAGATGTAAATTAATAAATTTGTGTTCTTCCAGTGTGATCACTTAAGACTTTTCTACTAGGACCAGTTAGAAAACCCTGCAACAGGAAACAGTCACTCCAGTAAAGGGAGGGTTTATGATTTATATGAACACTTAATGAAATTAAAAGGAAACAGAGATACACTGATGAAGAGGCTTATTGAAGGTAACAGAGAAGAGCACTGCAAAGCCAAGAATAAGGTCTGTATCTCCTTCACCTAAACAATTGTTTCATCCCTTGCTTCACCCAAAGATTAAGGTTTAAAAATCCTTTGAATTTTAGACTGCATTTCTATTATTTTCAAAGTATCAGGACCAAGTTTAAGTGAGAAATACTCAATAGAAAGTTCATGATAAGCACCAAGGATCTCTGATATTTACCAGAGTTTTAAATATTTTTTTTTGTGCTAAAATTTGTTCAAAACAAACAGGAGACAGAAGCCATTTAGTGTAGTTCCCATCTTATGGAATCACCGTACTGGGAAATCTATTTTGTGTTTATTTAAATGATTGCACATTACAACTATAATTGAAATGTAATTACAATTTGATTAACATTAAATTAATAGCCTGTGGGAATTCACCTTTGTTTAGACTATAGTATTAGTAAGGAAAAATTAAATTTAAAAAATGCTTGATTTACTAAACATAATAAGTGGGAAAATATCTCATGGAATTAGATGATCAAGGACAGAGTAGTATTACACTGAACTGCAAAGCAAGTCTAGTGGGATATGCAGCAATATCAGTCCAGTGACATAAACACACTGTTGCTAGGAGCTTTGATACCAGCCAGAAATATGCTGAGAAAATTAATTAGAGAAAAATCATTACTGAAGACATAATTTCACTGATCTTCATTACCCATCATCCAAAAAAGGGCTCACTTAGTTTAATAAATTTTGCTATTAATATGGAAACATAAATTCATGTTTGCATAATAATGATATATTTTCCCAGTTGCTGTCAGCATCCTTAAAAAAAATTACTGTTACAACCTGAAAATGTAGCAAATTATGGAAATCACAATTACCTAAATTAAGCTAATTTGCAAAGAAAAAAAAAATGCAGGTTTGCCACCCTGGTTTGTTTCTTGTCAATGTGAATGTTACATAAATATTTATCTTGTTCCAGTGTGCTTCTTGGTTGTTTCATTGACTTATGTTGACACACTTGTGGTAATTTTATAATAACTCTGTCTCCTAGGTCAATGTTGCTGTCTTGGAACAAGACATTTTAACTATTCAGTTTTAAAGTAATAAAAGGAATAAAATTTATTCCCCTTTCCTTAATAAAATTTGACCCCTATTGACAGAGCAGAAGGAAAGTCACCACTAACAATTATTTTGTCTGTAGCACACTGAACCTACTTCAGTACAATAACTTAGATTGTGAATGATAATTGCATAGCCACACAGTCTTTACAAAAAGCCATCACAGTTGTGGTCTCTGTACTGGAAAAAAAAGAGCAAAGATGCTAAAAGCATGATTTCCAAAAGGAACCAGAAATAATTAGATCCTAAATAAACCACAATTTTCCCAAGACATGAAGGAAGATATAGAATTTACTGGAGATTTTTTTTATGTACTTCATTCTACCTTTTGAACAAAATAATCATTGCTGCTTCTCAAAAACTGTAATCTGTGCTGCCATTGCACAACATTCTCAGTATCGGGCTATAACCAATCTATTTTATGGTCTCTTCAAGAGCATAATATCATTTAATCCTAATGTCCTGGTTTTGGCAGGGATGGAGTTAGTTTTCCTCTCAGTAGCTAGTGTGCTTTGCGTTTCATGTGTGAAGAATGTTGATAAAACACCCTGATGATATGCGTTGTTGTTAGTGAGACCAAGAACACTGTCCTGCTTTCCAAGTCTCACTAATGTGCAGATGCAGGAAGCTGGAAGAGAGATAGACAGAATAATTGACCCAAACTGGCCAAAGAGAATATTCCATGCCATAAACATCATGCTTGGTATGTAAGTGGTGGTTGACCAGGGAGGGTATCTGCCTTCCTGGCATCCATATCTCTCTCTCACTCACTGGCATCATTCCCTCTACCTTGCTGGCTCCCTTTCACTTCTTTGCTTGCTGCTCAGTTTTGTTTCTGTGATCGCCACTCAGCATGGGCTGTATCAGTCATTGGGACATCAAGTGGTGAGAAAACATACATTGTTCATTTTGTATATTTTAATATCCTTATATTCTGTTATTATTGTAGTTTTCCTTTGCTATTTTAGTAAACTGTCTTCATCTCAACCCATGAGTTCTCCTTCCTTTGCAATTCTCTCCTCCATTCCCACTGGGAAGCAGAAGGAGGAGGGAGAAACTGTGTGGTAACTGGGGCTAAACCATCACACCTGGAAAAAAAATATTTTAGAAGTCATCTAGTCCAAACTTGTACTGGAAGTAGGGCTAACTGGAAAATTAGATTAGGTTGTTTAAGAGCTTGTCTAGCTGAGTTTCAAAAACCTCCAAAGGAGCCACTGATGAGGCTTCTCAGCAGAGGTATTTGGGGAGCTAGTCCTCTGACACTTCCAGATTTTCTTGTAGATCTCTAAGGCCAGCGTAGGCTTCTCAAATAGCCCTCATTATCAGTGCATTGTCTTTGAGTGTGGGCAGCCAAACGCTGCCCCTTCACTACTGTCAGAGAAAATAGTTATAGAAGGAAATTAATTTTTCAGACTTCCTTCTCAGAGTTTAAATGGCAAACATGGGTGGCATACCTGACTATGAAGGTGAGGAGAAGCAGTACAGAAGCACAATAGGGCACCACAAACTGCACCTTTTGTCCTACTGTAGTTGTGATCTTTGTACATCCTCTGAACCATATTAAGAGGCTGACATAAAGTCTTTCCCTGGAGTAAGTCTACCTCAAGAAATAATGCCCGTGACAAAGAACCCTGAACTAGCAATTATTTGGGCCACACAGTGCAGCTCAGGTCCACGAAGTCAGATTCACAATTTCCTAGACTCCCTGGCAAAGTCAATACAGCATTTCACACCACCACATGAATTTACCAGCTCAGAGTTCCACTCCCTTGGGTATTTCTATGCCTTTTTTCATTCCACATTGAAAACACATTTTGAAAGAAGCTTCCCCCGCCCGCCACGTGAGACTGTAATACAAACACCACAAAAAAAAAAGGGGGGGGCTGATCTTACTTAAAACATAACTAACCTACTTTGAGTCATTCTTCTGGCTGTGTGTACAGATAAAGCAATTACCTGCAAATACACTCATGAGTTGATGATTTCCATAGGTGTTTCTTCCTCTTTTCTTCTTATGAGACCAGAATTGAGTGTGAGGTGTGAGCCCACCTCATGTGCTCTTTATCCCCACGTAACTGTTGAGTTTAACGCTACACTTGATATACAGATGTTTATGAGAACACAGTAAGGTGCATGCTCCCTGCACAGGTGAAACTTGACATCATTGCGAAAACAGGTGCTGATTATCTGAATGTTGATTTTGTTTTTCATCCTTTACCCTTCTCCATATGGTTGGAGGTTCCAGTGTCACATCTGCCCATCTGGTATCTCTCATGAGCTTATTTTCCTTCACAGGATAGTAAGGTTTAATGTTCCTAAGCTAAATGTTAGACCAGTAGGAGTGTTCAACCTATTAGACAGAACTGGCATTTCACAAAGATTTATATTGTTCATGTAAACTACATGCAGTGTAAAACACACTGAGAAGGTGAAGAATCTATGAACTGTATCCAACTGATACACAGTTTTGCCCTTGCTGGGCCGAACTCTAAGCATCATTGTCTCCTGAAAAAAAAATAGGCATACTCTTCCCAATTAAAAGACTCTAGGCGGGGAGTACACTTGAATGCTTTGACTGTCTTGTCATTTTTCTTGTTTAAAAAAAAAAAAAAAAAAAAGCCTCCACTTGCAAGAGCTTCAATTTTTAAGAATCAGAAAAGTAATCTGTTAACTTTGCCCTAAAGTTAAAATTTCTAGAGAAAACACTGTGTCTAGCCTATTCAAAGCTGTTGCAATATTGGAAATAATGTAAAAAGCAATCTTTTGGGGCTTCCACAGTATAAAATCATGCTGTTAAAAAAAAATAGTAATAATTCTTCTGCTTTGAGGGATGTTGCAGCTTGTAGCAGTATTCTCCAATTTAAATCTAGGAGAAAATGTCATTTAAATACAGAGAGTGGTTTTGGGTGTGAGTAGCTTCCTTCACTCTGGATTGGATCCCTGCTGATACTTCAAAACAATTGTTCATTTTCTCAGAGGGCTACTGTTCTGTTCACATGCCAAAGACTTCCCTGTTTCTTTCTGGGAAAGAAATGGTGGTAGTTGAATGTACAATGACATTGGTGTGTCACGTCCTTGAAGGTCATGAACTCTTTGTTCTCCTAAACCATCTTTTTCAGTCTGTAGCAGGCTGTTGAAATGAGAGCATTTTACCTCATTGGTCTGTACTCAAATATATTCAAAATGTATTCTTTCCTTTAAGATAGCTCCAAGTTACGGAAAAGTAGGTAAAGCCTTAAGTTCAGCACAGACAGGCCTGAGCAATAGAGTGGTTGTGCTTGCTTAGACAAGTCTTAACAATAATGTTTTGGGGCAACATTACATAGCTGGGATTAGACTGAAAACTTGTTGACAGTCAGCTAGGACCTGTAGATAGCTGAATGACAGATATCTCCATCATTGTAACGTGGATATGAGATGCAGAAATCAGAGAACATACAGTAAATTAGTCTACACTCCTAAAACCAAGATAGATGTCATTGGCTGATAGGACTCTGCCTGTATGTGGAGGATAGCTGTCACAGGCTGGGGAGGAAGTATCTTCTCCCTTCATTGCTGGTTATGCAGCTAAATAGTCTTAACTATTCCTAATGGCCCTCTGTTTCTTGGCTACCTTTGGGCACCCAGAGGATGGTAGAACTCCAAGGGCATTAGTTCAATCTTTCCTCCGAAAGTGTTTTTTTTTTCATTTAGGTGGTGACCTTACTGTGCTTATCTATGTCTTTGTCACATCCTTGTCTGCTTTTGTAGTTGACAGACACGGAATAAGATTTCTGTTGTAGTTTTTGTTTGTTTGTTTGTTTGGTTTTTTACTTAATAAATGTCTTGAAGAGTCCAGCTGTATTAAAACAAAGCTTTACAAATTACTTTCTATTTCGTATCAGCCTGATCTCCAACCCTCTACATGACAGTCTATCTCCTACACAGACATCCATACTATTAATTGAAGTGTCTAATGAAGCATTAATGTATTTTATTTTTAAATATGATTAAATTAGATACACTTTTGATCTGTGTACATAGCTGTTCAGCAACTAAATCTTGGCAGAAGTTAAACTACCATAGCATTGATTACAAATAGTATTTTGCTATTATCCTCTACTACTTGACTTCATGCAAATTTAAAATTCCATTTAAAGTATAAATTGGTAATTTATGTAAAACATACAAATGTCAACATGATTTTATATAAAATGCTCAATAATATCTACAGGTACACAGTGTGAGTGTTTCAGCTGTTTATAGCTCTGTTTAATTCATGGAGACACATATCTGATTCAGGAACAGAAACACGGAATTTTATTTTACCTATACTTTTTATCGTGATGTTATGGGTATGCTTTTGTCCTCCAGTACAGAAAAAAAAAGTGCCAGGAGCTGAAGTCAAATTATTTCATTAAGTCAAATAAATAAATAAATAAATAATATAGTGAGAAATGTTAAAAGTAAAATTAAGTAGACTTAATAGTTGTATTTGAAATTTTCTATAGAAAAGGTCATCTAGTCCAACCCCCCTGCAAGGAGCAGGGACATCCCTGACTAGATCAGGTTGCTCACAGCCCCATCCAACCTGGCCTTGAACATTTCCAGGGATGGGGCCTCCACCACCTCTCTGGACAACCTGTTCCAGTGTTCTATAACTCGCATTGTAAAAAATTTTTTCCTAATTTCTAATCTAAATCTACCCCCCTCTATTTTAAAACCATTACCCCTCGTCCTATCACAACAGGCCCTACTAAACAGCCTTTCCCCATCTTTCTTGTAGGCCTCCTTGAGGTACTGGAAGACCGCTATCAGGTCTCCCCGGAGCCTCCTCTTCTCCAGGCTGAATAGCCCCAACTCTCTCAGCCTGTCCTCATAAGAGAAGTGCTCCAGCCCTCTGATCATCTTCGTGGCCCTCCTCTGGACCTTCTCCAACTGGTCCATGTCCTTCTTGTGTTGGGGGCTCCAGAACTGGACACAGTACTCCAGGTGGGGTCTCACCAGGGCAGAGTAGAGGGGGAGAATCACCTCCCTCCACCTGCTGGCCATGCTCCTCTTGATACAGCGCAGGATGCAGTTGGCCTTCTGGGCCACAAGGGCACATTCCCTGCTCATGTTAAGCTTCTCATCCACCAGCGCTCCCAAGTCCTTCTCCTCAGGGCTGCTCTCAATCCATTCCCCGCCCAGCCTGTATTTGTGCCTGGGATTGCCACGACCCAGGTGCAGGACCTTGCACTTGGCCTGGCTGAACTTCATGAGGTTGGCACAGGCCCACGTCTCCAGCCTGTCAAGGTCCCTCTGGATGGCATCCCTCCCTTCCAGTGTGTCGACGGCACCACACAACTTTGTGTCATCGGCGAACTTGCTGAGGGTGCACTCTATCCCACTGTCCATGTCGCCGACAAAGACGTTGAACAGGGCCGGGCCCAGTACGGACCCCTGAGGGACGCCACTTGTGACCGGTCTCCACATGGACATTGAGCCGTTGACCACCAGTCTCTGAGTGCGGCCATCCAGCCAACTCCTTATCCACCAAGTGGTCCGTCCATCAAACCCATGTCTCTCTAGTTTAGAGAGAAGGATGTCATGCGGGACAGTGTCAAAAGCTTTGCACAAGTCCAGGTAGATGATGTCAGTTGCTCGTCCCTTGTCCACCGATGCCGTCACCCCATCATAGAAGGCCACCAAATTGGTCAGGCACGATCTGCCCTTGGTGAAGCCATGTTGGCTGTCACCAACCACCTCCTTGCTCTCCATGTGCCTTAGCATGGTTTCCAGGAGAATCTGTTCCATGACCTTGCCAGGCACAGAGGTGAGGCTGACCGGCCTGTACTTACCTGGGTCTTCCTTATTCCCCTTTTTAAAAATTGGGGTTATGTTCCCCCTCTTCCAGTCATCAGGGACCTCACCAGACCGCCACGACTTCTCAAATACGATAGCCAGTGGCTTGACAACTTCATCCGCCAGTTCCCTCAGGATCCGCAGTTGAATCTCATCAGGTCCCATGGACTTGTGCACCTTTAGGTTCCTCAGATGATCCCGAACCTGCTCTTCGAGTTCAATGGGCAGTTCTTCATCCTCGCAGTCCCTGCTTGCACCTTCTACAGCTTGGGTGGTGCGACAGGAACTCTTGTCGGTGAAGACTGAGGCAGAAAAGTCATTGAGAACCTCAGCCTTCTCCATGTCCCAGGTAACCAGGACACCAGTTCCCTTCTGGAGGGGGCCTACATTTTCCCTGGACTTTCTTTTGTCCCCTATGTACCTATAAAAGCTCTTCTTGTTGCATTTTATATCCCTGGCCAGATTCAGTTCTGCCAGGGCTTTGGCCTTCCTTACCTTATCCCTGGCCACTCACGCAGCCTCTTTGGAGTCCTCCCAGGCTACCTGTCCCCGCTTCCACCCCCTATAGGCTTCCTTTTTCACTTTCAGTTGGTCCAGAAGCTCCTTGCTCATCCACACCAGCCTCCTGGCCTTTTTGCCCAACTTGTTTTTCACCAGGATGCACTTCTGCTGAGCTTGGAGGAGGTGCTCCTTGAATGTGGACCAACTTTCCTGGACCCCTCTTCCCTCCAGGGCCCCCTCCCATGGCATTTTGCCCATCAGGTCCCTGAAGAGGCTAAAGTCCACCTTCCTGAGGTCTAGGGCAGAGAGCTTGCCATGTAGTTTCCTTGCTGCCCTGTGGATCTTGAACTCCACCGTGTCATGGTCGCTGCAGCCAAGGCTGTCCTTTAGTTTCACATCCCCCACCAGTCCCTCCCTGTTGGTGAGCACAAGGTCGAGCATGGCACCCCTCCTTGTCGGCTCCTCTATCGCCTGCAGGAGGAAGTTGTCATCCACGCATTCCAGGAACCTCCTGGACTGCCTGTGCCCTGCCGTGTTGTCTCTCCAACAGATGTCAGGGTGGTTGAAGTCCCCCATGAGGACCAGGGCCTGTGACCGTGAGGCTGCTCCTATCTGCCTATAGAGCACTTTATCTGCTCTGTCCTCCTGGCCAGGCGGCCTGTAACAGACCCCCACTGTAACGTCCCCTGTCCGTCCCCATCCTCTAATCTTGACCCATAAGCTCTCTGTCAGCAATTCCTCCATCCCCAGGCGGAGCTCCACACACTCCAGCCGGTTGCTGACATAGAGAGCGACACCCCCTCCTCGTCTCCCCTTCCTGTCTTTTCTAAAAAGCCTATACCCTTCCATGTTGACGCTCCAGTCGTATGTGTCATCCCACCACGTCCGTGATGCCAACGAGGTCGTAGCCCTGCTTGTGTGCAAGCATCTCCAGCTCTTCCTGTTTATTCCCCATGCTGCGTGCATTGGTATAGAGACACTTCAGCTGGGCCCCCGACAAAGCCCACTTGCTGGCTGGAGTGACAGGGGTGCTATTGGACCGCAGTTTAGGTTTATTTGCACTTATCTGTGATCCTTCCTCAGCTTCTGGACCCTCGGTGCTGGCACTGGCGCCATGCTGACAGCAGTGGGCTGAACTGTGCTCCCCTCCCCCAGCAACAATAGTTTAAAGCCCTCCCGTTCTGTTGTCACTGTGTAAATCCCTCCAGTTTAGACCTGGGAGAAAATTGTAGTATCTGTGTTCACACTTTAAATGTAGGTAGTTGGAAGGGAATTAAACCACTGGAACTGTCAATCTGACGCTTCTCCCAGATAATACTCATGAAACAATAAGTAAAATTTCAGGAAAATTACCCTTTGGTTTTATTTTTAAGCCAGTTTGCATCTTAAACTTCCATTTATTATTGTGTTTGATATTAAAAAGGATGATCAAGTCTTTTTTTTGAAGCCTCTCTATGATTAATGCTAATGTTTGTAATCCGTTATTCTGAAATCCAGTAATAACTATTCCTGATCACGATAATTGGTTGCTACAATCTTAAAGATTCAAATACAGTATTCACAGCAAAAGAAAAACATAGGTCTTTATATGACTGAAGAAGATATTAGACTGTTTTCGTTTGTTGCAAGGACACTTACAAATTGATTTTTTTTTTCCTACTTTGAACACATTAAAAACATCAGATCTGTCATGCGATTTTTGTGTTTCCAATCTGTATTTTGCAGTATATGTCAGATTATCTTGGCAAATAGCAGGGTAAAAGCTCTTAAGTATTGCTCCTGCTGTCAGATTGAGCGGCTCGGCTGAAGGATTGATGCTTTTAGCCAATGTAGTTGATAAGAATGCAAAAGTATTAGTATTGTCTTTCCCACAGAAGCAATCAAAATTGTCTACATTTATCTTCCAAATTTAAAGCAATCTGCTCTAGACTGACACAAAAAGATCAGTGTCTACGAGTGTGTAGCAATTATTAACAAAACTTAGCTATTTTAAAGATTGTATTTTTAAATGCCCAAATCTATCAGTCTTATTCACTAGGCACAGCACTTCAGTCCTTAAGCAGACCCACTATGTCATTAATAGCTGCTGGGTTTTCAGCACTGCTGAAAAATAAAGTCACTTGCAAGCTCTTGGCTTAAGAATTTATATTGCTAAATGTAGTTCATATCTCATCAACTGAGACTCTATAAACACAGGTATGTTCTAAATATCACAGCAAAATGAAGTATTATGGGTATATATACACAATTATCTTGCCTTTCTGAGGGTAATGCTTCTCAAAAGGTTGTAACTTAATTACTTAATGGTCTTTCTAACTATGTGTTTAGGAATTGCGGTGCATCTTCCAGATTCTTAATTTAGACCTCTGTTTTTATAAGTTGTGGCCATTGTCTTTTCCACTTTTCCTTAAAGAATTACAATGAATGCTCAGTTCTGTGAAAACATCTCTAATTTTTTTTTCAGTGAAAAGGCATTCAGTATTTGTCAGAAGTATTAGAATTCAAAACATGAGACCTCATTGAACTGAAAGTGAAACAATAAAGGAAAAAAAAAATCATTGCAACAACCTTACACAAAGCAAATTGAATTGCTCGGTTCACATTTTTCTATTGCAAGTAGGAGTAAAGGAGCTATGACAAGATAAAACATCTCAACTGGAGGGAAGGAAAAGCTGATATGACCTTGACTCAGTTTTCCAAAAGATAAATATTGATTTAAAAAAAAAAAGTTGAATATTGGCTTAAAGTGGTATGAAATTATTTTAAAAGGACTGGTATTCCTTTAAGTCATGTTAACTGCAGAATATTTTTTTTGTGTTTGTCACTGAAACAAGCACAATAAAATTCATTCCATTTGGAAATAGTGGAACAAAATTAAAAAAAAAAAATATTGAAAGCCACTATTAGAATAGCCAGCATTTGTTGAGATATTGTAAAATTTATTACTGTATTATGTACTTTATCTTGAATGGTCATTTTCAGGAATTTGAGCATATTTTAATTCAAAATCTTTAAACATTTTAATAAATAATTTCCTTAGAAAAATTAACAGAAAAGTCACTTTAGATGTATAGTTGGTCACACTTTTTTTTTCTGGAGATGAAGTTACTTAGCATTTTATTTAAAGAAGTACAGAGGAAATTCAGAAGGCTCATAGTGCTCATAAAGCTCATAAATACATAGGCATATGAAATTATTTTTCTTCCACACTGCAACACACTAATGGTTAAGCCTTCTAAAAGGTTCACATGGTGTTCTCTGTAAGAAATCTGACTATGATAAAACTTACACACAGAGCTATGTTGTACTTCATACCTCTATGAAGAAAAAGTAAAACCTTTCCAGTTGCCTTTGCAGGTTATGTCACTGGCTTATTATTCACAGCACTAGGGATATGATAACTTTTTTTTTCCTTCATTTTAGAGGAAAAAAATGCAGGGAATAAAAGAAAACCAACATGTATTTTCATATTGTGGAAATGGTCCCTCTTAGGGTCTTCTCTCTCACTCAACTCGGGCACAGACAGAAGTTAGCAGAGGTCAGAGACCATTCTGCACAGTGAATTTAGATGTGGCTATCCTGTTACAGGCTGTCAGAGAATTTGAAACTACAGATGTGGGCCACATCATGCCAGTTGGCCACAGTGCCATCAGACATTTCCTTGAACTTTTAATTTACAGGTTTACAAATGCAGACTCAAGTTCCTTGTATTTCAAGAATGCTAGCGCTTAATTGTCCTGTATTTGAAATACTACTAAGAAATACTAAATTTCTAATTCATGTAAATGAGGCTACAAATAAA
Organism: Chlamydotis macqueenii; assembly: GCF_036417535.1. Classification (NCBI taxonomy): domain Eukaryota; kingdom Metazoa; phylum Chordata; class Aves; order Otidiformes; family Otididae; genus Chlamydotis; species Chlamydotis macqueenii. The sequence goes on along the minus strand of NC_141557.1, from coordinate 146,283,945 downwards.
CTTGATATATTCTTTGTTTTCTTCTTTTTTTTCTGCCCTCATTGAAGGACCTGAGTTCTGTCCATCTAACTGTGCTAGCCCTATGTTTGACATTTTGATTTTTCACACTGTTGCTTAATCCTTCTTTAGCCAGCAAAATCTTCTGATCCTTCGTTTCTGTTTAGAGACTACCCTTTGTCTGCTCCCGCTGCAAACAACAGGAGTTTTGCCATTGAATAAAACAGGAGTTGGTTTGTGCCCCAAAATTGATTAAGTATTACAGATTTTTTTTTTTAATGGTTTTGTTCATGAGTCTATCAGTCAACTTCATGTTTTTGTATTAAGTATTAAGTATTTTGTATTAAGTATTTTGTATTAACTTTTAATTAATGATAAATATCTGATGTTTATCTGCCTAATTTGATTTCATGCTATAATAATTTTGTTTATTTATATATAAAAACGTTCTCAAAAAATGCAAAGTGTTCTGGTTAGGCAAACTCTTCAGTTGGTCAAATTTCAGCTTTTTCTATTTTTTTCCACTAATGGAAATGGTTCCTTATTCATACTAATGGATGATGACATCTCAGCAAGTACACAAATCTCACCATACCTTGACCTCTTTGCAAAATTTAAAAGTCTGAAAAAAATTTGATCAAACATTTGTGGAAACTGACCTTCTCTTGTGCTATATACTATAGTTTATTATGGCAGCTCTAATTATTCCTGAGATACAGCTATCAGAAAATTGCCATTTTGCATTGTGTACAAGAATAAGCCTTTCTGCATTACAACTCCCGTCACAGTGTGCTAGGCACTCCAGCTGTGTTATAATGCCATATTTTTACCGGAACCTATATTTGGTTTCAACTAGGGTTAAGAATACCCATTAACTGTGTCTTCATAAATTATTCCTGCTTATTATTGCAGAAATATAAAGTGGCACAGTAAAAGGAAAAGTCATACAGCATGAATATATGGTTTGAGTAGTTAAATTAGAGAGAGAACATGCTCAGGATTCTAAATACATATTTAGTGTTAAGTTCTTCAGTGACTTCCTCTGATTTCAGCATGACGACTCTGAATGTAAGACAAAGCAGAATTTAACTGTTAAGATGAGTTTAACCACCAGTCACTCCACAACAGTAGTTAAAAGTCTGATTGGAGTTTCACAGGGAAGGTGATGCGGGAGTTTCATGGTGGAACAGCAGCACCGTTTGAATTTCACATTAAGGCTTGTTTTTTGCAGTCCAGAACAGTAACACAATAGCTTGAAGCACGATTCTGAAATCTTCATTACACACTACATTTCAATTTTCTGTGGTCTTTTACTGTAGCTCTTAGACTAAAATAGCTTAATAATTAAGTGTAAATGAGTGAAAACATCTGCCAGAGACCATTATTTTAGGCATTTTTAAGGTTTACAATTACATTTTTGCTTTTCTTGGCTAGCTTGAATATGTTACAGTACAGAAGGCTGTTAAATCAACATATGGATAACACATACACATACATAGTTCTTGCCTGAGTCTATTGATAACATTTGCAAAATAAACCACAGTTAAAACGAAACTGTTACTCTATACTAAACAAAAAAAAAAACCTACAACTTTTGTTAGCAAAAATAATTTCCATATTAAAATTCCATGTCTCTTTACTTTTAGTTATTACTTGACTCTTTCCATCTTTTCTCTTTCTTGCCTCTTCCTGTTTTACAATTTTTAGGGTCCTTTTCAGAAGTTTCACATCCAACTATCTTATTTCCTAGGCTAATTAGATATTACCAGAATGGCACCTGGTCACAAGACACAAGACAACACTGCTGGGGACTTTCTGGGAACGGATGAGTGCAGTCACAATCAATCGACTCTCAATGATGAATGGAAAGCCTCCAGGAAGAACCTGCACAGCTATAATATAGCTCTATCTTATATAGCTTTACATACTAGCTGCTCAGATATTGTTACTTTTTTAAAGACATATGACTCTGACTTTGGGTGGATTTTTTTTCTTTAAAAATACTATGGATCTCACAACAGTTGATCCTATTAGAGCTTAGGTGATGCTGGCCAAGCACAGTAGGCCTTGTGAGTCAGCACTACATTTATACATAGGTGACAGCTCTATAGTCTATCATTGGAACATAGTCAACCCTTTTACCATTAAATGAGAAAGCCATTGTGTTATTTTTGTGAATTCTACTAAAATCAAATATTGAAATCTTTAGGCTGAGTTTACAAGTGTCCCTAAATGAAAGACATTCCGAGCCAAGATCATACACCTATGAAATTATGAGGGAATCCCAGGGTACAGTAAAGTAGTTTGTCCGTGGAAACCTGGAGTACAAGGATCCTCTTTCATCTTTGGGACATTTACATGGCCTGCCTTGTGCAGGTGCGTTATAAGCCTGGGGCACAGCAAAGAGGGCTGACAACCCACAGGTCCTGGGCCCACTCTAGTACATGTTGCTTCTTCTAATTTCTTTTTTCTTCACTTCATGTATTGTTGAAAGTCAGACTGAGTTGAATACCTGGGATGGCACAGTGGTATGTGTGTCATTTAGTCAAGATGAGGCAAAATAACAAATAAGAAAGCATTGCCCAAGACTTATTACATAACTGTCATATTTTATGATCCCTCAAGAAAAGAGCAGTATGACTACTACTAAGAAAGTTTTCAGGCACACTAAAGTTGCAATCGATGTCATGGAAGCCATACTCTAGCACAGGATACTTTAATGGGAATGGTTCACATAGGCAGAAGTGAAGGGATATACACTGGGCTTCTATCACCTGGAATACAGCTGGTGATGATTAAAGCAAAAACCATTTCAGAGTGATTTTGACTTTAAAACTTCATAGAGTAAAAAAAAAATCAAACTAAAATAGAAATAAAACTGTAACATTGTTTCATATTGAATGTTAATACATCCAGTTCTCATATGAAGTAAATTCTACAATCCTATTCAGATTTTAGGGGTACTCTGAGTACTTTCCAGTACTCTTAGAGTGGGTGAAATTATTGATCTATGATCAATACGATGGAACTCAGTCAAAACAGTATCAGAAGACAAAAAAAAAACCCTCTCTTTTTCTTCTGTAACAAATCCTATGTTCAGAAGTAAGTTAATTGCTTCTACAAAGCAAATAACTTCACCCACTCTAAGAGTGTTTAAGCATTTTAGCATTCCATCAAAGTACAAAGGCTGTAAAGTTCACCCTTCTACTATTTCCTTATAAATTAATGTAAGTAGTAGTAAGGGCAAGTCAAAAATAAGAATGTTCTTTCAAAATATGCTTTACTTCCATTAGGTACAAACACCCCTGCCTCTGCATTCCTCAAAATCCTCAAAATTATCTGCAGCAAGTAGAACAGCACTGAATGGGGCAAAGTACAGGGCAACCTGCTGTGTAAAGGACATTGGATTTTCACAGTTACCAGTTCCTGGGAAATCGTCATGATTTTTTAAGACAGGTACTCTTGTGAATCTTGCTCTCTTATGAACCGATATTTTTTGAAATCTAGGTAAATTGTATGTGTTTTTTCAACTACCAAATAAACACCAGATGGTAGTATGAACTGCAGATAACATAAATTTTTTTTTCACAAAGTTAGTGACAGAATATTGGTATGTAATTGCGCAAAGTGAAAAAAAAAACAAAATAAACAAAATATTTACTTTCAGTAAGTAGATACATTTTACAGGTACATATCTTTAAAGTAATCATTAATTATATTTGTTACTGTTGTCAGATTTTTTTTTCCATGCACTCCATCTCTACCAGAAGCAAGGAAAAATAATAATGGAATCATAGAATCATAGAATAGTTTGGTTGGAAGGGACCATTAAACGTCATCTAGTCCAACCGCCCTGCAAGGACCAGGGACATCTTCAACCAGATCAGGTTGCTCAGAGCCCAGTCCAACCTGCCCTTAAATGTTTCCAGGGATAGACACCTCTCAGGGCAAACTGTTCCAGTGTTCCACCACCCTCATTGTAAAAATTTTTTTCCTTATGTCTAGTCTGAATCTACCATCTTCTCTTTTCAAACCATTACACCATGTCTTATCACAACAGGCCCTGATAAAGAGTTTTTCCCTGTCTTTCTTCTAAGCCCCTTTAGGTACTGGAAAGCTGCTATAAGGTCTCCCCGGAGCCTCCTCTTCTCCAGGCTGAACAGCCCCAACTCTCTCAGCCTGCTCTCACAGGAGAGGTGCTCCAGCCCTCTTATCATCTTCGTGGCTCTCCTCTGGACTCACTCCAGAAGGTCCACGTCCTTCTTACGTTGGGGGCTCCAGAACTGGACGCAGTACTCCAGGTGGTGGCTCATGAGAACAGAGCAGAGGGGAAAATCACCTCCCTCCACCTGCTGGCCACATTTCTTTTGATGCAGCCCAGGATGCAGCTGGCTTTCTGGGTTGCAAGCACACATTGCTGGCTCATGTTGAACTTGTCAATCACCAGCACTCCCAAGTCCTTCTCCTCAGGGCTGCTCTCAATCCATTCTCCACCCAGCCTGAATTTATGCCTGGGATTGCCCTGATGCATGTGCAAGACTGTGCCCTTGGCCTTGTTGAACTTCATGAAATTTGCATTGGCCCACCTCTCCAGCCTGTTGAGGTCCCTCTGGATGGCATCCGTTCCCTCCAGTGTGTCGATGGCCCCACACAGCTTGGTGTCATTGGCAAACTTGCTCAGGATACATGCTATCCCACTGTCCATGTCTCCAACAAACATGTTAAACAAAGTCAGTTCCAATACCAACCCCTGAGGAATGCCACTCATGACCAGTCTCCACTTGGACATTGAAACGTTTGGCCACCACTCTTTGCATGCAGCTATCCAGCCAATTCCTTATCCACCAACTTGTCCGTCTATCAAATGCATGTCTCTCCAGTTTGGAGAAAAGTATGTCATGTGGGACAGTGTCAAATACTTTGCACAATCCAGGTAGATTATATCAGTTGCTCGCCCCTTGTCCACTGATGCTGTAGCCCCATCTTAGAAGACCACCAAATTGGTCAGGCATGATTTGCCCTTAGTGAAGCCGTGTTGGCTGTCATCAGTCATCTTCTTATTTTCCATCTACCTTAGCATGGTGTCCAGGAAAATCTGCTCCATGACCTTACCAGGCGAAGAGGTGAGCCTGACTGGCCTGTAGTTCCCTAGGTTTTTTTTTTTATTTCTCTATAATAATAATAAGTTATTTCGTAAATAGTTTATTTGTTGTGACTGCACATTTGAGTCAAATTTAACAATTCTATGGTGTTTAATCAAGTTTGATTATATGCAGAAACATGTGAAAGCATTATAAGAAAGTACATGTACAAACTGTAATAATATAATATAAACTGTAATAAAAGAACATTTCCTGTCAGTCAGCAAGACATGTATCTACTAAGAAATTATTTTATTCATCAATCTTTCATCTGATCAGGCTGACACTTAAAACTGAAAATTTTAAGGAAGCTGAAAATGAAAGAGCCTTTGTTGAGTGTGTGAAAGAATTAGGATTCTGAAATGCTGGACTGATGCAAAACTAAAAATAAAATATTACAGGACAGAATTCAAACATAATTCCTTCCACAATCCCATAGTGAATGACAATGTGTTCCCATATTTTAAATTTCCTAAGTTTTCCTTATTTTTGTCCATAAAACTTCTCACTGCTGTTCTTCAAGAATCATGCAGTAAATCACTGCACATTTGAAAATATCATTTGAGACATTTAAGAATTTATTTATCTTTTATTCATTAATGATTTCTGGGTAGTGTTAAATTCACAGTCATTAATTATTCACGGAAAATCACAAGGATATTAGTCATAGAAGAAAATGTAAAAAAAAAGTTAAGTGCTGGTGATACATTCCTCAAGGTATTTGCACATATTTTTCTCCCATGTGAATCCATCTGCATAGAAAATGATCTAGAGTACAATTTCATTTTTAGGGGAAGCTTGCAGACCTGCGGAAAAAAAAAAAAAAAAAAAAAAAAAAGAAATATAGAGATTTTTCCAAAGTCTTCATGAGTTCTATGCATAAGATCTCAATATTCCCTTTTTTTTTTTTTATAGACCTCATTTACACACAAGGTATATAGTTTTCATGAAAACTGTTTCAGGTAGACTGTCGTCAAATCTCTGTGTGAAGAGACTTATTCAAGTTTCAAAGCCACTTACTTTTATACTTAAATGTACAAACGATTGGAGATCTGGTTTTGAAGTGCTGTGCAACTATTCTAATTTACATTGTGGACTAACTTTTTGCAAACCTTTGACAGTACCAAGAATCCAAAATGTGAATGAAAGCTCAATTATGAAACACGTATTGACAAAGTAAAAAAACTGCTTCCTAGCGAAGGAACAAATAGGAAATAGATACAGAGTGTGCTACAGTTGAAATAACACTAACAGGTAACTCATTATCTTGTAACTTTTTCTGAAGCTTGGAAAAAGTTTACACCTAAAAGACTTGCTACTTACCTTGTTTCTCAACAACTTTAAATCTCTACATCACAGTGTTTTAATTATTCTTCTGTATTTGTTGCAGGATGAAGCCTATCTGAAAGCACCACACAAACAAATGAGACCTGGACTACATCTGCCAGTATATAATTGATTAGATTACTCTTGTATGTGTTGGGAAAACACAGAATAAGGATAAGTTTTGTCATGTAACTGTTGCCAAATTCACATTCTTCTCAATGAATTGGGACAAAAACTAAAGGATGATAGTTATCCAGATAACAGTTGCAAACAGTTTTATATAATGTGAAAGTAAGAGAGATTGTTCTGCAGCTACCCAGCTTGTAAGTCTGTTGGCAGCTTATGCCCACAACCTTTCAAGAAAGCAATAAACCATTAAGACAGTAGCCCTATGTGGGGCAACATATCCATCCTACATCTGACACCATACTGAAGTCTGAGCCCGAGATGGAAACACTACGCATAAAGGCCAGACCACCATCCAGGACTGAGACACATCCTGTAATTGAAGCAAGCATCCCATTCTGCTCGGTCCATTGCACTGGTCACAATTGGGCAGGAGAGGCTTCGCACTTGCTTGAAATGAATGTGAAATGTGTGAGTTGAATCTCATGACTAAACTCACAAAGACTAACAGAAGTAAACACAAAGTCCTGTATCTAGAGAGGAATAACCTCATGCACCAGTACATGCTAGGGCCAACCAGCTGGAAAGCAGATTTTCAGAAAAGACCCTGGTGGTATTGACGGGCAACAAGTCAAACATGAGTCAGCAATGTGTCCTTGTGATGAAGGCCAATAGGGTCCTGAGGTATCTCAGCAACAGTGTAGACAGCAGGTGCAGGGGAGTGATTCTTCCTCTCATCACTAGTGAGACCCTATTTGAGTGCTGTGTTCAGTTCTGAGCTCCCCAGTAGAAGAGACATGGATATACTGGACAAGGCCAACAAAAGGTCATGGAGGTGATTAAGGGAATGGAGAATCATTTACAGAAAAAGAGACTGAAGAATTAGGACTGCTTAGTCCAAAGAGGAGAAGGCTCAGGGAGAATCTCATGAATGTATGCAAATATCTGATGAGAGGAAGCCAAAAAAGGAAGCCAGATTTTTCTTAGTGGTGCTTAATGAGAGAACAAGGGGCAATGGGCAAAAATAGAAATACAGAAAATTCATTCCATTTAAACACACCAAAAAAAAAAACTTTTTTTTTTTTTTTTCTGTGAAGATGTTTGAGCCCTGGAACCTGTTGCTTAGCAAGCTGTGGAGTGTCTACCCTTGGAGTTATTAAGAGCCTGACTCAACATAACCTTGAGCAATCTATCATAGTTGAGCCTGCTCTAAGTGAATTCGGACTAGGTGATCTCCAGAGATGCCTTCCAATCTCAGAGTTTCTGTGATTCTATGAACGGGAGTAAAAATATATTTTTATCTCAAATAGAAACTGCTATTCACTCACTTTGCCCATCCTGCTTACTAAATAACTTTTTAAAGTTATATATCACAGTGTAGTGTGGCCCAGCTCTTGCAGCTGGCCTAGACAAAATTCTCCATGACAGTATTCCATAATTAATATTTGGAAGAAGTGTTCTTTTTTAATATATTAGTTGGGTTATTTTCTGAAACTGTTGTCTTAAAAATTCTCTTAGTTTTGAACCATGCCTGGAGGAATGTGAAATTTAATAATTCTTGCAAAATTGTACTGCAGATTGTATTGCTTATGAGATTCAATTACTCATATAAAACAAGCTTCTGATTCCTATCCAATTTATACCTCTGTCTGGTACAGAACTTTACAAACTTGCTTTGTTTGCAGATATAGTAGCAGAGTGCCTCCAAGCCACAAACGTATGAAGGTTGAGTTTAGCTGTATAGGCAGCTTTTATGCATTCTGCTTTGTGCATCTGCAGGAAGAATTCCTCTCTAATATCTGCTGTCTGCACTAGTTTTGCAAGAACTGTTGTCAATATTGTAAGAAATGCTAACATATTAATCACAATGCTTCCATGAGGATTAAGTCAATTTATACCAACTCAGGGCTTTATTTTCCAGTAGCTGATAAAATTATTTTCTTCAGCATAGGAATTGAGACAAAAGATACAAAAATAAACAGCAAATACTCCTTCTTGCAAATGCTGGCAAGCCTTTTTTATCCGTACCCTAGCAAACAAACTTTGGTTCTAAATCTTGTATACAAGCCCTCAAGTGAGAAATGACACAACTAGCCCGTGTTAGTATTGATAGATTATCCACACAACCCAGATGACATTCCCCAAAATAAGAAAAAAAAAGAATTTAAATGTGTTCAAAACAGGAGAATCAGAAACAAAATTATACAAAGAAAAAAGGGAAGGCTAAAGAAGACAATGTATCAAACTCCTTTCAAACTTAGTCTACATATTACATTCATTTCTATGTTCTTATCACACTTACCACACAGACTTTTCTTCCACTTAGACTGACAAACCAATTAGTGATATTGTTAATAATGGAAACTATTTTATCTGCTTTTTCAATTGTCTGAGTATACCACATTGAGTGTTGTTCCCTTTTAGAATCTTTCTACTCTATTTGATCTTCTCATCAAGTCTCAGATGTAGGCATATGGCCCTACATATTTCCATCGTTATTCCGCAGTGGATTCGCAGAAACTCAGCATGAAAATTGCTCTAAACTCCAGTATCAATTTTTTTAAGGTGTTTTATTTCTATTTTGGTTGTATTACCCACACATATTTTGACACTTTAGAAATTAGTCTTGACTCTAAGTCACAGAGATGTTCTGAGGAACCATTTATTTCTTGATGTGATATCTTTATTAATCATTACAACTGTACTCCTGTCTTTTGTCTTAAATAAAATTAAGTTGCTATTATCATTCTCATTTAGAATTTTTGATGTTTATTTTGCATAATTTTTTTTTGTAAGGAATAATAAAAAAAAAAGCAAAGAAACTTAAGAGTAAAACTCATTGCTCTTGCTAACATATTGAAATATCTGATACTAGACTGTCCCTAATTTAAAAAAAAACAACTGAGAAATCTGTTAATGTATTTACATGACCTTATCCATCTTTTTTGATTTGCAGTAGGATTTTCCTTCTAAAGCTGTATTTTGTTTCAGAAGTAGAAAAAAAAGAAAGGAACAAAGAAAATAAATTATTTCTTAAAACTAACATGGAAAATATCATTTTATAAGTCAAAGAATGTAAAAGGAGCTATGCAAAATATTTTGTACAAAACCTAACTGCACACTATTCAAAAAATGTTAAAAATGTCAGTAGAAGTAGAATTTACCAGACATATCCATATTTTTTGAAAATGTATTTACAAACTTTTGTAATTTTCTCCCTCTTATATAAATATTATTTTAATAATAGCTCTTTTGCTTCTCCCTCCATGTGAAACGGGATGATATTCCCATCATCACTGGACTCTACTGCACACTTGTCATCATCCTCATCCTCAGTTTAGAGAGAAGGATGTCACGCAGACAGTGTCAAATGCCTTGCACAAGTCCAGGTAGATGATATCCGTTGCTCATCCCTTGTCCACCAATGCTGTAACCCCATCATAGAAGACCACCAAATTGGTCAGGCATGATCTGCCCTTAGTGAAGCCATGTTGGCTGTCGTCTTCAAAGAATAAGGTAGGAAGAAAACTGAGTATTCAGTAGGACTGTGAATCTAAAAGTATATTCACATTCTCAGCCTATATGGAGGACAGGAATATTTTGGAAGTAATCGCTCTTTCACTTTTTTTTTTGTGGACTGATAACAGTGTCTACTTTAAGATATCCCTTATGATGAAATGGCATCATTTGACTGGTACTCCATGACTTCCCTTGCAGAGTCAATGTAGTTACATCAAAGTTTTGGGAACACTTTCCGACTGAGTTTATCGCAGTCATACCTACATCAGCAAATAAGATGAACCAGGGAAGAATATAACTTGAATATATGACTAGCACATCTGCACTCAAAAAAAATCCAATCCAAACCAAGCAAACCCAGTATGTTAAAATACCTAGAAGAAATTATTCCTGGCACACACTGTTCTCCAAATATCCCTTGAGCTTTATCTTAGAGAATATTGTTGGGTCTGGAGCAAAACTTTGCAAAAGAATACTCTAACACTTAAACAATGCTAAACAAATCTTGTGTCCTGAATCTACATAATTTAAAAGAATATGTAGAGTGTTATGGGCCTGGGTTCCAAGACTAGCTACTAGGCAGTAATCTTTTCTTGGAATTTCAGGTTAGCCAGCATTAAAAAAACAAACAAACAAACAAACAAAAAAACCAAAAAACCCCACAAATGAAATATCAACTTATTTCACAACTTATTATATACTAAATGAAATTTTCCTGTTTGTTGAGTTGTTGACTCCTTGGTTTTATGCTCCCTGCAAAGTAGTCCATTTTTTTTTTTTAATTTCAAATTTCTTTTTCCTACTTTTCTCCTGCACCATTATTGTACCATCAGAAGTGAAAAAGAATCTACATCCAAAAGCAGACCCAGTGCTGTTTTACTGGCAGAATTGTTGCAGTTTTCCTGAGATTTTGCAGCTCGTGTCCTTCTGACTGATAATAACGAGATGTAACTGTAGAAAATTCTTACTAAAAGGATCTCTTATTTGACCATTATCTAGCCTCTGGGTCTCCTTTTTAGTGAGATTGAGTTGTTTCAAAGCAGAGACACTGAAGGTTGTCTCTGTTATCTGTCTCATTCTTCAAAAACATGCATAAAATTTCTTCTAAGGAAGGGTCAAGAATTTGAAGATAAGAAAGCAAGCTATAATATTTTTTGGTTTTAATTAGTTTTTCTGTCTCTGGGGGTTTTTTATTAACTGTAACTTACAGACCAAAAAAAAAAATCAGTGAAGCAAAAGTATCTCTTCAGAACTGGCTTGCAGTAACTTTTCTGTCTTCTAGACAGTAGTAATGTGAATGAACACTGAATAAATATGACCACCATCACATCATAGTATGTGAACAGAAGTATGATCAGCATCTGAAAAAGTCAAAATAGTTAGAAAAAAATCTATAAAATTAGAACTATCTTAATGCTGATAAAGTACAAGATAAAAAAAAAAAAAGTAACTCTAATTTGATAATTTTCTCCATAGCATTCGTGGTATTCTAAATATAGTAAACCAAATATATATAATTTCTCCTAAGATAATATATGCAGAAATCAAGGCAGAAGCATGTAGATTGTAATTAAAAGATTCATATTTTCCTTCTCTTCCTGCAGTAGCCCATGTATATGCCCTCTGAAAACTCAGAATTATCTTCCTACTGACCAACCTCCGATTGATCTCAAAATGCTTTTATTGAACTCTTGGGAACTTTGCCTTGGGATGACTCCAAAGCTAAGCAGTATGAAGCCAGAATCATATAGATCACATGGGAGATTAAAAGATTTTTTTAATTTGAGTTTGGTAAACTTTTTTGTTGGTTTATGCTAAGGCTTATTTGTTATACCTCTGTGTTATTTCTGCTTATTTGATAAGGGATGGTGTATTAAGATTGCATGTTCTGCAGCAACTCTGCTAAGCAACTTTCTTTCTGCTTTCCTGTTCAGACCTTCACACTACCACTAGCTTTCTATTGGGCTGAAACAAAACAAAAAATATTTTCAGAAACACAGAAAGATCTTCCATGTTTGCCCTCTGGAAATGGAGAACTTGGTATACATTCTCCTCAGGGTAACAGTCTCATTTAGTTAATGTCATTTTTGGTGAATCAGAAATAATTTAGAAAACAATCACAAAATATTTAAAACATTATCACTCATACCTCGAGACAAAGCAGTTATTGGAGCTTTACTGAGCTTGGAGTTTGGGCAAATTTTCCCATACTTATTTGACTTTTGCTGAAATCAGTGTCAATTTATGTGTTCTTAATAAGGTTAAACTGCTATTTCATCTGTTTTGAGACATGGCAGCTATCAGGAAGAGACTGCATTTTGGACCATCATTTCAACATGCTTTTGTAAGTAGTGGTTGTACCCACAAACAAATTAGTAAACTTGACATTACTTCCCTATTTAAACATTAAAAAAAAAATCTTATTAAATTAGTTGGATATAAGACAATTTGAGAGAAACAGTTAGGGGCAGAGAAGAAAGGCTAATCCACTGAGGAAGAATAATTTGAAAATGCAAAAGGTTCAGAAACATGATAAGAATCCAAAATTCCTTAGGGTTTATCTGATTATATTTCTGAAGTTTGCTTGTCACTAATTTTCCTGGAAGCACACTTGTCTAACAATTTATTTTTTCATCTAGAGAGAAAAGTCAATCCAAACTAACATTGCGAAAGCATCACTTAAGCAGTGAAGTGGATAAAAGAGGTTATGTGAAGCCACGTTCCTTCCCCAAACACAAGCCACGTTCCTTCCCCTTTCCCTCATCTGACTGGTCTTGAGGTATTTTCATTCCCACCTTATTTGAAGATACTTACATTTGTTTAACTCCAGCTGTGTAATCCCCAACAGTATAGGCTTATAGTTTAGACTTCAAAGTGTTGCTGTAAATTTATTTTAGATTTTTCCTGTCTCCTATCCAAAATCAGCCCTCTTATCTGTGTGGGTGGTGGTGTGGTGGAAGTGGGAGAATTAGGAGAACTATTTATCTGAAAGTTTGTGCACTACTTTTAGATTGTAAGCAAGTGCTGACAGGTTTCTGCAGATTATTAAATATTGGCACAAGTGCTGCAGATGCCTAGACCATCGTTATCATTTGATGGTGGGTGGAAGGTTAACACTGGGACCAGAAAAAAAGCAGCTCAGATATTGTCAGTGACGTCACTATGATTTTTAAAAAGAGATGAGGAGAAGAATATAGGTGCCCTGAACTAATAAGAAATGCCAGAGATTTTGAGAAGATTATACATAAACAGAGCCCAGAGACAAGTGATGTTCTAGTTCAAAGTTGATCCTGTAGTAATTTCCTGCTATAAAGCGAAGTATATATTGCCAAGTATGTTAAAATCAACATGAATTGCTTCCATGTGGATAGAAAAACATATCAATGTCACAGCTGTCAGTGGAAATTTCAAAAAGTTTTAGTTCAAGTCCGCTACTCTTGATTTATTTTTTTAACTGATGTTTTAAGCTTGACTGCACTTGCTGTGTCCCTGGCTATTATCCTCTACTGTCCGAGGAATCTTTTGACGGAATTTAGAATACTACTCTTAGTTTGTGTATGTATGGTTTTCTCCCTTCCTTAATCTTTTACAATTCCTTCTTAAAAATTATTATTTTCATTTGCTTTGGTTTAGTTTTTCATCTAGGCCATGCTTACAGTAAAATTTGGAATTATGCTTTTCAAGAAAAGATAAACATACTGTTGTCAAAATTAGAAAGCAGAGGAGAATGAGATACTGAGTAATCATCTTAAACTTTTTACCTAAGTAGAATTTGCTGTCCTATTTCATGCTGTGGGGGACAGACATTGCATTGTGCTGATCACAAACAACTGTGATCAGATTTTCAACAGAAAATTATTCTCCAAAGAGGTTTAAATTGGAAAATGCCGTATTCAAATCAGTGACTTTTGCTGTGAAGTTTTAAGGATCTTATCCAAACTTACTTATTTCATATAAGGCAGGAAAATAACAAAATTTAAAAAAAAATAAAAATAGCTAGACTACTGTAGGAGTTGGAAGTGTCAATTTTTAAAATTTTATAATTGCTTTTGTTTTCAAAGTATTTTGTAAAAAATGCTTTTAATGAAATAGCAAAACAAAGAATGTAAAAATATTCTTATGAAATAGTCTCACTATCCACAAATGACAATTTTCCTTGCATATTATTTCTGAAGTAATTTCAATGTTTTAATTTCTCACTGCATTTCTGAATGATTTGCTTGTAGTAAATCCATTTTTTTTTAACAACAACATGAAATACATTTTAATAAACCAGAGAAGGGAGTCTTGAAATGTTCTTTAACAGAACTGAACTGAAAAAAAATGGCATTGAAAGTTTGATTTATACGTACTACTATTAAGTGTTCAGAAGCATTCATACTTAAAAATGATAGGAAATGAGGCCTCTGATTACTTCTATTTAGGATCAGACCTGGATCACTCCATCAACTTTTTATAACAGTCAATCTGCTACCTGTAAGTAAAATGCAGTAGCTAGCAGAAGAAGTCAAACTAAGGAGGTGAGTGTATCTTTATTGACAAAGTTCATTGCTGCATGCAGAAAACTAGTTAAAGTATTGAGATACCACATACTTTGTTTGGATGTTTTTGTCGGGTTTTTTTTTTTTTTTTTTGTATAATGAGCACATGATCTACCAGCATGTCCTACCAGAAAAATTCAAGGTCTTCTTCATAAATTATATCTATTCTATTGATAAAATTAGTCATCATGAGTAGCTGTTAAGGATGTTAGTAAATGCAGGCAGAAACATTGAGTCTTTCTCATTTTTAGAGAAAACTTTGGAATTCAACTCTTACCACCACAATACCTACAAAAATTATAAGGGTCAGACATCTTAAGTATACATTTTAGAATCTTCTTTTTATCCCACTCTAAGTTCCCTATCTTGTGCAATTTTTAAACTTTAGCTAGGAATCAATGAAAAGAAGGAGTGTTTCTTAACAAGATGTGGAAAAGTAACCCCCAGTGAACCTCAGAGCTGAGGGGGACCACCTTCCAGCATTTAACTTCTCCTAGCAAAGGACTGAGAACCCTGACAGCACCTCATCCTTTCTCCATTTCTGCTTGAGATAACCTGGCACTACCAAACTTAACACTACCAGAATGGACGTATAAACATAGAATACCAGAAAAAAAAAAAGGCATAGATTCTCAGGTGTTTCCTATTAAAAAAAAATGGTATTACTAATGAAGCTTTTCTGTAGGAATGAAATAAGTTAAACTAGAAGTGTTTATATCATCGTAAGTGAACTAGTGATAATAGCTGCTTTATTTTGATTAGACTCTTAAATTATAGTAAGACAGACAATAATTATTTGTCTCTGTGTGTTTCATCTTTTGCTCCTAACAAGAACGTGAGAATAACAATGCCTCGGACAGCACTATGAGACTCAGTCTTCAGAATCTGAGAAAAAAAGACGGGAGGAACATGAGCAATCCAGTTCAATTATTCTGCTGGCAGAATAATTCTAATATAGTGACTGAGATAATGACTGTTAGATGAGTGAACTTGAGGGACTGTTTGGAACGGTACAGACTCCTGTTCTACAGACAATGAATTATTATCTACTTGCATCTTATATATATGGGAATAAGCAGTGGAATGTCGTACTGTCATCACTAAGCACTGGACCCTTCTTCAGTCAGTAGACCAAAAACAGGTATCTGCTGATGGAAACTTTTGGTCCATGTCACTGTGTCCTGTTTTTCTGCTGATATATTTTGGATGGATGCAAGTAATTTCATTTTCTACTGGTGAAAGGTAATCTTGCAGGTATAGACATTCCTTTTTTTTTTTTTTTTTTTTGTAAGGATCTGCCAGTAAGGATAGTCCAGAGAAATACTGTCTCTAGACAAAGAGGCAATTGATGATCATTATCATTTTAGCTTGATCCCTGTAAAGAAATAAGGATTTTCTGGACTGAAGCTGTTTCCTCCCAAAGCTCCAGGACAGGGTCTAGAATGCAACTGTAGCAACAGGAGGATTAAAATGCTTGTAAATTCTGGTGCTGTTAATGTTTCTAAGGTGGCATGTGAAAAATGCCTTTGAGCCCAGTAATAAGTTATATACTTCCATACAGTCATATTGTTAAACACAGAGACAAATGATGATGCAGGATAATGAAAACAACACTGTAATTTTGGGAAAAATATCTTGATAAAAGTTGTTTCGAAAAGTGTGTTGAAAAAACAAAAAGGGGAGGTCTCATATTAAACTTTCTTATTTCGTGCCTCTAAAGGGGAAATAGTTGAGTGTTCCAATTCAGCCAGTCTGTGGCTAATTTTGGGTTGTAATTATCCCCTAAAATTTTACAAATCCTTACATAATCTGAAAACTATAAGATATAGTGAGTATTTTTCTTTCCTGAGAATGCGAGAAAAAAAAAGTATTCTTAATAGAAAAACTCTAATGGTCTGGAATCCTGTTTCATAGTTGAAGTTGTCTCTGACACAGCAATGTAATTTACAGTATTACATTTTGAGAAATTCTTGTCTGTTTTACTATAAAAGGAGGTAATCTCTAAAACTGAAATATAAATTTTCCTGGACTACCGCTTTCAGGTATATTTTATAGGAAGTGTCTAAATGAAAATTACTGTTATTGAATTATTCTTCTAAGGCACCAAGGCATTGCACACAAGTATGTGCCAGCAGTTTAGCTTGACTTTCCTGCATTCCAGTCACCTGACACACATCTTTTTTTTTTCTATATTATTACTTTTTTCTTTACCCTGAACTCAGCATTATAATTGGCTCTTGTTTGGAGTCTCTGTCTTTTTGGACAGATATAGAGCTGTCCAGAGTAACAACATCAGTCTTCTCTCTGGTATTATGAGTTTCCTATTATTCAATAATTGCTATTTCTAATTGGTGATGATAATCTTGAATGCAACTCATGTTGTATGAGAACACATCAGAAAGGTGATCTGGTTTTGGATTAATTTTTAAATTCTTACGCTACTATTAAGACCCTACCTGGAGTACTGCGTCCAGCTCTGGAGCGTCCAACATAAGGACATAGACCTGTTGGAGTGAGTCCAGAGGAGGGCCACAAAGGTTATCACACACCTGGAGCACTTCTCCTGTGAAGAAAGGCTGAAAGAGTTGGGGGTGTTCAGCCTGAAGAAAAGAAGGCTCCCAGGAGACCTTATAGCGGCCTTCCAGTACCTAAAGGGGGCTTATAGCAAAGATGGGGAGAAACTCTTTAGTGGGCCCTGTTGTGTTAGGATGAGCGGTAATGATTTTAAAATAGAAGGAAGCAGATTCAGACTGGATATAAGGAAAAATAAAAATTTACAATGAGGGTGATGGAACACCAAAAGAGGTTGCCCAGAGAAGTGGTTGATGCCCCATCCCTGGAAACGTTCAAGGCCAGGCTGGATGGGGCTCTGAGCAACCTGATCTAGTCTGGGATATCCCTGGTCCTTGCAGGGGGGGTTGGACGAGGTGACCTTTAAAGGTCCCTTCCAACCCTAACTAATCTATGATTCTAAGATGTAGGCAATATCTGTAGGACCTTGATTATAACACTGTATTCCTAAAACCTCCATTATGCTATTTCCATAAACATGCAATGAAGCATTAGCTGAAAGAAAGCACATGAAGCATACCTCATTCAGAGTATCTGTTAGAACAAACTGTAATACAAAATACCTGAAAAAAAAATATTCAGATAATCATTGAATCTTAATGAAGGACAGGTTTTCAGAATTAGGAGCAAGCAGAAGAATACATAGTTTCTTCTCTGGTATATTTCAAAACCCAAATGAATTCATTTTACTGCTTCAGTGGGATTTATATTGAGACATATGTGTTAATAAATTTTGCTAAATCATAGTGGGATGATGATTTAAAAAACATATGAATATATATATCCATCAGACTGCTTATTTATTCTGAGGTAGCAGCTGCAAACAAGATTTTCAAAATAAAGGCTAAAAAACTTATATGAATTAATCTCAATTTCAAAATAATCTTAGAATATAACAGTATAGAATGTAATCACCATGTGAATTGCACTACTTCCTTAGTGAGAACCCAAGTTTAGTTTGAAAACAATATCTGTTTTGGATTCAGAAAAAAATGAATATAAAATTGAACTAATAGATACAAATGAGACTCTCTGTATCTGTTATGTGAAAATCTGAGCAAACTGGTTGTGTACGGTAGCCAAATAAATATTTTGATTCACTAACCATCCCTTCACCTACTGGCATAATTCAGTTTTTAAGGCTAGAAAAAAAAAAAAGCAAATTTCCTGTTACCATATTTTTGTCTGAATAGTACATTTTCTATTAAATTATACACTGATTTTCATTGGCTGACTAGCATGTAAAATAGAACTTCAGTACTAATTGACGACTAAATATTTCCTTAAAGATACTAAAATACAACACATATTTAAATATGTTATAAGATCTGGGACATACTTCCCAGGATGTTACATAGGTTTCCAATGTGTGATTTTATTCAGTAGCTGGTAGGTTTAGAGTGTTTCGCTTACTGTAGTTCTTTAGTGTTTATTTTCTAAAGTAAATTTCCAGTCAGGTAAATGGCTTATACAAAGTCCTAGGTTATGATGTTCTTCCTGCATTGTGTCCATTATTTCTAAACTGTAATCACTACTCGATGCTATGTTTTAAGTCATTTTTTTTGGCCATGAGTTCTCAGTGATGCTTTTATGAAAATTTAAGAAGGGAAAATAACAGAGACAAGTCTGATTTCAAGTTACACAATGGATTTTCATGGTCTGGACCACAGCCTTGATGGTCTCACCTCAAGAGAGAGCTGCACCTTCTTTATACTGCCAGCCTCCATTTCCATTGAATGGAATGCCAGGGAAGTGGTGAAAATACAAGTTTCGTTACAACCTGAACTTGCATGAAGTTATAGATTGCATTCAGAGTTGGAGAGGCATGAAAATGCTCTTGTGTTCTTTAGTATAAAAATAACCCAAGAAAATTTCTATTGCCTTCAACATTGCATAGAATTTACCATACGTTTATACTGTTCAAGCAAAGTGTTAGAACTAAACTCATCATAAGTAGTGATGAAAGAATTTTGAATTCTGAAGTAGCATAGTGCTCTATATTAGCTATTTCATTTTTTGTCTTTCTGAAGTGGAAAAATAGGTTGTAAACTGAAGAAAGAAAGAAATTACTTTCATTGACTGTAGAAAAAAAGGTTTTAGTGAAGGCCTAATTTTATGGCCTTTGATTCCTTGATACTGTCAGATCTGAGAAAGATGAAAAGAAACTACTTTCTATATACTTAGGAATAAATGTTGACAATTTTCTTGCTTGTAATTTGTTGACATTTTTGTACATTCCCAAAAAAGAATCATTGCCAAGTCTGGCAGTGAGATAGGCTTGTGAGCCACATTTTCAAGACTGTAATTCATAAACGTATTTACCTGTGTATTGACAAGATTGTTCCAGTTGAGATTTCCTGGATGCCAGTAAACCTATATCAGTGAGACAATATATGGAGTTGATACACATTGAATCTTTTAACCTCTTAGCTTTTCTATATTGGTTATATCCACTCTTTTCTGTGTACACAATAGTCTTAGATTAATGAGTACAAATGCATCTTATATTTTTTTCTAGATAAAGGGAGTTAATGCTGTTGCTGAAAAAAAGGACATGCCTCTAATATTAATAGTAATTTAATTCACTTCATAGGAGTTACATCTGGGCTAAATGAGCAGACAGTAAGGAGGATTGAAAACTGGGTGAAAGGTTTTCAGAGCAGCCCAGAGGGTGCTGATGAATGGCATAAAGAGAAGTTGGAGACAAGACACTAGTGGTGTGTACCCCCGGGGTCAATACTGGATCCAGTACAATTTAACATCTTTATTAACGATGAAGCAGAGTATACCCTCAGTCGGTTTGCTGATACCACAAAACTAGAAGGACTGGCTGATACGCCATGCTGCAATACAGAGGGACTGTGACAAGCTGGAGACGTGGGCTGACAGGAACCTCAAGAATTTCAACAAGATGAAACTTAAAGTCCTGCACTTGGGAAATTATAACACCATGCAACATTATACACTGGAGGCCATGCAGCTAGAAAGCAGCTTGTCAGAAAATGTTCTAAGAGTCCTGATAGACACCAATTTGAACATCAGCCTACAATGAATATAAATACCTGAAGGGAAGGTGCAAAGACAGAGCCAGGCTCTTTTCAGTGGTGCCTAGTGACTAGAACAGAGTCAATGGGCACAAACTGAAACACAGGAGGTTCCTTCTGAACATCAGGAAATATTTGTTTACTGTAAAGGTGATGGAACACTGAAAAAGGTTGCCCAGACACACTATGGAGTCTCGGTCCCTGGAGATATCAAAAAACCATCTGGACATGGTCCTGCACAATCATCTCTAGGTGGCCCAGCTTTAGCAGTGGTGTTGGACCATGTGACCTGCAGACATACATTCCAATCTCAACCTTTCTGTGATTCTGTGTTTTTAAATTTATATTTATGTAGGCAAGAAAATGAATATGTATGTATAAATGTATTACTATGACAGCTACAGTTTAAAAAAATAATATAATATGATGCTACTCATCCTCCTGGATGAACTTTTTCTTCAGATTTCAAATTGCTTAAGCACATTCTTTCAGAGAACAAAGATTTACAATGAGACTATGGTAAATGCTGAGGTACATTAATATTTGTTGACCGTGCTTCGTGCTTCAGAGACGATGGAAGGTGCTTCTTTGTTTCCTGAAGCAATTACTACAACTTAGCTCTTTCACTTATCCTTGCCAGATACTCTTCTCTTTCACTGGAAAATCATAAATGCTTTTGCTAGTATTTCACTCTCACTGAAATTTGTTCATAGACTAACAGTATGGTACTTGTTCTTCTGTCTTCCTCTTGGTTTGATAGAGTAACACGAATGGACAGTAGAATTTCAGTCTGCAATTTGATCCATTATATGAGCTTCACAAAAGAACTTCGATGATTAAACCTTAATAGAATGATCTTGGCTACAAGTGTCTTTAACTGAAGCTTTAAATTAGCATGCATATAGTGTAAATTAGATGATAGCTAATACGGATGCAGTATTCACTCATCCAATATACTCAGAAGAAAATTTAGACTTAATAGAAAAAAAAAAGATTATATTAATAGATGCAATTAGATGTATCTGCTTATGCATGAATTACTGCTTTGTCCCTTGACAGAGTCTGGATCTATACATGAAAATAAAATCTAAAACAAATCTCATAAGAGAGGAAATCCATTTTAGTTTCTAAGTGACCCCAATTTAGTGAGGATTAACCTTTCTAGGGCAAGCCAACTTGTTATTGACTGGTATCAGTAGCGTGCATAATTATTAAAACTGTGGAAAATGCATATATATGTACCCAGCTCCCTTCTATTTCTTTTACTATCTTACCTTATTGAAATATAGACAGGTCAGTTACAGCTTTTTTCTACATTTTCTCCCCTAAGCGTGCAAATTCTTTATCAGCTATTTCTTTAACTCTTTGTATTAATTCACTGAAAGTGCAATATCCAAGGAAATTGTAAATGCTACAGGTACTAGTGAAGGAAGAAAAAAAATCCTTTTGTCTTTTTTTTTTTTCCTTTTTCCTCTATTTATTTTTCATTGCCTTCTTATTATTATTCCTTTTCCTTTTGCTTTTCCTTTTTTTTCTTCCCCTGTCCCTCTCCCTCTCTCTTTACTTTTCCTTTTCAAGTTCTTTTTTCTCTTTTCTTTCCCTTTTCCTTCTTCACTTTTCCTTTTTAATATTATCTCAAGGACATTCATGAAAACAGATCTTAAGCTCTTTTCAGAGACAAGACAACACATTGGACTGCTGAAAGAACTAAAGTTACCACTAACCTCATCACATTCCATCTGGTGCACAAGACGTCTTTGTTTAAAAAAAAATAACAACTTTTCAAAACACATCTATTGAACGCATACATTCCAGATAAAATCTTTTTACTTTTTATATATTTTCACCTAGTAAGAGGATGGAAAATAAATATGAAAAAATTGAGTATTCACCATTTTTCCAGAAGCTGCTGAGGTGCTGACACAATAAGCATGGTGCAAGAGCTCCAAAAAAAAAAAAAGTGCTAAACATCTCTGCAAACTAAATGTATATCTCCGCAAACAAAATGCCTTATTTAGATAAATACATTGTTGTAGTACAGCACTTAGGTAGATGAAATTATATTTTCACTGTAGTTTAAAGATTTTAAATACATGAACACTTATTGAGAAGTAAAAAATTTAAGAGTGTTTTTATTGGGTGAAAATTATCCAGGAAAACTTATTTCTCTCTCCTTGCTTATTATGCAACAACCTATAATATGCTCCTAGACAACAGTCTGTGACTTACAGCTTGTATATTATAAATAGAAAATTCTATTGCTTCATTGATTCAAAAATCAAGATTTTTCTTCTCTAAGTGCTATTTGATGAGGACAATCATTCAGTTCACTTCATGTTTCTCCAGCTCACAGTGACATGTTTTGAGTGACAGACTATCTAGTACCTTTCTTCACCCATTTTCCATAATTTTGTTTTCTTTTCCAAACAACTGTGGAGGAAAGGAGCAAGTTAATCATAACTCTGACCATTTACCCCTAATCATGCATCTTTTTGTTACCTATTTAAAGTAAATTAAAAGGTTTTCAGGAGTCTATTCTGTGGGAGAGATATACTGGAATCTGAATTTTTATGCAATCCATTTACTCTGTCAAAGAACTGATGGATGTTTTCACAATAATGAATAAAGTTTGTGCTTCATAAGTACATAATTTACTCTTTAAGACTATTGGTCCAAAATTTGACTAGTTGTAAATGACATAGAATGAAACCTCCTAATTTTCACTAGGTCTAAGTATAGCCTAATGCACTGATTTCATTAAAAAATGGCAGAGTAAGTTTAACTGAAATCTAGTTTACACTTTGTTAGAAAATAAATTTATAAGAAATCCCATAGTTTTACCATTTCAGTACTTTCACTGAAAAGGTGGAGAAAGCTCTCTGAAACATTCAGTGGCATGCTGCTTGCCATAAAGTCAAATAAAATCTGTGCATGTTTTACTGCAGTCCTTCAAACTTCATAGCCTGCCAGAAAAGCTGTATAATTTACTACTGAGGAGATTCAGCTTAGAAACAGAGTGTGGTAGCACAGTATACCTACTTTGTATGTGCTTTTGCAATAAAATCTTAGCATTACTCCTGTTTTTTTTTGTCCTTTGCTATTCTTTACTGCTTTTTTTTTCCCAGGCCATTTCTTCAGCTTTAGTTTATAACCACAGCAAAAACAATAAAACCAGTATCCTCTGATAGACAGATAACATTTATGGTGTTGAGGTGACATACAGAATGCATACAATAGGCTAGATACTGCACTTAATGTCTCGTATATGTACCATGTGTATGATGTCATAATATACGTGACAATTTCACAAGACACATCAAATGCTTGGAAGATAACTACCTAGTCTAGGTTTTCCCTTTCTGCCTTCATAGGTTCTTTTATTCTTTGTAACTCCTTGTTCTTCTACAGTTTCTATTTCCATTTCCTTGCAGCATGACTAAGACAGATAACATTTACCCTCCTGGATGTTCTATTTTGGTATTACCACTTTGCCAGAAAAGGCAATATATATGACTGATATCACTCTTCCACAATCAAAGTCCTGACTAGAGGTCTTTAAATGCCTCAGTCACATCAAATTGCATCAGGCTGAAGCTTGATAAATGAGCTGTCAGCTTAAATGCACTTTGTTTTGTTCTGCCTTTTTTTTTAAAAAAGAAAAAAACACAACAAAACCAAAACCTCTAAAATTAATAAGCTGTTTAAAAATATGGAGTACCAAACATCTAATTAGAGGATTTCAGTTTCCTCACACTTTTTACAAACTATTGAAAAATGTCAGGTGATTATTTCAGAAACATCTTAAGATTTTTTAAGTACACATAATTATAACTAATAACAAATATATATGTAATGTATAAATCTTTAAAATGTTGAAAAGCATTTGGTCAAGATTACTTGCATGAAAATTGCGTTTTCATTCTGCTAGCTGTCTGTCCATTTGATTGTTTTAATAGTGCAGCTTACAACTTGAAAGGCAGTGACAGATTAAAAATTCACTGTTCCATTTTGTAGAGATCAGGAAGGGCTAGTGAATTCCTTAGGGACATCAAAAATTCAAATTCTTCTTCATGAACTCTATGAGGGATATCCTGAAGTGTGTTGCACTCTCTGTGTATAAAAGGAATATTCAAATAGCTTTGAATTCCATGAATCTACTGGTATTGTGATTTTTTTTGTTAGGTCTTTAGTACTGATTGATATGCTCCTCCTCTGGGTCATCAGAAGCTGTCCATGTCTAATACCTTAAAAATTCAAGATCTGTATATCCTGCCAATAAATGTATTACATATATCCAAAACAGTTTTCAAGAATTTATGCAAATTTACATTGTTTTTGATATTTCACTATGGAGCAGTAGATGTTTATTGCCTATAGTTTTATAGTAACCCTTTGAAGCAGCTATTAGTACTTTTCAGAGGGCTATTGGATTATGCTCTGCTTTGTACAGTTGGTAAATATTTTACAACAGAAAGACTGAAGACTTCTTGAAATCCTGAATATGGCCTTATAAATAGAAACTTTACTCAGAACAAGGGCAAGGTACTCTAGATGAGGAGGATGTAATAATTTATTGTAAATATAAGTGAAGATTGCATTTAAATAACAAATGAAAAAAATGCTACTGACTACAAAATATTTCTTTATGTACTTATTTGTTTGTTTGTCATTTTGATAAATAGTAAATGTCATCTCCTACATGACGTATCAAATGGTAATTTTTACGTATACCAAACTGTTCATAGTACTCTCTATACATCCAGCTTTTTTGATCTCCCTTAAGATATTTTCTCTGCCTACATAAGTAATTTTGTATTATCCTCAAGCTTTCAACTTTGTTGTTAGCTCTATTCAACGTAATAGATGTTTCAAAATCCATCTTTCAAATACCCTATCTGTCCCTATAATATCACAAAATTCTTTACTATGGATGGACTCCAAAGAAAATAATATGTTAAAGATAAGTGGAACTCATAATTATCAATTGTGCTGGATGTATGTGGGCTGAAGCAGGGAAAGCTGAAAGAAATTTCTTCTTTCTGAGAAGAATGGAAACAGATTCATGACTAAACTCAAGTAACTTAGTTACAAACGTGGCTGAATAAGCACCACTAACTTTAATTTATTCACACTCCTCATCTCATTCTTCTTATCTCAATAAAGGATTTGAAGCATTAATAAGTTAACCTGCTCAAGGCAAATTATATATAATGAATTACCTTCAAAACATGAAAATATTGCTGTTAATTTTCAATTTAAAAGACAATTGTAAAATTAAAAGGTCCCAGCATTATATAACAAGATTTCATAAAAAGTCTGGATTGTTGTTGCTTAAATGCCAAAATTTCATTCATTTTTGTGTCTTTCATGACAATATTAAAATTTGACTGCAATTAATTAATGTAAATATAAGATATTGAAAGTTATCATTAAATGCAATAGCCATTAGGGACTTCCTTAAATATACCAAAAGCATAAATTATAATCCTTTACTTTTCATTGTTATTTACATATATTTACTTAAGAACATAATCCTTAAATACTGAGATGTTGAAATAAAATCCAAGATCCCAAGCTCCAAGGAGTTTATAGTATATATCACTGGTGTGACAAGTTGTTCAATTGTTCATAATAATCTCTTTTCAGAGATTTAGAGTTGGTCCTCAGGGAAATGTAACTTGATGGTTTAGTGCAAAATGGCCATCAAGGAATGTTGCCAAGATTCATCTTTTTTCCCCAACATTTTACTTATTAATCTGTACACAGAAACTCTGAGAGCAATGCCTGCCGTCAAATAAAACCCAAATTTGTCCTTTTGATTTTCGAATTGGATTCTCTATTCATTTTACTGTGCTACTGTACCTGATTAAACACGGTTCAGCAGGAACCATGTCCTTCTGAGTAACTACTGCAGTCAGTCATATATGCTTCATTAACTTAAGAACTAGATAATAGCAATAAATAAGCAATAAAGAAGTATGTGGTCATTATTTATTTTGTACTATGTATAGATGAAGTAGACCAAAACACTCATATTGCATATGTATTTTAACTGATCTACAAATAATAACAAAGTGTAATGAAGCAATAATTCATTATTTGAAAGAATTCTACAAAATTCAGGTATGCGTTTGCCGGGAAAATAACTTGCTTATTGTAACTTCTAAATGCAGGTAAAGAAATAAATCCTCACTGGTTTCTCTGTCTTTTACATAAGCAGACACAGCTCACGGATGTTTAGTGTTGCCTTTAGCAGTTAATTCTTGTTGTAGCAAAATGTGTTCTTTTAAAAAATGTTATTGACATTTTTGTTTGGTCTTTAACTAATCATTTTCTAAAGTACATCCTTCTTGATACCAGTCCAGATAATGCAAAAATATCTAACACTTCAGTGTCTGTTAAATCTTTTTCTATGTAGCCACTCACTGCAGTATCAGAGAACTGCTGAATCATTAAGGCTGAAAAGGATCTTAGGAGGTCTCTAGTTCAACCTCCTGCTCAAAGTAGGCTCTGCTGTGAGAGCAGACCAGGGTGCTCAGGCAGATCTTGGAAACCTTCAACAACAGAAATGCCACAGCTTCACTAGGCAATCTTTTTCAATGCTTCACAGTCCTGTGGTGAATTTTTCTTTTTCTTGTAAGTCAAACTACTTCAATTTCAATTTATGACCACTGTCATTCATTCTCCTGTCCTACATCTCCGTAAATAAACTGGCTCTGTCTTCTCAGTAACTTCATCAGAGCTGCTGGCAAGATGCTGTGTGGTACCCCAAGCATGTCTGTTCTTCAGGCTGACCAAGCCGAACTCCCTCAGCTTACTCAAAGGGTAAATTCTCTAGTCCCAACCAGCTTAATGACTAACTCACTACAGTTTATCAACTTCTCTCTTGTACTGGAAGCCAAAACTGGATGCAATATTCCAGATGTGGTCTGTATCAGAGATTGAAAATAGTTTGAGTAGATTTTACGTAGCTTGTAATTCCTATCTGCTGTCACAGAAGCACATTTAATAGACATTTGCTATTATTTTAATCTAATTCAAACCTAGTTCTATTCATGTGAAATATAGCTTTCTGTAATCATAGGTCTAGAAATTCAACCAGTCAAGCTCTTCACAGTACATTTCTCTAAGGACAGCACAACTTTTCTTTTAAGAAAACACTGTGCAGAAAGAAAAAACAAACGTTGGTTAGGGAAAGGCATCACTTATCTCTAACTAATAACAAATATGTGTTCTGGAGAGACAGGAGATGAAAAATACAGAATATTAGGTATTTTGTGCTTTTTTAATAAACTGAATCTTACACCTGTACTCAGCCTCATTTACATATAATGAGGAACCCTGTGGAAAGGAATAAAGGTAACACAATTATTTTGAACTGATTACAACATTGAAATTTCCTCTATTTTTAAGAATAATGCTTGAAAGAAAGCCATAAATGTCAAAGAAATACCTGGTGTGTATCTGCAGAATTATAAATCACCTTAGGATGTCAATTTCAACATTTTTAGTGCCTTACTTTTCCAAGATGTTAAAATCTTACTGCTACGTATTCACTGCCTTTTTATTTTGGCTTAACTCCTTATTTTTCAAGAAGAAATTAACAGAAATTTTATATAATACAAGAATCTAAAAGTTAAGAAAGTAGAAAAAGAGCAACCTGAATTACAAAAGACACATATACATTTCTGAATTAAAAACTAAAAAAGTTAACTTTCTGTATTTACGGGGAACACTGGTGTTGCAAAAACGTTTGATTTACGTAATTCAGAAAAGTGGTCACTTTGATCATTGAAAAGTTTTTTTCCTATTTCTTATTTAGAATGGAACAGAATGTGACAGAATGGGATGGAATGGGACGAAAAGGAATAGAATAGAATAGAATAGAATAGAATAGAATAGAATAGAATAGAATAGAATAGAATAGAATAGAATAGAATAGAATAGCTTGGCTGATGGTAAGATATTATCTTAAGAAAAACATAGAGTTATAGAATAGTTAGGATTGGAAGGGATCTTTAAAGATCATCTAGTCCAACCCCCCTGTAAGGAGCAGGGACATCTCCAACTGGATCAGGTTGCTCAGAGCCCTGGCCAACTTGGCCTTGAATGTTTCCAGGGATGGGGCATCAACCACCTCTCTGGGCAACCTGTTCCAGTGTTCCACCACCCTCATTGTAAAAAATTTTTTCCTACTATCTAATCTGAATCTACTTCCGTTTTAAAACCATTACCCCTCATCCTGTTGCAACAGGCTGTGCTGAAGAGTTTCTCCCTGTCTTTCCTATAGGCCCCCTTTAGGTACTGGAAGGCCACTATAAGGTCTCCCCAGACATTTCTCTTCTTCAGGCTGAACAGCCTCAACTCTCTCCTAAAACTGACCTAGCTTGCCTTTTGAAAATAGTCATACAAATTATAATGTAGATTAAAACTGTTTAAAAAAATTGTTAAAAATCTGTTAGTGATGAACACAAATAAACCAGTTTTTTACTAATTGACATGTGTTCAAGGATTTTCCTGCTTTTAATAGTTGCTTCAAAGGTCAGTCTCATATTTTGAGATTGACCAATTTTCCCCTTGAAACTTTGTAATAAAAAGGCATCGTAAGCTTATGAGAAGAAACCATTGAGAAATAGTCATATATATATATACATCATGTGCTTGTAGATTTGTGGATTTTCAATTTTTTAAAAAGCCAGATCAGTTGCTTCTTCTGATTTAGAGTATAAGAATTTGTCCTGACACAAAAGAGAGTCTAAGCATCAAAGAGAAGAGAGGTCAGTATTGTCACCAGAACTTCTTCCTTGCCACTCCTTCTAGTAGATGGCATGCAAAGTTTCTTAATGGTGGTTGTGGCAGTTAGCAATCATCCGCCTGGAACCAAATAAGCTGTCAATAGTTTAGGGTGTTTTGATGAGCCCACAGGGCTCAAATGGGAACCTTGGCTAACTGCTCACACCAAAAGGGAGATTGACAAGAGTCCTAAATGTTTTCTGCAGACACTTATCATCCCAATTTGCTGTTTCTTCTGAGCTGGGCTACTGTTTCTTCTTAATTTCATTGTTTCCATGAAAACTGAAAGTGAAAGAAAATGAATTTTGATGGTCCCTGAAAGAACCCTGTTGTCTATCTACTTTCTTCAGTTCACGCATCTTCAGATATCTTTTCAGATATTTTTTCCCACACTAAATGATCTTTCTATTTTTATTCTTTAAAATAAACAGGCTTTTTTTTTTCAGGAACATGTCTACATTTCCCATTTATGTCTAACATTTGAGTATACCTACATGTTTATAAACATTGCTTATGAGAGATTAATAGACTAAGATCACCCAGATCATTTTATACACAGCAACAAACAGGCTAAGGACTCTTGATATATACTAACTTACTTTTCAGCTGAACCTCCCAGCACAGTGCTCATTACATATGAGTTATCTAAATTATTGTTTCAGTATACAGCTGTTGATGTAGAACTTCTGGAGAAGAACTATAAGTTTGAAAATTTGAAAACAATTGATTTACTGTTACAGTTATATCGTCTTTGTTCTATTGTTTACAATACATTAGAAAAGCAGCCTTTAAGGATATTTTACCCTGCCAAATATCAGAAGTTCTCTCTCGTTAACAGTAGGATATAGACTGATTCTTGAAAGATAAAGGATGCTTTGGCTAGGAGATATCATTTTGTTGCCAGAATTAAAAGATGGAAAGTAATATAAATTGAAAGGATTGAAGTACTTTGGCTATTATAACTATAAATGAAAGGAGATTGGATATGAGATTTTTTTTTCTAATGAACTTATTGACTTTTCTGACAGTCTAAAATAGCGTAACCTGTAAACAAGTCACCTTCAGTCTGTCAAATATTAAGGTTTGAGGACCCTGTAAGGATCAGTAATAAAAATACCTCATTAATAGCTCTGTGGAAGTCCTTTCTTCAAGATGGTCTTATCAGACATGACAATCAGATCCTTGGAATTGGTGTTTTGAATGCTGCAGGGATTCTGTGCTTTCACCCCTTTGGATGGCTACATGTCAGAGAAGCTGGTGGGCTGTTCTGGTTTTGTTAGTGAGGGGGGGCCTAAGGTGGTAGCTTCTGTAGGAAACTGCTAGAAGTCGCTCCCCTTTGTTCAGTGGACTCGGACGGGCCTAGGGTGGACCCGCTGCTGGCCAAGGCCGAGCCAATTGGTAGCAGAATGTCCCGTGATAACGCCTCTGCGATAACGTATTTAAGTAGGGGAAAACAGGAAAAAAAGGAGGAGAAGATGTGAAGCAGCTGAGCGGGGGGCAGACAGGGGGAGGCGCGAGCCTCATGGGCCTTGCAGGCCTCACCCTCTGGCCTCCCGCCGGGCAGCCGACTGGGCCCAACTCGGCCCGGCCTGGCTGCAAGAAGTGGAGAGGGGATGAGAAGTGAATAAGATGTAAAAAGGATCCTGAGAGGCGTCTGCCAGCCTGTTGTGAGGAACGGCTGCAGACGCCAAGGTCAGTTCAGAAGGAGGGGGAGGAGTAACATGGCTCCTGGCCAAGATTCCTCTGCAACTCGTGGTGAAGACCATGGTGGAGCAGGTTGTCCCCCTGCAGCCCACGGAGGGGCAGAGATCCACCTGCAGCCTGTGGAGGACCCCACGCCGGAGCAGGTGGAGGCCTGAAGGAAGCTGTGGCCCGTGGAGGGCCCACTGGGGCAGCTGTTCTAGAGGGACTGCACCCCGTGGAAGAGATGACCCACACCGGAGCAGTTCCACGAAGGACTGTGGCGTATGGGAGGGACCCCACGCTGGAGCAGAGGAGGAATGCGAGGACTTCTTCCCCTGACGATGATACAGCGGCGTAAAACAACGCGTGATGAACTGACCGCGACCCCCATTCCCTTTTCCCCCCCTGTGCCGCTCAGGAGGGGAAGGTAGTAGAGATAATGTTAAGCCCGGGAAGAGGGAGGGGTGGGGGGAGGTTATCTTGTTCCCTGTCTCATTCTCCTGCTAATTTTAGAAATAAATGAATAGTTTTCCCCAAGTCGAGTCTGTTTTGCCCATGACGGTAACTTTAAGGATTTCTCCCCGTCCTTATCTCAAACTTTGAGCTGTTTTTCTTATATCATCTCCTCCTATTCTCTCGGAGGGTGGGGGGAGCGAGAGACAGACTGCGTAGCCTGGTCCTGATTGGGGCTGAACTACGACATGGGCATTAATTTTTTTAAAAAGGTAAAAAAAGATTAGCACTCTTTTTGAAACTAATGTGGTTTTCTACAGTTTTTGTTTTGGTTTGGTTTTGTTTTAGAGCCAGTTCATTGAAGACAAAACTACTCAGATTAATCAATTTATGTCTAAGAAGACCTGAATGGAGTATAAACTACATCCCCATTACAAGATACAGTTTTATGTCACAAAGCTGGAGCATGTACTCGGACTATGGTTAATCTGAAGTAGGTATTTATTTCTTATTAGTAAACTGGAGTTCTTTTGGGCATATCTATATGGTAACGTGGGCAAGAACCCTACCAACTCTTCAGAGTTTCCTAGTCCTACATAATGCTTGCATGTTCATCTGCTACTGTGCTCTTCTCTGAAGCAAAATAAAGAGTTCTCCAGCTAGGATAGCCATGCCCTCATTCTTATCTATGAAGCAGTGATGTGACTTAAGCCAGATCTGGATTATTAGAACCCTACTCTGTTCCTCCAAAAGTATTCTGAAAGGACTCACATTGTTGCATACCAATCTTTGTCTCATGTTACCTCATCCTCATTGCTGCACCACAACATGTGGAGGCTATGAACCAGATCTTCCAATCACAACTTTCTCTTGTGAGGAAACGGCAGAAGAACAAGTAAGCCAAAGAAGAGAACAGTGAGATCTTACAGCTGCAAGAGCCATGCTTATACCCACTACCTTCACTGTTCGTAACATAAAAAATCTCCTTGTTTGTTCATGAATGGTTTTCCATTAATCATGGCTGATAGCAGTACTAGTGTGCTAGTATTGGCTGGGAGAGTTGATTTTCTTCATAGTAGCTAGTATGGGGCTATGTTTTGGATTTGTGCTGAAAACAGTGTTGATAATGTAGGGGTATCTGTGTTATTGCTGAGCAATGCTTACACAGAGTCAAGGTCTTTTCTGCATCTCACGCTGCCCAGCCAGCAAATAGGCTGGGGCTGCACAAGAAGCTGGAAGGGACACAGTCAGGACAGCTCAGCCCAATTGACCAAAGAGATATTCCATACCATATGACAGCAACAAAACTAGACAGGAGGTTGACAGAGGGGCCGCTGCTCAAGGGCTGGCTGGGCATTTGTTGATTGGTGGTGAACAATTATTTTCATTTGCAGCACTTGTCTTTCTTGGGTTTTATTCCTCTCTCTTTGTTATTTTCCCTTTCATTATAGATTTTTTTTTTAATTATTAAACTGTTTTTATCTCAACCCATGAATTTTCTTACTTTTACCGTTCCGATTCTCTCCTCCATCCCACTGAGGGGGAGTGAGCAAGTGACTGTGTTGTGCTTAGTTGCTGGCTGGGGATAAACCATGACAACCAGGAGGTCAAAATCTCTGGTCTGAAACTGCTACTTGATTTGATAAAGTGGGAGAATGTTCTTGGGTGGAGGAATACAAAGAATGAGATTATTTAAGTTTATAAATCAGAGAGAGCAAATAACGAAAGAAGAGACATTTGTTCATGATGGAGGGAGAGTAGAAGCTGAAGAGAACTAAGAGTTAAACACATAAAACAAGGTTTTAGCATCATACATATGCCTTACATTATCAGATATGCCTTCTTTGGCTACTTTTCCATGACAAAAGTCAACACATTGAGGTGATAGATAAGATGATGAGGTGAAGAAGGAGAATCACCTTGATGCTTTCACTCTTGAAGAATACACCCTCCTGAGAGCTCTGAAGAGTACAACAGAGCATAGTGGTATGGTTAATCA
This sequence comes from Chlamydotis macqueenii, assembly GCF_036417535.1. Classification (NCBI taxonomy): domain Eukaryota; kingdom Metazoa; phylum Chordata; class Aves; order Otidiformes; family Otididae; genus Chlamydotis; species Chlamydotis macqueenii. Next base: position 146,250,752 of record NC_141557.1, on the reverse strand, counting down.
GTGCAATTCAGAACTCTGCTGAAGACCCTGCCTGGACCATTGTATAAACAGGCCTGCGTGACTTCATGGAGCAGAAAATGGGCAGCAGTAGTCAAGATGTAGATGTGCATAAGAATTGATGAAGCTGATGGTCTCGGAGTGAAAGAATCTCCACCAGAGTACGAAATTAAAAAAAAAAAAAGGAAGAGTGTAATTGTCCCATTAACATCCAACCTAAATATTAGTAGGTCATGTCAGTCAAGACTTAAGAGCTTCAGATGTGCCTCGGTAATTGATAGCTGAATATTGTTTTCAAGATAGAGACTTCAGATTGTTCATCACATTTCATTTACATTGTATACCTTTTAGTTCAAAGAGAAAAATGTTTGATGAATGGAGTCTAAATTACCTACTGGATCTAGAACTCAGTTAGCAATATGTGCACATTAATCACTAATAAGTCTTCAAGATGACCACTAGATGGTCAAACAATACAAATACTTTTGACATAAATGCAGGAAAAAAAAGATATATATGTAAATGTAATTGAAACTTGTATCACTTGTTTATAGGGGTGTGTTGGCTTTGTTTAGTGAGCGGGGGCTATGGTGGCAGCTTCTGCAAGAAGCTGCTAAAAGTTTCCCCTGTGTCCAGTGGACTTGGCCGGGTCTAGGGTGGACCTGCTGCTGGCCAGGACTGAGAAAATTGGTAGCAGAATGTTCCCTGATAATGCCTCTACAATAAGGTAATTAAGAAGGGAAAAAGCAGGAAAAAAAAATAAAAGAAGATGTGAAGAAGCTGGAGCAAGGGCAAAGAGGGGAGGGCGCAAGCCTTGTGAGTCTTGTGGCCCTCAAACTCTGGCCTTCTGCTGGGCAGCCCTCTGGGACCTACTCTGCCCAGCTCGGCTGCAAGAAGTGGAGACAGGAGATGTGAAGAGAACCTGAGAGGGGTCTGCCTGAGCCAATTGTGAAGGATTTCTTGTGAGAGGAACTGCTGCAGATGCCAAGGTCAGTGAAGAAGGAGAGGGAGAAGTAATGTTGCTCCAGGCAGAGATTCCCCTGCAGCCTGTGGTGAAGACCATGGTGAAGCAGGCTGTTCCCCTGCAGCCCATGGAGGTCCATGGAGGAGCAGAGATCCACCTGCAGCCTGTGGAGGGCCCCATGCTGGGGCAGACAGATGCCTGAAGGAGGCTGTGGTCCGGGAAGGGCCCACACTGGGGCAGCCATTCCAGAGGGATTCCCTTGGAGGGTGGGGGGAGTGAAAGACTGCATAGTTTGGTCCCAAGCGGGGCTAAAATACGATAAGGGAAAAGTTTTAAATTGCTCATATTTACTTTACTTACTTCAGGTTTGCAACATTTGTTTCATTTTGAAAACAGGACAGCTGAAAAAATGTTAAAACAATTTAAGTACAAAAGTTCGAATAAAATGACATAAATCAGTTTTTATTGGTTACATGCTTATAAAAGAAAACATTAAAGAAGTGTTCTGGGCTTTATTACCATGGGTTCTCCTACTCAGTCTTAATATGACGCATTTATAGACTATTAGAAATGCAATTGAATAGATAGATACCACTAGTCCAGATTTTAATCGCATTCATTTTATTTAAGTTTGCAGGTATGTAAACCCAGATACAGGTTATATCAATTTGACTACCAGTTATACATGGAATAGGTGTTGTATGAGGTATTTACATAAGCATTTCAATTAGAATATTTTCTTCTCTCTCCTGTTGGAAGCATAGCAACAATTTTTGCTATTAATATATTTACTGCAAGCATATAAATAATTTGAATGCCACTGTGCTAATGTAAATCTGTGAGACTTCATGATGAATAACAAGTAAAAGAAATTTTTCAATCAAGGAGTTTATCAATTATTTATTTGAAAGAGACATCCTGTAAGCAGAAGAGCTCTGGATGCTGCTACCATGGATTAAAGGAATGATAAAGCAAGAGAATTTGAGATAAGGGAACACAGGGAGAAGGGAGTGGCAATAGAAGTGATCTGCAGTTCTGAATGTAAGAGATAAAGTATTTTTTCTCAGTTCTCCCTGACTGCACTTTGTCTTCTTAAAACACAAAGTTTGAACTCTTCTTACCTTTTTTTTCTGGGTTTTTTCTGAACTTTCTTAAGTTGAAGGAAACTTCTGAAGTAGCTTTCTTTCCCAGTTTTTGTCCTCTTCCCCCATCCTAAAATAAGTATTCATTGGACACATTGAGGTTAGAAATTTTTGATCTTCAACATTACATGAAAACTGCATTGCTATTGTCATCTTTGGATCACATTTCCAGAGAAGAAAGGAGGAAAAAAACTCAAAAGTTTTTTTCATTCACGAACCTATACAGAATAAAGAGCATACAGATGTGACAGCTCCATAGGGGTGTAGAGTTTCTTGTCTGAAACCACAATCTACCAGCCAAAATAAAACAGGGTAGCACAATTCCTGCAGCCAATTCCACAGAGGAACCTAAAGCACTGGAAATAGTAAATAAGGTCATGCATGACACTTGGAAGTAATTATACCATTGGACATTTAACTAATCTAAACTACAAGCATCTAAGGCATTGAAAGTAGATCCTACAGTAAACTGATTTTTTTTTTTAAATGATACTTTGAAAGAATAATCTAGTCATTTTAATGCTCTAAGGGCTGTTTCTCAGGCAATTATAAAGGAAATCAACACATTGCGCAAGAAGACAGAAATTCTAATGAAATGTAAGTGCCAGAATCAGGAAGGACTTTTCATGTTGCATATTCTCATCCTCAGTATTTTCAGGAGTACTCATTACTATTTAATGTGAGCTAGTTTCAAACATAAGCAGTCTTGATTGTCCCAAATTCCTTCAAATCTGTTAGTTTTCTTGACTACTTTCCCTATTAATAATACTTTTTCTTCTTTTTTTTTCCCCATTTTTATGTTTTTTCCCTGTACAGCTCTGACCTTTCCTTTTTTTAGCTTTTGGGCATTGCTCTTTCTCCTGTCATTTTCTAAGTCTGTGAATAATTCCTTTCTTTGATTTACATTATTATTCTGTAGGACCTTAGATTTCAAGGACTGATCATGTCTTAATATTGATTGAACCTTGCTGAAGTGCATCATGTGCATGTGACGGGGTGACAGCGTTGGTGGACAAGGGACAAGCAACAGATATAATCTACCTGGACATGTGCAAGGCTTTTGACACTGTCTTGCATGACATACTTCTCTCTAGAGAGACATGGGTTCGATGGACAGACCACTCGGTGGATAAGGAGTTGGCTGAATGGCCGCACTCAGAGAGCGGTGGTCAATGGCTCAATGTCCATGTGGAGACTGGTCACGAGTGGCATCCCTCAGGGGTCCTTATTGGGCCTGGCCCTGTTCAACATCTTTGTTGGCGACATGGACAGTGGGATAGAGTGCACCCTCAGCAAGTTCGCCGATGACACAAAGTTGTGTGGTGCCGTCGACATGCTGGAAGGGAGGGATGCCATCCAGAAGGACCTTGACAGGCTGGAGAGGTGGGCCCATGCCAATGTCATGAAGTTCAACCAGGCCGAGTGCAAGGTCCTGCACCTGGGTCGTGGCAATCCCAGGCACAAATACAGGCTGGGCAGAGAATGGATCGAGATCAGCCATGACTTGGGAGTGCTGGTGGACGAGAAGCTCAACATGAGCCGGCAATGCGCCCTTGCAGCCCAGAAGGCCAACCGCATCCTGGGTTGCATCAAGAGAAGCGTGGCCAGCAGGTCGAGGGAGGTGATTCTGCCTCTCAGATGATTCATTGCTCTGCTCTGGTGAGACCGTACCTGGAGTACTGTGTCCAGTTCTGGAGCCCCCAACACAAGAAGGACATGGACCAGTTGAAGAGGGTCCAGAGGAGGGCCACAAAGATGATCAGAGGGCTGGAGCACCTCTCCTATGAAGGCAGACTGAGAGAGTTGGGGCTTTTCAGCCTGGAGAAGAGGAGGCTCCGGGGAGACCTGATAGCGGTCTTCCAGTACCTCAAGGGGGCCTACAAGAAAGATGGGGAGAGGCTGCTCAGTAGGGCCTGTTGTGATAGGACGAGGGGTAATTGTTTTGAAATAGAGGGAGGTAGATTTAGATTAGATATTAGGAATTTTTTTTTTTACAATGCGAGTTACAGAACGCTGAAACAGGTTGCCCAGAGAGGTGGTGGAGGCCCCATCCCTGGAAACATTCAAGGCCAGGCTGGATGAGGCTCTGAGCAACCTGATCTAGTCAGGGATATCCCTGCTCCTTGCAGGGGGGTTGGACTAGATGACCTTTGAAGGTCCCTTCCAACCCTAACCATTCTATGATTCTATGTTTAGCTCCTTCAGTCTCTTTCTATTCAGAAATCTTACATCACTTTTTCAAGCCTTTAATTTTATTTCCCTCTATAGTTCTAATGTCTTTCAAACTGTGAAAAGAAGAGCTCCATTTACAAATACAAACTTTAAGTATTAAAGCTGCATAATATATTATTATTACTTTACAGAAATGCAGCATTAGTGTTTACTTTGTATCAGTATCACAGTGAGCATTTTTTTTTTTTTTTTTGCTGTATTATTCCTGGATATTTCAGACTTACCAGTTATATTCTGAAGGTTTTGTCTGTGCTGTTTATTTCTTTCCCTCAGACCATGCGGTGATCTAGAATAGAGAGATTAGCAACCTAAGATATGCAGAAAGTGTCTCGCTGGTTTGCATTAGGGCTTACAGTGATTCCCGCTCTAAGAAGAAATAGTTCCCATATCCTGGCTCCGAGACCAACTAAATATGTTTACAAATCCTGCTACAAGTCAGCTACACTTTGAAATGGATAGCATGATATTCAACCTCATACTTCTGTGAGAATCAGCTCTCATCTACTGATCAGTGTCCATTAAAGCTGCCATTTTAATAGAAGCAATATACTACTACTATATGCAATAAGCTACTCCCATCTTGTGCTGAGCTTCAATGCAGAAGCAGGACTAGTGAAATTTTGCTATGTTACCAAAATACTTAATTTTATTTGGTTTTTTCCCAGAATAAAATCCGAGTTTTGTAATGGAAAAAAGTTCATTTTGAGGAGGAAAAAAAAGTCAGTTGTTATTCAGATAATATATCTCTTATTATTTAGTGCATAAAGGTTTCTGAATTTAATCATCAACATAGTTATGAATTTTATAACGTGGGAAAGAAAGAGAGACTATCAGAGGAGGATAATCCTTTTTTGCATATTTATTCACTTGTTTCATTTCTTCAACTCTGTGCTGTGTTATTTGTGATGGTACCTCATTCAGATGATTCTTTACAGCATTCATATACAATATTTCTTATATTTTATTTTGCAATAAAATACAAATAGGTGTTTAGATAAAAGAAGTGCAGTTCAGAAAATCTTTTGAGTTTAAGCAAGGAAAGTATGCACCAATCAACATATGAAAGGAAACATCTGATTTGAAATACACAATATGAAGGTTTTGCTGGGAGAGATGTACAGTATTACTAACAGAAGTTTAAATACGTTTGAAATTAAAGCTGAGATTAGTGTTTTCTATATTAGGCTTGAAAATGGTCTCAGATTTGTGGAAATTAATAGTGGAAGTTGATGTCTTTTGTAGTTAACTGCATAATCTAGATCTGCAGATTATGCAGTTAAAACTGCAATTTTCATTTTTCTTTGCTAACATTATTAGTATTCAAAGATTAGAGCAAAAATATATGTACGCATTCATATTCCAAGGCTAAAAGAATGTGTATTTACTAAGTAGTTTACTCCAACTTAAAACCTGTGATTTTGGGGAGTTATTCACAAAAAGGAATCCTAGCAATATGGATTTGGCTGCATGGCTTGGTTATTTGTGCCCTGTAAAAAATGTGCTCCAACAGCATCCCAGTAGACTTTATGTTCTCTACCGCATGTTATTATCCAGATAGCCTTTATTTAAATTCAGATATTATGAACTGGGAGAAAAAAAGTATATGTGTATATATATATAATTTAAGAATACAGGAAGCCCAAAGAGACCCCTAATGATGTGCATGTGGTGTGAAGTGAGTAGTCTTCTCAGAAGGGATTAGCCACTCTGTACAACTCAAACTACTAGCAATACAGAGGAACTACTCCCTGGGACAGATGTTTGTAGCAAAATAGATGTAGCCAAATAATAACGCTATTATCATATGTAATAAATCTCTTGAACGTGAGTCTGCTTTTAGTGCCTGGAAAATATTCTTTTTCAACACGTAGATTCTCTTGAAATAACAGAAGTATCCTATTTCACATTCTATATTCAAAACCCTAAAAGATAAGATGGGAGCTGTATTTTCATAGCACTTCCCTCTCTGTTTCTTTGAAAGCAGAATTGTAAAAGTTACCTTCTCAGGTTTTGGTTTATGAGATTTTAATTTGCAACATGAAACTGAAGTATTTTGTGTCTAAGCAGCTTGTGAAACTGATTTTTTCTTTGCAAATCTTAAGATGTATTTATGCCTTTCATTAAAACTATTATCAAGACTTACAAAATATTGTTTCTGTATGGGAAGCATAGGAAGATACTTGCCCCTTTTTTAATGACTTTGCTAACAATTATGGGTTGCCTTTGTGTTCTGCATACAAGTAATGTTTTTTTTTTTTTACTTGATTGAAAGCCTAAAGGAAAAGGCAATTAAAAATATTAAAGGAGATGACAAAAGTTAAGAGTTGGGTTTAGCTGTAATAAGATAATCATGAGTCATTTTGATGATGCTATGACAATTTTAATCACATTGGCTCATGATAAACTGCCGTATCTCTTAGAGGGAAGTTTATAATATGAATAAATTTATTCAAACATAGTACTACACACACTACAGTACAACACCATTATAGTAATATACTTAATAGCCCTTCAACACATACATACATTTACACAGACTTTTTCTTGATTTTAAAATCTTAACTGTTTTACAATGTGTTTAGGCATAAATTAGATATATGGTGTAGTTTTGATAGAAAGTCTTTGCTGGATTGTGTCCAGCAGTAGCTGAACATGACAAAAAGGTACAGTTTTCTATCTTCCTGCTTACTTTGATATTTTTTTCTCACTACAAAAAAAAAAAAAATCTGGTCATTTGAAAAACAAAAATGTTCTTCTGCTTCACTATTAGTAATACTCTATCTTTAAGTGAAATCTTTTAGGTTCAAAGGGCATCTATAATTGCTCACTTTATATCAAAAGATCTTAGCAGTCCTGCGAGAATGTTTCAGAATAGAAAATTAATTCTCTAAATTACAGCTTCATTGATGCTTTTTATGATTGTTCTTGATTAACCTTTTTTTTTTTTTTCTGTCAGGAAGGGAGTAGTATTGTTTCTTCAAGAGAGACAGAGGTGGGGGAGAAAGAGAGGAAGGAAAGAAGGAAACTTCTGATAAAATTATTGAATAAATCTTTACTACTTGCCAAAACCTGGTAAGTAATTACCTATTTTAGCAAAAAAAAAAAAAAAAAAAAAGAAATATTGTCATGATTTAACCTCAGCTGGCGACTAAGTACCACATAGCTGCTCGCTCACTCCCCCTCAGTGAGATGGAGGAGAGACTCAGAAGAGTAAATGTGAGAAAATTCATGAGTTGAGATAAAGACAGTTTAACAGGTAAAGTAAAAGCCACTCACACAAGCAAAGCAAAATAAGGAATTCATTCACTGCTTTCCATCAGCAGGCAGGTGTTCAGCCATTTCCAGGAAAAGCAGGGCTCCATCACACAAAATGGTTACTTGGGAAGACAAATGCCATAACTCTGAGTGTCACCTCCTTCTTTCTTCTTCCCCAGCTTTATTTGCTGAGCATGATGTCATATGGTATGGAACATCCCTTCAGTCAGCTGTGGTCAGCTGTCTCAACTGTGTCCCCTCCCAGTTTCTTGCGCACCCCCAGCCTTCTTTTTTGTGGGGTGAGAAGCAGAAAAGACCGTGACTCTTTGTAAGCACTGCTCAGCAATAACAAAAACAAGCCTGTATTATCAACACTGTTTTCAGCACAAATGCAAAACTTAGCCCCATACTAGCTAGTGTGAAGAAAATTAACTCTATCACAACCAAAACCAGCACAATATTTAAATGTTTTAAGACACGGGAATTATCTGTAGGAATAAGAAATAAGTTTCCTGGAACAAGTCAGTGCAAGTATTAACATACTACACAGAAAGAAATCAACGAACATGAAATTTTAGTTTTTTAACACTACTTCTTTCTTTTTTTTTTTTTTTTTGTGTCCTGTAGACTTGTTAGTTTCCCAGGTCTTCAGGTCACACTATTTACATTATTTGATAGCTGACAATATATTTCATTCCAGCAAGAAGAATGTGGTTTGCTGAAGGCACTTTTAATCCTAAGGAATAGAGGAAGGGGCAGATATCTAATGTTTCAGATTCATATTCTCGATAAGTCTTTGTACATGCCCATGATGTTTACACCAGCATGTGTTAGGTTTGTGTAGTGGGAGGGTACAGTGGCAGCTTCTGCAAGAAACTGCTAGAAGTTTTCTCTTTGTCAGGTGGAGGCGTCCGGCTGCAGGGCAGCCCGCAACTGGCAGGGGCTGAGCCAATCAGTAACAGTGAAAACACTTCTGTTCTAATTCTGTATTTAAGAAGTTAAAAGTGAAAACAGAAGTGCAGGCAGAGAGGGGAAGATGCAAGCCTTGCAGGCTTAGGGGGCTTCACCCTTTGACCTCTCACGGGGCAGCTGTCAGAGCCCAACTTGGCCTGGCTAAGGAAAAACAAAAGAAGAGAGGATATGTGAGAGAACATGAGAGGCATCTAGCTGAGTCTGATTGTCAGGAATTGCTTGTGAGATGAATGGTTGTGAATGCCATGGTCAGTGAAGAAGGAGGAGGAGGAGTAAAATCGCTCCTGGTAAGATTCCCCTGCAGCCCATGGTGCAGCCCATGGTGAAGCAGGCTGTCCCCCTGCAGCTCATGGAAGTCAACAGAGGAGCAGAGATCCACCTACAGCCCGTGGAAGACCCTATGCCAGAGCACGTGAATGCCTGAAGGAGGGTGTGGCCCATGGAAGGCTCGTTCTAGGGCATCCTGTTCCTGCGGGACTGCACTCCATGGAAAAGGACCCATGCTAGAGCAGTTCATGAAGGACTGTAGCCTGTGGGAGGGACCTTGTGCTGGAGCAAGGGAGGAATGTGAGTTCTTCTCCTGGGGAGGAAGAAGCAGCAGAAACAACATGTGATAAATTAATTGCATCCCTCATGCCTTATTCCCCCTGTGCCACTCCAGGGGGAGGAGGTGGAGATAGTCCATCAAGGGGAGAGGTAGGGGGAAAGTCTTTCTAAGATCTGAGTTTGTTTTTCTCTTTCATTATCCTACTTCAGTTTTATTATTAATAAATTGAATTAATTTCCCCAAGTTGAGTCTGTTCTGCCCATAAGGGTGGCTTGAATGTTCTCTCCCTGTCCTTGTCTCAAAACTTGAGCCTTTCATTATATTATCTCTCCCTCATTCCCTTGAGAGGCGGGGAGAGTGAGTGAGCGACTGTGTAGAGCTTAGTCCCGAGTGGGGGCTAAACTACGACTCAACACTTCTCCACAGACTCCAGTGTAAACAGTGGGAAAAATGTGTGCATTTCATCTGAGTTCCAGTAACTGAAGCATCACATTAACACTATAGTTAGTAATTTCCTTTCCATGAAGCAGACTAAACTTCCCTATGCAGATAAAACCAGGGAAGGGGTAGCAACTGGCAGGCTGATAGCGTCTAAATTAGCCTGAAAAGTTATTGTGTGATGGAGCAAGATAAGGCTCTCCTTGGTTTTAGAATAAAACTTGCAAAGGTAAAGCTGAAATAAAAATAAGACAGTAACTAAGACTGCTGAAACTGTTTAATTTACACATTTATTACCTTTTCTATAGAAGTGGTCAGGACATGATTACTGAAAAATATCTGAGAAGAACAAGTGCATATTAGCACTTATTCTTAAGAATAATTTTCTTGAATGAATAGTCATCCATGATTTGGTGTCTGGGGCTATGGTTTAGAATACAGAAACTCTGGAATCAAGACCCTATTCTCCCTACTCATACTGAGTTTTTTTGGAAGAGTTTGAGAGAGTGCTTCAAGTGTAAAAATAGTTTCAAGTAAATAGAATAGTCTCTTTGTAGTTGCTTCTACAGCTCAAAAGCATGATCTGTCTGCATGGAACAGGAACATAGGAAGATTATTTGACTATCATACCTACTTCTATATTTCCCAAGATCGTGGAAAATATCAGACAGGTCTAGAGAAAGGTACTTATTTCTCATGAACACTCTGTGTGTGAGAGCAGGATTTAAAGCTTTTCTCACTCTATTTTCCAAGGTGTATTCTCTTATTTCAATAAAGCATTTCTACATGTTATAGAGCATGCAACTGAATTTTGTCCAGAATTCTAATTTTTTAGATATTTTCTTCAATCATTCTCAAAGACAACTATTAGAGTTTACACAGTGTTGAGCTTCCTTAACTTCTTTGACTCTAAATGTAGGACTGTGAGTCACAATATCTCTGTTTATTGTCCGTACCCTACAGGGACTTAAATTGGCTGTGAATAACCCTGGGAAAACCATCAGTGATGTTTACTAAGAAATAGGATTTTTCCCTTAAACCAACCAATCACTAATCATCATTTGAATTACAGATTGAAAGTTCTCAGAATCAAAAAACCCAAATCATATTTTAAAATTCATGGAGGGTTTGGAAGCCTCCATTTTTTCCAATGTCTGTCTGCCTTTTCTCCTGCTTTTCTTCTTAAACACTGTCTACATCCTTCTTTTGAAGCTCACTCCAGGGAAGTTCAATGTTAAAAGTTAATGTCTGTTGGCTGAGGCTTTCCACTGTCTCAGCAAAGATAACTCTCTAAAATACATTGCCTTTTCAATTCTAAAGTTTCTGAATAGACAGCTAGGCTCTGTTTTCCTCTCTCTTTGCTCAAAGAAAGATTTTAATCTACTATTTTGCCATTAAATATAATTTCAAATTTGGGGTAAAAAACCTGATCTTATGCAGTAAATACTGAAATATTGTAAGTATTTTCCTGTTTTCTACATTTCCTTCAGATATTCACAAGACAGAAACAAATAATATATATGTATATATGGAAATATCTTCCATGGCATCTTTTTCCCTTGATTTTTTTGATGCTTAGGCACAAAATTATATATTCAGTCATAAAATTATAGAATGGTAAAAGTTGGAAGGAACCTTCAAAGGTCATCTAGTCCAACCTTCCTGCAAGGGGAAGGGACATCCCCAGGTAGATCAGGTTGCTCACAGTCTCATCCAACCTGGCCTTGAATGTTTCCAGGGATGGGGCTTCCACCACCTCTCTGGGCAACCTGTTCCAGTGTTCCACCGCCCTAATTGTAAAATGTTTTTTCCTAATGTCTAATCTGAATCTACCTCCCTCTATTTTAAAACCATTACCCATCGTCCTGTCACAACAAACCCTGCTGAAGAGTTTCACCCCATCTTTCCTGTAGGCCCACTTTAGGTATTGGAAAGCCACTATAAGGCCTCCCTGGAGCCTCCTCTTCTCCAGGCTGAACAGCCCCAACTCTCTCAGCCTGTCCTCATAGCAGAGGTGCTCCAGCCCTCTGTTAATCTTCGTGGCCCATTCACAGACAATAATGTTTATATATAGATAAAATAAATTTTATTTTTGGGATCATGTCTCTGTGTTAAAAATGCTAAAATATTAATTTTTATTGAAAAAGAGTCTCTACATTCATATAGAGAAGAACTTTGATACAGTAGAAGCAGGGAAGAACTTTTTTTTTCAGTATTCCTCATTTCAAATATGAAGAATAGAGCCAGAATCAGCAGGAGCTTCAGAACTCTGGTGACCTCCATGTGAGAGCCTGAAAGGCACCAATGGGCCTGCCTGTCCCTGCCCAGTCCCCTCAGGGACCCCTCTCACCCTGCCCAGGACCCCTTTTCAGGAACTTGGGGTCTACTCGCATTCTGCCCACAGCCCAGAACCCCATTTCAGCCCCACGCCAGTGCTGTCAGCCCCTGCTACAGTGACTCCACAGCAGGGCTGGTCTCCAGCTTCCCACCTGCCTGACCACAGGCCCACCAACCTGGGTCCACTTGTGGACCTTCGTCCCAGCCTGGTCTCAGCATGTCTCGGTCGCCAGGGAGATGGCCAATGTCTGGGGCTGGAACTGCTCTGGTACCCCTTGGCTGCCTGCTCCTGTCTAAGTCAGTGGGATGGACCCTGGCTTCCAGGCTCTGCCCTACCATCACGGGGAAGCCTCTGCAGCTACTGATGCCTGGTGCCCAGTGAGCCATCAGCTCACCTGGTACCCTGACATTTAGGTATCTTATATGTATTTCCCTTGTATAAAGAAGCCAGATGTCATTAGGCTGCATATATAAAGAAGCCAAGATGTTGATTAAGAAAGACAAACCAATACATTTGCTGGCATCCACAAATATTGAATTTACATCGGTGTATATACAGTTTTTAACATATTTCTGTGTAAAAATGTTAGCTCTGTCAAATTGAACTTAGGGATCCTATAACATATTTAAAAACATATCATTTGATTACTCTGAAATACAAAGAATGAAACTTAAAAAAGACAGTTACTCCAGGTTCGTCATCCCACTCAGTTTTAAACCAAAACATTATACTTATGTAGATCTTCAAAAAGAAAATCTGATTAACCTGATAACCTCAGTTAAACTTCTCATGTTAATAAACTCATCTTCATAGCTAATAGAGAGAAATAAGGTGGTTTGTTTTTTTTTTTTTTTTCTAGAAGTAACTGTAGACTTTTTGCCTCTTGCAATGTGCAGAAGAGCAATTCACAGGTGAACTCACTGGTTAGATCCAAAGTTCGAGAGAAACAATATAAAGGTCTGATCTTCACTTATTTTGGCCAAATAATCCTTCTTTTGGTAGAAGATGACAGTGTCACCAAAAGAGATGAGCTCCCCACCTCCTATCTGTAGCTGTATCTTCTCCAGTGTGACTCAGCAGCATTTTATTCTTCTTTTTTTCCCCTACCTCTTCTGCTTCTCACAGCTCAGCCCAACTCCGTTATTTTACCTGTAATTGTTACTGAGAAGGACTAACTGAAGGCAAATTAACAGCAGCAGACAGTTCTCAGGAATACCATAATAGTTTTGCTCAGTGTTATCCTAACAAAGTAGCATCTTGCCACCTGGCCAGTTAACAGTTTTGGGCCAGTTACACCACCCCTGAAGAACACAGTACTTTTACAAGGTTAGCCTGTGAGATTTTTTCAGCTCTGTATCTCATTCTGCTCACTTCTCATCGATCCCCAAGATTTTCTTACATGTAGCATCTCAAAATTCTGCAACAGTGAAATAAACAGTGGAGATACTGATCTGCTTTCTTTTTAGCATTGGTAAAGACTACCAGTTGTACTGTAAAAAACTCTCTTTGCTTATGTATAAATCCCATTTGTTGTATTGCCTAAGAACGTAGACATTTCCAGAAGATATTATTTCTTATAACTTTGCCAGATCTTAAATTTAGACCCTAAACTTTGAATTATATTTTTAAGCTAATGATTTTGTAAGTATGTAGGATATTGTCATGGTTTAATCCCAGTCAGCACTCAGTTACCACGTAGTTGCTTGCTCAGCCTCCCCCTCCCCAGGGTATGGGGGAGAGAATTGGGATGAAAAGAAAACTTATGGGTTGAGACAAAGACAGTTTACTAGGATAGAATATATATATATATAAAAAAATAAAATAACAACGATATGAATAATAATAATAGGAATAATAAAATATAGAAAATTATTTATGCACAATTTCTCACTACCCGATGACCGATAGAGCCCATCCTTAGCAGCAATCACAGAATGAAAAATTGCAAAATTATCCCATGAAAATTTCAAACAGTGAGAGAAAAGGCAAGACAGCTCACTGGCCAACCCCTGCTTAGGTACTGAGTATGATATTTATGGCATGGAATACTCTCTTTGGCCAGTTTGGGTCAACTATACTGGCTATACCCCTCCCAGTTTCCTGCACCTGCACATTAGTGAAACATGGGAAGCTGGAAAGTGTCCTTGGTCTCTTTAGCAACAACTAATAACATCAGTGTATTATCAACATTCTTCACATATCAAATCCCATACTAAATCCAAAACACAGTAGCTACTGAGAAGATAATTATCTCCATCCCAGTCAAAATCAGGACAGAGTATGCATTTAAAATATTAAGGATAGATTGGTAGATTTTTTTTTTTATAATATTTTGTCCAGGAACATATAATAGCAAAAAGAAATAGGATGAGCATGACGAAAAAGAAGAGCAAGTATACTTATAAAATCTGAGAGTTGAGATCGGAGGTGAAATGTGAAATCCCCACTACTCCTTTTGCTTTACAAGTAGCAGATTTCTCAAGATGAATAATACTACAGAGTGAAGGGTCTCATGTAACCCTTTCACATTTTATAACAAACATGAGACTCATCTAGTTTAATATTGTTGCAAATCCCCTGAAATCTGTAGTGTTATTTCCAGTATAGAAGGAATAAAAGACCCTTCTATTCATAACAATTCTCCTTATCTTCATAATGATGAAAAATAACTGTTCTGATATTTAACATCTCTATCAACTGACAGTTTCCTGAGAAGCAAACACTCAATTTGAAAACCAGAGCACACAATAAATCAAACTATTACTGGCAATCTTGGTGGAGAGCTGGGAGATTGAATAAACATGGAAAATGCATCTCAGTAGTAGTCTCAAAAAGATCAAAGTTGAAGCACATTTGGAATATTTACAGAAAATGTATCTGAGTACACATTTCAAAAGTTAGATATTATACAAAGCACTTTTCTCCAGGCCAACAGATTTCCCAACAAAATTAATGTCTTATAACTCAAAATAAGTTATTCTGAACTTTGTACAAAGAGTTCTTCTATGCTCATAGTCTTTTTTTTCCAAGTCAAGAAGTATGCCTGAAGAAATTACCCCAAATAAATAAGTTGCCTAAAAATTCTTTAGGTAAAATTACAAATTGGCCTGATAATTCTCATCAAAGTTCCAGATAACTCACTGTTCTCCTTGATGAGCAGTATCATACTTCTGGCTAGGATAGAGTTGATTTTCACTTGAGCTGGCAGAAGAACTGGAGCTGGTGGCACATGTGGCTGGGGGACATAGCCGGGATAGTTTACTAATTAGTCAACAGCCGGAATAAGTTTACTCAAATTAGCCAAAGGGCTATTCCACATTGTGTGACATCATGTGGGGACTGTGTTAAGGGCAGCTTTTGCTACTTAGGAGGGATCTGGGCATCAGGATCCGCTGTGAGCTGTTGTACTGTAAATTGCATGCTTATGTATATTCTGTTATTGTTTTTATTTTCCATCTCTGTTTTCTTTTTCTCTGTTGTCCTCTCAAACTGTTTTTATCTTAACCCATGAGTTTTGCCTTCTTTTCTTTCCTGATTCTCCTCCCCATTCCACTAAGGTGGGGATATGGAATGGGGAGTGACTAGCAACTATGTGGTATTTTAGCTGCTGAGTGGGGCTAAATTATGACAGTATAAAGCTCATTGACAGCCAAAACAATTTTATATTTATGGTAATGAATGATTTGTCAAAATTACTGGTAACTACTAAGAATTGCAATATGTAATGCACAGTAAAACACAAGGCAAATAAAACCAAAACAGAGGAAGGAGGCAAACACAGACAGTAGTCTTCTTGTTTACTAAAGCTCTCTATTTACTTTTACTCTCTGGCATTTGTATGACAATCATTGCTATGTTATATAAACCTATAGTAAAGATTACACAAATTAGGAAATATGTCTTTCATGTATTTCCAGTATCCTTAGACATCTCCATCTGAGACGAAAGCTTCTGTGACTTCAAATTTAAGGTGATATAGCTGAGTTCTGAAGAGCTAAAATGTAAATGTTGTTTTACAAAAAATGAAAACACATCTATATATATATTTAATATATTTTATTACTCTAGACACTCTCAGAGACTACTAGGATTTTTAATAAGTTCATTTTTATTATACCTATTTTTGTACCTTCACCAACAATCCATATTATTGACAAAATCATGGACAAAATATAGAGAAATAATAGTGAACATAGCAGTAAAAGTACAAAGACATGTTCTAGATTGTCTTGTGTTATGAACCAAGAACCTGAGTAATATTGTGACTTTTAAAGATATATGATGGTTTAGCCTTAGTCACCATACAGTTTCTCGCTCACCCTCCCTTTCCCCAGCGGGAAAAGGGAGAGAATTGGGAAGAAATGGGTGGGTTGAGATGAAGACAGTTTACTAAAATAGCAAAGGAAAACTACAATAATAACAGAATATAAGGATATTAAAATATACAAAATGAACAATGTATGTTTTCTCACCACTCGATGTCCCAATGACCGATACAGCCCATCCTGAGCAGCAATCATGGAAACAAAACTGAGCAACAAGCAAAGGAGTGAAAGGGAGCCAGCAAGGTAGAGGGAATGATGCCAGCGAGTGAGAGAGAGATATGGATGCCCGGAAGGCAGATACCCTTCCTGGTCAACCACCACTTACATACTGAGCATGATGTTTATGGAATATTCTCTTTGACACTCCCCGCTTCCTGCATCTGCACATTAGCGAGACTTGGAAAGCTGGACAGTGTCCTTGGTCACATTCTTCACACACAAAATCCAAAACACACCAGCCACTGAGAGGAAAATTAACTCCATCCCCGCTGAAACCAGAACAAAAGAAAAGAAATACATTACAAAAAAAAAAAAATCACACAAAATGTAAAGTTGGATTTAGGTAAAGTTAAACTTCTTAGAATTTAAAGTTCAGCCCTTCTCACCTTATCCTAAAGAAGACACGATAGAAGTGGAAATGCTTCACATAGAATCATTGAACTATAGAATAGTTTTGTTTGGAAGGGACCTTCAAAGGTCATCTAGTCCAACTCCCCTGCAAGCAGCAGGGACATCTTTGACTAGATCAGGTTGCTCACAGCCTCATCCATCCTTGAATGTCTCCAGGGATGGGGCATCCACCACCTCTCTGGGCAACCTCTTCCAGTGTTCTACCACCCTCAGTGTAAAAAATTTTTTCCTCTTGTCTAATCCGAATCTACTTCCTTCTATTTTAAAACCATTACCCCTCGTCCTATTGCAACAAGCCCTGCTGAAGAGTTTCTCCCCATCTTTCCTGTACCCTTTAGGTACTGGAAGACCGTTATAAGGTCTTCCCGGAGCCTCCTCTTCTCCAGGCTGAACAGCCCCAACTCTCTCAGCCTGTCCTCATAGGAGAGGTGCTCCAGCCCTCTGATCATCTTTGTGGCCCTCCTCTGGCCTCTCTTCAACAGATCCATGTCTTTCTTATGTTGGGAGCTCCAGAACTGGATGCAGTACTCCATGTGGGGTCTCACAAGAGTGGAGTAGAGGGGCAGAAGAACCTCCCTCAACCTGCTGGCCACACTTCATTTCCAAGCAGTGAGTCTGATCAACATTTAATTCTGTCATGTTTTACCAAAATAGGAAAGAAATGCAAATTTGAGTTCCTAGGTTTTCTTTCATAGACAAGAAGGGAACACACAGAATGAAAAGAAAGTGGATTCATTTTAACTTCTGAGAATAAGTGTTCATTGAATGCCATAATAAGTAACAAAATTGACTGCAGCAGAATATTAATGATGTGAAGAGATTAACCAAATTCTTTATGATCAGATAGGACAAAAACTTTCTAGGCATAGGAAAAAACCAAACGAACAAAAGATTCTGTAGTCAGGCCTTTCAGTGTGCCTTCTGAAATCTCATCTGTCTCTAAACATTTAATATTGGCAACCATTGAGGGACTGGACTGGTTTGAAACAGTATGACAATTTTAGTATTCTTCAGCCAGAATATATATTTTTTTTCAATATGTGTCAATTTCTGCAACACTTTTTTTAATGTTTCTCCAGATACATTTCTCCAAAATTTTTACCCAAATAGGAAAGTGAATGTTAAATATCTCATATTTAGAAGACTGAGAACTAATTTAAAAAATATCCAGTAGCAATAAAACCAGCAGAAACATGCCTGAGAATACAGAGCTCAGATGTAATTTCCTTAGCAACAGAAATTCTGAGATATCTTCAAAATTCTAATATCTCACAAATACTAGATAAAGTGTCTATTGTGCTCACATTTTCCCCTCCCTTGTATTCAAAGTTTTGCTTTGTAATTACGTGTATTCGTACATAAGAGTGAAATCCTCTCTGAAATGAAAGATTTCAGGTCCTAGGAATTCTCCTTACTTAACTTTTTGAGGTGGCTTATGAAAGTGTGTAGATTTGCCATTTTTCACAGAGGCTGGGAAAAAATATGCGGAAGAAACTAGAGAAGAGGTTGTTATCAATAGGAAAAAAAAGAAACAAACAGAAAGCAAAGTAAGACTGGTTATCAGAAGATAACAGGAAGGGCAGGAAGGGCTGTTTTATTGCAATTTTTGTGGGAAAGGACTAAATTTAGCTAGTGAGAAACAACACACAGTGACAACAGACAATTAACATCAGTAAAAATAAGGAAATAATACTGAACAATTCTTTGGTAAAATAAACAGAATTTTGAAAAGACAAAAGGTAAAGGTATTTAATATAAATACTGAGAAGGAAATTCAAGGAAGTATTGCTTTTCTGGTTTTGGTTTCCTACATGTCAATTTATATAGTTTGACAGATGTCTGTCTTCTGTACTTAAAACAGCCAAAATGTTTTAGAGTATGAAGTGAAGAGATTAAATTTAAATTCAAGTTTATGCTGAAGTAAGCCACTGGATGGAATAATACGTGATTAATTAGAAATATCTTGATTTCATAACCCGACATTTTGTACTGGTTCTTACTTAAAAAAAAAAAAATCACACAAAAATAATTTAACCCCCCCCCCCAAAAAAAAAAAAAAAGGAAAAGCAAAGAGAACAATCAGAAAAAAAAAAGGGTTGCAAGTCAGGAATATTTCTTCTCATCCATGCTCAGCTGTGACTTATTTTACATACATTTCAAAGTCACTTCCAAACTTGGGCTACAAGTTTGAACCTTACTTTTTGATATATGTGTTCATACTGGCAGATTTTTCCCACTAGACTTTCAACATACTATATCAAGAGTTTAAATTTGTTCTCAGAAGTTCACTTTTTCTTGGTAGGTGAAATATTGTCTTTCCTTGATATGACACCCACTTTTTAACCTAGTGCAGTGAAGTTGTGAATTACAGTCAAATGACCTGAAGTTTCAGAAGAGATAAATCAGGGTGTTGAAGTCTTCATCAAAGAACAAGAGGCACAGTGCTGTAGCCAGTTGAATACTTCATTTTTTTTTTTAGGATTTTCCTCACTGTTGCTCTTGATAATCAGTAGCAGGAAGGAATCTAGAAAAAAGCTCTAGGTTATGGACATACAAATCCCAAACCAATGCAGTTTGTGTTCCCCAGATCAGTAGAGGGGAAGTTTCCCATAAACAGAATCACTTCAGAGTTACAAGTGGCAGCGGTGGAAGTCTAGAGCTCACACTAAATAACTGAAGTAGCAGAAGAGGAGTAGCTGGGGCCACTTGCTGTACGTATATACTGCATCCTTCACTGATCTGAGCCAGCCTCAGGTCCAAACTCACAAGCCATCCATAGTTTGCACACAAGCCCATACTGAACTACAGGCATCATACAAACTTTGATGAAGGAGAAGATGAACCTGTACAAGATTTCTTGCAGTATCATCCCACTACATCTTTACCTACAATTGCAGTGGACAGGAGATACCATGTGAGAGCAGGTTTCTTCCAGATGGCAACACAGTACTCCCTTACACAAAGGCAAAGAACTTCTGTAGGCAGCTGCCTGTGTATAATGTGGGTACTAGCACCACAAACATCCCGTAGGTTCAGAGCTGAGGTCACTGAGCTCTATCAGTTGGCTGTGGGACCCAAATTCTACTTCTTAGGTTGGATGTCAAAGTAACTTTTTTGTACGTAGTCCCTAGTTCAGTGTTGGATTATTCAATTTCAAAATATAGTGTGGATTTATGTATATAACTGACTCATGCTAGGAGATCAGATAAAAATTTTCTGACTCAGTTTGAGCTAGGGAGTTCCTACTACTATCAGAGATATGGTTGATAAAGACGTGGAATACCTCTTGCTTTTAAATCATAGAATGCCTAATGTTTTTCTGCTGTACTCAGAAATTAAGTGGGAATATTGAAACAGTTGGCTGGTATATGAGATTTATTCCCTTTCTGTTTTGTTGTTGATCTAAATTGATCCCCTTTGGGCAGCCAGCTGGATGTTTATTTCCTTTTTTTTTTCTAAATTGTTCTTTGAAATACCATTAATATTCATAAAAATCTTTAATTAATGACAATTTGTTTTTGCATATGCACATTTATCAGTTCAGCAATTATTAAGCCTATGTCACTCTTTCAGTTAACTCACTGCATGGGATTAAATTTGTGACAGTGATCATGCTGAGGAATGTAAAATTAATAGGCATATTTTCTGGGGATTCTAATTCTGCCCCTTACCCAGGCAATCTTCTTTCTATTTCCAGGCTGACTTTTCAGTCTATGTACAGGGTGTAGATCTCTCAGTTTGAAGCAAGTTTTTAGGGAGCAATTCTTTTGTTGATGGTTTTCTGCTTTCCCGGCCCCCCACCTTTTTGAAGCCATATTTTGCAGAAATATGTTTTCAGAAAACAGTTCGAATTCCATTACACTGTTATTGCACACTTTTTTTTTTTTTTCACTTATTTGTTTTGAGTATGTCAATTTGGAAAATTAGTAGAGTATTCAGATTTAATTGAAATTCCTTGAAATCAAGCAAAATTCAGATACATATTACTCCAGTAAGTTGGTGACTTTTCATGGTATGAGTGACCAAGGAGGTACCTATGCTCAAATAAAACAATTTAGAGTAAATCTACACTGCTACCATCTCTGTGACCATTGTAGGAAATAGCTTGAGTACTACTGCCATTTTTGCAATGTCAGTATGAAGCTCAGTTCAATTTATCCTGTTCAGCACTATGCAAAAAAATGCCCTCACAGCTACAAGACATTGGCTTAGTCCTTTGACATCATGGTATATTTCTTACATTACTTCAGGTAGGTTATTTACAGTCAATTCAGCAAAATTTATGGTTATAATTTACACTTCAGAGATGAAACTGCAATTGCTTTCAATGAGAAACTAAGTATCTAAATGGACAGTAGGAACTTAAACATTTTTATGGATGTGAATCTTTACTCCCTGCAATTCAGTTACTTTTTGTAAAATGCAAAAAAAAACAACTGAGTTTTTTTTTAACTTTTCAAGAACATATTTCCCTGATGGAAAGTTTTGATTTATCGTGACTTAGTCGATTTTTTATCATGGAATTTTTCTGGCTCCAAGACTTAATTTGTGGTCAGAGGAAAAACTGGAGACAAAACCAGACCAATTTTAATTATAATTTTTTTTCATATATTGGGGCAAAATTCAGATCTCTGTTCCTCCTACATGGGTCTCCTGGATCCCATGTGAATACTTAGAGGTATCAAAAATCTGAAAATGTTTTCTGAAACTATATTCTTCATTTCCGAATAACACTAGAAGTCAGTAATTTTATCTCATTTTATCACTTCTGCTATTTGGATTGTACATTCGAGGAGCTTACCATGGTGCCTTTTTTTCAGTTGGTACTTTATATTCTGATACAAATAATTACCATTTGCTGTTTCCCTTTGATATGTCCTAGATTTGTTAATATCAAAGGAGAAGGCATTTTAAGCTAAATGGTATTTGATGGAATTTTGGGGTTTATGAAACAAAGAAGCATTCTGTTAAATTAATGAGATGCTTTCTCCAAGTCAGAGGCAGCATATTTTTATCTTGTCATTTCCAGTAGGAAGGATTCTCCTGCATCAGTTTGTAAGACCTTGACAAGCTTTTAAATACAAACAAATGAACTGGAAAAAGGTGCAGAGCTTAGGGAAATATTTATAACAAGTTTTGCTGCAGTTTTTACATAAGTTCTATTTTACTACAGATAGCTGTTACTTGTTACTCTTTTTTTTTTTCCTAGACACTTGTTCTAGACAGCAGTTTCTTTTATCCTGGGCCAGGTAAATAGGAAGCTAAATAAAAACTCTTTAGCCTTAACAATTCATAGTGTTTGCTTTAAGTTTTTACAAATACTATGGGAATATGTGAAGCCTGTGCTCATGAGTGACCTAATTGCTCCTCTTAGAACTAATTGCTCCACAATTATTGTTTTTTTGTGTTTTTTTTTTTAACTTTCAACAGAACTTCTGAAGTAAAATACTGTTCCCTGTGAGGAAAAAATTACTCTTATAGAGAACTTTTAAACCTTTTTGTCATAAGTTTTGTTATTCTCTTTTTCACATTTAACCAATAAAATATTTGCGAAAGACATCTAACCTTATTCTAGTAGCATACAATAAATAAATCGCCTGCTCTGCATAGCTGAAAGTTGTGTTATGGGTAGCATCTTTGATATTATCTTCTAAGAGCAGAGAGGCCTAATTGTCTGAATAGACTAAAGTGAAATCATAGAATCACATAATGTTTCAGGTTGGAAGGGACCTCTGTAAGTGATCTGGTCTAAACCTTCTGCTAAAGCAGGGCCACTGAGAGCCAGTGATGCAGGACCATGTCCAGGTGGCTTTTGGGTATCTCCAAAGGGGAGACTCCACAACTGCTTTGGGAAATCTATGTTACTGGTTGGTCATCCTTGCAGTAAAAATGTATTTTCTGATGTTCAGAGGGTAACTCTTGTATTTGAGTTTGTGCCCATTGACTCTTGTCCTGTCACTGGGCACCACTGTTTTCATTGCACCCTCCCTTCAGGTATTTCTATACATTAGGAAGTTCACCCCTGAGCATTCCCTTTTCAAGGCTGAACAGTTCCAGTATTCTCAGCCTTTCCTTATGTCGTAGTTCAGCCCCGATCAGGACCAGACTACGCAGTCTGTCTCTCGCTCCCCCCACCCTCCGAGAGAATAGGAGGAGATGATATAAGAAAAACAGCTCAAAGTTTGAGATAAGGATGGGGAGAAATCCTTAAAGTTACCGTCACAGGCAAAACAGACTCGACTTGGGGAAAACTATTCATTTATTTCCAAAATCAGCAGGAGAAGGAGACAGGGAACAAGATAACCTCCCCCCACCCCTCCCTCTTCCCGGGCTTAACATTATCTCTCCTACCTTCCCCTCCCGAGCTGCACGGGGGGGGAAAAGGGAATGGGGGTCACGGTCAGTTCATCACGCGTTGTTTTACGCTGCTGTATCATCGTCAGGGGAAGAACTCCTCGCATTCCTCCTCTGCTCCAGCGTGGGGTCCCTCCCACGGGCCACAGTCCTTTGTGAAACTGCTCCGGCGTGGGTCATCTCTTCCACGGGGTGCAGTCCCTCTAGAACAGCTGCCCCAGTGGGCCCTCCACGGGCCACAGCCTCCTTCAGGCCTCCACCTGCTCCGGCGTGGGGTCCTCCCCGGGCTGCAGGTGGATCTCTGCCCCTCCGTGGACCTCCATGGGCTGCAGGGGGACAACCCGCTCCACCATGGTCTTCACCACGAGTTGCAGAGGAATCTTGGCCAGGAGCCACGTTACTCCTCCCCCTCCTTCTTCACTGACCTTGGTGTCTGCAGCCGTTCCTCACAACAGGCTGGCAGACGTCTCTCAGGATCCTTTTTACATCTTATTCACTTCTCATCTCCTCTCCACTTCTTGCAGCCAGGCTGGGCTGAATTGGGCCCAGTCAGCTGCCCAGCGGGAGGCCAGAGGGTGAGGCCTGCAAGGCCCATGAGGCTCGCGCCTCCCCCTGTCTGCCCCCTGCTCAGCTGCTTCACATCTTCTCCTCCTTTTTTTCCTGTTTTCCCCTACTTAAATACGTTATCGCAGAGGCGTTATCACAGGACATTCTGCTACCAATTGGCTTGGCCTTGGCCAGCAGCGGGTCCACCCTAGGCCCGGCCGAGTCCACTGAACAAAGGGGAGCGACTTCTAGCAGTTTCCTACAGAAGCTACCACCTTAGGCCCCCCCTCACTAAACAAAACCAGAACACCTTATGTGAGAGATGCTCTATAAACATGCTTTTTGGACTCTCTCCAGTTCATCCATATCTCCCTTATACTAAGGAGCCATTATGGACCATAAGATTTTTTTATTTAAGTGTGTGAAGGATAGTTGTGGGGCTATTTTTTTCTCAGTATCCTGTAAGATCAATTCGTCATGCTGACATGAGCCAAATGCCTTGAAAAGGCACTGTTAGAATATTCATAAAAACAAAAATTATATCATATCGATTTTATTGAAAGTACATGGAAAATTTATCAGTTATGCAAATAAAACTTATTAAGATTTTTTTAAAAAATATGAAAAATGTATATCTGTGGTTAATGTGTTTGGTTTGTCCTGTGATATCATTATTTTGTAGATGGGAAACAGAAAGAATGTGTGAGTGACAAGTGATTTTAAAAGGTTGTAAATAAAATCAGTGTTCTCCATTCCAGTGTCTTCTGTCACTCTCTTATGACGAATTATATTGTAAAAAACCAAACCAAATCAAAACATCAGTTTATAAGTCTTTAAAGGAATATCATCACCACCAGATTCATCCACAGTGAACTCCCTTGTTCCCAAGTACTCTTCCAGTGGCATATCTCATTATTATGAAGGATTTATTACTGTGTACTGATTGAGTTTGAAAATTCTGATTTGCTATCAGAATTCACTATGTAAAAGAATCACTAATGTCATTGGCAAATGTAGAAATGCAAGAAAATAAAAGAAATAAAGTAACATTCAAGAAGAAGAAAATAAAAATGTAATAACTGTTCTAATTTACTCAAATAATGTATGTTTCAAACAAATGATGCCTTACATACTGCCTGATAATGAAAGAGATGTGGTAGAATATGGTAATTTATATTACAGTATCAATGATTTTGGCAACACAAGGGGCTTGCATATTGACAGAATATTATACATGAAGAATTCTAGAGTTCCCTTTTTGTTGGTAATCAATATACAAAAATTTTTATGTAGTCACATACTCCCAAGTGTGACTTAAAAGTTGCAATGCCAAAATATAAGCCTCCTTTTCAGATATCTTTCAAAATCAAATGCAATACCCAGTACTTGTTCTTTTATACTCTCATTAACCACTATCTTTATTTAACAAATGGATAAGAAAAAGGGAAGTAACTGCAGCTATTGAATTTTCCCCTTAAATTCAAAGAAGAAAATAAAAGCTGACAGAATTATAAAGAAATAACAATTTATAAAAATAAGATTCCTTTCTGAATCTTTGAACTCAAGCTTCTGAATTTTCAGATAATTCCCTATTTCTCTATAGTCTTCCTTGTTTATTTCACTTTCTCTTTGAAACAGGTAAGGAGAAAGGGAAATCTATAAGTAAGAAATGGAAAGATAATCTTCAAAAGATTTCCACCTCATAACATCTGAAAAAACCAAAACCCTAAGGAAGAATCTCAAGGAGGCTTGTGGTTGTTTTTTTTTTTAGTTCAGATTATAAAATACATGGTTTTGTGTTTAAAATATGAACATAAAACAAAAAAAAAAAAACCAGAAAACCACATTAAAGTAGAAAACAGACACAAGTTTAATGATACGTAATCCTAATTAATTTATCTACACATACACATATGGTCATATGAGAAAGAAACCTTTATGATATTTGGAAAGCTTTACAGTTATGAAGTTTGAAATAGGAGCAATGCTTCCATTGTTTTGCCTTTGTCTATGAAATACATAGTATTTCTGTTTAGGAATTCTATTTACCAAACTCTAACATCTCTGAAACTTCATTTACAATGTCTAATTTTTTACATTATTGTGAAAATATCATGCACTTTATTCCAAACATCTTACAATTGGTTTTATAATCTGAACAAATAGCAACAAAGATTCTTCCACAGATATTATTTTCTATCATGTACTAAGCAGTGATCATCAAATCTGAACCTCTCCCTTAGTTTTAAAAATACTTTATTCCAAAAGTAATACCAGGTATTAAACAGCTACTGTGCCCCTGAGAAAGTTCTGACACTCACATAGGTTAGGTCAACATATGCATCCAGCTACATTAAGTAAACATTTAATAATTATTCTAGAGTAAATACTGAGCAAACAGGGAGGAGAGGCAGAGGGCAGATTTGTGCTTATTTCCCAGCACTTGTAAGTAATAAATGAAAATACTTTTATTTTCTAAATAGCAGATCAGGTACTGTCTTTTCAGAGTTTCATCTAAAATACACTCTGGCTAACAGTAATATTTTATATTAAAATCTTTGTGAAATACATTTTTGTGAACTTCTGAAGTATTACAAATCTTCACGTAAACCTTGGCAATGGACAGATACACTTTTGAACTAAATGGTGAAGCGAATGGGGGAGAGGGAATCCTTACCTATGGCTTGTGACACAACAGTACATACTGGTGCTAAAGGGGAAAGGGTCAAGTGGTTTTAAAGCCCTCTGTAATCGTCTCCTCATAAAATGCAAACCAAATGGAAATTCATACTTAACTTTTTTTTTTTCCCCTTAACATTTCCCTGCTGTTTCAATGATGTTGAATGTATTTGATCGCTGTGTAACTGGAAAAATAGGTAGATCTACACAGGAGGAAAATAATATCCATACATAATCAAAGTTTTTAAGCAAAGAGCTCATAGCCTGAGTAAGTAAGGAGTGAAACCAATTTATTTCAAAGATATCAGGTTAGTCTCCTGAGGAGACTGTAATTTAACTGACAGATCTAAATTTCTCATGTATTTCATATTAGAAAAAAAAAAAAGATACAAAACATTCTTTATTTGTAAAAGCTTTGTTAGCAAACCTAAACAAAGAGTACTTTCATTCTATCCTTCTGGTCTGCTCTGTAGCTAAGTTAGAGAATCCATTAGAAGAGAAGCATTTTCACTGTCTGCTTAAAAAACACATTTATTTTCCACTAATTCCCACATTTGGCAGGACATAACGGGAAATAAGCTCACTTCTTTTCCAGGAGGGAGGCGTAGAAAACAAGACAAAGAGGGACAGTATATAATTCACCTAGTTATCTCTTCAGAGAATCCAGGACCTCCAAGTACACTTGCCAAGTTCTAAGTAGGAAGACTCAAGGAGCTGGTTTAATTATTATTATCAATCAATTTATTTCATTCACAGCAAGACAGGTAATAATTTTTGAAACATCATATTTAAATATAAGAGAACAATGACAAACAAGGGCCTTTCACTCTTTATTCATACTTCTGATAGAAATCTATTCCTTTCAACCTGTGGAAAGCTGGAGGAGGTAATTTATTTTGCAGCCAAAGACTCTCCTGACAACCCTTATGGGATTAGTTACATTAATTGTTAAAAGATAATATGAAGATCAAGAACAACAACAACAACAAAATTTAAAAAAAAAATTCCAATATTTCCTTAAACAAAGAAAAAGAAAGTTACTCCAAGCCACTGTGAGCTTATTAATTTCCTAAGAGAAGAGAGGGAATGGAATTATAGCTATGTTATCTTAAAACATAACACAGTCTTGTTTATTTATAGAATCATAGAATAGATTGTGTTGGAAGGGACCTTTAAAGGTCATCTAGTTCAACTCCCCTGCAAGGAGCAGGGACATCTTCAACTAGATCAGGTTGCTCAGAGCCCAGTCCAATCTGGCCTTGAATGTTTCCAGGGATTAGGCATTTCTATGAAAGAAGATTTTTTTTTTTTCTTTGTGTGTATTTACCTGCTTATCTGGGAATTAAGAAAAACTCAGGTATTCATATAATCCTGTCTTGTACACCATGAAGATGTCAAGTGCAATGTAAGCATGGCTTTTAATAAATAAATGCACAGAGAAATGGGAAGGGTTATATTTAAGCTATCCTACTGTGGCTAAACTACCAGTACCGTGTGAGGAGCTAGATGTCTCTTCTTGTCCATGGAACACCATACATTTACAAATAAAAGATAAATCAATCAGAAAGAAGAATTGTTTATCTAATACACTAGGATAAAATATGCAAGATTATTTGCTCAACATCAAATTGTGTATTGTTTTGTTTTTCTTAATATAAAGAAGAATATCTCACCAAGCTAATGATAAGCTCACATTATGTGCAGTCAGGGAGAACTATCGACTGGCCTACTAAACAAAGGGAGAGCAGTCGATATTGTCTACCTAAACTACAGTAAGTCATTTGACAGGAGTCCCTACACAACCAGGCAGCATCCCTATCCTCTTCTCAGAATAGCTGTCCCTGCTTCCACTGCCTGTGCCTTTCCTTCTTCGACTCAGCCATGCCATCTTCTTGCCTTCCTTTCCTGATTTCCTACATGTGGGGATCAAGAGCTCTTGCTCTCTATAGAAAGTGTCCTTAAAGATCTGCCAGCTCTGTTCTGCTCCCTTGTCCCTGAGGGCATTTTCCCAGGGGACCCTACTGACTAACTCCTTGAAGACCTGGAATTTTACTTTCCTAAAATTCAGGGTCCTGTCTTTACTCTTCACCTGACCCATATCCCTCAGGACTGTGAAATCCACCAGTGCATTTTCACTGCACCCCAGGCTGCCTCCAATCTTGACATTATCGACTAGCCCACTTGCTTTGGTGAACAACAGGTCCAGTATCACATCCCCTCTGGTAAGGCTGTCCATTACCTGGCTTAAGAAGTTATCCTCAATGCACTCCAGGAGTCTCCTACATTGCCTACAGCTTGCCATGCTACTTTTCCAGTAGATGTCAGGGTGACTGAAGTTTCCAAGCAGAATGAGAGCCACTGAGCACAATGCTTCCTGTAGCTGGAGTAACAAGGTTTTGTTAATAGGCTCCCCTTAATCGGGCGACCTGTAGTAGACACCAACCATGTGGTTCCCTTTGTTGTCTTAGTTTCTAATTCTTACCAACAAGCTTTCAATTTGCTCGTGACTCTTCACAATCTGTCAATTTCTTGATGTAGAGGGCAACATTTCCACCCCTCCTTCCCCACATTTTCCTTCTGAACAGCCTGTAGCCATCGATAACCACACTTCAGTCATGAGATTCATCCCACCAAGTTTCCATAATGGCAACTATGTCATAGCTTTCTAACAGCACAGTGACTTCCAGCTCCTCCTGTTTGTTGCCCATGTTGTGTGCATTGATGTAGAGGCACTTCAGGGTCCTGCTGCCATACAAAGGAACCTCAATAGGATTGAGAAATATGCTGACAGGAACCTCAGGAAGTTCATCAAGGAGAAGTGCAAAGTCTTGCACCTAGGGAGGAGCAAACCCATTCAGCAATATGTGTTGTTGGACACCCAGACGAAAAGCAGCTTGGCAGAAAAATATTTGGCAGTCCTGGTGCACATCAAGTTGAACATGAACCACCAATGCGCCCCCACAGAAGCTAATGCTATCCTGGGCTGCATTAGGCAAAGTATTGCCAGCAGGTGTTGAGGGAGATGATCTTTCCCCTCTGTGCCACACCAGTGTGGCACTGGTGAGACCACAGCTGGAGTATTGTTTCTAGTTTTGGACTCCTGTATACAAGAGAGACATAGATATGCTGGAGAGAGTCCAATGAGGGGCCACAAGCATAGTTAAGGGACTGGACCATCTCTCATACAAGAAAAGGTTGAGAGAGCTGGGATTGTTCAGCCTGGAGAAGAGAAGGCTCAGGAGGGAACTTCCCTATGTCTAGAAATACCTGAAGAGAGAGTGCAAAGAAGACAGAGTCTGACTCTTTTCAGTGGTGTTCAGTGACAGAACAAGAGGTAATGGGCACAAACTCAAACAGAAGAGGTTCTCTTTGAACATCAGGAAACACTTTTTTTACTGCAGGGATGACCAAGCAGTGGCACAGGTTGCCCAAACAGGTTGTGGAGTCTCCCTGCTTGAAGACATTCAAAAGCCATCTGGACATGATCCTAGGCAACCAGCTCTGAGTGGCCCTGCTTTAGCAGTGGGGCCTGGAATAGGTGACTTCCAGAAGTCTCTTCCAACCTCAACCATTATGTGATTCTGTGATTCTATATCTTAAGAACCAAGTCAAAACTGGCTGCAAATTCAGAAAATTTCCCTCAGCTGGAACTTTATTAGTAGGGTTTAAGTGATTTCGAAGAAAGCTGCGCTGTGATAATTTATGCAAAGCATATTAAGTAAGTGAATTGATTTTACTGGACTTCCAAGCACAATACATATTTGAATGAAATTTATTTTATCAAAGTACCTTCTGAACAGGTTTTACAAATTTTACAGGTCTGCTTCACAAGAAATCCCAGCTGAAGACAACTGAAGACAATACAGCATGCTAGACTCAAGATACAAAGCTCCTTGTTGAATATGATTACATAAGGCTTCTAAAACATAAAATTATTTTGTTTCATAGGATCATTTCAAATGAAAGTCCTCCTTTTTAAAAATCTTTGCATATTAAATTAAAATGTCTTTGCTTGCTAGAATGTTCTGCGCTTAAATCCTCTACTCTTGATGTTCACACTGATGTAAAACTTGAAAAACAACATTTTGGTGATTGAATTACTACATTTTGGTTTTTAGTAGCAATTTTAATCTGACATTAAAAAAAAAGCCAGGAAATACATCAGCATATCAGCAAAACAATGTAATTGATTATTCTGACTTGTCATGACACAGACCTTTTATCATGAAAAGATAATCACTGACATTATTTTCATAAGATATTCACTGATACAGAACATGGTTCACTGATCAATTAAAATATAACGAGTGTTAAAAATAAGCTTAGGAAGCTTACAAGATTATATTGTTAAAATGTAGGTCTTGTATTTTCATAAGGAAAGAAAAAAAAAGCATTTGTTTCTACTAAAGAATAAGAAAGACAGAGTGTTAGAAGATATCTCAAATTCAAATTATTCTTAAAACAGAACAAATTAGAATAAACATATACTCAACATAAGAAGGATGTGGACTAATTGGAGAGGGTCCAGAGGAGGGCCACAAAGATGATCAGAGGGCTGGAGCACCTCTCCTGTGAGAGAGAGAGTTGGGGCTGTTCAGCCTGGAGAAGAGGAGGCTCCGGGGAGACCTTATAGAGGTCTTCCAGTACCTCAAGGGGGGCCTACAAGAAAGATGGGGAGAGGCTGTTCAGTAGGGCCTGTTGTGACAGGATGAGGGTTAATGGTTTTAAAACAGAGGGAGGTAGATTTAGATTAGATATTAGGAAAAAAAAAATTATACTGAGGGTTGTAGAACACTGGAACAGGTTGCCCAGAGAGGTGGTGGATGCCCCATCCCTGGAAACGTTCAAGGCCAGGTTGGACGGGGCTCTGAGCAACCTGATCTAGTTGGGGATGTCCCTGCTCCTTGCAGTGGGGTTGAACTAGACGACCTTTGAAGGTCCCTTCCAACCCTAACCATTCTATGATTCTATGATTCTTTGTGTAGATCAAAACTAACCCGTATTCCATTTTCATTAAGTCCATTTGACATAAAATAAAGGGATTTAACATCTTTTTTTTTTTTTAGAGATTGGCTTTATTTAACCTTTTTAAAAAAAACCCCTCTGCTTCTATTTTCAAATTATGAACCTAATAACTACCCCAATAAGTTCCTCTAGCCAAGAAATTTGTCTTGTAGTGGTACTAGAGGAACAAGAAAATGACATGTAGGGAAATTACCCTGTTCTGGTTACTTTACACACTCAATTAACTTTTTATTCCCTCCCTTGGAGATGTTAGAGGATATACTGCTTCTTCCTTTTGGTATCTCGTTATGGCTCTATCTTCCATAATTTTCACAATCTTTTAAAACCTACTGATACCATGTCTGTCCACAAACTCGTATTCTAACAACTTACAGAAGTTTACTCTTTGATAACAAAGAAGTTCTATGTTTCATTCTTTAACTGATCCCTGAAGAGTATCAACAAATGCCTGTTTGTTCTAATATTGCAGGATTTAATGAATAACAGTTTTGCACTCACCTACTCACCACCTTGTACTAGTTCTGGCTGGATTGAATTAATTTCCTTAATTGCAGTCCATATGGTGCTATCTTTTTGGATTTGTGACAAAAACAGTCACAGTCACACAGCAATACTTTAACTATTGCTGGACACTGCTTACACAGCATCAAGACCTGCTGTGTTTCTCTTGCTGCCCCTGCCAGAAGATAGATGGGGAGTGAAAAAGAAGCTGGGAGTGGACACTGCTGGGACAGCAGACCCCAACTAACTAAAGTGATATCCCATACCATTTGATGTCATGTTTAGCAATTAAAGCTAGGGGAGAGAAGGAAGAAGGGAGGGACTTTCTGGATTATGGTGCCTGTCTTCTAAAGTTAACTCTTACATGGGATGAAGCCTTGTTTTCCTGAAAACAGCTAAATATCTGCCTGTTGACGGGAAGTAGTGACTGAATTCTTTATTTTGCTTTGCTTTTGTGCCTGCTTTTACTTTACCTATTCAACTGTCTATCTCAACACACAAATTTTCTCACTTTTATCCTTTTGATTTTTTTACCCTCCTCCCATCCTGCTGTGGGGGAAGTGAGTAAGCAGCTGTGTGGGGATGAGCTGCTGATTGAGGTTAACTCACAACTCACCTTCATATTTTATATGTCTTTTTTTTTTTCTATATTTGTTTCTACATTATAAAAAAAATACTTCAGTGAATAGCTGAGATGTATTCTTTAAACACGATTTCTCATGTACTAGTCTTCCATCCATTCATTATACATATATCTAATTATACATATATATTATTCTATACTTTTTCATAATATATATTCTGCATTTTTATTATATATAGATATATATCCAAAATACAAAACACATTGGCTACTGAGAAGAAAATTAACTCAATCTCTGTGAAAACCAGGACAGATGCTTTTTTTTTTTTATTGTCATTGATGGAACTCCAGGACTTTCTGAAGTAGAGACCACATCATTATAAAAGATACACAGTTTACATTAAATTTTACCTTTTCCACTATCTAATTTACTTTGGGTTTATTGCTACCAGTTATTTCCTTCTCATTTACTGTGCAGTACCCCTGTTCAGGCTGTACTTTGAGGTAGAGGGGTTATTTATTTATTCAGTTTCTGAAGTAACTGCCAATTTTTTCTAATGCGATCTCAGTACTCTTGAAAATAAGTTCTCATCTACTTATATATCAGCTTCATATTGACAGGTATAAAAAATCCAGCAAGGCAATCAAAACCCTTTGGATCTACCATATGATAAAATCATGAAATTACTGTGACACTTTTTTTCCTCCTTTCTGTTTGGTTTTTTTTTTTTTCAGAAATAATAAAAAAATAACTCTTTTCAGTACGTTTTCTGCCAATCCAGTTTCTACTGGATTTTACTTTTACCTTTATATATATATGCTCTTTCACGTTCAGACTTGATCCAAAGTGCATTCAAATATCCTGAAAGGCTTCTCCTTATCTTTTTTTTTTTTTGCTACAGAAGCGTGGATCAGGTGTCATTCCAGAAGTGTCAAGACAAGAGACCCACTGAACAATGCTTAAGTTGTACAATATCTTCATTAGAAGGTCAGATAAAACTTTTCTAAGTTGAACAGCATGTTGTCTTCAACACTAACCAGTCACCGAAAATGTAGTATTTATTGTGAAAAAGAAGATCTCTACGAATGCAAAAGTCCTCAAAATTGATCCATAAACTTTGTTAATTACAATTATAAAAGACAGAGGTCATTTTGATAAAAGAAAATTACTCTAAGAAAGAAAAGGCTGAGAGAGGGAGATCACAACATAGAAGGTTATTCTTAGCTCTTCATTTCAATGATGCCACCCTTCCTGGGATAATTCTGTATTTCCACACTATTGAGTCTGCACAGCCCAAAGGGAATATAAGGTTTTTGGAGTATTAAAACTCACATATATGCTCAGAAATCTCCCTGATAAAATTGCACGGCAGCAAGGAATGCCTACAAGAGGAGACGGTTATCTAGCCAAGAAATCTACAACACTTAAACTATAACAACATCAAAATTTAACAACCTCTTGAAGATTTGCTTATTTTAATAGTTGGTAGAAATTCCATCCTCTAATGCCCAAATACTGTAAAAAATAATGACCACAGTTACAACTTATTTTGAGCAAGTGCACAGAGTCCATGCTCCTTGCAGGGGGGTTGGACTAGATGACCTTTGAAGGTCCCTTCCAACCCTAACCATTCTATGATTCTATGATTCTATGATTTTCTGTTGCTGCACAAATTATTTTTATATTAACAAAGTGGCACTATGACCTGTCCATGGCCCTCAGAAGCTAGCATAAGTCCAAAAAGTATTCCCTGATTAGCCATTTATGATTTTGTCACAGCTTGTTCCCCCCCAAATATTTCTTCTTCAAAATGAACAGTTCTATTTTACTTAGTCTCTCATTTCTTTGAAGCCATTTCACCTTTTTCACCATCTTTACAGCCATTAGCTCTAACTGAAAAACTGCCATCACCACTGCTTAATTATTTAAAAAGTTTTGGCTTGGATTCTATTCAAGCTTTAGCAATGATGAAGCCCTTGGTAAATTCATTACATCAGATAGCAAGATATTTACGCTTTTTTATAAAGTTCACTGACTGAACAGCAGAGAAAGTGGCTGGGACAAGCTAAAAGCTTGTGTCTAGGAACAGATTTCAGAAAAGATATATGAGGAAACCCATAACAATCAGAGAGAAACAATAGGACAAGGAGACACCTGAACTCCAAGCAAAGCATCAAGGGAAGCAGCAGAGACAGAATGCAGACATTCAGGAGCAGGTGTTGACCTGGACAGTTCAAGTTAAAGGACTGGGAAGCTGGCACTACAACAGGTGAGAAAGTGTTGTGCAGCAACATCTAGAATCAGACCTGGAGTTTAAAGGCTATCAGGTGCGCTGACTTCTTGAAAGAATCCAACAGCTTCTCCTCTGTGGAAAGCCACTATGTGTGATATCACCAGTGTCTATATTGCTGGGGGCATAGCTAAAGTTTGCATTCATAACAACATTAATAACCATCCTTGCATGAGGAAGAAGAAAGACCCTACATTCTTCTAAAAACAGTGAAGAAATATATATTTTTCAAGACAAAATGTGGTGGTTCCAATACTGAGTAAGTCTGTGAATGAAGGCAATTACTATTCAATTATTTTCCTAAGCAAACAGTAGTCAAGAAAAAAATAGTTTAATTTTCAATTGTTGTATCTGTGTCTAAAGAATTCTGTCACAATATTTAGGCCAGTGTTGACTAAATACAAAATGCTAAATATCTACTTATAAAACTATAATTCGTGCTAGAAACTGTTATAGAAATTTTAAAAGGACAACAATTCTTATGACAGATGGATAGTTGTGTAAAAAAAAAAAAAAGGTGATTCTGAGTTAGAAGTACAGAATTCCATCTAAAAAAATTTAATTCCTCTCAGAAAGATGACTGAGAAAAGAGCCCTCAAGGTAGGAGAGTATCCAAATAATTTTGACTGGGCTCACATCAAACAGATTTTTTAATTCAAAAAATCTGTAAGAGAAAGAACTTCTATTATTATTATTATTCTTTCATCTAATGTAGACGAATTTTTTATATGCTGTGTATTTCTATTTCCTGGCAAGTTCTATATGTTTACTCTTCAGCAGTCTTCTGATGGCTAACTTTCCAGTATCCCGATTTGATCCTGTACCACTGGAGACAGTAAAACTGTACACTAATCCCATTTGGTCCAAAATCAAATTCTTAGTCCTAAATCTTAAACAATACTAATTAATAATGACATGACAGGTAGAATAATATCACATAATTTACTCTTACAATCTGTGTGGTGAAGAGTTTATCCCTGTTGTGGAACTATTCAGCATAGAATTCACGCAAATAGTGTTTAATTATCTTTCAGAGTTGTTTGAATGGACATTCAATATGCAATTAGAGGGCCAGCCTTATACTATAGATATTGAAGTAATAAGGAGAGGAAACCTTGGGAAGGTTCTTCAGATCATGAACTTAACCAAAGTAATCTGGATTTATTACTGCAGGTGCATTTCTTCCTCAACTTCCAATGCAGTTGATCTCTGGGTAGGTGGCTTTCACTGCATCCAAGCTTCAGGTACCCTGAGTTTCCGATGCAAGAGTTGATCACAGTAAGTTGTTCCTCTCTGGTCTGCACAGAAGGTGCAGGGTTATTTTTCATTACATGAAAAGGAGGAAATTAGTAGGAATTTCACCTGGAGGTCTGACTACCGGGGCTCAGGGCCAGCTCAGAGTTCAGGCAGCTGAGAGCATCCCACTTCCCCCATGGAGCAGCTCCCAGGCAGGAAAAGCCTGCTTCACGATGGTCTTCACCACAAGCTGCAGTGGAATCTCTGCCGGGAGCAACATTACTCCTTCCCCTCCTTCTTCACTGACCTTGCTGTCTGCAGCCATTCCTCTCACAAGAAATCCTTCACAATTGACTCAGGCCCCTCAGGTTCTCTTTACATCTCTTCTCCACTTCTTGCAGCTGGGCTGGGCCGAGCAGATGGCTGCCCGGCGGATGGCCAGAGGGTGAGGTCCGTAGGGCCCACAAGGCTCTTGCCCCCTACTCTCTGCCCTTGCTGCAGCTTCTTCTCATCTTCTTTTCC
This sequence comes from Chlamydotis macqueenii, assembly GCF_036417535.1. Classification (NCBI taxonomy): domain Eukaryota; kingdom Metazoa; phylum Chordata; class Aves; order Otidiformes; family Otididae; genus Chlamydotis; species Chlamydotis macqueenii. The sequence continues at coordinate 146,214,175 of NC_141557.1, read as the reverse complement.
TTTTTTTTTTTTTTTTTTTCCTGCTTTTCCCGTTCTTTTCCAGTTCTTAATTCTGTTATTGCAGAGGCATTATCAGGGAACATTCTGCTACCAATTGGCTCGGCCCTGGCCAGCGGTCAGTCTGCCCTAGGCCTGGCCAAGTCCACTGGACAAAGGGGAAAACATTACTGGAGTAACTTTCATACAAGGAGAAGCTGAGTAAGCTGGGACTGTTTATCCTGAAGAAGAACAGGCTCAGGGTGATTTTATCAGTGTGTATAAATAGCTGATGGGAGGGAATGAAGAAGAGGGAAAAAGACTCTTCTCAGTAGCACCCAGTGACAGGATGAGGCAATTGAAACAGATTGAAACAGAAGAAATTCCACTTAGACATAAGGACCAAATTTGTACTGTGTGGATGCTCAAACCCTGGAACAGGTTACCCTGAAAAGTTGTGGAGTCTCCATCTTTAGAGATATACCAAACCTGACTGGACAAGACATGAGTAACCTGCTCTAGTTCATCCAGCTTTGAGCAGGGAAGTTGGAGAAGACAATTTTTGGAGGCACCTGCAAACCTCCTGTGATTTTGTGAAAATTCATATGAAAGATTTTACATCACTGTCCTTTTGTATTTTATGCAATTCCATTACTTCTCATGAAATGCAGATAGACCCAAGCAGGACCACAGTGGCAATTCATTTAAGCTACCAAGCAAGTGTGTTCCAAATTCAGGAACATTAAAGACTACACAGCAAAGAAATAAGGCCTTATTCTGCCTGACCTCCCTCAAGAACTCTAACATTGAACTAGATCATAAATATGCACAACATGACAGATGTCAAGCCTCATGAATATATATAAATATTCATCAACTTACGGAATTCTTAGCTACCCACTGAGAGTGTTTACATTTGAACAAGAAAATCAAAGCATTCTGCCCACATGCTTAAAACATAATTCATAATTTGAAATGTAATTATCACATGAGAAAGGCTTTATGGCTATTAAAATATTAATCCCTGTGGGACAATTCAATCTCATAGCAAGGAAGGGTTCTTTGAAATAAAAGCAGAAAAGATGTTGAGGAGAAATATGCCTAAACTTTGAAAACAGTTTTCAGGTAACTGTATGGGTTCTTAATTTTTTTTTTCTGATATTTCAGTGTTCTTTAAAAGAGAGATTAAAAACTTTTTAAGAAGTCAGCATCCCTAAAACCTGTTTCTATACCGATCAAAATATTGAACATAATATTGAATACAAAAAAAACCAGTCATAGTCTGTATCTACTAAGTAGATAGCTTTCCAACTGCTTTAGAGTCTGAGATGTATCCAACTATTGTAGATTATCTCTAAACTAATTTCTGTTCTGAACTCAAAGATATCTAGTTACCCAAATTCTTAGGGCCACTTCTCTCCAGAAAGCCCTCTCATAGTTTTTGTTTGTTTTTTTTTCTAGGTACTCCTTTCAATGTCATCTAATCTGTTTTAATAGGTTTTATCTATTTGCAAATTAAAACTAAGTTTTCAGGCACTAGAATTTATTAATCTTTTTCCTGGAGTAGTCCCTTGTACAGTTTTGGCCCAAGTCACCTAAGAGTCTCCAAAATTATACCTGAGCACAGCATGGGTTAGGAAATATCCCCAACAGAAAATTTTCATGTAACCACTTTGTTTCAAAGATTAAGATAATTTTAAAATAGGGAGTCAGATGATTTTTTGTCTCAGTGCCAAAGAACAACTCTGTTTAATTAATTAATATAGATGACTTACCACTAAAAGAAGCAACCCTCCAACTTCCATCTGACACTTCCTTACCCTCTCTCTTGTACCAGTAGTGGCGCCCATCTGACCTCATGATAAGTTAGTTCAGGGAGCTAAAATATTAGAAGATTATATACATTTGTTTGGGGTTTTCTTCCTCCTGGATTTCTCCTTGGATCAGCTGACCTCACGGTCATCCAAAGAATAATGTCCAAAGTTCAGAGAAAGTGAGTATTTGAGGGGAACTGCATATGGGGAAACTGCACTGCCAATTTTAACACCATCTACTTAGTAGATTGGTTCAGCTTCCATGTCAAATTGCATTCCTAGGTTCTATTTCTGTGCCTCACATACCTAAAAAGAAATGAAACTGCATCTCTATGCTTGGCAGCCATGACACACCTTCCACTACTACCCCTTTCTTCAGGGTTTAAAGTACATATGGAAAATGCTTTACTCAGTCTGTCTGGAGTCTGATGCTGTGGACACTTAGAAGTTAATTCTTGTCTTACCTATTCAGACAGCTGACTGACTGTGTCTTCTGCCTTTGTGCACATTAATAAATTCACATTAAATGTTGCATGAGACATTAGTTAACCTAATACAATTCATAGTCTCTCGTGTGTACAAGTCTTCTACAGAAACCTACAGGAGACATGGATTGCACATTCATCAGTAACAAACTCTCTTCCTTAGTCCACTGCAAATTTTAGGGGATTTTCTGTAACAGTATTTCCATTTAGTATAGCTAGTGCTGTATCTGTGAGTGCTCACACCTTCAAAGGACTGACCTCTGAGTCAATGTGTACGCTATTAGCTATAGGGTCATAGTCTAACCCTGTCCAGACTTCATAGTGAGTCTCAGGACACTCAGACATATATCTTCACTACTTCACCAATATTAGTAAACAGTATCTCTCAACTGATTTACCTGCTTTTCTCCAAATAGCTTATTTTAGGTTTTCCTTACAATTCCGTGCACAACATAATATCTTTATGAACAATATCCCCAAAAATAGAAGGGGTAGTGATGTCTGTAGTACTGAAAAATTCTTCCAAATATAGACTAGAGCCAATAGTTGAGGCTTTACAGGAAAGTATTTTTACTTAATCTTAGCCTGCAACATAAAGCAATCCTCCAGTAACAGTGTTTTTCAGAATGAGAAAACCTACTAGATCACATTTTCGTAGAAGACGTCTAGCCTTATTTAATCTATTGTTTTTCCAAAAGATTTGGAAACATCCCCATTCTTAAGAAGACAGAAATTCTCAGAGACAAACAGTTTATCTATTTATCCCTCCTGTAGCAATGAAATCTCTCACAAAGGAATGTATCATTGCTGCTGTATGACTGACAAGTTAGAAGAATTTTGGAGGGGAGTATGCCAGAGCTCATCATACTTTTAAGTTAAATATGTCAACTGCAGAATACATTTAAGGGTTCAGTGAAATCAACAGAACAAATTTTGCAGAACAGAGAAGGGACACAGATTTTTACCTGTAGGCAAGATTATCTAGAAGACAATTTTAGATTAGACTAAGAAAATGAACCATTTAGCAGAAGTCTTTTACATAAGGAAATTCTTGGAATGCTTAAACCAAAGAATAACTTAGACACACGTGAAATGTGTTTGATTTGGGATCTGAAACCTATTCCCACCATTGAAAAATTGAGACTTTTTTTTTCTCTGAAACTTTTATTATGTGCTGACACCCAAGGCTATGCTACTCTAAATGTGGCCCAAAACTAATGGCCATCAGAACAGTAAGTAGAGTTAATGTTCACTTGGCATATATAAATCTGTCACAGGCTTCTATCTCATCTTGTAAAAGGAGTTCTTATTATATGCTCAGCTGATTTCACAAGGCTTAATAGTTCTCATTCTTTCAAGAAGCACTTGACACACTTTTTTACATTAGTCAAAAAAATTAATTTATCATATTTAGACTGGAATATACAATTATAAGTTATATTTAGAAATTCTATTTTTATTAATAGATTATATTTTAATTTTATTATTTAATACTTTATTTATGGGTAATCAGATATTTTATTAATTATTTCCTTTATAAATTATACTTTATATATTTATAAATCATGGTTTTGAAGGTAGATCAAATTGCCAAGTTAAAACAATTTCTTTAGGGTTAAATACAGTCCCATTTTGAGAATATGCAAGGACAGAGATACCACAGTTTCTCTGGGTAACCTGTCATGAGCAAAGTTTCCTAATTTCTAATAAAAATTTCTTTTACTGCAACTTGTCCCCATTATGTTTTGTTTCTTTGCTGGGCATCTCTAAGACCTCTGGTTCGCTCTTCTTTCTACCTTCCCACTGTTCTTGAAGGCAATAGTAAGATCCTTCCTCAGTTTTTGCTTCCCAAAACTGAGGAAACACTTTTCTCATTCTCTTCTTGTATGCCACATACTTCAAGCCTCTAATCACCTTTGTGGCCCTGGACTGAGCTTCCTTTGTTTTTCTTTATATCTGTTTTCTAATGGGAACTAAAAACTGGATCCAGTACTCTGAATTTGCTCTCAGAATTGCTGAATAGAGGCTACCTGCTGTCTCTACTCATGTTAATACAGCCTAATATGCAATAGCCTTCTTTCCTGCAAGCACACCTTGCTGACTTCTATTCATCCTGTTGTCCTCGGGGATTCCAGCTCCTTTTCTGCAAACACAGTTTCCAGCCACTCAGTCCCCAGCTCCATGGGTTTATTCATACATTTGCATTTGTCAAACTTCATGTAACTTCTTTTAATCAATTTATGAAGCCTTTCCAGGTACCTCTGTATCGGGCCTATCCTCCCCTCACACGCTTTGGTATCAACAATAAAACTTTCTAAAGGTGCATCCCAATAGATCATTCAGACTGTTAATGAAGACACTAAACAGTATTAGCCCCAGCCTTCATCTCTGAGGAGCACCACTGCTAACTGGTATCCAGGTAGATCTTACAGAGCTAATCACAGTCCATTCTGGTCAGCACTCCTGCCACTTTTCCATATTGTAGTCCACCTTTCCAGTTTGACTACAAGAATATACATCAAAAATCTTATTAGTTAGGATACACAGCTTCCACTATTCTCCAGTTTTTCACATAGTCAGTTATCTCATCACATCAGGTACTTCAGGTACACTTTGCCTTTGGTAAATCTATGCTGGTTCTTCCCAGCCACCTTGGTTTTGTCCAACAGCCACCAGTGAATCTATTTTGATGCTCTCCTCAGCAGGTTAACAAGCCTATTGGCAAAGGCATTTTTCCTCATCAGATGTATCCTATCTCTCCATAGTAGTCTTCATTCCTCTGAGAGAGTGCTGTAGTAAGAAAAGCCAAAGCCTTGTCTGCAGTATTATGCAAACAACCAGGCATTGACTCACTGGATCCATCTGGTCATATGCGAGTCCTTCCCTTTGACAGAATTGAAGAGCTCCTTGAGCTGCCTTTTTGCATGCTTTACAGGCAAAAACCCTATAGTTTCCTTTGACAGTATTACAGATGTCAATGCAGATGAACAGTAAGGGACAAGAGTCTGAAAATCAGATGAACATCATCAGTTTCCCTCCAGCATCCCAGATCTGAGTTCCTGAAAAGCAATAAGCCTTGCAATACAGAAAGTCTGTTTGGGAGACAGATGCTGACCCCTACAGAAAGGTGTCTTGAGCTACTACCATTTGCTGATTCTGCTTGGTACCAGTACATGGATCAGGCTCAGCTGGTACAAATGTCTCCCCTGACGAAACATGTTCTTCTTTCTAAATACCACAGCCCTACATTCATTTTAAAAGTGCACATCTGGAAGTGGGAAAATAAATACCTTCCTTTTTGCCAGAAGTCACAATCTTCCATGATCTCCTATTTTAGGAGACTCAATCCTCAATCTAGTGTAGCCCCTAGATGTCCTTCCTTCTGTACAGTGTGAAACCCTGTCTCAGGGAGAAGCACCAGGCACTGCCCAGAATCTGAGAGCAGGGCAGATGTCTCTGATGCACGGGGACAGATGCTCCAGCTATGCCAGGAACTGTCTGTTATGACACAGAACCACCATAGTTATGCCATCTCTGTCAGTCCCTTGAAGCCTCAGGCACCACCTCTTCACTTCACACAAGCCAATGGCATTGAATTTCTCCTTGGCAGCTCTGTTTGCTGAACAATGGCATATCCGAGTAATTCAATAACTATTTTTAAATTTTATGTACGATGAGGCCTGCATATGTGTTTGTCGTGGGTTGACCCTGACTGGGCACCAGGTGCCCACCAAGCTGCTCTATCAGTCCCCCTCCATCAACAAGACAGAGGGTGAAAATATGGCAGAAGGCTTGTGGGTCAAAATAAGGACAGGGAGATCACTTACCAATTACTATCACAGGCAAAATAGACTCGACTTGGGGAAATTATTTTAATGTATTGCTAATTACTTGTAACAGAGTAGGCTAGTGAGAAATAAGAACAAAACTAAAAAACTTTCCCCTCAACTCACCCTTCCTCCCAGGTTCAACTTCCCTCTTAACTCTTCTACCTCACCACCCTCTGAGCAGCAGGGGAACAGGGAATGGGGGCTGCAGTCAGTCCGTAACCATCTCTGTGGCTTCTTCCTCTTAGCACTCTTCCTCTGCCCCAGGGTGAGGTCCCTCCTACTGAATACAGTCCTTCACAAACCTCTCCAACATGGGTCACTTCTATGGGTTTCAGTTCTTCAAGACCTGCTCCAGCATGGGTCCTTTCCACAGGATACAGTTCTTCAGGAATGGACTGCTACAGTGCAGGTCCCCTTTGGGGTCAGAGGTTCTATCAGAAAACCTGCTCTTGTTTGGGCTACTTTACATAGGTAACAGTTCTCACCAGGACCCTGCTCCAGAATGGGGTTTCCACAGGGTCACAGCTTCCTTCAAGGCACATACACCTACTGTGATGTGTGCTTCTGCATGGGCTTCAGGTGGATATCTGCTCCACCATAGTTTTCCACAGACTGCAGGGGGACAACCAGCATGTTATTTACACCAGAGCTTGATAACCTACATTTCTTTCCATACTTTTTTTTTTCTTTTAAATAAAAGAATGGGCTAAATAGTTTTTGAAACATGAAAAAGATTGTCCATTTGCTATTTCATTATTTCATTATTTCTCATATCTCCATGCCTGTTTTCATTTTAAAACCCACATTCACTCTGAAATTGACACTCAAGGTAAATTTATATATTTAATCTGTAAGGATGAAGATCACATCAGTACCAGAAGCAACTGGAAAAAGAGATTCAAATTAGAACATTTCACTGAAGTCAGATAAGAAGTAACACTAGATTGGTTTTCACTGAATTGCAAAGAACCAGCTGAAAAATTTAGGTTACTTTGTTATCAAAAACTTTTGAACATGCAATCTTATGCAGATTTAAGCATGAACTCTGGGACCTTCTGAATTTAGGAAGTCACACCTACCTTTACAGAAGAGGTCCCTCTGATAATATAAGAGACAAAAAAAAAATGTTGTCTGATGATTATTTCACTTATCCTTGGGATGAAACTTCACATAACTTGGAACAACTTCATTATTCCCGAGAGTAAGGTACTGCTCATCCCTCCAGGACTCCCCACTGCTTCCTGCTCCTGGATATATGCTGATTTCCTCTTTTGCACCAACTCTAGCTCTCATTTGTCTGATTTAACTAAGCCAAAGAAAGAGATAAATGAAGTCATTAATTTATGGCCAAGTTAGCAATCTGAAGTGGTTTTACTGTGTAAACAGATTAGAATTTACGCTGAAACAAGAAAAGGAAAAGGACAATATACACCTAATAAACACCTATTAGACTAACATATGTTCAACAAGTGATATTACTTTTGCAGAGGTGAAGTTTGAATTTCAAATTTTCAACAGAAAATTAAAATGATTGCTCTGATAAAAATTTAAGGAAGTATTAAATATTTTAGAGAATTCCTAGATTAGTTTAGATCAGCTCTATTGCAATCTGGAAAAGAAAGATTATAATAACAATATTTGTAAACATGACTTGACCTAGTAATGTTTATTTAGATCTTCCACAAAGACACAGAATATGTGTGATCTTATAGAGTCAAAATCCTGTTTTATGCTTCATAGGCCTAGAATTTTCTCCATCCACGTTCTTACATAACCATAACATAAAATTCTGTTTCCCATTTGCATCTCAATAGTGCTTTATAAAATCCCACGCCCAGCAAAAACTGGAATCACTGGTATTTGCAACACCTGAACATATGTAAAATGTTATAAAATCACATGGAAAGTTCAGTTACAGCAGTAAAATACTCAAGTGCAGAATGACACGCTGATTGCAAAGGCTCCAAAAGGCCAGAAGGAATGAGGTAAGATCACAAGACAGTGACAGCTAAGCAAAAAGGAGATCATATCTAAACCAGAGATACTTGTTGAAGATTCACTAAGAAAACTTAAGCAAATACAGTAGGCAGTTCTGCGTTTGCTTCAAGTCTGGATACATTTGCTCTGATCTTTTTCATGCTTATGTCCTTCCTACAGATACTTAGGTGATTTTTTTTTACTTGAATTAACTCTCTTTAAATGTTGTTTTAAGAGTGCTAGATAAGCACTCACATTAGAAGGGCACTGTAGAAGGCATACTAAATTCTTACTTGGCACCTAAGGATACTGTTCTTAGTATATAGGCTTAAATAAAATTAATCTAACAAAACTAACTGCAACAGGGTACCTAGAAGAATCAATTTGTGTCAGTGGGTAATTCAGTTGCAAATGAGCATGAGAGTGTGGTTACATTTTATGTGGAATGGAACATTTTTCAACAACAGTTAGTTGTTTAAAGGAAGTCAAGAAATCCATGTCTTTTGAAAATATTTTATTTCTCAAATAATTAGTTTTTGTCAAAGACATAAGAAAATTCAAACTTAAGCACTGACATTCCTATATACATTATAGCTTTTTTTCCTACAGAAGTTTGTGCAAAGCCAGCAATACTGAGAGTTTAACACTTTACAGAAATTTACTGATTGTTTTTTTTGTTGATACTTTTCACTGGGAAAAGATAAAGCCTTTCAAATTTGAATAATTTGGGTATGAATCTACAATGGAACATAGTACAAAATTTCTCATCTTGTGACTTCTCTCAGGGATGCTAATGGCTTGAGTGCTACACTGTGTATGCATTACCTCCGAGTTTGGAGAGAAAACATTCTAGAATAGATAGCTATTTCCTCTGATGTTCTAAGTAAAACACGCCATCACCATCAACAATGAAGTTACACAATTAGAAGTAATTCTAATGACTGAGTTTAGATACTTATTTTCTTCATTTGATTCACAGCAAAGTATACTAATTTTGAAGATGCTATGATTTAATTGTAGACATCCTATAAGAAATAAGAAAAAAAGTTCCTGAAAAAAAGGGTTTCGAAACACAAAATGTGAAAAAAATAAACCCTTAATTTTGACAAAAATACTGACAAAGATTATTTTAAATTATTTTTAAAAGGTCACAGAGTAAAAATACCACAGGATTGGAGTACAAACTATTGTTCCTAGCTCTCAGAAACCATAGCTTCTACCTACAAAGTTTTCTCTCTTTCATCTAGAAGAAAAAGTAAGATCTCTTGAAAGGCAGGTGAACTCTGTTAAAAACCCAAAGGGAGATAGATTTGATTGAATGGATATTCCAGTTGAACAGGAAGTTTCACCCTGAGAAAATTAATGAAAATTTCTATGTAGGAGACACGGATATGTTGGACCATAAAGGAATACGAATCCAGTGAGGAAGAGGGAGAAAAATATATAGCTGGAAATGTTGTCCCAAGTCTGGGTTGGGACAGTGTGCAGTATGCCAATCTTATACACAGAGCAGTTATTTAATAATTTCATCTCTAAGGAGAGGTGGGTGCTAGGTGCTAAATCCACAGAGCTAGCACATCTGATTATAATAGTATTACATATTTATACAATTCAGAATAACAGTTCCTCCATTCGGTCACACCTCCTTACAATTGGTTAGTTCTTCTCCTGTGTTATTTTAAAGATACAATACTTCTTAAATTTACTACACATGCCCAGTCAGTAGAGGTCTTGATCTGAGAAGCGGGCGATTTTAGCACTAGAGGTGTTGTTTTCATATTATAATGAGACAGTTCACAGTTCACTTTGAGGACATTAATTAATGAGATTTTGCTGACCATTCACAACTTTTATCAGTGTTATGCACCTGCAAGGATATACATCCCCTTAGTTTAAGAAATGTTTTCATACTCCAGATCCCTCCTTATCTGTTTAGGCTTCTTCAGCAGGTCTGCTCTCCATGAGCCTATCTCGGAGTTTCTTTGTTCTGACAGATTTATGTCATCATTCTGCTCTTTCAGGGCCATGTCTGCCATGTAACTCTTTCTTGTCTTGGTTCCCCCTTTCCCATGCAGATCCTTGCTTACCTTATGCTCTGTTGACAATCATCCAACTTTCAGCACCTTCTGGGGTAAGACGTTTCTTTTTATCAGTCTTTCAGTTTCTTTTCAAGGGTATAGTTGTTAGCAGGGTATATGTTGTTTACACAAAGTAACTTGGCTTGCTCAAGTCAGATTCTGTTTCACAAAATATTCATTGTCCTTGCCTAATGGAAAATGTCTTAAAAACTCATTCATGTAAATTTCATTAAAATTTCATTAATGGATCTCAGAAATGTTTAACATGAATAAATGCTACAAAAATGTAGTTGACACAAGGAAAAAAAACTTGTAAGCTTGAAGAACAATGGTAATCCAGCTCTTGAACACAAACTTAAAGGCCCTTTCCAAAATGAGTAAATAATCTGAAAATCTTCTTCTTATGAAGATGATGATCAGCAAATCCAATTATTCGTATAAATGATAATATTAATTTATTAGCTTATATTATAATTCGGTACTACGATAAATTATATTGTAACATGGTTACAAGACATGACAATTTTTCAAAAATTGCCAGTAATGATAGTCAAAATGAAAATGTGGTCAGTCAAAGAAAAGTTAAAAGAATTGAAAATTATTAAATTATTTCAGGGATCTCAAGGGAAAAAAAAAAGAGCTTAATGTAGGATCATAAATTGAAATTCTGCTTAAATAGATTGTTTCTTCTAAAGAAGAAATCTTAAACCTATCTTTCAGATTACAGATTGGCAGGATTTGTAACCAAAATTAACTAATTAAGAAAGTTAATTTGATCATTTCAAATCAGCAAGCAAGTATCAATTATAAATTAAATCAGAAACCCATTTAAAAAGAAGAGAAAATAATTATGTCGGTATCTAATGGAAATATCTGCATATTCTATGGTTGGACTTGATGATCTTAAAGGACTTTTCCAACCTAAGTGATTCTATAATTCTATAATGGAATTTCCAAATAAATCAAGACTACTTTAACTTATTCCTTAAAAATAAAAGACAAGGCCAGTTTCAAAATTAAATTGATGACATTCAGTTGTCTGAATAATAGTCTGGCAGAAAGTCTCTTTTATCTCAGCTGGCTCCACAGGGAACAGTTACACTAATTTACACAAAAGTCTATCCTATAAGCAGCCAAAAATAAGATTAACAGAGCAAAGAGATTAAAGGAAATAAGACCCTTAGAAAGGATAATATATCTGTGAATAAAGAGCTTTTGACAAACGAAATATTATTGCTTTTTTTTTGAAACTTGCACATTAATAGATAAAGAGAGAAATTACACATAATATATATAGATTTTAGTCATGCAGTGAAGTTTAATTTAGAACAAAGATCTCAAATATGAACAATATAATGTGTTAATATCTTGATGGAGAATTTTTAATAAAAGGAAATGTTATGAAAAATGGTAAGCTATTGCTTTTGTAGTGGAAGGATGTGCTGAGGAGGAACAAGGGGAACTTAGCTTAAGCCCAGTCTTATTTAATATCCTCATTAATATTCTGGAGGATGTACAGGGCACTGCATGAATGTGGTTACAGTGTTAAGGAAACAACATGATCTAGGAGGTGGAACACTTAGAAATCAATAATCAGTTCCATAGAGATTAGACATACAACTGGAAACTACTGAAGTAAGATTCACTATAGAAGACTGAAACTAACACAAGGAGGGAAGCAAACTACATTATAAAACCAAACTTTGAATTATTTAAGAAATTACTTAAGCATGTAGAAGGAATATTTGGACAGTAATTGTAAGGATTTTAAAAGAAGGCAGCAAGAAAAGTTGACAATGAGATCTATGGGGTGTGAAGTACACTCCTTGGAGAAATGGTAGAAATTCCAAAACTTGGAACATTTCAGTATAGCCTGGGAAGAATAGCAATGAATGTACAATAAAGCAAAATCATTCATTGTGAGGTAAAATGACGTAAAATTACTTATTTTAAGCTCTGATTGAAGTGACTATAAAATAATTATATGAAAATCAATTAACTGAATAATTTGTACTTACTTCCTTTTCACTCTCATCCACATCCTTTACATCACTATTCTAGATAACGCTTACCTTTAATTTTTCAATTTTATTGGCATAGAGTGTAAAAAGTAAAAAGCACTTGCCCAGTCAGTAATCCACTAAAAAAATGTATTTTCTATCTTCTGTCAATTAATTATATGATATTCACTATTTTTAAACAAGATGGCTCAAAATTTTCAGTCTTTTTTTTTATTTACAGATATGCAAGATGTCAAAATCTCAAGATATCATCATAAAAATATGAACTTACTCTCTGATCATAAAACCACTCTTGTATAGCATCTTGAAAGCTAGGGGTTTTATTAAACATATAGGATCATAGTTTCTCAGAATCACCAAATACCAGCTATGACCATCAAAAGAAAACATAAAGAATGTATGTTTTAATTCTTCTCAGAAGTATTTGTCTGATGATACCTTGATAGTTTTAATTTTGGAGTACAATATTCGCTTAACATTTTCAATTGGGAAAAAGTTCTTATGAAATCCATTGAGTTTTAATGGCTATAAAGAATTTTATTTCTGTTAGGTTGAATAATTAATTTAAAAAATGTTGCTTATTTGAAGATTGTAAAAACATCAGAAATTTTTTTCTCTACCTCAGAAAATCAACCAACTTGCTAAAGTTAAACCATTATAAACTTAAACCTACCAAGTCTGAGAAACAATGTTTGGAAAGGACTGAAACACAGCATAACAACCCTACCATGAGAAGGTCAGGGAAAACCAAAGGACAAAACAATAGAACTATCCTGAGTTTCTACAATATAAGCATAAAACAGCACCAAAAAAACTCACTCAAATGCTGCAATATGTAAGGGTTTTCTTTTTTTTGTCATTGAACAGAGAGATCGGAAATCCTCAGTTGCAGGTATTTTTGTGCTTGACTTAAAACCATTAGAGAGTAACTGTAACATTCGATCAAAGTCCTCTTCAGGTTCTTTTTTTTTTTTTTTCCTTCTTGGTTATATCTGATTTTATCAGAAAGCATTAATTTCATTTCTGTTCTTATCTTAGCAGTGTAATTAGACTAACTAAATATCGCACACACAATTTTCCAAATCTGTTATTGATAGCGAAAATAATATATATCCTGACATGTAGTCCTAGCATGTAAAATAATATTTATCTATTCTTGTAAAGTGGCAACATAACATTATTAAAACAAGTTAAAACATTATTCTTTTGAATATTAACAGGTGGCAAGTACTATATGATTTATAATTTCAGTGACCCAAGTGATTAACTGGATTGTCAAGTGAGCATTTTATGTTGCACAAACTCAGGCCATTAGCTGGCTGTTCTACTACTAACATTTTGTTCATGATTTGCAAATTACAGATTAACACTGAAGAACTGATTTTGTAACAGTGTTACAGTAAAATGTTGTTTTGTTGTGAAAAACATTTGGAAAAAGTAGATACAAGCATTTGATATCAGAATCATTGGATATGGGGGGCTACTTAGAGTTCAGTAAAATGAAGGAGGTTTATTTTTTCCATTTCCTGATGAAATGAAAACTCTGACAAAAAAATCCCTTTACTGAGACTTTTTGTTACTGAGAGTCAGCCAATATAAACAAGTCACTTAACACATTATAAATGTATTTTTAAAGTGAGATCCAAAGAAATGTGAAGAAGAAAATACACAATTCAAAATTCAGATACTGATTTATGGTCACTAGCCCTACTGTCTGAATAATAATAATAAGTGCAATAAGTATTAACATAATGTTCAGACAGCAGAATATATTCAAAAGACATCTATAGTTAGTAATAAACAGGAATTGTGTTAAGCCAGGGTCCCTGCACCGACGGACCTTACTGGTGGTGCCTCTCTCAGACCTCCCTCTCACCTTGCCCACAGTCCAGGACTCCATTTCAGCCCCATGGGACCTCCAGCTCCTGCCCCAGTGGTGCCACTCAGGTTATGAGTCCTGCCAAGCTGGACCCATCTGCAGGCCCACATCCCCAGCCCAGCCTTGGCCTGTTCCCAGGGAGGTTCCTGATGCCTCAGGCTGGAGCTGCCCATGGTACCCCCCGGGCTGCCTGCTCCTGGCTGAGGTGGTGGGACATGACCTTCCTGCCAGACCCTGCCCTGCCACCCCAAGAGAGCCTCAAAAAGGTTGGGCCACCAGAGAGCCACAGTCCCATGTAGGTTAATAACCTTTCTTTTGAGAACTGTGGCTTGTTTAATGAAGAGACATTTTATTCCAGATAGTCCATCTTTATTTTCAAAAAATGTGTGTAATTATGACAGAGTTTCTACTGAATTATGTTGTAGAACAAAGAGTGAGAATGAGGTGTATTTTGAGGTACCGGAAATGAAAACACAAATTGAAAAACAGACACAAGTCATTTCCTTTTCCATACGGCCTTTCAACAATAAAAAAAAAACAACAATATTTTCCAAGTAAATAGTATTTAAGGTTTTAAAATGCTTAGACTGATTTCTGAAATTCAGATTTGCTGTTTAGTAAGTAATATATTTACACTTTTCCAAATTTTGGTCTGTGTGGTTGCCTATCCAACTTCTGAAATAAACCTCACAGTGGCTAGTCAGGACTTGACAGAGGATCACAAAAGATTTGCAAGATCTTGATCTTGGCATCATCTAGTTGAACACCCTCCTCAAGCAGTCACCTGAAGCAGGTTGTCTGGGGCTGTGTCCGGTAGAGTTTTAAATATTACCCAGGATTAAAACTCCACAACTTATCTGGGCAATCTGCTACAGGGTTTCACTACGCTCACAGTAAAAAAAGTGTGTTCAGATAGAATTTAATTTTTTTAAAATTTGTTCCCCTTGCCTCTTATCCTGTCAATGGGCACCACTGAGAAGTGTCTGACTCCATCTTCTTCACTCCTCCTTCATCAGATATTTACACACACGGATACGACCCTCCTGAGCCTTCTCTTCTCCAGGCTTAACATCCACAGATTTTTAGCCTCTCCTCATCTGAAAGATGCTTGTCCTGAATTCAGCAGGGATAGAATTAATTTTCCTTTCAATAGCCGATGTGTTTTGGATTTCATATGTGAAGAATGTTGATTGATGGTCAACACTGATGATATGAGTTGTTGCTAATGAGACCAAGGACACTGTCTGGCTTTCCAGATCTCACTAATGCGCAGATGCAGGAAGCTGGGAAAAAGACAGACAGAATAATTGACCCAAACTGGCCAAAGAGAGTATTCCATGCTATAAACGTCATGCTCAGTATATAAGTGGGGGTTGCCTGGGACAGGGGGACACCACTCACTGGCATCACTCTTTTCCTTGCTGGGTCCCTTTCGCTCCTTTGCTTGCTGCTTGGTTTCATTTCCATGATCACTGTTCAGCAGTGGCTGTATCAGCCACTGGGACATCAGATGGTGAGAAATCATGCATTGTTCATTTTGTATATTTTAGTATCCTTATAATTTAGTATCCTTATATCCTTTAGTAGTTTTCCTTTGCTGTTCCAGTAAACTGTCTTCATCTCAACTCATGAGTTTTCCTTTCTTCCCATTTCTCTCCCCCATCCTGCTGGGGATGGGGAGGGTGAGCGAGAAACTGTGTGGTGACTAGAGCTAAGCCACAACAATGCTTCAGTCCTTCAGTCATCTTGATGGTCCTCTGCTGGCCTTGCTCCATGTTTTTCTTGTAATGAGAATCTACTATTTGCCCTGGGGAACTTGTTGTGGAGAACAATCTAACAGATTTCCTGGACAGCTTCTACTTGCTGATCAAGTCCGCAACAGGACACGACCTGTAAGATTCTGACCACTAGAGTTGAAATCAGACTGCCAGTCTACTAGATGGATTTTGAACTTAATTGTCACAGTATATGTAAGATGCCACTAAATGATAAATAAATAAATAAAACCCTTTTTAGCATGTTATGAGTTCCAAAAGTGGTAGATGAACTCATTTGAGGAAGCTTGGTTTTCAAAACCTGTATTATGTTGCCAACTTGTCTTAATTTTAATTTGGTTTTCCAATATAAAGTGGCCCGGTATGTAGATTTTTTTCCCCCTCCTTTTTTATTTCTCTGTAGCTTGCACTATCTTTCTTTAGGCATTTCATTCTTGTTAACAGCTATGCTTCCCCACTATGGTTTGTCTCCACTGTGTGAAGAAAAACATTTGGTTCTATATTTAACACTGAATATTTAGGAAAAGTCAAGAGAGCAGGCATCTGATTCCATCTTCCCCAGTGCTATGGATGTCCTTCCAAAAAATGATTGTTGGTTTAAATATTGCTTTTTTTCCTAGACTCTTCCACTATTCTTCATAGCTTTCTCCTATTAATTCACAAATGCATAAAAACCTTATGTTATGATTTACGATAATTTTTGTAGTGAAATAAAAAGAAAAATGTCACATTTATTTCCAGCATACTACCAGTCTCCAAACACTAGCCCACTGTATGAAAACATAGCCATCCGTGGACCCTCATATCCCTTCCTCTGTACACTTTCATTCCAGTATTGTTGCTGGCATGTATGCATCAAAGGAATAGAAAACTACACTATAGGGTAGAATTCTAACACTGACCTTCCAATACTGCACTATAATGCACTATGATATTACAATACAATAACATAATTTGGATAATTACAATAATTTAATTACTAGGAGAATTAAAAATCAACGAATTATGGAGACAGAGATGGATGAGACAGCAAATACACTGAACTGGGAATGACTACTCATCCAGTTTTAAACAAGTTCTAACAAGTTTATTTTCCACGTATAGTAAAAAGAAAAAAAAAGAAAAATAATTGAAGGGAACACTGGAACACTACATGGAGACACTGATCACTGAGAAAGGGGTGAAATATATAGAGTCATAGAATAGCTTTTGCTGGAACGGACCTTTAAAGGTCATCTAGTCCAACCCCTCCTGCAAGGAGCAGGAACATTTTCAACTAGATGGGGTTGCTCGGAGCCCTGTCCAACTCGGCCTTGAATGTTTCCAGGGATGAGGCACCTGCCACCTCTCTGGGTAACTGTTCAGGTTTTATTTATTGAGGGGGCACTATGGTGGCAGTTTCTGTAAGAAACTGCTAGAAGTTGTTCCCCTTTGTCCAGTGGGCTCAGCTGGGCCTACGGCAGACCCTCAGCCAGGGCTGAGCCAATTGGTGCCAGAATGTTCCCTGATAACGCCTCTGTGATAATTTATTTAAGCAGAAAAACAGGAAAAGAGGAAAAAGATGTGAAAAAGCTGAAGCGGGGGCAGAGAGGAGGAGACATGAGCCTTGTGGGACCTGCGGCCCTCACCTACTGGCCTCCCACTGGGCAGCCATCTGGCCCAACTCTGCCCAGCCCAGATGCAAGAAGTGGAGAGGAGATGTGAAGAAAACCTGAGAGGGATCTGCCTGAACCAACTGTGAAGGATTTTTTTGTGAGAGGAATGGCTGCAGACAGCAAGGTCAGTGAAGATGGAGGGGGAGGAGTAATGTTGCTTCTGGCAGAGATTCCCCTGCAGCCCATGCTTAAGACTGTGGTGAAGCAAGCTGTCCCCCTGCAGACCATGGAGGTCCACGCAGGAGCAGAGATCCACCTGCAGCCTGTGGAGGACCCCACGCCAGGGCAGGTGGATGCCTGAAAAAGGCTGTGGCCTGTGGAGGGCCCACACAGGGGCAGCCGTTCTGCAGGGACTGCATCCTGTGGAAAAATTATACATGCCAGAGCAGTTCATGAAGGACTGTAGCCCATGGGAGGGACCTCATGTTGGAGCAGGAGAGGAATGTAAGGAGTTCTTCCCCTGACAAGGAAGCAGCGGCATAAAGCGACAAGTGATGAACTGACCGTAACCCCCATTCCCTCTTTCCAACTGTGCCCCTCAGCAAGGGGAAGGAGATAGAGATAATGTTAAGCCCAGGACTATAGAGGGGTGGGAGGAGGTTATCTTATCTCTTTCTCATTATCCTGCTTTGTTTTTAATAATAAACAAATAGTTTTCCCCAAGTTGAGTCTGTTTTGCCCGCAATGGTGACTTTAAGGATCTTTCCCTGTCCTTATCTCAAACCTCGAGCCTTTTTTTTTAATATCTCTCCCTATTCCCTTGGAGGGTGTGGAGAGTGAGAGAGAGACTGCGTACTCTGGTCCCAAGCAGGGCTAAACTACAACAATAACCTGTTCCAGTGTTTCACCACCCTCATTCTAAACTCCCATTGACCACAACTCTTTGAGTGCAGCCATCCAGCCAATTCCTTATCCACCTTTATGATGAGGTATAGTAGTCTTTGCACATATGTCCCATTGTGGGTGGAAATTCCAGTCCCAGAATATCTTTTTATAATTTGTGTAAAGGTATGTGGAAGGAAAGTGTTTGCTCCTTTAAGGGAAAAGGTACCTTTTTCAATGCACCAAGGGATAGTGAGAAAAGGAGGAAGTCATAAACAAGAACATACAGGGACACAAACCTGGGGGAAAAATCATAAGGGAGACAGTGATGAGAACCAAATCGGCTCAGTCACACTAATATAATTGATGCAATTGATGATTGCATGAGAGGTTATTTGATAGTGCACCTGGTCAGTCAGGAAGGTGAGGGAAAAGGGGGAAACTAGAAACAAAATATACAGACACGCAGATCTGACAAAGCAAATGTATAGACAATTACAAGAAACCAAGGTCGCCACTCACAGTAACTGATGGGCTATCAAGAAACTGCAGACGTTATTTCCAGGAAGATCACCCTAAACTTTGCAATTGATATGATTATAAATCAGGAGAGAACTTGGCCTTTGGGGGATGCAGGAATCGATAGACCTATCCAACCTCTGAGGGCATGTGCTAGGGAAGGGGGGAACAGAGAGGAAGAAAATGTGGCTAAGCAGAAAAGTTTATGAAATGAGTGAGTCATATGTAACATGGGGCTGGTCAGTAGCCATGTGTGGCTGAGCCCTGCACCTGACAACAGCAGTCTTGTCTTACCTTCAATATATCTTCTTATTAAATCTTTTAACTATCTTTCCGTGTAATCTCACTCTCTATTCCATGTATATGTCACAGTGGTATACTTGTACAACACCAAAGATCAGAGAGCTTATTTGGATTATCTCTGTTTTATCAACAGTCATCTTTAATGACTGACTTAAGGTCTGATGCTGGAGTACTGTTTTTCCTCTTCTGTGGATAGAGATTTGTGTTTCACAGCAGATATTTTTGCACATAGATGCAGCATTTCTGAAATTCTTATTTTTCCATCTAATTTGAATATTGACTAACTAAATTGAAGATAATACATTCCCTAATATAATTTACTGATTACTGTCATGGGAAGAGTAAACATATTCCCTTGTTCTTTTTACCAGGTTAAAATAAATAAAAAATAAATACACCACCATTCTTCTTGATGACAGATGTATTCACTGACTCATAAAAGTATTTAACAAAGTCAGTGATAATTTTAATACATAGTATAGTGAAGGAAGGAAAACAATTAACAAAATGCTAATCTTCATCTGAGGTAACAGTTTCTTCTATAGTCCTTAAGATTCTCTCGCTTTCTAAAAATGTTATTGAAACTATTCCTTGAGTTTAGGGCAGAGTTAAGCGTCAGACTCCAGCTGCACCAGCAGTCCCCCCAGTTCCTCAGGGAGCTCCATTCCCATGATTGTCCTTGAGCAGAACAATTCCAGTGACACTAACCAGGTTCAGAGAACAGCAAAGACAGTCAAATGAGTTCAAAGTGTTAAGACAGACCCAAGTTCAAGCTAGGATGTCAAGTGTGCCAGGTAGGGTCCATATTTAGTATCAGGAAGGTGTACGGCCAGGCATAGACACTCTGCAATGGACCTCAAGCAGGGGCCAGGGCCTGAGCCTAAAAGCAGCTCCTGAGCAAAGGAGGGAGGAAGCCTCTGATGAACATTCTTACAGTTCATGTCCCAGAAGAAAAGAAGCATCATATCAGAGTTGGCTTTAAGCACAGGCAGCAAAACATCTCAGGCTGTGCTGGAAAAAAGTTGCAGAGCCTGTTGCATGCAGAAAATAACACCACTGTCAAAAGTCCATTAAGTCCTCATAAGAAGCAAGGTAAGGTTATTGAAAACCATCCTTCTCTCTCACTGGTGAGCCAAGAATCTTGTTCCCTGTCATGCTAAGCCATGAGGAAGAAGGATTCAATGCTATCTCCTCTAACCTCTCTTGTCTCTGTGGAGGGAGCGTTTGCTACAAGGAAAGTGGTGAATCAGAAAGGCTTTTGGAAATTCCCACCCTATACTTAAAGTCTCATAGAAATGTGTCTGCATGAGTATCCTACTATTAGAAAATAATTTTGAAAAAAATGCAATATTGGTGCCATGAAAAAGCAATGGTTTATGAGTAGCTACCCTGGAATAACAACTAATTGCTAAATAAATAATAATGATCTAATATAGAGCTATTGCTAATAATTCTGAGATGTGTGCTAATAAATAAAGATCTTTCACTAAATAAAGGTCTTTCAGTGCCAATATAAAAAAAAAATAGTAGGCTATTATAAATCATCAATATGCATAGTATTTTTGGAAGAATTTGGAACAGACATATTACTATTATTTCCTCAGGATGCTGGGGGAGGGCACTAGTGATTTTTGCAATTATTTAACTATATTGTAAAACAATCTACTTTGTTTTTATAAAGTTATGAAGAACACTTCCTTTAAAAACAGATGCTCAATGCTCTTCCTTTTCAGTTTGCTTAAAACATATTTAACAGTAAGATTTTATTCATGCATTATGATTTGCAAGCTTCTCTTCAGGCACTGTATCAATGTGACTGCTTTATTTAAATATCTAATATGAACCAATGACTCTTCTGTGATTTTGAATGGATGGTTATAATTCACATTTCTCTTTGTCCTGATTCTCATTAACCCAATGTTTTCAATAATGTATTCAAAAACAAGTGAATTGCAAGCATGTATTTTTTGTAGCCTTGACTTCTATTTAATAAATCACTATTGCTGTCATTGCATAAAAATGTATTCAATTGTTATATTGTAAAAAAATATTAGGAATTATAGTAAGTGAAGATAAAATTTCCTTTTGTACAGCTTTGATAAGCTTTCTCCTCTTATTATGGAAAATTTTCATTCTCCAGTTTGAAAATAAAGGGCACACCCCAATCTATAGGCTTACCTATGTAGAGAAACAGTTTTTGCTCATTATTCTGCTCTTGCCTTTGACAGAAAGGGGACAGAACAAGCTCTACAGTAAGAGACATACAACATCTTTTTACAAGATACTTGTTCTTAAGAGGAAATAAATTGTCTATGATAACACACTATGTACTAATAGTATTCAGAACAAAATCTGTGTGTGTTTTTAAGGGTCAGATTCTTTTTAAGAAGTGGCTTTATAAATAAATAAAAATAAAAATCCAGTACAAATTCTGCTTTCTCTTTTACAGGATTTATATGAACTGTAACTTTTATCATAATGCTAATTTTAAAAATGATAGTACACAAAAATGAAATCAAAATACTTCCATCAAAACAGCAGATCAATTAGCTTGCAACCAGGAGTTGCCAGCACTACATACCAAGGTGCATTTGCACCAAAAGTTCATACCTGAATTCATGGTCAACCTTATGTAGATACTTTAAACTTTTCTGTCTGTTCATTGTAAATGTGCAAGGAATTTTCTTCATTAAAAAGTAGAGCATTCCTTCCATTGCTTCAGATTATTTAACCAAAAAAAGTCTAGGCTCATGTTATTACATGAAAAAATAGTAATTCTAATCTTAGCTCAGAATTATTTGTTTTACTCCATAGTAATTAAAAAGAGCATAAGTTGAAGAAAACAGTATGTTCTATGGACAACTGTGCAACTAGACATATAACTAGTTCCTAACCATATAAAATGGAAGAATCTAAAATTACAGCAAAGATGTATCTAGCGGGATTTATTCTTAGCTACAATTTTATAAAATATCGATCTGAACTCCCTCTAGCATTAGACTACCATAGTTCTCCTTAGTTCAAAAGCTATGTCTCTGAGAGATATAGAGGGGAACTCAGTAAAAGTTCATCCTGCCTACAGAAGTGGGAAAGGAAAATTTCCTGAGTATAAAGTTACTGGATATTCTCTACCTTCTTCATTTAATCCCATTCCCCTTTTCTATGGACTAGTGGCTCAGAGGTCAGATAGGTGAGCACTGTGGTTTGAGACTGCAAAAATGTCAGCCAGAATATTTTCAGTTACTGATACTGAGGGTTGGTTGTTCCACTTCCTGATGCTGGCCAATTGGAGCTAGTCATTGCCTATGGCTTGAGGATGGAACAATACAAGAGCATGTGTTGATGCGTGGTATGTTAGTTGGTAGTGTCTCAATTCAATTGCCAATCTTATTTGCCAAAGTGTCTGTTTTCATCAGAATTTAAGACTTGTGATCTGTTGATATTAGCATATCAGGGTCCTCAAATAAAGTTAAGAAACACAGTACTCAGAGCTGTATTTTTACCTTGAAACATAACATCTGAAATGAACTGAATATCAGTTCTGTTTTATTACAGTGATTTAACATACTGCCTTGAAATGCTTCTATTAAGCTGGTTAGAATCTCAAAGATTCCTCAGGTGAACAACTTTATTTCAGCTTTGCAGTAACAAGCAAGAAGTCTTCAGCTCATATTTAATCACAAAGATGCCACCAACTAAGCTAAGATGCAGATACTGAACACATCACAAACCAGTTTTAACTGAAAATTTGGTATCACATATACAGTAACATCGTTCAACTTTAGTAAATGATTGCTTTGGTAGAGTGTTGGCGCAGGACATTCACAAAGATTTGCATTGACTAACAATATAAGGTCTGCATGAGTCTGTAGCATTCAATAATTTTGACTTAATCATGCAATTTTTATGCAAACTTACCAAGATGTAGAACACAATCTGCATGCTTTCCCTCTGAAAGTGGCTTTTTTTTTACCTGTACACCTCTTAAAATAATGGAGTTCCAATAAACATAGTTAAACCCTTCATGAGCACTGCTTTCAGCGAAATTATATTCTATAAGAACAATTGACTTGAAATATTTTTATTCTCATAGTCAGTTAATTCAATGCTAAGTTATGTATTGACTAAGATCCCAAATAAAGATGTGGGCTGTCATACATAACAGTGCTCTATCAAGTTACATAGCCTAGTCAGTACTGATATATCACACAGCAAGATCTAAACTATGAAGCATGCTTACTGAGGAGTGCTACTATGTGGTTAATAATGACATGCACAACAAAAGTTTCTACAGCACAATAAGATCATAAATTGTAATGATAAACTAAACTTCCAGTTCCATTAGGATCAGCCAGATAGTTCAAACTCAGGAATTAAGCCAGGCAAAACCATGGTTTAACCCTTTTGGATTTGTTTTATGAAGCTAGAGTCCACAGATTCCCACCACATGTATATGTACACACATACATGCACATACATGCACCTATTCACATTCAGTGCGCCATTCAATGTACCATTCAACAAGGCCAAGTGCAAGTTCCTGCTCATGGGTCAGGGCAATCACAAGCACAAATACAGGCTGGGCAGAGAATGGATAGAGAGCAGGCCTGAGGAGAAGGACTTGGGAGTGCTGGTGGATGAGAAGCTCATCATGAGCTGACAATATGCGCTTGCAGCATAAAAAAAAAAAAAGAGAAAGCCAGAAAGCCAGCTGCATCCTGGGCTGCATCAAAAGAGGCATGGCCAATAGGTCGAGGGAGGTGATTCTTCCCCTGTGCTCTCATGAGACCCTACCTGCAGTACTGCATCCAGCTCTGTACCCCATAACATAAGAAGGGCGTGGACCTGCTGGAGCAAGTCCAGAGGAGGGCCACGAAGATGATCAGAGGGCTGGAGCACCTCTCCTATGAAGACAGGCTGAGAGAGTTGGGGCTGTTCAGCCTGGAGAAGAGGAGGCTCCGGGGAGACTTTATAGTGGCCTTCCAGTACCTAAAGGGGGCTTATAAGAAAGATGGAGAGAAAGACTTTAGCAGGCCCTGTTGTGATAGGACAAGGAGTAATGGTTTTAAAATAGAGGGAGATAGATTCAGACTTTATATAAGGAAAAAAATTTTAGAATGAGGATGATGAAATACTGGAACAGGTTGCCCAGAAAGGTGATGTCCAGGTGCCCCATCCCCAGAAACATTCAAGGCCAAGTTGGATGAGGCTCTGAGCAATCTGATCTAGTTGAAGATGTTGTTGCTCCTTGCAGAGGGGTTGGACTAGATGACCTTTTAAAGGTTCCTTCTAACCCAAAGTATTCTATGATTCTATGATTGTATGATTCTATGTAAATATATTCATACACACAAACACAGTGTATAGCCCTATAATCTTGATAACTAGCTAAAGCAAAGGTAAACTTAAAAGCATACAGTCAAATAAATATAATTTTATTTCCATTATAATTTTCTGTAATAATGTGGAGTAATAAAGGAGCCAATCTACCTTTATCCTACTTAGCTTTAGTTTGAACTATTTGTTCTCCAAAATCTGGGCAAAGTAAATTTTTGGAGGGATGTGATTGTATTCTATTTTCCAATTGAGACAAAGTTTCAAATACTCTAATCCTTCCTTCCAGTATAGTTTCAGGTTACTTTTGCTGTTGCAAAAGTAATCTGATTTTTAAAGTTTCCTAGATCCCTTTAGAACAGCATTTAATTTAGATAAAATAAACTTATGTTAAATAAAGTCTGAAGCCATTAGATGAATATTACTTCAGTTAAATTTGAATTTTTGCTTTAAATCTGATGCCTTTTACTTTCTGTTGTCAAATTAATTCCCAGACTACTTTTGCTTATGCTTCAGTAGAAAATATACTGCTAGGAAAGTCAGAACAAAACTGTGTTTTAATCTTTTCACATGAATGACCATTTTCTATTACATTTTCCTGTACTGAATAATTTTGAAAGAAAATTTAAAACAGACAGATGCATATTTGTGTAAATCTTAGTGAGACTTACAGACTAATTTGAGGCTGGAAAATTTCAGGAACAGTTAAAATTTTGAACAGATGTGGAAAACTCTATAAGTGTTTGCTTACAAATGAAAAAGAAAAAAACAACCCTGTCCGCCCCCTCCCCCCCAAAAAAAAACCTTAGCCTGCACAGATATGCAGATGGCAGCTGCTGCAATATTGCAAAGTGAAGTAAGTAATAAAATATTAAAGAAACTACATTTGCATAGGAGATTATAGAAATTTGTTTCTCCAAGAATATATGATAAAATTTCTTTGAATTTTTGTGCTTTTGAATCTCAGCCATAATTGAAAATTATGCTGTAGTTATAATTAATCAAGAATTAGCATGATCTACACAAGGGAATGTCTTTGTGAGGAAAAATATCATACAGTAATATTATTTTAATTCACATGATTTTGGAAAGATTAACACGCCATGAAGTCTCTCAGTCTTTCATGTAATCTTATAATCTATACTTATTATCATTCACTCTTATTTTATTGCATAGTGCTCTTCTCATAAAACCAGATCCATTCACATTTGTTTAAAACAAACTACACAGCTGACAGATAAAATTCACACATCATATAACAATGTCTAGATATTTCTTGCTGTTTTTTCAATTCCCAGATCTCATTATTTGATTCAGAATGCAACTCTGTGTACCAGTATATTAATAGGAAACCATTGTGAACATGTATATATTATGATTACAAATGCTGTTCTCTGTTAGAATTCAGAAAAGTAACATACTAAAAGACTGAGTTCATACAATAATGAACATATTAGAGATCATATTTAGTATTTTATCCTTACAAAAACTATTGCCTATGCTTACTAACTTCTATAATTTGTTACTCTTAAATAGTTTTTGTCACTGATGTAGTTATGTTTTATTTCCTCTGAGGTGATAATTGTTGTATAAATTAGTATTAAAAAATTCAGGAAGGCTAGGTTTAAATAACAGTTTTATAAGACAATCTTTACACTTTATTTGCTAAAATATCTAGTAATGTCTTTCTTCTGTTGCATTATATAGATCCAGTGAAAATAATGAGTCAGCATACTTAATGCAAACTAGTTTATCACTAAGTACTATAAGTAAGTATTGGTTGCATTAGACATAGCAAGAGGAAAAATGGTTTTGAAATAATTTAATATCTTGATGAAGTTCTGGAATTTTTGCATTTGTGAAACAGCTCATCAGGATGCAATTCATGCCACTTCTGTTTGGTAGATAATTTGTAATGAGAACTGGGAATCCTGAGTCACTGAATGGCTAGTTGATTTTTAAACTACAAAGAAAAGTTTAATTAAATGGATTTTTTTATCCACCAACTGCTCCCATAGCTTCAGCTACTACCTTTGAGATCATGAATCTCATGTCCCCTTGCATGAATCTTTACCTAGAATACAACCTCACAGGTGCCCTGCTGTCTTCCTCCTGAAAGGTGTCAGACTTAATTTCATGAACATCTCCACATCTTTCATGTGACATCTCTTGTCACTGTTATAGTATTTGCTATATTTGTAAGTCACAGTTCTAAAGTCATTCCCAGCTTGATGACTTCTCTGTATCCAAAACTTTATTTTAGCTTGTGTCTGCCAGATTCTTCCCTGTCTATCCTGTAATCTGGTGCACACCTGTCACACTCCGATTTCGGATGAGAGGAAGGCCCCCTTGCGTTCTAGCCAACCTCAGACAAGTCTGGGAGGCTAGGGGCGGCTAGACCAACCTCTCACACACCAGAACGTGGCTTTGCTCGTATTCTCGGGAACAGAATTCAAAACGGAGTCAAGCGCCAGGTAACTTTATTAACCCGACAAGAAGTTTGCAAATGCAAGAGAAAGGAGAGAAAGAAAGGAAAGAGGGGAAAAGAGTTTCAGTTGCAACAGCTACCACCACGGAGCTGCAGCGTCCCGACAGTCCAGTTGACTCGGTGGGTGAAACGTTCCGTCCGATGTTGGTCATTTCTGTCCTTTTATCATTCATCTTATTCACATCACATAGAATCATAGAATCATCATAGAATCACATGGTTGGATGGGACCTATAAGATCATCTAGTCCAACCGTCTTCCCACTACCATTGCTGCCACAGCTACTAAACCATATCCTGTAGCTTCTCATCAAGCCGCCTCTTGAACACTGCCAGGGACGGAGACTCCACCACCTCCCTGGGCAGGCCGTTCCAGTGCCTTACCACTCTTTGAGAGAAAAAGTTTTTCCTCAAGTCCAATCTAAACCTCCTCTGGTACAACTTGTGGCCATTTCCTCGGGTCCTGCTTGTTGCCTGGAAGAAGAGGCCAAACCCCTGTTCATCACAACCTGCCTTCAGGAAGCTATAGAGTGCAATGAGGTCTCCCCTGAGCCTCCTCTTCTCCAGACTAAACAATCCCAACTCTCTCAGCCGCTCCTCATAAGACTTGTGCATTCCAAGAGCAGGTTTGCTTGGCCGCACCCCTCACCTGGCGGTGATACGCATGCCCAATACCATCTCTGGGCCCCTCTGTTTTTCTGGCCTGGGTCTGGGCACATACGTAGGGGTAAGGCTAAATTTTGCAGAATCAGCTCTGCATTCAGGTTCATGGGAAAATAGGAGGAAAAAAACAGGAAGCTTCCAGTCCTGTGGCTTGACTGGCTTGCGATAAGGGAATCATCTTGCAGGAAAACAGGAAGACTCCAGTCCTATGGTTTGACTGATGTACCATTGTTTAAGTGATGGTTTGATGCTTCGACAATGTTGAGACAAACATTCAACACAGTCTCTCACAACACCCCAAGGGTTATATGTTGTGGATGTATTTGCCTTCCCATTTGGCTCACCTGTCCATGGGCAGGCTGGATATTCAACTGTTTGTATGTCTCTGAAAATAAAATGTCTGCATTTTTCTATAGCTAGAGGGGGGCAAAGATATTCAAGCAAGCTAGCATGAAGACATCAAGAGAGACAATTTTATCATTTTTGCCTGTCTTGCAGACTCGGCTACCTAAGTAAGTGGCAGATATCTGAGGTTGAGATTTGAAATCTACCAGAAGTCCTGCACTAGAAATTAATGCTGTCCCATCATGTTGGTGGTGCATCTGTCACAAATCTGTATTTTACAACAGCATGAAAAAAACTCAGACCAACACAACAGTTCAGATACCATATATGTATTTTATATGTGATCCTTGAGCGGTATGGATTCTATGGATTCTGATATTAATAAAAAAAAAACATTTAAAAAATCTAAGAAATCTTTATTTTGTTTGAATTCATGACTGAGTTAAGCTAGTTCACCATTACAAACACAAAACCCTTACGATTTTAAGTTTCAACCTGTGCTTAGAAATTGAAGAAATCCAGTAACAGTTTATTTCAAGCTTCTTTTAAACACCAGCACTAAGCTACTCTTGAAATGGGATCAGATAACAAAAGGAAAACTCATCCTTTATGTAATTACAATGAATTAATTGTTCCTGAAACCATTAGAAATTAATGATTAAGGAATTAAGGAAAAGATCAGAGTAGAGCGAGACCAGAAAGTAATTGCCATTGCAGTGACAAAATGTTTTAGTTCTCTGTCACTTAGGGATCAAATTAACAAGGTTCAAAACCTGAAGTAGATTAATTCTGTATGAAAGTCATGTACAAGCACAGGACTGTGCAAAATTATATTTTAAATTATCAGCACAAACCAAAACCCTAAACAATATAGAACTCCAAATCAAAAGGACTTAAAATGTTTAAATATTTTGTGGAAGTTTAGCCAGAAAAAGAGCTATCCAAAGGATATAATAAACTGTCATTGATATGTGGAATAAAAGGCTTTCAGAATGAATATTTAATAAACCAACTATATTAATATTTAATAAATCAGGGACTAAGAGAAAAAAAAAACAGTAGGGGAATTATACTCCATTTAGAATATGGTTTAATAACTGAAAAAGAAATAAAATATGAGAAATTCTGAACACCAAAAGCCCTGCAGATCCGTATGATGTGAGAAAATTATTTAAAAATGGTTTTACTGGGGAATTCATCAGTCCATAGTAGTTACAATGCTATTATAGAGGTCATTTAGTAAAATTTACTGGTAAAACACTTACAGCTCTCAGTTAAGATAAAGCAATGCATGCAGGAAAAAAAAAAAAAATCTATAGAACTTATAGAACTGTGGTATCCCAGTTGTTAAGTGGAAGGAAATCCCTCCTTCCCACTGACAGTATCTCTGTTTCTCTTTCCCTGCTCCTGCTGCTGACTAGAGAATATTTAAATACTGCAACAGAAACTTCTATGTAATAAGATATGACATTAATAACAAAAATTAAATAACAGACTGATACTGTAGTCAAGGTTTTTAAGGCTGAAATTTACAGTGATTAAAAGCATCACTGTAAACCTGATTCTACAAAGATAAATGAAGTAAGGAATATATTGCAGCATAAGAATTTCTCGTGACGTTACACTATGTGGGAAACAATGCCGAAAAACCAAACGTTTTTTGTAAGTAATTAATAGATAACGAAAGTCCTATTTGAAAGTTAATAACAGGATGGAAAAATAGGTAAATTCTCAAAATGGCTGAATTTAGGGAGGAAAGAAACTTCCCACTTTTTAAAACGCAATGAGAAGAGAGATAGAGGAAACATTTTCATGCATCAAACAGAATCAGTTGATTTTTACAGCAAAATAAATATATAATTGAGAGCAGCATTTGGGAATATGGTGGTGATCCAGATGTGACAGGACATAAGTTTAGAGAAAAACTTCAGATCAATCTCTGTAATAGATATGGACAAACTACTCAGTGGTGGAATGAAATTGGAAAAGTTATCTTCCTAGGCATGACATTGAGGCTAAAAGCTTTAGAGGATAAACAAAGGCAGGAGACAAGATCAAAGCCTGTAGTTCTGCTTGTGCAAAAACAATTTACTGGTATGAACTACAAATTATAAGGTGCATTTTGCTAATGCAGAATATTCAGCAATTATGCAATTAACTCTTGGCTCAGGGAGTGGTGCTACAGCCAGGGCTTTGGGTATCTAGATCACGGGGCGTGCTTTGAGAAGCCCGGGCTGCTAGGGGCGGATGGCGTGCACCTAACCAAGAGGGGGAAGAGTGTGCTTGGACAAAGTCTTGCCAGGCTCGTCCGGAGGGCTTTAAACTAGTGTTGCTGGGGGAGGGGGAGCACAGTTCAGCCCACTGCTGTCAGCATGGCACCAGTGCCAGCACCGAGGGTCCAGAAACTGAGGAGGGATCACAGATAAGTGCAAATAAACCTAAACTGCGGTCCAATAGCACCCCTGTCGCTCCAGCCAGCAAGTGGGCTTTGTCGGGGGCCCAGCTGAAGTGTCTCTATACCAATGCACGCAGCATGGGAAATAAGCAGGAAGAGCTGGAGATGCTTGCACACGAGCAGGGCTACGACCTCATTGGCATCACGGAGACGTGGTGGGATGACACATACGACTGAAGCGTCAACATGGAGGGGTATAGGCTTTTTAGAAAAGACTGGAAAAGGAGACGAGGAGGGGGTGTCGCTCTCTACGTCAGCAACCGGCTGGAGTGTGTGGAGCTCCGCCTGGGGATGGAGGAGGAGCTGACAGAGAGCTTATGGGTCAAGATTAGAGGATGGGGACGGACAGGGGACGTTACAGTGGGGGTCTGTTACAGCCCGCCTGGCCAGGAGAATAGAGCAGACGAAGTGCTCTATAGGCAGATAGGAGCAGCCTCACGGTCACAGGCCCTGGTCCTCATGGGGGACTTTAACCACCCTGACATCTGTTGGAGAGACAACACGGCAGGGCACAGGCAGTCCAGGAGGTTCCTGGAATGCGTGGATGACAACTTCCTCCTGCAGGCGATAGAGGAGCCGACAAGGAGGGGTGCCATGCTGGACCTTGTGCTCACCAACAGGGAGGGACTGGTGGGGGATGTGAAACTAAAGGACAGCCTTGGCTGCAGCGAACATGACATGGTGGAGTTCAAGATCCACGGGGCAGCAAGGAAAATACATGGCAAGCTCTCTGCCCTAGACTTCAGGAAGGCGGACTTCGGCCTCTTCAGGGACCTGACGGGCCAAGTGCCATGGGAGGCGGCCCTGGAGGGAAGAGGGGCCCAGGAAAGTTGGTCCATATTCAAGGAGCACCTCCTCCAAGCTCAGCAGAGGTGCATCCCGATGAAAAACAAGTCGGGCAAAAAGGCCAGGAGGCCTGCGTGGATGAGCAAGGAGCTCCTGGACCAACTGAAAGTGAAAAAGGAAGCCTATAGAGCGTGGAAGTGGGGACAGGTAGCCTGGGAGGACTTCAAAGAGGCTGCGCGAGTGGCCAGGGATAAGGTAAGGAAGGCCAAAGCCCTGGCAGAACTGAATCTGGCCAGGGATATAAAATGTAACAGGAAGAGCTTTTATAGGTACGTAGGGGACAAAAGAAAGTCCAGCGTAAATGTAGGCCCCCTCCAGAAGGGAACTGGTGTCCTGGTTACCCAGGACATGGAGAAGGCTGAGGTTCTCAATGACTTTTTTGCCTCAGTCTTCACCGACAAGAGTTCCTGTCCCACCACCCAAGCTGTAGAAGGTGCAAGCAGGGACTGCGAGAATAAAGAACCGCCCACTATACTCGAAGAGCAGGTTCGGGATCATCTGAGGAACTTGAAGGTGCACAAGTCCATGGGACCTGATGAGATCCATCTGCGGGTCCTGAGGGAACTGGTGGATGAAGTTGCCAAGCCACTGGCCATCATATTTGAGAAGTCGTGGCGGTCTGGTGAGGTCCCCGATGACTGGAAGAGAGGGAACATAACCCCAGTTTTTAAAAAGAGGAATAAGGAAGACCCGGGTAACTACAGGCCGGTCAGCCTCACCTCTGTGCCTGGCAAGGTCATGGAGCAGATTCTCCTGGAAACCATGCTAAGGCACACGGAGAGCAAGGAGGTGGTTGGTGACAGCCAACATGGCTTCACCAAGGGCAGATCGTGCCTGACCAATTTGGTGGCCTTCTATGACGGGGTGACGGCATCGGTGGACAAGGGACAAGCAACTGACATCATCTACCTGGACTTGTGCAAAGCTTTTGACACTGTCCCGCATGACATCCTTCTCTCTAGAGAGGCATGGGTTCGATGGACAGACCACTCGGTGGATAAGGAGTTGGCTGGATGGCCGCACTCAGAGAGCGGTGGTCAACGGCTCAATGTCCATGTGGAGACTGGTCACGAGTGGCATCCCTCAGGGGTCCGTGCTGGGCCTGGCCCTGTTCAACGTCTTTGTTGGCGACATGGACAGTGGGATAGAGTGCACCCTCAGCAAGTTCGCCGATGACACAAAGTTGTGTGGTGCCGTCGACATGCTGGAAGGGAGGGATGCCATCCAGAGGGACCTTGACAGGCTGGAGACGTGGGCCCGTGCCAACCTCATGAAGTTCAACCAGGCCAAGTGCAATGTCCTGCACCTGGGTCATGGCAATCCCAGGCACAAATACAGGCTGGGCGGGGAATGGATTGAGAGCAGCCCTGAGGAGAAGGACTTGGGAGTGCTGGTGGATGAGAAGCTTAACATGAGCAGGCAATGCGCCCTTGCGGCCCAGAAGGCCAACCGCATCCTGGGCTGCATCAAGAGAAGCGTGGCCAGCAGGTCGAGGGAGGTGATTCTCCCCCTCTACTCTGCCCTGGTGAGACCCCACCTGGAGTACTGTGTCCAGTTCTGGAGCCCCCAGCACAAGAAGGACATGGACCAGTTGGAGAAGGTCCAGAGGAGGGCCACGAAGATGATCAGAGGGCTGGAGCACTTCTCTTATGAGGACAGGCTGAGAGAGTTGGGGCTGTTCAGCCTGCAGAAGAGAAGGCTCCGGGGAGACCTGATATCGGTCTTCCAGTACCTCAAGGGGGCCTACAAGAAAGATGGGGAAAGACTATTTAGTAGGGCCTGTTGTGATAGGACGAGAGGTAATGGTTTTAAAATAGAGGGGGGTAGATTTAGATTAGAAATTAGGAAAAATTTTTTTACGATGCGAGTTATAGAACACTGGAACAGGTTGCCCAGAAAGGTGGTGGATGCCCCATCCCTGGAAACGTTCAAGGCCAGGCTGGATGAGGCTCTGAGCAACCTGACCTAGTCAGGGATGTCCCTGCTCCTTGCAGGGGTGTTGGACTAGATGACCTTTGAAGGTCCCTTCCAACCCTAAACATTCTATGATTCTATGATTCTATGAATTTGGTAAAAAAAAAAAATCAGAAGCAAAAAAGTTCGTCATTTTTGTTCAAAAGTAAATGAAAGAATTGCACTTAGTTCTAAATAAATTGTACTGATTTCTAATAGACTAATATATTTTAATTTTTGGGGCTTTAAAAAAAGCTCTAGAACTCACAAATATGATAAATAGTAGAGGGTTTTGGAAATACTTAGGCAGTTGATACTTACCAGTAATTTCATCCCATTGTTCTGTAGCTGGGTCCTTATTTACCTGAAAGCAGGTCACAGAAGAATGGACAGCACGTCCAGTCCTACAAGGTCCTCCTGTCGCTTGAAACACTTTCACGAGGAAACTCTGACTGAAATACATTAATCCTTTAGACGATCTACAGTCTTACCATTTTTTTTTGCCAGTCTCTAGACATAAGCTGTACAATTATACCTATATTCTCTCTTATGCAGTTCCATAGATTTTATATGATTCATCTGAGAGAAACAGAAAAAATTGAGATTAAGTTCAAATTGAGATCTTGCACAAAGATCAAAACAATTTCACTGTGAATTAAGGAAAGCAAATTTCAGGAATATGTACATTTAAAACCTCACTGGAATGACAAAGAGTTTATTCTATTTATCCTTTTAGAAAATGGAATTCTGGTTTATACACAGCTTCTTTGTAAACCTTCTGCATGTATAGAAACCAGGAAGCTCTTTAGGACTGGCAGAACTTGTCTTCTTACCACTCGACTCCACCCCTAACAAATTTAATATTTCTTCTAAAAAAAAAAGATGTAATTTAAATTTGTCTCCACATTTTATTATTGTTATTTCAATTTTACCACTACTTAGTGCAATGTAATCATTAAGTTACTTGGGTTATATGAATTGTCATCCCCAGTCATCCTGGATTACAACAACTTTGGATACAAAAGTATTTATTACACAAATCTCGGCATAGTCAAGTCTTTTGCTATTCGCCTACCGTTTCTTTGGTGGACTTGTAAGTATCTAGTACTGCTTTTGAGAGTCACAGTCATATCACAGGATAAGAAGAGTTTCTTGAAGAGGTGGAAGAACCTTACAGAAATTTAGAATGCATGAAATGAAAAATGATTTCTCCCAGGAAATCTTCAGTCATACTATCCACACTTTTCTTCCTCCTACTCATAAAAGTATCACCTATCATCACACTATCCCATACACAATAAAGCCTTATTGAACAATCCAAATTACCTGTTGAGTTACATATTCAAAAAAAGCACCATGGTGTTTTAAGGATGCCATTTGTGTGGAATTTCTTACTAATACAAACTTAATGTAATAGCCATCAACCAATATTTACAGCAGAATAGCAATGCCTCATTTGTATCTTCTTATCCTGTGAATTAAAACTGAATAAGAATATTAACTATGGAGTGTTGGAATGTATTACTTATACCATAACAAGTGACTATGGACATCACCACAGTAAAGGGATTTTGATACAGGGATTTACAATTCTCCTTTAACTATTTTTTTCACTTACACAGGTGTCTGTAAGTAGTTTGCAATCAAAACAATTGCAGTGCACTCTTTGGCGGTTGAAAACTCTCATATAGACATGAGAATATAGACAATTCTTTTATTTGCAATGTATCTAGAATAGGAAAAGTTATTTTTTGTAGAAAGTTCAACAAACGTAAGGTTATATAATAAACTTCTTTAAGTATTATGTTTACAGTTGTAGAGGTAATTTTATACATTTTAAATTTTGTTGAAGATAGCCTTAATTGGTCCCACATTATGGTTCATCAGTGTTAAAAACTAAAGTAGTATCAGTATGCAATTAATGTAAATATATTTGCTTTTGTTATAGAAAATATAAAACACACTCCATTTTAAACTGTACATTTAAGAGATCAGTTGAGGTTATGACAAAATTCTTAAAACAGACATAAAATAATAAAGGCTGTGGAGAAGTGAAAGAGTCCAATCTACAGTATAGTTAAATAATATTGACAAAAACACCAGTGCAACAGAGCTGTCAAAAATCACTGTTTGTAAGCAGATGGGTTAGAGATTTAGTAGGTATGGAATATGTTACAAATAGAAACACCAATTTATCAGATTCTGACAACACTGAGTCTGCAGAAAATGCTACGGTGGGTAGCCAATGCCCAAAATGAGAGGAAATAAGAAGCGAGGAAAGCACTGAGAGGGAGAAGAAAAACAGGAAAAAATATTTGCCCTAAAGTCTAGTTAAACACTAGTCAATTCAGAAAAGCACTAGGAAATAACCACTAACACAGACAAATACAAGAAAAGGAAAATTCTTTTCTGTCATCAAGAAGATGTCTCCCTTCCAGGATAATATATGTTAATAAAGCAAATTATATTTCCACTCAAGCTTGTTTTTTTTTTTTTTTAAATTGAACTATGTGCATGTTAAAATAAATTTAGCATGTTTAACTGAGAATTTAATCTCTGAAAAAAAACTGGATTATTACCACTTTATAAGAAATATGTTAAGTTTTGACAGTTATTCTGCAAGTAGATCCAGCTGCAGGAATTTGAAACTCTTCATTATTCAGACTTATATTATCTTTGCTTATTACTAAGACTTTCTGTACAAAAGGAATCAGGGCTACTCCATCTGGAAACCCATCCATTGAACTGGGCCTGTCTTACCTTTGAAGCAAAGTTTTTCCTAGAAGTAATTATATATACATATTTTTTAAGGTAAAATATTGTATGGAGACATATAGTTTCAACAAATTTTGATTTTTAAAAAAAAATAAGTTTTTTTGGTCAGAGCTACAAGAAACCATTTCTCCCCCACTGTCTGATAGTTCTATGATAATATGTAGAAGACCAAGATTAAAGATACTGCATTACTTAAAGGAGTGTGCTCTAAAATGGGAAACTTTCTTCAATCAGGCAGAGGAATTTCAGCATTTCGCTCTAGTGAATCAGGATACTTTTCAGAACTAAACAGAATTCACACCTTTTGATAATAAAATATTTAGTAATTTTCAGTATTTTTAAAACATGCAGAATTAAAAAAATATTTATTCATGTGTAGAAGCATGCATAAAAGACTTTGCTTTCTTTTTTCTTATATTTAGATGTTAATGACAAAGTAGTATAATGCCTGTGTGTCGTAGTTCAGCCCCGATCAGGACCAGACTACGCAGTCTCTCTCTCACTCCCCCCACCCTCCGAGAGAATAGGGGGAGATGATATAAGAAAAACGGCTCAAGGTTTGAGATAAGGACGGGGAGAAATCCTTAAAGTTACCGTCACGGGCAAAACAGACTCGACTTGGGGAAAACTATTCATTTATTTTCTAAAATTAGCAGGAGAATGAGACAGGGAACAAGATAACCTCCCCCCACCCCTCCCTCTTCCCGAGCTTAACATTATCTCTACTACCTTCCCCTCCCGAGTGGCACGGGGGGGGAAAAGGGAATGGGGGTCGCAGTCAGTTCATCACGCGTTGTTTTACGCCGCTGTATCATCGTCAGGGGAAGAACTCCTCGCATTCCTCCTCTGCTCCAGCGTGGGGTCCCTCCCACGGGCCACAGTCCTTCGTGAAACTGCTCCGGCGTGGGTCATCTCTTCCACGGGGTGCAGTCCCTCTAGAACAGCTGTCCCAGCAGGCCCTCCACGGGCCACAGCCTCCTTCAGGCCTCCACCTGCTCTGGCGTGGGGTCCTCCACGGGCTGCAGGTGGATCTCTGCCCCTCCGTGGACCTCCATGGGCTGCAGGGGGACAACCCGCTCCACCATGGTCTTCACCACGAGTTGCAGAGGAATCTTGGCCAGGAGCTATATTACTCCTCCCCCTCCTTCTGAACTGACCTTGGCATCTGCAGCCGTTCCTCACAACAGGCTGGCAGACGTCTCTCAGGATCCTTTTTACATCTTATTCACTTCTCATCTCCTCTCCACTTCTTGCAGCCGGGCCGGGCCGAGTTGGGCCCAGTCGGCTGCCCGGCGGGAGGCCAGAGGGTGAGGCCTGCAAGGCCCATGAGGCTCGCGCCTACCCCTCTCTGCCCCCCGCTCAGCTGCTTCACATCTTCTCCTCTCTCTTTTTCCTGTTTTCCCCTACTTAAATACGTTATCGCAGAGGCGTTATCACGGGACATTCTGCTACCAATTGGCTCGGCCTTGGCCAGCAGCAGGTCCGCCCTAGGCCCGGCCGAGTCCACTGAACAAAGGGGAGCAACTTCTAGCAGTTTCCTACAGAAGCTACCACCTTAGGCCCCCCCTCACTAACAAAACCAGAACACTGTGTCAACAGGGAGATGGATGGAGGCCTTTTCTGTTTTTGAATTCATAATATTACCAATTGTCATAATTTAGCCCCACTTGGGACCAAGCTACGCAGTTCTTCACTCATTCTCTTCCCCCTCTGAGAGAACGGAGGAAAGAAAATATAACAAAACGGCTTGAGATTTGAGATAAGGAAAGGGAGATATCATTCAAGTTACCATTAGGGGCAAAGCAGACTCAACTTGGGGAAAATTATTTATTTGTAATTAATAAAACCAAAGCAGGATAATAAGAATGAGAACAACAAAAAACCTCCCTTCCCCTCACCTCTTCCTCTTCCTGGACTCAAAGCCATTTCAGATTATCTCTACTTCTACCTCCCATCTTGAGCGGCACAGGGCAGGGAACAGGGAATGGGGGTTGCAGTCAGTTCATCCCATGTTGTTTTCTGCCACTCCTTCCTCCTCAGAGGAAGAACTCACATTTCTACCCTGACTCAGCATGGAGTCCCGCCCACGGACCACAGTTTTTCATGAACTGCCCCGACAGGGGTCATTTTTTCCACGGGGTGCAGTCCCTCCAGAATGGCTGCCCCAGCGCACACCCTCACGAGCCACAGTCTCCTTCAGGCATCTGCCTGTCCAGATGTGGGGTCCTCCATGGGCTGCAGGCGGTTCTCTGCTCCTCCATGGGCTGCCATGGGCTGCTATGGTCTGCAGGGGGACAGCCTGCTTCACCATGAGCTACACCACAGGCTGCAAGGGAATCTCTGCCAGGAGCAACATTACTCCTCCCCCTCCTTCTTCACTGACCTTGGTGTTCACAGCCATTTCTCTCACAAGAAATTCTTCACCATTGGCTCAGTCAGATTCTTCCCATATTCTCTTTGCATATTCTCTCTTCACTTCTCTCGGCTGGGCTGGGCCGATCAGGACCAGACAGCTGCCCAGCAGGAGGCCAGAGCGTAAGAGCCAGAAGGCCCACAACACTCGTGCCTCCACCTCTCTGCTTCCGCTTCTATGTCTTCACTCATTTTCTTTTTTTTTTTCAATGATTTTCTACTTCTTAAATGCATTATTACAGAAGTGTTATCACCGTTGCCAATTGGCTCATCCCTGGCCTGTGGTGGGTCCGCCCTAGAGCTGACCAAGTCCACCAGACAAAGGGGAAACTTCTAGCAATTTCTCATGGAAGCTGCCTCTATAGCCCCAACCCCCCCACTACACAAATGAAGGATACCAATATCTGAGAGATATCTCCAGAATTTGGGAGGCCTCATGCCATGGCAAGTAACAATTAAGCACTAAAATCAGCATAATCTGAACTGGACAGAACACAGCAAAGACTATCCTTGTTCCCTCAGGCCATAGCTGTGGTGACACTGAAGAAGGGACAGCTCTTTTCAAATTATCTTTCCCAATACTCACCTTTGCCACTCCAAGACTAGAACTGAATAGATACTATCTAAAATGAAAGAAAACTTGCAGAAAAGGAAAGAGCTGGAGACGACCAATGTAGGCAGTAGATAGATTAAGTAACACTTTCCTGAGTGTAATTGAAGACTGAATAATCAGTGCATCAAATTGAACAAACAAAGTTGTCCAAGGAGTGGTGAAGGACCTGATTAAGCCAGGTTACAGCCAAGGACTTTGCACAAGAAGTCTGTCTAATCTTGTATTTGATGGATGAAAAAGAGGAAAGGAAAAAGACTGTTATGGAATAAAGAGTGAGTCATGAGCATCTGTGCACATATCATTCATTATGCTGCAAGTGTTTCTGAAAGGCAGACACCCACTAATAGCCTACGTTTCTGAGATGCATAGATTTAAATTATGTAGCACTCCTTCCAAACCCATTAAGGGTGGAATAAGGACTCAAGCCATATCAGTAATCCAAGTCAATGTTTAGATAACTTTACATCAGTTGTTCTAAGTCTGCACTTAAAAGGGGCTCAATGAGAATCTAAAATTACAGTAAAATGAGTAAAGACATAAACAGGGTCTGGTCAATCGAATCCACAAGGTAAGTAAGAAAAAGCAGATGTAAACTAATTTCCTTCCTGGCCAACGACAAGGACTTAACTGGAAATTGAAAACAAAGTGCATGCCATACTAAAGGACAGGACTTAAAATAGGTAAAAAATTTAAATCATCTATTCCATTATAGGACTGAAAAAAACCATCCCATTGACCACCTAGTTGTAGGTGGATTCTTGAACTACTGTATAAAATCAACACAGGTAAATGGCAGAAGACATTTGAATGAAGAAGCATGAGATGAATTGGTATTGTCATGAAAAATGTCTGCCAGAAGCACGGGGTTGAAAAGGGAGGGAAGAAAACATTATTTTAAATAAAGCATGAGATCCTCACAAAACACAAGTGGGTAGCCAAATCCCCTGCAACTCAGACTTAAAACAGTGATTGTGGCTGGTGGTTCGGTGCTGATGAGGAAGAAAATAAAAATATAAAGGATAATTTAATAAAATTATCAACATAGAGTGATCTTACATTTTATTTTAGAAAAAAAAAAAGCATTTAGATTAAACCTTACTAGAGAACTTAAAAAATAAAGTCAGTGCTGCTAATTCCTGCTTATTTGCACTTTGTGTAGTTATTTACATTAAAAATATTCTAGTTTACTGAGTAAAGAGTATGCTTGATGCTAATATCTCTTTTCCTTTCTTTACCCACTCCTTTCATAAGGCTGTTCCATACTGAAGAGCTAACAGGCAGCTGACCAGGTTAATGAAATCACCTTCAGTATTGGGAGCTCTGTGTTAGGCAGTCTCTCCTTTCTGAGGGATACAAGCAGGATCCTGACAGCATGGCAATCAATTCACCATCTCTTTTTACTATTCTGAAACCTTCCTCTGAAATTTTTGAGGCAAAAGAAATTTTAAAAATCTTTCCTTCTCTAGGCTCTGAAATATTAGGCCAATACTTCATGTAAGTAAATACCTGCAGGTTTTTTATTTCTAAATTGCTTCCTTTCAAAAGGGGTTGATTGTTTTTCAATTATTTTAATTAATAATTGAAATTAAATTCCAATGGGCAAAAGCACAAAATAAGTTAAAAGAAATTGCACATTTCATCTAGAAGATATGCTTGTGAAACTCCTTTTATTTTGTTTCTTGGAGTGAAAGAGGAATTAAATTTTTACCAGTGAAGCACACTTTACATTCTAAAAGAAAACACATTTGAATATCTCTTCCCTTCCTCCTCACCACTTGCAGAACAGACAATATACTTGAACAATTAGGAGTACAGGCCAACTAAAGCAAAATCAGGTGCATTTCATATCTATGAACATGCAAAATAATCAAAGTCTGTGGAAAAGGACTTTTTCAGAAGTTTGGCACAAGCACAGAAAATATCCATTTGTGAAGTGACAGATGATAAATTGACTAAGGTTTTTACAGTTCAATAGATATTTTATTGTGCATCTGTTCTTTTCCTGTGATCTACTTTGTTCTTTCTGAAGCTGCAATACTGAAAGAGGAGCCCTTGTTATTAGTTACTGGGTTGAATGCCAGCAGCTCTTAAAAATTAACCTCAAGGTTAGTGAGGAACTAATATATCACTTACTTTGACTGGCTTCTTTGTATCATCTTCTATTAATAGGACCCAAGAGATAACCAAGTACGCATAATTGTATCAACAAAACATGCTGCATACTGCATAAACATGCTAGAAACTGATCACCCGTATGAACGTATCCAGAGGGGCTTCACAGCCCTAGCAGCATTTTTCAGAGATACTCACAAGAACTACCTAAGGGGGAAGGTAACCCTTCCTAAGATAGTATGTCTCCTGCTGTCCTCAGGCACAGATGCTTGACAAGCCAGAGCTTTAATTATTTTGGAATTCTGTGGAAAGCTCCAGAAGTTTTAATGGAACATATTAGAAAGTAAAGCTCAGTGAAGTCCTGTACAAGTAGAATCTCATGACAATTAATTCCTTTACTATTTTTTAAAATTCTGCTTATTTGCCCCACAGAAGGTCACTTGTAACCTACAATAAGATTTGCTTTTGGAATTCAGAAGGATAAATTGTACCAAAACCATAAGGTAATTAAATAAACTATACAAAAACATAGAGGCATATTGTGACACTGTGAACCTCCAGGTTCTAGTAGGTCCTCTTCAAGCTGGCAGAATTGAAAGTTTAAAAGTAAGTTATTTTTTATGGTCATGAAAGATAAGACGGCAAGATGAGTTTTATGGGGAAAAAAAAAATAAAACAAAGGAACCTCAGAATATAGCAATGCTACCAACTCTTCCTCGTGGGGAAAAAAAAAAGAATAATCCTGCTTCAGGTCAATGAGCCTGAATTTTTCAGTAAAGCATATCATTAGATTTATCTTTTGCTATGTTTCTTTTCTCCCCTTAATAGGCATTAGTGAGTCATCTCTGGACAGCTGGTGGAGTTACAGGATTCAGATAAATGCTTTCCAGGTTGCAACTTGGCTACAACAGAAGAACATGACATGAAAAATAAATGAATATAGGAAAATGCATAACACAACTTCTGTGAAGTCTAGCATACTTTTCTCTTCAGAACTTCTTTCTCTTCAAAATAAAATGGATGCTTGAAACACAATTTTACAGCATATTATTTTAAAATGTATTTGACAAACTTCCTTTTTAAATTAAGATATGTGAATATTTATGCTTTTGGTAGTGCTTCTCAGAAATTAATAATCAGTAAGAATTTCTTAGTGCTGTACCACTATTCATGCCAATGGTCTTCATTTTTCATTAATTTAGGTTGATTATTGACTCATCAAAGTGCATCTGTCCTGTTAGAACTAAATGAAAGACAGTAAAATTAGAGCTACTGATGAAGTAGGTTCGGAGTCCTTTGTTCTCTCTTCCTACTTGAACACTTGAAGTGTTTCTTCTCTCAACTTCGTTTCTGAGGACCTCACAGTAGAAGGGCTCAAGATATCACTTAGAATTAATAGTTAAGCTACAGCTTTGAGAAAAGAAAGGATAAATTTAAATGTATAAAAATAAAAAAAAAATGTTATTCCTAAATCAGCCTTATGCATGTTGCATCAAAGTCATCTGGATGCAAAAAGGAATGAGAGGTGGTTAATACCAGCTCAATCACTGGAAAATGATTTTACTGTCTGCTTTGTATCCCAGACATCAGAATGAAATAGATATAAATGGATATAACATATATTTGATATATGGCTATGTTTTTTTAATTGCATATTCTAACATAAGAAGTATATTCAAATAATGTGGTAATGAATTTAGTATGACAAATTATGCAGAACAGAACCATATAATTTCTTAATTATAAACTGCAACATTGATTTGGTATCATTCTGAAAAATCTTTAGGTGATGCTTGTTGTATGCGCGTATACATCTTCAGAAAAAGACTGTCTCTCATTTACTTATCAGTAATTTATTCCTTTCTGTCCACCAAAATATTGAAGCCACTCTTTTAATACTTTGTAAGAGAAAATTACTTGAGATAACTTTTTATTCTAT
This sequence comes from Chlamydotis macqueenii, assembly GCF_036417535.1. Taxonomy (NCBI): domain Eukaryota; kingdom Metazoa; phylum Chordata; class Aves; order Otidiformes; family Otididae; genus Chlamydotis; species Chlamydotis macqueenii. Next base: position 146,171,107 of record NC_141557.1, on the reverse strand, counting down.
TTTAAAAACTTAAATTTAATTCAAAATCTAGGGAAACTATTTCAGTTTTAAATAAAACAAGTGGTTTTGCTTAATCAATTTCTGTTACTTTCTGTTTCACTCCTAGTTTAGAGGAAAAAAAAAATCCTGTATTACTGGAAACATTTTGTTGTTTTGAGATCCTCCAGTGAACTGAAAAATCCATTATTTGCTCGGCACTTCTCTTCAGCTTTGTTTTTTTTTTCACAGGTATTCATATTGGCTGCTAAGCAGAGACCACAGGAAGGCAGGAAGTTAGGATTCTTTACAACTTGGTCTTATGGTAGCTAAAAGCAGCTCTAACTGTTTTAGGCTCAAGTTCTTGAAAAAGAGTCATGCCTGATGTGTTGGAGAATTAAGAAAGCTGACAACCTTCTGAGCTAATAGCACTCATTAGGGCTCTCCCACATATTTTTACACTGTTAGTTTCCAGCCAGAAGTTTTTTATTCTCTCAAAAGTCGGTATTTCATTGGGTACTTTGAGTCCTTACACATAATATTGACAAGAAACCAAATACTGTACCCCATAATAGCATTTAAAACAAATTATGTTCCTTGCTGCCTCATTTCATATATTATTAGATCATCTTTCAGGAGTCTATCAGGAAGGAAGGAAAAAAAGAGAATATTATATACAGTCTTAAGGCACAGATTTTCAGAGAAAAATGAATTTAAGTGGAAAAGAGGGAAATACAATGAGATGGAATTAGATGAAGCAATGTTATACAATGCTAGAAAACTCCAATGTGGAAGTTAATACTGCAGATGCAAGTATACAAAGAGAAAGAGAAAAGGTGGGTACGATAAGCTAACAATTCTGAAGAAATGTTAATAACAGAGGAAGAGAATGTCTGTAAGTATACATACCGCATATTCATTTAGTTGTAGCTTGGGGTAACACAACCTACTTTAAAAATAATTTTTGTTGGTTAATTTTGCCAAAGTGACTTTCTAAATACTGTTAAAGTAAATCATGTACAAGCATAACCCATTCATTCATTACTCTGATACTGTCATGTCTTAATTTAAAATTCTGGATATAACCAAAAATCCTCTAAGTTAGGTTTAACTTATTTCTGGCTGCTAAACTTTTATCGTAATATTTTTTTTTTCTACTAGTTGTCTTTAACTTGATAACACACTGTAAAAGAACAAGAGAAGTTAGAATATTTTTTAGTTCATGCTGCCATATACATATGGATGTGCTTATCTACTATTCAAATAAACTACTAGTAATACGACAATGATTTTTTTAGTAACCTTTGCTGCTCGTACTTTCCCACCACAGCATGTCTTTTCTATGTACAAGCTGACACTTTGTTTTCCTCTTGAATTCAAGTCATAGTCTGAATCTCTGACAATATGTGCATACAGATTGTAGATAGATTTGGCAAGAAATAGATAGATTCAAATTAAGCAACCTTCCATTTCTCAAAAAAAAATGCATTTTTCTCAACTGGGGAAGAGAAAATGTTTATGTTTATCCTTTGAAAAGTACAGTTTTAGAAAATAAATCTGGCACTGTACAGGGATTATGAGCTATAGATATGTATGCTAATCTGCATTGTGATATACTTGTGTATGCCACCGAATATGATGTGTACTATTGGAAGCCTTAATCTATGAGAGATTGCAGCGTATAGCTCTTCTACGTCTAGTAACTGAAATGCACATTTCATACTTTGATCTCCTACTGAAATACCTCATTAATTCAGTCTAGTTTAATAACTCTCAGTGAATTTAGTGGAACTTCTGCACAGTTGCACGTGTGCAGGAATAAGGGTATAGATTATTCTTCTCTCTGCCAGCACAATTCATTGACATTTTGAAGGCAGAATATACTAGCAGTCTAGACAAGTTCACAGACCATGGCTAAAATACTCTATTCGGTTGAAATTTTGTGGGCTAGCTTTGTGTTTCAATGCTGGTGTTATCCACATTAGACTAGAGTAAGCTACTATGAATATGGTAAAAATTGCAATAATCATACCTTCATTTTTCTTGATATGTCTTATTCAGAAGCAGGCTGAAATGGTTGTTGGACTTACCAATAAATCAAAAAAGATATGATTTATAACTAAAGTATGTTTTATTTAAAATTAAAAAAAAAATAAGCAAAGTAATTCTACTTTTACTCATTTATAGACTCTTCTGATTCCACTCAGGAAACTATAAGCATGAACTATTATTAATAGACCAGTGACAATTTTCTATTAGTGATGACTCCATTAGTGATAGTGATTACTTTATACTGAACACCTGGATTCTTGGAGATTCTATCCAAAAGATGCGAGCACCCTATAGTGGCTGCATATAACAGCTGTTAATCAGAGGAAAGCCAAATGGATATAAAATGGGAAACTATATTTTAAAACATGTGAATTATTCAAAGCCTTAGAAACAACAGTGACTTACCAGCCAAAAATGAATTTATAGAGTGATCCAGTGACTGAAAGGAAAGTCAGTCCATGAAAATGTAAACTCAAATAGGCCAGTACAACTGAGACAACATACTCATATATGGCACCAGTTTCTGAAACAGTGGTGAAACAATTGAGTAGTATGCTAACAATAATGTACTACTTCTACAGTCTGTCTCATTATAAAAGTCTATGAAGGTTGAACTGGAGCCTAATGTTTTACTGCTCTGCAGTGACAGTGCTAAATAGATTACTTTCTTGTTAATTCAACACTCCAGCACAATTTTACCATTACATTGAAGTTTATGCAAGAAGTTTCAAATTCTACTCTGGAGTATTTCATACGCACATCACACATGACACATTTTTTTCTTCTATCATGCTGCTCATTGTGGATTTTTTACTGTTAATCAGTAAGATCAACAAAAATTAGAAGGCTAAATTGGTAATAAAAAAGTTTCTATCATTATAATCAATTTTACACGCAAATCTTCAGCTTTTACACTTACTAGGAATCTAAAGAGACACCTGCAATATATAGTCAGTAAGTCTGGTAAAACTACCATTTATGTATTCTCAATAGCTGAGAAATTTTTTCTTCTTTTTTTAGCAAATGTATATTTTAACCCCAAAAGGAGGTCAAACACAACTAGACAAATAAAATACAAAGCTTAACAAATTTCTTCTACTGTGAGGATTATTAACCACTGGAACATCTTACCCAGGACATGTTGCAGAATTTACACTGCTAAACATTTAAAACACAGATCAGATATTGTACAAAAAGTAAGGGCATTATGATGGAATTAACTGGTGTACATCTATGACTGGCTTGTGCTATGCAATGTACATGCATAATTTTCCTTTTTAGCCTTAGAATTTGCGAATCTATCAAAACATGATTAGGGAGACTGTTGTAAAGTAACCGTTGTTGGCTGTTTGACCAGAGGTCTCAGCAATACTTCCAAAGAAATTGATGAGAGTTGTGATTTACACAGAAGAAGCAATGTAAGAGTATTATCACAGAATAAAAGATCTGGTTTAAAAGAGTGAGGCTGTGACCACAGTATAAAGAGCACAAATCATAACATAATTCATAGGAAGTTAATCTGAGCTGTAGTTAATCAAGGGCACCCACCAGGGTATTTCACACATTATAATCCTGTTTTGTTCCATTTATGGAAGACAGTGAAAGCATGTAATCAGGTCATGCTACTCACAGTGATATTAGCTATGAAACTATGCAAATTAAATTTAAGGAAAAGAGAACATAAATACATATATAGATACATAACATTATCTCCTGTACATTTTGCTTCACTTGGCGCACACCAACAGAGGAGATTGCCATGAAATGATCCTGGTGTATTTTTAAACAAGGCAACAGAGGTTCCACAGAGATATAATTTTGATTTGGTCTTAGTTTAACTTACCTTTGTCAACAGGAAACAGTATGCATTTCCCTTAAACACATTTGTGCCTGCCAAATCTCTTTGGAAACTGGGGAAGGGAGGCACGGGGAAGATATTAAAATACTGAATTGATACACTGAACACTTGAACATTTCATATGGGGAATACAGATAGTGGAATCATTAATCCACCTCACTAAAGCTAATTTTCCAGACTTTCCTTTGTCATTGAGGCTCCAGGATCAACATTTATGTCTATATGTTTGATGGACTTAATTTTCATAGATTCTAAGTCTGTAAAGCCACATTAAAGCTAATGAAAGACAGTTTTAAAACCAACAACTGATTAGAGATTGTTCAATAAATTTTGTATCCACCTACTCCATGGAAACTTACTCAGTTACAGGAAGCATCCCCTTTGAAACAGCAGCATCAAGAGGTGACTTAGAATATCTTTTGGAACTCCTTCGAAAGCTCAGGGTTTGCAGCCTTTATGGCCAACATTTTCAGTTTAAGTGAGTATAAGGTATGGACTAACAAATACATATTTTTAATACATAATCTCAAAAGTACATTGATAGATTCTAAGGATATTATAGATCCTCTTCTAAATAACTCAAAGAAAAATTCTAGTCAGTCCATTATAAATTCTGCAGTCTCACCTCTTCAGTTCCTTTTAGTTCTGTTGTCAAGCATAAAATTGAACGTGTTAAATAAAGCTAAAAAGCAAGTTTTTAGCCCAAAACTCAGAAATAAGCAGTGCAGAAAGATTCAGAAATTTACTAACATGAAATCAGTTTATTTAATGAAAATATAAAATCAATAGAGTTTAGCTATCTTTAAATCTCAGTAAACCAGGTATATTGCTATTGCAATATGTCAAATATATAGATGTAGATATAGATATAGATATAGATACATGCAATATTGCTATTACTCTAACATGATTAGAATACTATTTCATGTGCAACAGTGTTTTATTAAACAGTCATTTTGAAAGTGTACATTTTAGTTTGCTTTAAAAAACTTTGATGGTAGTAGAAAAAGACAGTGCATTTCTGCTACCATTTTTATTTTATTCTGTAGACCTATACTTAAAAAAAAAATACTCTTTACTTGAGTGCTTTTCCGTATTACAGTTTTATATCTTTTCCTCTGGGAGGAAAAACAAACCTTGATTACAAGGAAGAAGGTGCAGGTCAAAAGACAGCATCACCAACATGCTTAGTATGTAAATCTCAGCATTTCAGGAAAAGCTTTGTTAATTTTGGCAGCCAGTCATTAAAAACAGAGCTGCACAATGCTCAAGATAACCATATGCCTTATTTTCTGTGAAGGGAACATAATGTCATAGGTTTCTTTCCAATTGTGTGTGGATTTTTCTTCCTCTTTTGTGGAAATGAGTATATTTACAACATCACATTGGCCATCTCCTATGCCAGATCTCATTCATTACAAAGTCCCAGGAGATCTCTCTATTCCTTTGTTCTTTCTCTCCATAAACATTTTGTTAAATACCACTGTCATGAACTTTCCCTTTCTAGCAATATCTAGACTTTCTCCAGATCCTCTGGACACTCTCCCATTTGTTTCTCTCCCAGCTGGACTCATAAGTACTATAGCATATGTAATTCTCACATCCAAAATATATCTCATTAAGGTTTCTGTGTCTATTTCTTTCCTCCCTCATTTTCCTGTCCTAAAGTATAAAAATCTGTGAAGTTATCAGTTATATGGAAAAATTCAAGTGCTTGTGCTTCCACTTAACTTTTTATAGTATATTCAAACATGTACAGATATTTACATATGAATACATTGAATGTATACATACATCTTATGAGCAACCGTGTTAAGCTATATAATATAGATAGCTTGGACTGGGTATATTATTGATTTTCACCTTACGTAGCCAATTACATCTCTGTGCAGTGACTGCAAAGTGCTGAAAATGACTACTTTTTGATTTAATGAGGTTTTATGTCCTCTTTACTCTGATGTAAATAAATAAAGCAGATCACAATGGAAAATAGAACATCTGATGTAGAACCTAACATACAGCTCAGTTAGCAGGAAGAGGGTGACACAGGCAAAACTGAGACTTGGAAAGTGGGAGGAAGCCATATCCCAGTATATTATGGGAAGCTGTACCACAGCAACTGTTGTAAAAATATCCTAGAACTATTTCTGAATGGCTACATTTTTTGATCCATGATTTGATAGTATTCTGCTCTTAAAATGTCACATTTTATCACTCTCCAACCTGCTTATTCATTTAGACTGATGTGGAGTGCCCACGGGGCTCACCTGTGGTCTGAATAACAACAGACGTTAAGACAGAAATGTGAATATAGGAAGCGTGTGTCAATGGGACTCCCAAAGCTCCTTGGAAGAGTGCTCTTTGGAAGGATGTTCACTCAAAACTCATCATGTTAAAGGAAATTATTGCCATCAATCAGATTAAACAATAGCCAGAAAATCACAAAGAGACATTTGAAATAAAGGATTGAAAAGACATATAAAAGAAATATAAATATTTTTTAACAGTGAGAAGAGACCTTGGAGTGGAAGTAACCACAGTTTCTGCTCCGCACCAGCATCACAACTTGTCAATTGGCATGAATTGCCTGCCCCCAGGTGCTGGAGTACGAAGACTGAAGCAACACATAGAGACGCTCAGGATGTGTGAGCCCGAACTTGAGAGGCACTTTCTCACTGGCATGGGGTGTTGAGAGATGCACAGGTTTGCCCAAAGCTGGAGCACCCATAGAAGGTATGTGCAAGTAAGGGAGTGTACAGCCAGAAGAGTGGGTGCACTTGTAATTCTGTATGTGTGTGTGTGAGTGACAAAAATATTTCAGGATTAGTAATACAAGGATGTTGAGAAATTTGTGGGTAAATATTAACATTTCAGAAGAGCTTGGTAAGTGATTTTTCTGTTGAACTGTGGATATTGATCTTGAACCTATAGTTCACTGATTGCTCATTAATTATCTGTTGTTAGTAAACCAACAAGCCACTTAGTCTTGGTTTAGTTTAAACTATCTGAACTAAGCAATACTGAGAAAAAAATAGACTCTGCCAAGCCCAGTTAACTTAGACGAGCCAAAAAGATCACATCAGATTTCCAGCCTGTTACACACTAACCTTCGTTACAGGTAAAAAGAGAAATATGCTGCATATGTGGAGAACATGTGCTCTTAGTCAATTACTGCTTTTCATATCCTAGTAAAGCTATAACAAATATGTTTTGTTCAGTTATACTAATGTTCATTGTTTTTATTAATACAGAAATGTCTTGGTAATATCCTTAAAATTACCATACAGGAAATCTTCAGAATATCTATCCTTTTTCTGTGGTGTTATGGTCACCTTCCCTGTGCCCTCAGGTCAACAGCACTGGTCTGTCTCAGGAAGAATAAAACTGCAGGAGATTGTGATGTATCATAGGCACCCGGAGGTCTTCTCCAAGAGAAGTACAATGGTTGTAGTGGTGAAGACCTCTCCCTGTTCACACTTGGATATTTTTTAACCTATTTTTATGTATTTTCTTACTCTGGTCTGCTTCCTTCACACTGGTTTCTATTGCCTGCCTAAAAGGTGCACCACAGCCTTCCCCAGCTGCAGGGGACATATTTTGCAGTGACTTCTCCAGCCTTTCCCCTCCATGGGCATTACAGTCATTGGGTCAGGCAATGGTCCTGCAAGCACCAGGTCACTGTTGGTGCAAACTGGCATCAGTTCAGACCCAAGCAAGTGCTGAGCCCTGCCCTGGCACCCCAATGCAATGTTGTGGCTTTTTAGTAACAGTGGTAGATATCATAATATTGGGGCCACCATGAAAAGGACGAAACTGATGAGCTCCTCCATTGATTTATATTTTTCTTTAGTAAAATGATGCGATTTGGTGAAAGTTTTAGTCTTTATCTAATTTTGTTGTGCTATTCTGCTGGAAGTTGCAGAAAAGTGTTCTTAATGCCAAATTAACTTAGATATTTAAAATGTGTGAACCTTCTCAGTAAAATGTGAACAATCCCTTTAGACGTTTCCTTCCAAACAAGTCACAGAATCATGAGAATAAGTAGCAGTGTAAGGGCTAGTATATCAACAATCACTTCCTCGGTGTCCTAATTCCAAGGTATATTTTTTTTTATATTCTCTTCTTGTGAAATTTTAAAGACATTTCACCCTAAAATGGAAAATATTTTCTTAATATTGGATGCATTATAAAAGAAAATTACAATTTCAGTAGATAAGCTTTTTATAATGAAAAACAATAGTTTCATGAAAAAAATCTTTGCAAGTTCTAGTAAAACTTCTCATATATTCATAGGGAAAGCATAATGGTTACTTGGGATGACAAACGTAACTCTGAACATCCCCCTCTTCCTTCTTCTTCTCCGAGCTATATATACTGAGCATGACATCATAAGGTATGGAATATCCCTTTGGTCAGTTGGGGTCAGCTGTCTTGGCTGTGTCCTGTCCCAATTTCTTGTGCACTCCCAGCCTTCTCAGTGGTGGGGTGATGTGAGAGGCAGAAAAAGCCTTGAATCTGTGTAAACACTACTCAGCAGTAACTAAAACATCTCTGTATTATCAATATTGGTTTTGGAACAGATCCAAAATACAGCCCCAGAAAATTAACTGTATCCCAGTCAAAACCAGCACAGAACCTTTATAAAGGCACATGTTAACAGAATAAGTGGCAAACCTAGATTTTAGTCTGAAGTGCTAAAAATATGAGTGCAACTTTTGTACTATTTATCATTCAAAACTGTCAGCTTACTTATCACCTCTTCCATTTGTTCAATATCTGATCACTTACCCCAAAAACAGGCAAAAAATAACCAGAGAGGAAGTGATTAGAAAAGAATACCAGATGTAAGCATGCAGATAATTTTTGAGAGGGAGAGCTATTGCTTTATCCTAAGTTCAAATACACATTTTTATTAATATTTATGACCACAACTGAAGTACAAACTAAGACTTAAATTTTCAATATCAAATTTACTTCTCATCTAAGATAATATCTGGTGTGCTACATTAGCTTTCCTTAACAAGATCTGTTAACTGTTGTTTTCACAATAAAGTTGCTTTCAAAATAGCACAAAAATCAAATATGAGTTTAACAGCCAGAAGAATATGTGGAAAGTATAGTGCTGATACTAGCATGCTGGATTTTCAAAATGGAATGTGCAAACCTATAGATAGGATTTATGTTCCTTTTGCATTAACAAATTGCACAGACAACACAGACTGCTTTCCTTTATTGTCTCTTCACAGTGCCTGACAAATGTAATGCAGACAGCCATGGAGTTCTACCCTATCCATGTACAGGACCGAAAGTAGCTTTCCCTGTGTTGACTCCACATAAAATAATGGATCTTACTAGCTTGACCATAATTTTTTTTTGGCTTTAGCTACTTCCTCTTCACAGCCCAATGCGGTGTTGAGGGACATAGAGTACACCCAGGATTAACTCAGGATTTCCGAAAATGTCACCATTCATTAAACAGGCATGAGTTTTTTCTGCGTTTTAGCCTCCACTCAAGTTTAAAAAAAAATACAAACTACCCACTAAGACCTTCTGGAAAAGACTGATTAGAAGGCTAGTCATTGTGTCTGATGTGATCTCTGAACCACCCTAGCAAAACTCAGGCTGTCAAAATCAAGATGTTTCCATGTTTCACAAATTAGCTCTCTCCTCCAAAACGCAAACCAAAATATTTTTGTGAAAATATTCTTAACCATGCTGAATGTAATTCTACATAAAAAGGTTAAGCTATTGCTGACAGTTGTGGAATTCCATTATCTCCATGCACAGTAATAGCAGCTGGGACATTCTTTATGTAAACAAAAAAAAAGTTTGAACTGTTAAGAGTACAAGTTAAGAGTAGATGCTGATGCAAACATACATCTTGTGGCTTAAAATAACTGTACAACTCATTTTTCAAAATAGAGTATGCATACCTATACTATATTCACAGCATGAAAAAAAAAACAAACCTCACTTGTTTAAAATCCCAGCATGTAAAGTCTTCACTAATTATGTTTTTTGGTCAATTTAATTATTTGCTGATATATATTTTAGCAATTGCAGATTCTTCTGTGTGTCAGCTATATGAATCCCACTAAGGAGGAAATGTAAGATTAAAAAATATATAAGAATTCTTTACATAGTGCATCTTCAAACTCAATCTGCCATCTAAAGAAACTATCCAGGCAAAAAGAAGCACTCCTCATTAATATCATCTAGTGTGCTTTGAGAGAAATCCTAGTGGCTCTAATATTCAATGGATACCATTTTTCAAAAGCATCCATCTGGAAAAATCCTCATATTTATGCTAATACAATTCTGTTAAGCTATTCTGTTATTCAACATATTGTAAGGAAGGAGTATAACACAATTCTCCATTGATAACGTAAGAAGAATAAATGTGAGCCAGTATCCAAAATTAAAATTAATTATGTATTTCAAGCTTAGAGAAGTCAAATTAGCATCTTAACAGTAATGGTAATTGCATGTTTTCTACTGAACGTGAGTTTATCACCTTTTCCACAATGTATAACACAATCAAACACAAAGTTTGCTTATTTCAATGGTTCTTGGAAAGAAAATGTGATCAAAAATTCAATTTTTCAAGAAAACATTGTAGGTTCAATGATAATTACTTGTAAAGTTGGCAGAGCATGTCTTCAAAGGAAATGCATAGCTGAAACTGCAATAAAGTAAAATTCCAGACATGGCAAATCTATTTGTATAGATACATTTGTTCTGTCTTGTAATTAGAACAAAATTCTTTACCCATACCCAGTTTTTATCTTTTCTTCCCATTCTGTGATGAAATCAGAGGAAGATAAACACCTTTAGGTACAAGACAGTTACATTTCAAAATTATAGCTATGTGCAGGAGGCTACCTAAGTGTGTGCCAGTTGGAATACACATTTACCTAGTGGTAGTGAACATTTCTCTTTCTGAACTGGATTATTAATTGAAAAGGTGGTGTTTGGATTCTGTTTTGGGGGTGGTTATGGAGGTGGGTTTTTTAATTTAATTTCATTTTTCCTAGTTCCAATGAAATGCAAAGATATTTTACCTTTCATATGAAGTTAAGTCTAATATAACAAAGATCTGAAAATGTCATTAAAAAAAGCACACAATATTGTTAGCTTTCTTGATGTCTCCTTTTCACAATAGATATCAAATGTGTGCTCAATGATATATAAACCTACAATCATATCAGGTAATATCTGCCTTAACCTAAAGTAGTTATCTTGAATATAGTGCATTATATTTGTTAGCATATGAAGTGCAATATTAAAATAATATACAATATGAAAAGAGTATCTCAAGACCAGAGGTATTTGACAATGCATTTGATTCTGTACAGAAGTATTTGATAACTTGATAAGAGTGTATTTCATAATACCTCTTCATAGCCATCACATAATTTCAGAGTAAAATTTGCTTGCGTAGGGGAAAAAAAAAAAAAAAGAAAAATTATGTATTTGGGACAGCCTGAGAATATGGAAAAAAAAAGGTTCCTGAATGATTTAAAGACCAACAGACATCTCAATACCTTCTACTTCAATAATAGTGAACAAATGGCAATATTAGGGAAGTATTAATTTAAGATGCTTTCTACACACCATAATGCTGAAGGGCTTCTGAAAGGACATCTGCTACACTAGGGGAAGTTCTAGCATGACACGGAAATGAATTGCATCTGGCCAGTGGGCAAGCAGGAAGGTGTTCAGGAAGCACCACCCCTCTCCTACAGACTCCACTGTTTTGAGAGGCACTAGGTTTTCCTAATGGAGTTGGAGAAAAGGAGAATGAAGTGCACGGCAGATCTTCATCCTAATCCCTCTCACATTCATACACATCTGCTCTAAACTGTATCTGCGAGGTATAAAAGAAGTGTAGAGATGCTTTAGATTGCTTCAGCATTGCTCTAGCACAGGAATACACAAATTGACAAAGCAAGTGCAGGGTCATTTTGGTCCAGTTTATTGTGTTCTCATAGCAGATGAGAAAGCCTTTTGTAAAATCAGATTTAGATTATTGGTTGCCTCCACAATGTCCAGTTCTTCTCTTAAAGCTTTAACTTTAAAGTTTGTAAATTGGAATAGTCAAGCACCCAACTTCCAATTGAATAAGGAGAAACAAAATACTCATAAGGCTGAAGTGCCCCTGTTACTATCGCCATCAAAATAATGCCCAAAGAATGGGCTAATGCCCAAAGAATGACTGAAATGAACTGACATTAAACATGTTTTCTCAATGTATGATTTTTTCTGTCATATCAATGATCGTGAAGAAATATCACTGTAAACAGAGCTTTCAAAGTCTAAGTACCTGAGGGAAAATGCTGATTAATGCTGCTGTTTAAACTGAGGTTAATTAATTGTGATAAAGATTAATTGGTCTCTCCCCTTCTCCCTCTTCGAAAATAATTTTTATTATGAGACCATAACACCTATTAACCCATATTAAAGACTTATAAATGAAGAAATAGTGAAGGGTGGAAGGAAGAGGATTTCAAGAATATAATTCCAAGAAAAAATAAACAATAAAAATAGAGGCAAATTCCACTTTACTTTACAATGATTTATTGATTTATCTGGCACTTTTAGAAGGAAAAGTTCATGGAACCATGACTAATGGCCATAATAGCATATATTTGTCTAAGCTATGGTACAGTCTCTCAAGGCACTGTTTAAAAGAGCCTTATTGCAACCGACAGTGACTCACTTTAAAATAAGTTGAATGTACTGGACATTTAAGGAAACATTTATGTATTTAATTGGGGGCCACTTGCCTAGACTCAGATGATTGAGATAGGGCTTTTTTTTTTTTCTCCTACATAACAGAAAAGCTATTTGAAACCTAGACATCCTGGCATGCCTATTAATAACATGGCTAATAAAAATGAAGAATTGCAGCAGTAGTACTGTACCAACATAGTGCAAGTGTCTTGAAATAATGTATTTGATGGTAAGCAGACAGACAGAATTGGCTAGAACAGATTAGATAAAGAGGAAAATTTAAAATCAAAGCCAGAATGAAAAAAACACCACATTAAAATGCTCTCCACTATGCCTAAAATAGAGTTGTTCCAATACATACCCTTGAAACCTGACCACCTATGGGATGTACTATCATTAGAACACAATGATGTCTGGAAAAGGAAGTGCAACTCTATGCATTTTAATATTTAGACAGGTGAAAAATTGCATTTTTATATGCATAGCAGTTCTGGCTATATATTTTTCATATCTACTTATACAACACTTTGAAAATCTTCCCTACTAAAAATCTGTAGTGAAAAAATGTACAAAAACACCCCCAAAAAACCTTTTGGAAAGATAATCTGAAAATTAATGTCAGGTAGGTATTATTTTAGATATTTTTATTTTTATTCATTATTTAAGGTCATAAATAGTGGTCAAGAATCACTTGAATATAATTAACAGTATACTATGTCATTACGTAGTTTAGACAATCTGCTATTTCTCAAACTCTACTACTTGCTGCTACTTAGAACTATTTGAGGCAGCTTATCTGGGAAAGAAATAGTTTGACATTTCAGGCTTGAGAAGAGAGTGAACATCTTATTCAATAACAATTCACAAATATTTTTCTTAGTGAAAAATACATCTTTCTATTTAGAGTGTGGTACACATTCTTAAGCATACCCATGTTAGACAGTAATGGTATCTCTTTAATGTCAAACAAGCAACAGTGAAAATTCTATATAAAAAAAAAAGAACATCCTGACATTAAATTTCAGAAATTTATATTTTAAAAACCAGATTCCAACTGGTTTTGAACTATTCTGTTAATTTGGATTAAAAATAACATACTTAGAATCATTGTTCATAAATTAAAAGTTTCCAAGCAGCTCAGTAATATGTTCAGAATTTTATTTTCATGTTCTCTGTACAGCTGAGCACTGGAGTGCTGGAGCACAGCGAGGACAGGTGGCTCCCCTGGACCAGGCACTGAGACCTCAGGGGCCTGGTTCCAGGGCCCAGCCCATCACCCCAGACAGGAACAGACAGCCAGTGGTCACTAGGGCAGTCTCAGCCCTGGGCTTCAGGCACCTCCCTGGAGATGAGGATGTGCTAAAGCCAGGCTAGGATGCAGGCTCAGCAGGACCATGGCTGAGCAGGCCAGGGCTGCGTGAGAGCTGGAGACTAGCCCTGCTGCAGCATCACTGGGGCAGGGGCTGATGGCCCTGGGAGACTGACATGGGGTACTGGGATAGGCAGGGACAGGCAGGCCAGGCAGCACCATCAGGACTCTGACAGGGAGTTCACAAAGCCATCAGACAGTAAATGATTAAAAAAAATAAATAAATAAACAAGAACTTTATTGCAAACTATTTTTATGAAATAGAACTTTGTACTTTTCTTTAAGATCAATGATCTGCATATTAAGAGATAACAGATATTCTAGATACATATTTGTCCAATGACACCAAGAACCAATGTATAAAAGTGGGACACAGATGTGCTGCCTGAGGCTGTGAAGCTCTTTCATTTGTAAAAATGAGAACATTTCCATGTTCAGGATGCCCACACTTTTTGCATGGTCAGTAGATGAGCAAGGGAAAATTTGCATGAACTCCTAGATATCTTCCTAATTTACATGCACAAGGTCTAATTAAGTAGAAATGCATAGAATGACATTAAATATATATATACACCAAGTCTTATTTCTAGTTGTTCTAAAGAGAAGAATGAGCAGTACTGCTCCCTAAAGCCAACATGCCTCGTAGAAGAACAGGTTTAAAGAGTCTTCTAAGTAGCTGACACTAATATACTCTCAAGGCATATGTAAGAGCAATGTTTAAAAATACTAGTTTTGTATACATCCCTGTGATAAGCAGACTGCACTCCATTGGTCTCTGCTCTCTTAATGACATCAACAGTTAGACCAAAAAGTTCATGCTATTAATCCAATCCAGAGCCTATGATCTTTCTCCAACATCACATTACTGTTATTAACTGTTATTAAAATGATTAGACAGATTTGTTGGGTACTTTGCAAACATATGAATTTCATTACTGGGGAACTTTGAAGAAATATTTCCTAACTGTTCATATCATGTTAATGTACCTCCTTGGTGGAAAGCCTAATTACATTTTAATCTTTGATGGATTCTACTTCTGGTTGTTCAAGAAGTGGTTTTGACTTCATATCCAGTTACTGAACTTCCTAGTAAAAATATCTCATGATTAAATTTTTTGTCGTGTACACTGTAGCATAAGAATATTTCCCTTATTATAGATCATAGGAATGCATTTAATGTCTTTGTTATTTGTTTGCGCATAGAGCAAGACGTATATAATGTGTTCACACAAAAATAAAGATATTCTGCTATTGCATAACAAAACATCTATTTTTCAGAGATTTAAAGCAGAAATAGTTCTTGAAGCCTAGTCAAAATAATTTAAACTTCTGTAATTATATTTCCATGCATTTCTTTCAAATTGTAGTGGTGTTGCACTACAAAACATTAGTATTTGACTGTGAGAAGGATGACATTTAAAATTCATTTTTTATTCTTTTAATCAGCTTCATTGCATTTGGTAAGACGAATTCCCGTCACTTAATTACTTCAAGTGCACCAGCCGCAAAAACACTTGACTTTTCCAGAGGGCCAAAAAAAGTAATCCAGACAGGTATGCTATTTGGGAGCAAATAAGAAAAAAAAACCTTTTTATATGTCATTTTGGTGATGTTTTTTCAATAGTAAATGACTCAAAAAGAAAAATATGTTTTATTTAAAGCACTACAATGTAATTAAGTTCCCAAATTCAGTATATACAGAATATTGCTTCAATCTAAAGGAATCTAGCTTTTAGCTTTTAAATAATAAACTATTGCTCACAAACTGGAGAAAAGTCACATAAATCCACTCCTCATCTAATCCCA
The DNA here is from genome assembly GCF_036417535.1 of Chlamydotis macqueenii. NCBI lineage: Eukaryota > Metazoa > Chordata > Aves > Otidiformes > Otididae > Chlamydotis > Chlamydotis macqueenii. The sequence goes on along the minus strand of NC_141557.1, from coordinate 146,155,313 downwards.
AATGCTTGATTTCAGAGTGGAAAACAAACCAAATAGCCTACAGTCAGCCTTGTTTCCTTTAGTCACACAGTTCCAACAGTGTAAATTGTTCCCTGAAGTTCTCTCCTCTGGCTACTGTTCACTAATTTTGAACACAATGTCTCTGTCCTTTTTGCTTTTTGAGTTCTTCTGACAGGTTCTCTAATAAAAATTGTGTCTGTCTGAATTTGGTACCGTACCCAAAAAGGGGATAGAAAGCTGTAGCCAAGAGCACGGGAAAGAAGTTATCTGTGTTCTACAAAAAAGACAAAGCATTTTCAATCATTAAAAAATGGTTATATTAATTGTTAGGAATGTAAGGTGATTGCAAATGTATATATAATTTCTAAGGCAAGAACTTTTTTCTTCTTATAGTTTTCATACCGGGTAGGAAATTTTAACTATCTGACAGGAACATCATTTTTCTGACTGTGTAATTAATCACAGCTAAATTACAAGATGGAGGAATGTATTACAGCTCTGCTTCCAGAATGGGCACTTGAACTACAGCCCAACTACAAACAAAGTATGCTCTCCATATATCCTGATGTCCTACTATCTTGATCATCCCTTCTGAGCTGTGCATTTGAATGCACCATGGCTCCTACTCTGAGTATGAAGTTAATTTCCTTTGAAAACTAATCTGGATATGCAGACAAGATGAGGAATAATTCTGCCTAGTCCTAATTTAGAATTATATGAAATAACTTTTAAGATAAACATGTCCAGTATGTATTAAAGTAGTGCTCTGTTATGTAGATGCTTCCTTCCTCTTTTGCTTTAAACAACATAAGGAGTTTAATTATACTTTTCTCTTTTTCTAGCTTTTCTAGCATTGATAAGTGAAAATTTGAAGTGCATAATTTCATGACTTTCATATGAATTATATTAAATGGAGGGGGGAAAAAGAATCTTTGGGAGTGAGACAATTTGTAGACATATTTCCCTTGGATGAATCTTTTATATAGTCTATTGGATAGGCAGCAGTTATATTTTGTTTCAAAACCAGTATGGGAGATGTGCAAATAAAAATACAACACCCTCAAAAACATTGCATGCATGGCATGAGTAGGTAGAAGGCTGCTAGTAATATCTTATTTCAAATGAACCATGGAAACAGCCAGATGACACAATTATCTAATCTGTGTTTAGGACAAAGCATCAAGCTGGGTAATGATATTATGCCTACTTATATGGGCATAACGCTATAATAAATTATATCCTGTCAGTGAAAGTGTGTATACTTGTGGTAAATCATCCTGAAGTAATTACTAGGTGGTATGTTACATCCCTTATTCTAAATAGTCTGTTTTAGCTCAGAGTGCTATGTGTCGATGATGAGTTAAATGATCCCTGTATGGTATTAAACTGTTTGTATTCTGTCTGTTTATAAAGCACTGTGAGATCCGCTGGTGTAAAATATAAAACCCTATCAGATGTTTAGACAGCTTCTTTCCTGGTAAGTTTAAAACTCCGCCTAAACTGAGAAAATGAAGGACTCCTGAGAAATTCTGTGAAGATGCATTCAAATGAGTGATATATATAAGATACATATAAGATTATGTATCATATACTTCACATTAAAAGTTCTTGTAAAACATAAATTGAGTCACTGAGTAACATTAAAAAAGCAGAATCAACCTTCCTCTCATCACACTTTGTCTGATACATGGTTCACAGAATTAACAGTTATAGTGGGAAGTTAACTGTGAGAGTGAAAAAAAACAAGGTAAAGGACTCACCAGTCCTAGGAGTCATCCCCTATTCACTGAGCAAATTTTCTGTTACAGAAGTTAAAGGCCTTGCTGTTAATGGTCTCCAAGGTTACATACATACCCTTTAATGCAACCAATCCAGGAAGAAAGGTCTGCCCCTAGGCTAGGAGGATCTGACCAGTCATGTCCACATTGCCTGGAAATACTACCCTTTTTAGCAAATTAATGCATTTACACTTCACTGAAGAAACCCCAGTGTGGTGACACTGGAGACCTAAGACATCAATGTTATCTTCTGTGCTTTTATTTCAAAATAATAATGTGAGGTTGTGCTGTCACTGACCAAAGTGAAGTTTCTTATGAAATGAAAATAAGGGCATGAAATTACATTGTTATGCAACTCCTGTCACCTCATGAGAAATCTTTAGGACAAAAAGCCTTCTGAGACAGTGGTAGATGACTATACAAGGTACAGCAACACTAATATATCTATGCTGGCTAATGGAAGAGTTCCTCTGAGTGAAGTCTCTCCAGGGGAAAAAAAAAAACCAAACCAAAACAAGAAAAAAAAAAAAAAAAACCCACCAAAACAAAACAACAACAAAAAAAAACACAAACAAACCCAACCAAACAACAAAACCCGGTTTTCTTTTGGAAGGAAAAATTTACCTGAAAAGATGACCTGAGAGTAAATGAATATTTGTCCAGAGGTCCAGAGAAGGCTATCAGAAGCCTGGCAGCCAACAAGCTAAATTATTTGGCTGAGGAGACATACTTTTAGATATTCATAAAATGGAAAAACAAAGACACTGTCTAAATATGCTCTCTAAAGTAGTAGAGAAATAAGGCAGTTTAGAACCAACATCATTCTATTCTGAGTTAAGCAAGATGTCTATACTGCAGGCAGTACTGCATGCTCCCCTGCTCAGTTAGAGACACTAGTGAGACACCTGCGGGAGTCATAGACACACGTTGTTTATTTTCTCTGGTAATCAGTTGTTGCAAGGAAATTCAGTTCTAGCCATGAAAAGTCAGTGAAGGAATTACCATTGACTACCATTGTAACAGTATTCAGAGTACACATATGCAGCTGATCCTGCTACAACTCCTAAAATACAACTGGCAGGTAATAAAGTGACTTCAACAAAATTTGAATATTATTTTTAATGCTGTATTACTCCTTTGATAATATCTTACCACTTCCCAGTGGGAAAATAAAACTAGATTGTGGAGCGTATCTTAATCTTGGTAGAAGTTTCTAAGATATGATTCCTTGCTTTCATAATGTACAACTAATTCTAAAACACGTAAGGATAGCCAAAGCCAAGTTGAGGTGCTCTCATAGAAAGAAAGATATTTCAACATTTTCTAAATAAGAAAGTAATTTGCATTACAATAAACAATCCACAATCATGCACACTAATAACAATTATAAAATCACAAATCTGTTTATTCTTTTGCTTATGGCTCTAGATATATAATCTTATAAATACACAGACAAATTTTGAAGTACAAATATATACATATGTAATTAGTTTTGAGCCACGACCACTCCTTTTCACCTCAACACTAAGATTGCTCAAGGACCATTGACATTAATTCTGTGAAAGACTGCTGTTTGGCTATTTTAACTATTTTGTTTTTCTCCCACATGCTGAGATAATCTATTATGAATCCACAATGTGTCCTCCTGACTTCCCTTCATGTTTTTCTCATCTTCATGCTTTAGAGAAAATCTCCTAAGAACAGCTGCTCCCATAATATTATCAGTAACAGGATTCTGAAATAAACTATTACTCTTGCGTACCGAGTGCTGTCAGGCAGAAAGGCTAAAAAGAGGGGCAAAAAAGCAATAAATCTGTAAATTCTGAAATTACCTTTAAGACATTTTATAGCTATCTTGATATAAACAATGGTGCATACAAAATAGAACAGGATTAGGATAGAAATCTTGTGTTTTAAAAGCAATATTTAAAGACTAGTATCACCATGCTATTGATCATTTAGAAGATATATGCAGTGTACGTCTTTGCCTTTGATACTGTCTACTTGTGAAGGGGACACTTAACATGCAGGTCGTGCATTCCCTACAGTATTGTTGACAATGAATGAGAAGTGAGTGTCTAAGCAAACTGACATCCAGTATGCACTCTACATAGAGCTACAGCTGATATGAAATGACATGGAATTTGAAGCCTGTTCATGTAACTCTTGCTTTACCAAGTAATGTTTCGGAAAAAAAACCAATATGTTGTACCAATGTCCAAAGATTTCAAAATTGTAACTATTTTTATTACAACCTAAAATCAGAAAAAAATAAACAATTAACTAACTCTTTTTTTTTGCTTTACTGATACTCTGAAACCCCACACCCTTTCATGTTGACAGCTACCTTAATCCTAACATTATTTTGAAAAAAAAAAAAAATAGCTGCAGGGGTGTTTTCACCAGAAATTATTCTCAGGCCTCATTTTCACTTTTATCTTTGATGGTGTTTTGATCTATTCATCTTTTCTACTTTTTCATTGCAGAGGAAAACAAAGTCAGTGTTTTCTCTGGGAGATGCAGTGACAGCACTGAGTATTACTGAATTCCTATGCAGATCTTCAGGCATTCTCTGTCTCTCTCTCTTATATGACATAAGGACAAAAGTACTTGGCCTGATAACCAAAGGATTCACTTTAGTTTCAAACTATCAAGCTAACTGTGGGTTTCAACCACATGATTCGCTTCAGTAACAGTCTTTTCAAGGATAGATTCAGACCAGACATCAGGTTGAATTTTTTTTTACAATGAAGGTGGTGGAACACTGGAACAGGTTGCCCAGACCGGTGGCAGATGCTCCAACCCTGGAAACATTCAAGGTCAGGTTGAATGAGGCTCTGAGCAACCTCATCTAGTTGAAGGTGTCCTTGTCTCTTGCAGGGGATTTGGACTAGATGACCTTTAATGGTCCCTTCCAACCCTAACCATTCTATGAGCCTATTCTATAATTCTATGTCTAGAAATTCTTTGAATAATAGTAGGTAATACACAGGTGTATATGTGCTATGGTTTCGTTCACACTCGTCATCAAGTCAGAGCAATTGGTTACAGTCATGTTTGCCCTCAGCCATTCTAGCCATTGATAATTTTATCTCCAGAATCCCAATCAGAAGCTTTCATGCAGTTAACAAAGATATACAACACTGTTTTAAAACACAAGATTCAGTGCATGAAAGTCATGCTGTAATACATAGATAGGGTCTAGAATAAGGGAAAAATATTAGAGTAAAGAAAGGAGGAAAAGAAAAAATTAATCTATTGCTGAGTCGGTGAGTTTAAGGACTGTTAAAGATGGCATCAGATCCACCAAAGAGGTGAAAGAGGGATGGCAAGAGAAGGGAAAGCTAGAACCTGCAAGGCACTCTTGTAGACGTTAAAAAACCAGAGTGGTTAAAAAAGTTAACATCCTTCAACATATGGATTTCTTTTAGAATGTAACTGGGGACACAGGGTACTAGGAGAGAATCTGTGACACATTAAAAGGCCCTGCCAAAGGTCTACTAAATGAAGTATTTAGGTTTGAACTTTGCAGTTACTTTCCTTTAACCATCCATGCCATTTATAGACATTTCAAGTTTCACTGTCTCTGTTAGTTGGTGGAAATCAATAGCTTTACTTAAATTTTGCCTTGTTCTGAAAAACAGACAACTATTCATCTTCCTTATAATTGTCCATATTAAGTTGGGTAAATCTTCAGTTCCTCGCTCTCAAAATACTCTTCCTTGATGACACAAGGAAAAGAAGAAAAAAAATTAGGAATATGAATTCTCAACATTTTTCCAAATATTTATCAAGTGACTTAATCTTCAGAAAAAAAAAAAAGACAGACATATATATATATATATATATAAGCAGAGGCCTTGAAAGGATACATAAAGATATCATTTACATTATTTTTATGTAGCAGCAGAGCTTGAGCTGAAAGATATTTTAAAATAACATGGCTTTATTTCTGGATAATAACCGCAATTTAAGAAAATAATTAATATAATGAGAACGGACATCTGCCAGAAACTTAGAATTAGACTTCAAGTAGGAGACCATTTCTTAGGCACATGTCATGAAACATAGATGCAGAAAAACAGTTCATCAAAAGCAAAGAAAGTGAACCAGAGAGATAAGAGAGTCTATATCATTGTTCGACCATAAGTTATTTATAAAAGGTATTATATAATAAAACTGAAAGATTAATTAGGACCGCTGAGGCATCATTCTTAACTGCACAAAGTTAAAGTTTCTTTTAATTTTTCTCTGTGCTTCCACATATCACTAGCATCTCCCTAAAGTAATAATTTCTTTCAGATGCATTTACATTCCTCAAGAAAACAAAGTTATTTTTTCCCAAATAGTTTAATAAGTGCTGGTTAAAAGACATCTAGACGCTACTGATTTAAGATTGCCTATGTTGATGTAATTATAGTACTTTTTCAGCTAGTTCCTACTTTCCCATAAACTCGCTAGCAGTGGCCTTTTTAGATCACTTTTTGATTACTATCTACACATCTTAGATGGTTGAGATTCAGTCATGACAGTAAAAATGTTAGTGCTCCAGTCAGCAAAGAAGAAAATATTTAGACAGTCTTAAGACATTATAAAATTTTGTAAACTTAATAAAATATTGTGCTTCTAACACTTCCCCTCCCACCACCATCATGATCCTTGGAGGAAATAGGAATATCCAAAATTAAAGAATCAGTTCATATTTATTTTGGGAGGTAAGATGAAGAAGTGTAATGGGTTTATGTTAAAGAATTGACCTGGAGTTCAGAATTTATGGAGTGTAATTCTAGCTTTACGAAGCAATCCATAAACTTCCTGCATGACAGAAGAAGGCACTTCTCTACGCTCCAATTCCAGCCATCATCTTTGTCAATTTTAGGTCATTCAGGAAAGACTGCTTTGTAAAGAAGACAAAATGGTATTTTTCAATGCACTGTTGTAAAACTACTACAAATTCTTCTGCCTCTGAGATCAGAAACCAACAACTGAGTGGCAGGGGAAGTCTGAGTACCAACAGAGAGGTGGAGGGAAGAAAAACAGAAGTTGAGCACTACCTAAGATTACAGTACTCTTGTCAAAATTAGTGGAAATCAGTACATAATTTGTTCCTAATATAATTTCTTTAAACTGAAACAGTTTCAACCTGAACAGCTTTATAATGATTTAGAGGAAGAGATATAAATCTTACAGGCAGATGAGAAAACTCATGTATGTGTCTTGCTTTGAGAATGTAACCCTCAAAATCTTTTTGTGTGCAAATAGGGGAAATATGCCTTTCATGAGATGCCAAAATTTATTATCAGTCTATTTAAAGTTTTTCATGTATGACTAACTAACAACAGTTTGTATGGTTAGTCCAGTTACAACAATATTAACATCTATAGTCCAAATTATCTAAATAGCTCAGAACAAATCTCTTTAATAATAGACTTAAAATTTGTTATATGGAAAATTCTTAGTGCTTCCTTTTGTCTGCTGTTGCCCTCATCCTTATGTTGTTCCTCTGGGACCCATTGCCGATACAGCCAACTGCCCCTAGCAGAAGAGAGGGAAGATGTCCTTATCCCAAGTTCATCTCCTGGAGGACAGTGATGTCAACAATAGAATTTCTTTTACTTTGCCAGGAGGAACATACTATTAATTCTGATGGTTCCTTCTTCCTCATTGTGGAGTCCATTTCAGACTATTTTTTATCCTTTTCATATTCATATATTTAATGTATTTAAAAATAAAAAAAAACCTTCTGTATTTTAGATACTTACTCTTTTTTTTTCTTTCAGCTACTGTAAATCCAGTTTTGATAGCTCAGAAATCTGCACTACTTTAACTGACCATTGTTGAATTTTTAAGAGCTCTAGTTGTCCTTTTATTTTTATCATCTCATTCCTATACTTCTCCACACTGTGGAGTCCTCTGCTTCACTTTCACTTTTAAGGCCTCTGCTATCTGTCATACCAGGCCTACATTTTTCTGCACTATGCCATTACATTATAGTTACAAATATTTCGTTCTACACAGAATAATTATTCCTTACTACTTACTAGATAAAAACTATGATTATACCATACAAAGTTAAACAAAAATGTAAAAAAAAAAAAAATCAGGTCAAAAAATGCTGTTACAGGTAAAGAAAATAAAATTAAAAAAAAGATAAAAAAAGAATTCAAAAAATCTATGGCCTGTTACTTTCAATGGCAATGCTGTATGTATTGGTCTGCAGGCTATAAGACTGAGTGCTATAATAAGTCAAGAGTTACATCAAAAAAAGAAAGCCTTTTCCTTCTTCTTTCAAAAGAAAGTAGGATCATCACTGTATTTTTCAGAGGATCTGGTCCTGATGGTGTGCTTTGACATGATCCTAGAAAACCCTGTAGACCAAAATCTATCTGGGGAATTACACAGAGGATCAAATAGTTCCTAAATTCTGACTGGACTTAATGTAAGCTATATTCTGAGCCATCCAGCTCTGTCAAGATGCAGTGTCAGTTGTCAAAAATCTTCACAGTAGAAAGTAATGCTACGGACTGTAGGCTCCCCTTGAGGGGAGAAAGACTCCTTGAAGCAGGCAGCAGCTAAGTACAGCTTCTTTGCATTTTTTGTTGTGGACACAGTTCAAAATATTGCACAATCCCTACTTGCAGGTCTATCTGAACTGGGGTGAAAGAAGTATAATAAAGTAATGAAGGAGAGAAATACAAGTGAGCAAGATCTAGAATAAAAAAATGAAAAACTACAGATACCTGATATTGTACACTTTCTTTAAAACAGAAGTCAATGCCATTTAAATCACCAAGTCATGATATACACATAGTTCTCACATCAAATATACCAAATAGCGGTCTTCCAGTACCTCAAGGGGGCCTACAAGAAAGATGGGGAAAGGCTGTTTAGTAGGGCCTGTTGCAATAGGACGAGAGGTAATGGTTTTAAAATAGAGGGGGGTAGATTTAGATTAGAAATTAGGAAAAAATTTTTTATGATGCGAGTTATAGAACACTGGAACAGGTTGCCCAGAAAGGTGGTGGAGGCCCCATCCCTGGAAACGTTCAAGGCCAGGCTGGATGAGGCTCTGAGCAACCTGATCTAGTCAGGGATGTCCCTGCTCCTTGGAGGGGGGTTGGACTAGATGACCTTTGAAGGTCCCTTCCAACCCTAACCATTCTATGATTCTATGATAAATAGTCTTGTAAAATTAAAGAGTGACATTTTTAAAGGCAAGTTCCAGCTTTAACTGTTGACCACGTGTTTTCAGGGACTTTTTTTTTTTTCATACAGAAATGGTATACAGTGCAGCACATCCAGTGAGGTGTATGTCTGTGCTCTGTACCATATATGCTCTTTGGTCATCAGATTTCTCAGCTCTCTGCATCCAAATACTTCTTTAATTATTATTCAACATTATTAAATTAAAAGGCAAAATAGGATAGAAAATAATAACAATTTTTAAAAGTTACAGAATTCTTTTGAAACCTCTGATTTCAAAACTAGTATGCATAAAAGCTGTACATAAGATAACTGTATCGGTCCTTCTGATTGGAAAATGCACCAGCAATATTGCTAAAAAGTCCTTCTAGTCCTGGATGATGGAAAGAATAGCAAAACAAATTCAGCAATGAAGACACTGTAGGCAAAAGCTTTCCTTGAGACATTTTGAGAATGATAAGGACTTACATCTTCCACTGATTTTCATACCATAAAAAGAAACAATTTTAACAATAAGATGTTAATAGAACCCATTATTTTGCCAGCAGCTAATGCATGAAATAGTCCAGATTTTAATCAATATAAAGTCAGACCTGTGACAATTTACACACCCCAAGGATGTTTTTAGAGGCTACTTTAAAAAAAAAAAATCTGTAAATTGTCTGAAAAATAGCTTTATTCCTTCCCAGTTAAGAAAAAGGTTATAAAGTGGTTGCAGCCTTTACGTCTATCCTCTTTTGAACTTGTTACTAAATATTTAACATGTATGCAAAGAGCCAATCACAGACATTTTGGACAGACAAATAAAGATTTATTTAATTGGTTGTAAATAAATTTAGAAGAATTTTCTACATTAAATTGCAGGGAAATTATGATACCAGAAATACAGAAGAGTAAGCTCTCTTTTTTATGGAAGTGTAGGTACTCTGAACTATGGGTATAAGTCATTAAATCATTTCTTAGCATTGTCAGCCTTTATCTAGTTAAGTCATGACACACATTTTTCTCTGGGAGGCACATTGCAGTCTCAGATTTTATGCCTTGAAGTCATCATAGTTTTCTTGGGTTTGTTGTAAATATGTGTGAAGTTCTTCCTATGCCCTGGGAGAAATATCAGCTGGATTGCTGCAGTCTGCATCACAGGGATTTTAAATGATTTCCAGGTAGAACTCTGTAGAGCACAATTTGGCATGAAATAAACAACATGCAGCAAAAATTGTATCTTGTGCATCTCTCAGGCGCATGATGTATAGGTTCAATTCAAATCCAAATGCCCGTGAAAAGTAGTTGGAGAAAAAGGCCAGCAAAACTAAAGCTCGCTCCAGTATGCTTTATTTCTTCTTGCAATTTCTTAATGTTATCCACAGAAATTCTTGTGAATGTTAACACCAGTGTTATAATCCAGACTCCAAAAACATTTCTACACCGGGGATGTTATTTAAATTCTTTTGACCAAAGCCAAATATGATATTTTAGTACTCACAAAAGCATGTCGTGCCATCCATTTTCCACCTTTCCACCGTGCACACTGGAATATAAAGTAATCAATAAAACAAAATAAAATCATATTAAATATATCAGAAAGTACATTTTTCATTATGTTAGCACTACAGATCACTTAAAACTTAGTTTTCACAGAACTAGCATGAAAATAATTCCATTAAAAGGCTTCATCGGTTAAAATTCTTGTTCTATTCTCATTGTAGCTCTACATTTGACATGACTATTTTGAGAGCAAAGCTGTTTGGACTTAAAACTAAGAAAGTTGTGACTGAGCTTGGAAACTGAGGAGCTCAGGAAAGCTAACAAGCTAAAAGGTGTAGAAAAGCACTCAGTTGGGGAAGATGTATGGAAAATTGTATGTGTGAAGATTTTTTGGATTCTGAAATAGGATACAAAAAATAGAATGGTTAGGAATGGTTAAAAAAGAAATGTGAAATACAATGCTTGCTGCTTAAATAGAATGTCAGGAAGGAAGTCAAAACAGTGGCAAGTATGTTTCTATACCTATACTAAATGTCTAAGGAAATAAGAAACAAGATAAAGAAAATGGAATATCTTGTCCTAGATGAAGACATTGATTAAATAGCTGTATGAGAAATTTATTGGCAGTCACTGGGACAGTAAATGCAAAAATGCATGTGGCAACCTAGTATGATGACAAGTAAAAGAGTACTTCTTTTATTCAAAACAGATTAACAGATTCAGCATAGAATCTGAATGGACCAAAATGCCAAGCTTAAATAAGAATATAGATTTGGGTAACTATTAGATTGTGCCTGAACAGGATAATGATACTGATTACTGAATGCTCAAAGAAGAAAGAAAGGCAGTGAGAACAGGCAATGTAGTTTTTCTGGGTGACATCAGCATCTTCCTATAGATTAGGTAAATATCACTCTGGGAAATGAAATAGATGACATTTTAAGAGACTAACCATGTTTGTGTTAGGATCAGGTAACCTGGGAGCCCACAGAAAAAAAAAGTTACCATTGATTTGGTGCAAAAAATATCCAGGGTCTTGTTCAAAATCTTACAAAAATAATATAATTTTGTAATTGTGTTGATGTACTTAGATTCAATTGCTGTACAGAGGAACAAAAGACAAAAGGAAGTTGTAAATAAAGTCAAATTAGGAGGAAATTTGAATAAGAAGTTGGATAAGAGGAAAAATATGTTAGGAATAAATGTTCAGTTGTCCAACCAGCATTAGAAGTAAACAGAAGTGTTCCACAGAGGTTTATGTAATTGTGAATTATTTAACAAATTATTTATTTATTTATTTAACGAATGTACATGAATTAGGTTGAGTAAGGACAAAACAAATTATGAAGATCTTCAACAGGAGCTGTCACTAAGCCACTGGTCAATGATATAACAGGTGAAATTCAAAGTACATCGGGAAAAAATAAACATTGTTTGCACACATGTAAAAACACAGTGACTTGACTACTTCCACTCAAGAGTGAGATTTCCAGCTGATCCATGAAAAGAAGCACAACCTGCTGTACAAATCAAAAATAGAAAATCAATTGCTAGGAATCATTAAGAAAGAAAGTAGGGGAGAGAACAGCAAATATCATTATGCCACTATTTAAATCCATGGCTTATCCTCAGCTAGTAATATTGATCTTCACAGGTTGATACCAGGTCTGATACTGTTCAACTGCATTGCTGACCTTCATGGTGAAGAAATGCAGAGACTCCGGTTCACAGATGATACCAAACTGGGAAAAGTGGTTCATATTCTGGAGTCTGCTATTCAAAGGGATCCCAATAGACTTTGAGACTATTGAGATAGTCTGGGGACTGGGGAAATGGGATGACATCTCCTGAAATTCAAGAATGGCAAATGCATAGCCCTGCAACTAGCACAGATTAATGCTGTGCACCAGTAAAGGCTGAAATCTGACTGGCTGGGGAGCAGCTTTACAGAAAACGACATAACAGTTCTTCTGCAAGTTCAGCATAAGGCAGCCATGCACCTTTGCAGTTTTAATAGTGAAATGTAGGGGAGAAGAAGATGCAATGATGTTCCTTTAAAGGCTGTAACTATTCCTATTCAATGTGAGGTGACATAGTTTTTCACAAGTTACTGGGAAAATTAAAATATATGAACATACTAATATGAAGCTGAAAAGAAATAAAAATCGCTGATAGTGGCTCAGGGGAAGGAGTCAGAATAATTTGGTTAGGACTTGCGGCTGCACGGAAGGAACAGTGAAAAATAGCCATGGATCATCTTACTTCAAACATTTTTCAAAGAAGTAGGAAAATGAGAGAGGATTTTTCTCCAAGCTCTTTTTAATGAGTGCTTAAGCTAATATTCTTAACACTATCACAATTACCTAAAGAATTTCTGTCTAACTTGTAATGATTTTTACAAAGTATAAATTAGAATATCTATTCCATTTACTATGGATAAGTACATAATGAGTACTCAGCAATGTCATCAGGGTACTTAAACCCAGAAAATTGACTATGAGTTTTTCAGTTTGTGCATCACTTTTGAAACCACTGTTAAGCATCAGCGGTACTTATTGGAAGAATACAGTACTGCATCCAGCTCTGGAGCCTCCAACATAAGAAGGAAGTGGACCTGCTGGAGTGAGTCCAGAGGAGGGCCACAAAGATGATCAGAGGACTGGAGCACTTCTGTAAGAAGTGCTCTGAGAGAGTTGGGGCTGTTCAGCCTGGAGAAGAGAAGGCTCCGGGGAGACCTTACAGCAGCCTTCCAGTACCTAAAGGGGAGAAACTCGTCATCAGGGCCTGTTGCAATAGGATGAGGGGTAATGGTTTTAAAACAGAAGGAGGTAAATTCAGACTGGACACAAGGAAGCATTTTTTTACAATGGGGGTGGTGGAACACTGGAACAGGTTGCCCAGAGAGGTTGTAGATGCCCCATCCCTGGAAACATTCAAGGCTGGGTTGGATGGGCCTCTAAGCAACCTGATCTGGTTGAAGATGTCCCTGGTCCTTGCAGGAGGCTGGAATAAATGACCTTTAAAGGTCCATTCACACCCTAACTATTCTATGTTTCTACATTATATTTATGGATTTTTGACTGAGATTAAATCTTCATCTCAGGTCTTCCTTCCATAGAAATAATTTTCTAACACATCAGAAAAACATGAAAGTGAAAATTTCCCTGAAATATGAATGGATATGGAAATAATCTTGTCACTTATTTTAAAAAATAATGTTAGAAAAATTAGAACAGGAAGTAATTTGAAAGCATTAGAAAATGTTTGGACTAAGAAAATTGAGGGGATGTAATCTATGTTAAAACACAAATATGCACAGAGGGCAATCATCTATGTGCTTAATGCATACCTTTGTTACTGTGAAATCACTTAACTTTCAGGCAGATTGCAAATATGACCATAGTGTAATCCTTGTAGTTTTACTGAACAAAGGAAGATGAAAACTAACCTATATGCAGTAAAAATATGAGGGAATTGAGATATCTACGTAAAAGTAGTACAAAAGAAATAAAAATCGTATTGATTGTATCATTGCCTTATCACAAATACAACGTATTTGTGGATGTTTCCAACACAGAAGCATTACTAAGAAAAGAAAGTGCAGGCAAAAGTTAAGCTCCAATGGACATGTCAGATCTGAAATATAAAAAAAAATAAAAAACCAGTCATATGGCTGGTAAGGTAAAAAAGGTAAAAAATGGTAAAGGTAAAAAATGTTTTTCAAGATGCACACTATTTCTGTATATAAGTGGAAGGATACACATATAAGACTCTTACTGAATAATAAGAAATAAGGTTGTTTGTAAAGCTTTACAAAGGAGAGATATAAACTTTGAGGAAAAACTAGTCAGAATCATGTATTCCTATGAGTAAAGTTATCATAAGAGTGTAAATAACATATTTGTATTTAAGATCACTGAACAAGAAATCAAAGTTACAGAGGACATTCCACAAAGTTAATTGTTTTTATACTAGGTATTGCATAGCTATGTGTAGTTAAAAGCCCTATTCATGTAAGAAATCACTTGATCAAAACTAAACTGAGGTCAAGAAAAACTGTCTGACTATTACACAAATAATTACTGACATTCTAATTACTTCAGAACAAGGCAATGTGAAGAGGTCATGAGCAGAAACTGAAAATAACTTAGGCAGAAAAATATAAACCAGAATCTGGTTACCCTGAAATTGCATTGAATTTTCTAAGTAAGAGAAAGTGCAACGTGACATACTTTTGCTGACGAAAGAAGGACTAATCTATGATCTGAAGGAAATCGTAAAGGTGTTCAGTCCCATAAATACGTGCTACTTAAAGAACATTAGGGATAGCACTGGACTTTCTTAATAATTTGTCAAAAAACCTGTGGGCCTCTGAGCCAACTAATACTTAAAGCCATCATATGGGAACGGGCAGAAATACAAGAAAATGCTTTTGAAGAAGTAAAGAGGTTTATTTTAAATTCTCCATTAATGAAATACTACAATCCAAAGGAACAGCTAGTCTTAGAAAGTGACACATTGGTGACCAGTCAGGGAGCTAAATTAATGCAGAGGTAATGTCTAAAAGTACTTACGAGCTGTGATTTCTTAATTAATGAATGAGAAAGAACTAGCACTAGACCTTTACAAAACTGAGTAAAATCTTTTACAAGGTCTGTCAGCACAGAAAAGCAGTACAGTGCCATGTCTCCTTGACTTTGCTTTTGGTTTAAATTTCTGAAAGTATTATTGTTAATGGAGTGTGTGAAACTGTGGCTCATCACCGTGCACATGAGACCAGATTTGACACAATTAGGATCTCCTGCAACATTTTGTCAAACCCCAGCACAGCGCAAGAATTGTCCAGCATATTTTCAGACCCTTTCCTCCCATACAATTAGTATCCTCCAAAATCCAAAATTAAGCATGAAATGCCCTACTGCATTTTGCCCATTACCTTTCCTCTTGAGGACCTCTTCAGTCCCCTTCTCCTTTGAAACCTGACACACAGCCTTTTCCACCCAACACAATCTGGCCTCCAAAAATAATAATTAAGCAACCCACATTTGAACATCACTTTTATTAAGACTGCATTTCCATAGCAAGGCTGAATTGGCTCTAATACTTTCGACTTTAACATTCCCAATGCAGGGTGCTGCATGGGCCAGCTGCTCCCTGGGGTCTGCGGGTAGTGAGGGCTGCCCAGGGTGGCAAGTCAGCCCTTTTATGGTCAACATGAGTCTAATTCGTGATGCTACCTTCTTTTACTAAACTCAGAAAGGTATAATTTCAAACAGTTAAGAGCTTTAGCAAAATACCTGTCCTGAATCGCAAAACTTTCTTTTCTTAGAATACTTGTCAAGCAGTGGAAACAGAAAAACAAACTATAAAAGCTGGCCAGGCATTGTTGATGAAAATGAAAGGAACCGAGCCTTGTTCCCATCTGGCAATACAGCATCAGACCAAGCAGCAGGGTTTAAAAGCAGAGACTAAGGAGAAGAACACAAACATTGTGACCAGTCAAAAACTGACAGGCCTAAATTTCTGTTCAATAATCCCTGGAGCAAAAACAAAGCAGGCAAGTATCCTACAATAGCTTTGCCAAGAATGTTAATTGAATCAGTGAAAAAAAGTGTAATAGATACAGCAAGGTACAATAGTATAATAACAATTATAGTAGAAGGAAAATGTTACATTTTACAAGCAGGCAAATGAGATACAAATGAATAAGAAAGATAATAAAAGAAAAATGGTGACATCTTAGTACTAACGTACAGTATCCTCAAATACCAGGGGCAGACGTAGATTGGAAGATGCAGAGACAGAGAGGTCAGAGAGGACAGGAAACAGAATGGTTGTGGAAATGCCACCCCTTCACCTCAAGGATTTGAAGTATTTTATCTCACAGATTTCTGGTAAGTCAGAAGCAAATAAGCTACAAAGACTAGGTCAGGTCAAATAACAACGATATAAAGCGTGGTTTGAGACATCTCATAATGGTGGAGTGCTAAATTCACACATAAACAGTGAAAGTGGCACTGGGGCAGCACAAATAGAAAGCAGGAAGGAACAGAGTAAAACTGATCCCCAATTCTCTGGACCTTAACTGCTCATGATCAAGGCAGGCAACTCTTCCCCTCTACTCTGCCCTCGTGAGACCCCACCTGGAGTACTGCACTCAGCTCTGGAGCCCCCAACATAAGAAGGACACAGACCGATTAGAGTGAGTCCATAGGAGGCCACGAAGATTATCAGAGGGGAAGACAAGGCTCTGAGGAGACTTTATTGTGGTCTTCCAGTACCTAAAGGGGGCTTATAAGAAAGAGAAGGAGAAAGTCTTCAGCAGGGCCTGTTGTGATAGGATGAGGGGTAATGGTTTTAAAATAAAAGGAAGCAGATTCAGACTGGACATTAGGAAAAATTTTTTTACAATGAGGGTGGTGGAACACTAGAAGAGGTTGTCCAGAAAAGTGGTAGGTGCTCCGTCCCTGGAAACATTCAAGGTCAGGTTGGATGGGGCTCTGAGCAACCTGATCTAGTTGAAATGTCCCTGCTCCTTGCAAGGGGATTGGACTAGATGACTTTTACATATTCTTTCCAACCCAAACTAGTCTATGATCCTATGACGGTCAAACTTCAATAGAGGCTGAAGCCCAGTCACTCGCTCGAAGAGGCTTTTTGTTTCTTTCATATCTCAAAAGAATCCTGTTTCCCAGTTCAGGTCTGCATGACCACCTGTGGTTTTGTTTCATATTTTTTAAAAATGAATTAATGAATTTATGCTTTGCTGTTTCTTGCAATCTCTATTCACTTGAAATCAGGAAAAAAAGTTATTCAGACTAATTGAATTATAGTCACCTGTCATGTATTTATGGAGACTGAAAAATATAGGCCTCTACGCCACTTCTCCGTAGATTTTCTTGTGGCATCTCTTCAAAGATATAGCACTTAAAATGAATCCCATCAGGTAGAGTTGAAGGGGACAGCATCAAGTAAAGTAAAAAGTTTTTGGAATCATGTCAGCTGTATTGACTGACATGGCACAAGGAATGCTTAACCACTCATAAACTGAGCACTGAGTCTTGCATTCACACATTCCTATGCTATCTCCAAAAGACCACGTCACTTGTTTGATTCCATCCTCATCAAAATTCTAAATATGGGTTTATTTTATATGTACAAGTTCACATAGACTAACAAGTACAGTAGCCATTCTTAGATGTCATCCTAACTGTGCTATACTTAGACTTTGGAAAGCGGGTTTGCTTTATTTTTTCAAAATAAGGAAGAAAACAAACTCCTTTCCCAGGTTTACTGAGTAATTACCAAGTCATCAAGTCATTAATCAGTCATTATGAAGTTCTTCAGGCATGCTGAATCAGTATCCATGTTCTCTTCAAGGTAAAGCTGGCTTCTTAGTACAGCTGACAGGATTAGAGAGCTGATGTTACTACTGAGGTTATCCTTTATTCAGACTAGGCAGGACTATGGAGAAAATCATCAACATAATGTCCCGGAAAACAATTTAAACAGAATCAGAACTGAAGCTACACAAACCTTTGTCCTTAAATACATAAAGAACAGATGTGGTACATCTGAGCAGGGAAGGGGGTTTGTAATACATGGAATGATTTTGGGTGGGAATTCTAGCTCATTTATCATTTGCAACATGTAGATGTAAAGGAAGTAAATAGACTACTAAAAAGTAATTCAATCTACCACAAGCTTTATTTGAATAATATGGCTGAATGTTCTCAGACTTGATGATCAAATGAGATTTCTTTTGTTCTGTAATATAGAGCATGATAATTCAGAGAGATCAATTCAACTTCTACTTTCTGCATATTTTATGTGTGTATTATACTATATTGTACATAATATTATAAACTCATAAAACCTATAAGAAGAATGACCTGCTAATTAAAACAGGAGAATTGATTTAGTCTTTCCAAAATTCCAGGAAAAATCATCCCTTCACATTGCTATTGTTCAAGAGAACCACTCAGATCATAGGGCCTTAAATCCTGAGACCAAGCCACAATTGTCCGCATGATGTGGATTGAGATTATCTGTAGTCATATTTGACTTTGTGTCTGGAATTGTCAGTCTTAGAAATTGCTCCATGTTTCCTTCCAGGAACAACTCTAAACCATCTTCTCAGCCCAGAGATGGTCAGCTAGTATTGTTACGAACAAAGAAACAAACAAAACAGATAAGGCATCCTGGTATAGAATTCTAGGAGACATCCATATTTGACAAGGGTGGATATCTGCAGTCTTAAAAATCTGACTTTGCCTTTATTTGTATTGGAGTTTGCCCCGTTGTCTGAGGTTTCCCTTCCCACCTAGAGCTTGTACAGCTAGCTTGTACCAGAGTTGAACATAGGTTGCAGCAGCCTTAAATAAGTAATGAGGCAAGCTGGCAGTCATGGCTTTGAGTTTGACCTCAAGTCCACTCCTGCATTGTGTTCCTAATTAAGTTCACCCAAAACTTCATTTTATCAAATAATGTTCCAATCTCTGAACACTTAATACCAGATGACATTATTTAACAAGCATTTCCTTTTTCATTTCTTATTCGGTATTTGGTTAATCCAAAAGCAAGCAGGACATATACAAGGCCAGAGGTTAGGATAAAATGCTGAAACTGTTTCTTTCTTTATGAATATTCATGCAATAACTTTGCTAAACCAGTGATTTCTTTGGCATATTCTATCTTAGCACTAAACACACTTCAAAATACATATCTTCAAACAGATAAGGGTAGAAAAATTAATTTCTAAGAAATATTCCCTGTTATCCAGGATGAGGCACTCTGAGAATTTTAATCAGGAAAATAAAGCATAAAAGCTGAGGAGAACGGAAAGGTTTGCCAGCTGTTTAAAATCAGATGTGTTCTCTCTTTTCCGCACCAAGTGAGTTTAAGCATTGAAAATTAGTAATTTTAAGTGCTGTTAGTTGCTTTTAGTACAGAAATACATTGATGTGGCAGAAATACATAAGCTACAATTAAACTATTTCATTTAACTACTCACAGCACTGTAGCCAAACTCAGCAGAAGCTGCTAAATCAATTTGGGTCGCTAGTACATGCTGTGCCTTCTACTGCTGTAGCTACAATAATAAGCACCACCCATACACAAGTCATTTTGACTGCAGGGTAGGCACATTATTAGTTAAAATCCACATACAAACACTCATCAGTTTATTTGTGACAACTTTCTGATTATGCTATATATCTAAACTAAAGGCAAAAACCTGCAGGCATCAAATAGCTAACAGAGTAATTCATTTTTCAGAAGAACATTGAATGTGAAGAATAACAGGCTTGCAATATACCTAAGACGTACTTTTGCATATTCCCAATGCTAAGAAATGCTGCATTACAAAGTTTGTGTTTAATAAGTTATTGAATCTGCATGCAAGCACTTGCACTGTCATTTTTGAGCACAGTAAGAACCGTTGAAAAATAAGCACAATTACCCAAGGTTCACTGATGAAATTACACTGGAGAAAATAGACTGTGGTTGTGTTTTAACATCTTGCCAAATTTAAATCAAAGGCCCAAGAATGGAAACAAAAAAAAACCCCAACTTCAAACATTCAACGACTGTATCCAAACATTTTAAAATAATCTGATATAAGAATCTCATTCTTTATTCTAACACTGGTATTATTTCAATTTTTTTTTATGGTAGTCTACACTTGGCAGAAACTCTACATAATTTTCTTATTGTACTTGCATATAATTTCAAATTTTGGCACCAAATCAAATTTTGGGAGGCCATAATTTCTTTTCCACTGAATTTGATGGTTTACTGATATTCTGTTAGACAGTGATATAAAATCAAAGCAACAGTTGGGAAATTAGAGAGACACTTGTCAAAGGCTGTTAGTCTAGGGAAAATTATTGTAGCCAATAGCTTCAAAAACTGCTGTTTAAATTTACAATCTTCAATTTGCACTTAGCATTATATATCTATGATTTTATTGAACATCTACCTGACTTACTGAGCATAGTGAGGACAGCTGAGCACTTGAAAACCTCAGCTGGAGTCAGTGGGAGTGGCATATTCTGAGTAGTTCTCAAAATCTTGAACAGGCTTCTTGTTGGGTACCTAATTGTGGACATAAGCATGTAATTTTAAGCCTCAGGGTCTGAAGGACAGTTAAATATGTTTCTGCTTGAAAATGACACTTTGTATATCAATAATAATCCACAAAATTGAGATCTACAAGAGAAAAAAAAATCTGATCATGTTGAATATGTGAATATCTCAAGATTTGCTTTAGGACTAGAGCCCTCACATGAACAATATTCTATAGAAGATGAAGTGATGCTTTGCCAACAGACACCAGATGGTTGCTAAATGACAGATGAGGGACTACGTTTGATAGAGTCAACAAACCGCTCTGTAGCATATTCAAGACTAGTAATGTGTACACGTTTCAGAGACTAATAACTCACTGATTATTATAAGTTAGTTCAAAACCATTCAGCTTTCAATGCTTACTGTGCCTCAACATTTTCCTGGTTGAAACTGTATCATCATCACTTACCTTCAAGTGATTAAAGCTAACAGCCTCGTGTGATGAGAGAGAAAACTGAGTGGTCTGATTAGGAAAGGCTCATTCTGTCTATTGAATATTATTCTCTCAGTAAATGTGGAAAAGAAGATCCTATTGACTCACACAACAATTCCGTTTGATATTACAAGAGATGATGACTGATCAGCATTTTCATGTGGCTGGTGATTAGAATAAGGCCTGACACAGAACGACATTCCTAGAGCCCCTAAACATATACAACAGCGTTACTCTGATCTGATGCTTCATGAGTTGTTGGTAAAAGAGAAATCAGAAAAAAAAATTTCATTATAAAGTAGATATTGCTTGCAGTTATTTGCAGAGAGAAAATAAAAATTAGTCTTCACTGTTATTGTCAAGCAACATTTTATCTAATGATGTTGCTTTAGTAGCAGGAGATACTATACAGAAAGATACATCTTTATTTCTGCGAAGTATAAATTCTGGTATTTTTTTACAAGTTCTTTTACAGAAATAAGGACCCAATAAGGAGCTGACCAAACTTAAGGAAGGATTTTCCCAGTACTGGAAAATATTTTCGTTTGGGTAATTTTTTCCCCTTTCTCATCAATAAAGGATTGTAAAAGCTCTATCCTTTCTCAGGATTCTGACTAGCATTTTGTGTTCTATCTGCTGCTGAAATATTTCTTTATGTGGAAATGAGATTGCATAATTTCTTATTTTCTAGTTACATCCTTCAGCTTTGCACTGAGGCTTAAAATACCAACTCAGGCTACCAAGTGGAAAATCTGTGCATACAGAACAGTTTCTGATATTTCACAGATTAATATCTGCATCCTCCTTCAACAGAAGATCAAAAAAGCTCTTAAAGATGACCTTAACCAGAGAAAGCATATAAGTAATTAATTGTTTTTGCCAGAATCCTGGTAAGTGAAGAGAACATTGTAATGACTAACACTACTGCAGACAATATAAAAAACAAACACTGTTTTTGACAGTGGAAACCCTTGGATCTCTTCTGCTTTACCTCCAGATAGACTTAAAGTCCATTTGGCTTTAATTGACTGGTTTTGTTGTGTAGTTTAGAAACTGGAGTGTGCAAGATTGTTTCATGTGTACATAGTTATTAATATTGACTGGATTTTATATATGAATATGATGGTGAATGTAGCCTAAAAGTGCTGTTCTTTTCCTCTTTGTGCTGAAGTTAAAATATTCTATAGCCTCTCTGAGTAAAGTAAATGATGCATGAGTGTATAATTTCTTGCAGTTCTTTCATTTGTCATTGATAATGTTTCCCACCCACCCTGAGCCCAAGGAGCTTGGTAAGCTCCTACAAGGGGGATAGAATAAAGACACTAATTAATAACAGGTAAGAAAGAGATAATAAAGAACAGAGTCAGATCATGACAATGCCCTTAGTCCTTGGAGCGCAGGATGCGCTCTTTGCACTTCTAGTGAACGCACTTAGGCAGCCCCAGCCTGTAGACTATGTGTTGCTTGTTCTGCACCATGTCAGTAACCTGTAACAAAACAAATTAGGGTCTCAGGGAGAACTGGAAGAGGCTGAGAACTTAAATCTGTACTGTATAGGTTTCTAGGTCATTTCCTCTGCCCTTCATCAATCATAGTTGTCATCACACACTAGGAAGCAGATAATGCCACTGGCACATGGAGGCAATTTGGGAACAGCATGCATGTAAGGGAATAGCCTGAATTCTCATGCACTGTTGCAAGTGTAAAGCTGACTCATGTATGGCAAGGCCCAAGAGGAGACGCTTCTTGATGTGAATGCCACAGCTGTAGAAAAGGATTAGAATGCTTCTTGCAGGCATTATAAACACATATCTGCTGAGATCAATGCTACCCCTCTTCCTTTTGGCAATATGATATAAAGCTTGTGTTACAGGTATAAATGCACAAGGAAAATTAATATTTTGTATGTCTGCAAATATGCATGTACCAGATCTAGTTTTCTGCATGGGAGAAAACGTGGAATCAGAAAGAAATCAAAACAAGCAAGCTGGGCACAGTAAAATGCTAGAGGAGTTCTGGGAGGCATGAAGAAAATGATTCGGGGGATAAACCTCTGCTGCATTTTGCTAACAATTGGGAAACCTTAGGTTATCCTAACAGGCATCAGGGTGAATACCAAAACCCTGGAGAGAGCCCTGAAGAACACCTCACCACAGCAGTGTGGACAATACTCCAGCATGGGCTGAAACGTATGTTTAGTATCACCCTCGTCAAGGAAGCCACACATCTATTTGCTTCTGAAACTCTACTTTATAACCTGTAACTTGCAGGTACCTGCCTCAGTAAATGATTTGACTCCTACTTTCCCTAATCAAGGCAAAAAAAAAATATCGGTTTGTTTAAAAGGTGCAGTGTTTCTGAAATCAGTGGAGGCTATAAGGATGCATAACTCTTTGATAAGCAAGGCAGATGTATCTAAGTATAAATACATATTTCATTTAACATTTTAAAAAGTATATTCTTGTGATGTTAACATAAGCTTCCTAATTTCTTGCTTTTATATGTAGTTTTGTGGAAAGGCAAAATTATCTTTTCATTAACTTTCAACTTGACATCTAAAAAGCTTTGTTGTGACTGAAAACCTGCATATTTAGAAATCTGTCACTCATTGATATTGGCTGAGATCATGAAAAGTGACAAAACCACATTTAAAGGACATGAAGGTTGCACAGTCCTGCACTCAGAAATGTGAAAAGGCCTTCACCTCAGTTCAAAACTGAGTATACATAATCATAGTCTTTATCCCTCTGTACTCCACTTGAACACTCTCTCTACTTCCAGCTGCACTGTCGGAGCAATACAGGGTGCTGGGAACACAGATGCTCTCTACGTGCTCCCAGTTTATCTTTAATGTTGCACACCAGGTAGAAGCAGTGGTTCAGAAGAAAGCTGATCTGCTGATCTTATGTGGCAAGAACAGAGCAAACCAAGGATAAATGAGCTATGTACACATATTCAGATGAATGAACTACGTAACTGATTTTTTTAAAATGGTTAAATATCATTGGATTATGCCTTGGCAAATATACTTTTCCGCTACTAAACACTATTCCTCTGAAACACACCTATTCATACACACACCTCTTTCAAGCGTGTATCCAAAGAATCCTTTGAAAATCTTTTAATGTTTCTTTTATATGGGAACATACGCCCCAAACTTATTGAACAGGTTTTGCTGAAATTATGAAAATAAAATTAAATTTATGTTCAGGAAAACACATATCTCAGATAAATTCTGGTCTGAAATGCAGCAGTATTCCAACCAGCTGAGGAAATACCTTAGGATGGAAGGTGTCAGCAAGTTCTACCTGCTCTGCTTACCATAAACGTAATCAAGTAAAATTGCAGCTCTTGAAATGTTAGTGTTTGCAAAGTACAAGGGACTACTTCGCAAGTACAAACCCAGATAGTCATCTGCCAACTAGCACTGCTATCAGATAGTCACAGCATGAAATTTTAAATAGATTACTATGCTTATAAGATAGCACCCAAAGTCTGGTAAGCATATCATAGATAACACAGAAATAAAAACATCTCCTGTTTTGAGAGCAATTTTTTCAAGACACCTCCTGTAATTTTCACATGCCTTTCAGTTTCAGCATTAACTTGAGAACATAGGAAGGTTCTGCTACAATAAAAGTTGTATTTGTTCATGGTTGATATTACCATGATATTATTGATCATTCATTCCTGATGATCTCAAGGAAACTTGCAGAGAGTAAACTTAGGCTGAACATTACACCTCGCAAATCATGGTGTTATGACTGATAAATACGACAAATACATAATTTCTGGAAATTGAGATAGGTAGTCAGCTCCTCAGTTTTTTTTATTTTGGATAGGAGAAAGCACTTTGTTTAGCATTTTTCTGAGCACAGTTCATGGTGTTTTAAGCTGTTAAGGCTCTTTTTTTTTTTTTTCCTTCACATAGCTAATTCTTAACTAAAACTCCAGTTTTACTCAGGACATTAAATTTGCATCTGCTTCCTAAAATCTTTTGAAATACATAATTGATACCACAACTGATTATTGTAAAGACCTTCCCCCACCTCAAAAAAAAAAAACCCACAAACCTTGTATACAATTTTTGAGGTGTCTCCCATTAGAATAGAGTTACGAATACATGTAGGATAAGAGTTTCATAAATTGCAACCTCTTTTGGAGCTTTAGATTTTCAGTCTACCTTACTAATTTTTTTCCAAAAAAAATAACTATTTTTATTTGAAAAATTAGAGGATTTATTTTTGGTATGGATTGCTTGTTTGTTTGTTTGTTTGTTTAGAACCCTCAATTTCTTCAATTACTCGCAGATTTATTCATCAATTGCCTAATTACAGTAGTTAGTCCTACGATTGCAGCTAAGTTTATACCTCAGGCTCAACAGTTGGCACAGCTACAGCAGCAAAAATCTTACCTGCAAAGCTCTAGCAGTGTACACACTACACAGGCTACCTTGGATACATCTACACAAGTGTAACTGCAGTAAACGCACTTCTGTCCAAAGAGGTTCCAGAAAACAGCATGCCAGTGACTGAGCATGCAGGTGAACGCACAGCACATACTGTATGTTACACCGTACGGTGTTGCTGAAATGGACATGCAGTAGTTGCTTGCTAATACGTGCCTTTGATATGTGAGCATTTACTTCCAATTAAAGGCAGATTTGTGCCTTTATATACTTCACAGACCATGTCACAGAGACGACTTCTCAGCCTGCACATCAAGGTTCTCAGCAGTCGCTATTGTCCTTGAGCAACATGTAACTAGCTTCAGCTGACTGCTTTGACCTTGGAACAGCACTGTCTGTAAAATACAGTAAATGATATCTACGTTTAGTCTGTTTGTCTAACTTGCATCACAAAAGGTGAAATCTAGTGCTGCAGGTAATCATTTGTAGGATTCACTTCACCTGCATGCTTCACATGCACTTAATGGATCTCTCATGAGCTGATTAATATACAATATTCTAAACATATTCTTAAAAACCATTAAATAAATATTGCAAAAAAAAAATCTGTTACATTCTAGTTTAGAGGAAAATAAACTAAATTACAGAAGAGACAAAGAAAGGACAATACTAACACAGCCCCACCGAAAGAAGACAGTTAGGAAAACACAAGCCTCACAGAAAATTGTTAAAATATTCAGTAGTATTTCTTCAGAGCTTTACTTAATATGCCACTTGCATTTTGTTAATTAGGGTATTGTCAAATAATTTCCTTTCACATAATCTAACTATCACAGAGCATTCTCCAAAATATTAGATGGAAACATGAAATGCAATTAATATCTCTTTGAATTCCATCAGTTTTGAATGATGTTTTGAAAAAAAGACAGCAACATGCATCTAATAAAAGCAGTATATTAATAAATTGAGAAAAAAACAAAACACATGGGATTCACTACTCTTACTGTCTGAAATACTGATGTACTATAAATATTTTCAGAAGTTAGTCACTAAAGGAAGGTACTTAAAATTGCACCTGTCATAATATTAATTATCAACTCAGTCACAAGAGTTCTTAATTAAATTTCTCTCTAATTATACTAGATAATTCTTCCAGTTGCATTTGATTTGTTCGACTGTTAACAAAATATTCCAGTTAACTTGGAGGTAAAAAGAAACACACAAATGACTTTAAGAATTCTTAAAACTTTTCTAGAAATAAATTCTATACTAAAATTTAAAGAGCTCATTTTAAAAAATGAACTCTTTATTATTATGAAAAAATGTCACTATGAATTATGCTATATATCAAACAATTTAAATTTTTAACCAATGTAGTATATAAGTATTTACACTATTTTCTTGTCATAAAATAATAAAATTCTAGTAGAATTCTGTTCTAAAGTTTTATATGAAAAAATACTTTTGTGAGAGAGGGATTAAGTGCATGACACAGACTTCTAATGCAATTTCTGGAAGAAATAAGCCTTTACTGGAGTATGTACCTCCTCTTGAATCTCACTTTCTGCTCATATTTTTGTAAAGCAAAATCTGAACACAGAGACAATTATCTATGACTTCTTAGCTTTTCCTAGCAAGATAATGGTTTAAATGTCATTCTTACAGCCTCTTGTAATATATCTTGTTTTGGTCTTTCTAATTTTAAACCTACTTTGACTCTACTGTTTCTTAAAGAGTCTTATCAAGAATCCTTTCCTACTAATTCACAGAATTATTTCACATATTTATCTAGTAAATTCCATACTACCCGCTAAACTTTTACTCTATTGCTGCACCAATGTCAGATAGATTTTATTGACAAGTCTAGGGAATTAACAGAAGTAACATTATTTTGATGATCAATAAAACTAGAGGGAAAGAAAACTGAGATCCGCAGACATATATTGCTTTGATGGAGGTTGCAGGTGTTCAGATATCACTTTGGAACTGGGCACAAGAGACTAATTCAATGTTCAGAAGCGTGTGAGGAAGACCTTAGAGACCAGTTCCTGTAATTATCTTATCCTACTTCTGACAATGTGAATACATATCGGTTGGAAACTTCCTCTAAAAAAAAAAATAAAAAATTTATGTGGGCAATTTCTAAATAATTGACTCAGAGATCAGAAGCAACACATGTATAAGCATCTAAAAAGAAATATGAACTGGATTCAAATGGCAAGTTTTAAAACTAGGAAGTTTATAGCAACGAGTACCCACAGCCTCAAGATACATCATCCTTTCCAGTCTGAAGTCCTGACTGACAGATCTAGTCTAGCTTAAGCTCTCAAAAATATAAGTTGACAGCTCTTGGTTGGGAGCTTTAATGTTGTAAGACCATTGATTAGATCTTATTTATTTATTGACCCAAGAAGTTCAGGGTTCATTTTCTTTCATCTTTCAGTTCTTTATGGATTTTTTTCATGGTAGAAGGGGAGAAGTTCTGCCCAGAAATCTTTCAATGAAGCTTCAGATTTGATTGTTTTCCCTGTGCTAGAAGGACTTTTAATATATTTCTCTCCTGCACAGACAAATACAAGCAGGATATTGTCCTTGCAAGATACCACCTCTTCTGAGTGCTATAACAGCTTTGTCATTTTCTGTTGCTATGATAAAAGCGGTTAATGCAATATTGTCTGACAGGAAACTGCCAAAACTGCTTGTGAAGAGAAAAGAAAATAGCTTGTTATTTGTAGAATATTCATACACATTAGCAGGATGTCCCCTTCTGTTTATGTTTTCTTGTGTATCTTTTTTTTTTCCCCCATTTTCTTTCTTTTTCTTGAACATTACATTTTTTCTGGATGACATTCAGTCTTGTTTTCCTTCCTTCTTCTTTTAATGATAAAATTAATTAGTCACTTCCATATAAATTAATTAATCTTCTTCCATTCTGAGTTTTTAGAAATAACATATAGGCAATTTTCCAGGTAAATTTTACATGATGTTTGGGAGAATGGAAATATTATTTCTTCCCTTTCCTCCTACTTTGTTTCTTACTACTGATAAAGTTCATGCTGAAGAAAGTCAGAAAGAAAAGTTCTAGAAAGAAAAGGAGTGGAAAAGCAAATGGGGAACATACATAACCTCTAAAATTACCTTTCAGGCTTTAAGTGGTTAGCAGAGACCGGTCCAGCAAGATCAAAGTAATGATTAAATTTAAAACTAGATTTTATTGTCTCATTCTTTGTAAATGGGAATATACACACACACACAGAGTTTTCATAGAGTTCTATACATATACTTTAACTTTTTCTAGCCTATTATGGATAGAAGAATTATGAGATAAACATATATTATAATTTATTAATTCTAATTATATTCATGCTACCATGTTGATCAGTTCTCAATAGTCCTCTAAGAAAATGCTGAAATGCCTTGTATTTTCTCTGCAATTCATAAATATTTTTAATATTAAGGCTATGTAATTTAAAACTTATTTTTAAAACAAGAATAAAAACAGAATAAATACATAAAGGAACAATTAACACAGTAGTTTTTCCTCCCCAATAAAAATATTAAATAGGCAAAAAGGTTACTTACCTCCATCTGGTTTTATTTAGTGTGGGGGCTACGGTGACAGCTTCTGCAAGAAGCTGCTAGAAGTTTCCCCTTTGTCCAGTGGACTCAGCCGGGCCTGGCGCGGACCGGCTGCTGGCCAGGGCCGAGACAATTGGCAGCAGAATGTTCTCTGATAATGCCTCTGCAATAATGTATTTAAGAAGGGGCGAAAAAAAGGAACATGATGTGAAGAAGTTGAAGCAGGGGCAGAGAGGAGGAGGCAAGAGCCTTGAGGGCCTTGCGGCTCTCACCCTCTGTCCTCCTGCTGGGAGGTCATCTGGGCCTGACTGGGCCCAGCCTGGCTGCAAGAAGTGGAGAGGAGATGTGAAGAGAACCTGAGAGGGCTCTGCCTGAACCGACTGTGAAGAATTTATTGTGAGAAGAATGGCTGCATACAGCAAGGCCAGTGAAGAAGGAGGGGGAGGAGTAATGCTGCTCCTGGCAGAGGTTGCCCTGCAGCCTGTAGTGAAAACCATGGTGAAGCAAACTGTCCCCCTGCAGCCCATGGAGGTCCACAGAGGAGCAGAGATCCACCTGCAGCCTGTGGAGGACCCCACACCAGGGCAGGCAGATGCCTGAAGGAGGCTGTGGCCCGTGGAGGGCCAGTGCTGGGGCAGCTGTTCTGAAGGGACTGCATCCTGTAGAAAAACGATCCATGCCAGAGCAGTTCATCAAGGACTGTAGCCCATGGGAGGGACCCCACGCTGGAGCAGTGGAGGAATGTGAGGAGTTCTTCCCCCGAGGAGGAAGGACCAGCATAAACTGATGTGTGATGAACTGACCGTAACCCCCATTCCCCTTTCCCCACTGTGCCACTTGTGGGGGAAGGAGGTAGAGATAATGTTACACTTGGGAAAAGGGAGGGCTAGGAGGAAGTTATCTTATTCTCTTTCTCATTATCCTGCTTTGTTTTTAATAATAAACAAATAGTTTTCCCCAAGTCAAGTCTGTTTTGACCATAACGGTAACTTTAAGAATATCGCCCTGTTCTTACCTCAAATCTTGAGCCTTTTTTTTTCTTATATTGTCTCTCCCTATTCCCTTGGAGTGTGAGGGGAGTGAGAGAGAGAGACTGTGTAGTTTGGTCCCAAGTGGGGCTAAACCACAACAACCTCAAAACATATACCTCAAAAATCAAATTAAACAACTTAAGATTATTTTAATAATTAATGGAGAAAGGTGTGAGAATTGTTATTCAGAAGTGCTTATTTCTCTATCATATGTAGAAAGGCAACCTGAATATACTACTTGGGTTGTTGATATCTGCTGGTAAATTCCACCACAAAATACTGTGAAAGAATATCTGAAAAATGAAACTTCTAATTATTAAGAACTAAACTAAGGAAGGTAGAGGGTTTTTGAAGTCATTTTAATTAATCCGTTGGCATTCTGAAGAGTTTTTGTGGTGCACCGTCCTTCAAGGAGCATAACTCACAGTATCTGGTGTTGATACTGTACTGTTGGTACAGTAAATTTGAGTATTTAAAATTCTTTGAAAAATGTATATATATTGTGCTGTAAGAATAATGTCCATTTATTGCTCATGAGTGTCTGAAGATTCAAGGATCTATCTGAAAAATGTTTAGCTATTTCATTTTTTTTAAAAAGTCCTAGTTGTAAAAAAAAAAACCAGTTGTAAGAAATTTCTTATGTACATGAATGTAGCAATTTATTTTGTAAAAATACCATAGTTCCTCTCTTGAGAAAAAGTAACCCAGAACAGTCCAGAGAGTCACCATTATGGTCATGATCTTAAAAAAAACTAGGAGAGAAATACCCTCAGGATAATGGGGCTCTGAGTAACCTGATCTAGTTGAAGATATCCCTGCTCCTTGCGGGGGTGTTGGACTAGATAGGGTTGGACCTTTAAAGGTCCCTTCCAACCCTAACTATTCTATGATTCTATGTTTCTATGATATGAAATAAGAAAGAGACTTTTCTTTGAAAGTGATTGATTGAGTAAAAAAGTAATGAAATGTTCCTATCTTCATAGAGTTAGTCAAGTAATATAATGGCCACATATAAGGTTTGATAATATTTGACATTATTGTGAAGTCAGGATGTAATAAGTCATCAAGACTTATTAATGAACATACTAATTTTATTGAAGAGCTGTCCTGGTTTCGGCAGAGATGGAGTGAATTTTCCTCTCAGTAGCCAGTGTGTTTTGGATTTCGTGTGTGAAGAATGTTGATAAAAACACTCTGATCATATGAGTTGTTGTTAATGAGACCAAGGACACTGGCTTTCCAAGTCTCATTAAAATGCATATGTGGGAAGCTGGGCGAAAGACAGACAAAATAATTGACCCAAACTGGCCAAAGAGAGTATTCCATGCCATAAACTTCATGCTCAGTATATAAGTGGGGGTTGCCCATGGGAGGGGGCATCCATTCGTGCATCCATTCTGGCATGCATCCTTGGCATCTATCTTCTTTCCGTCTCTCTTGCTTGCTGGCATCGTTCCCTCTACCTAGCTAGCTTGCTCTCCCCACTTTTCTTGCTGGTCGGTGTCATTTCCATGATCGCTGCTCGGGCTGCATCAGTCATTCGGACATCGGGTGGTGAGAAATCGTACATTGTTCATTTTGTATATTTTGTATATGTTCATATCCTTATATTCTGTTAGTTTTGTAGTTTTTAGTATTTTAGCAAAATGTTTTTATCTCAACCCATGAGTTTTCCTTTCTTCCCAATTTCTCTCCCCTGTCCCACTGGGTAGGGAGAGGGTGAGTGAGAAACTGTGTGGTGACTCGGGCTAAACCACCACAAGAGCAAAGCCTTCTTTACAGATAGAATTGATACACATCTCTTATTCTAGATAGATCAGCTAGTTGGCTTGTCTATTTTTCAGAAATATTTTACTTTCACACTACATTATTTTTAAGCAACAAAATAACATACATTTAGCCTGAAGAAATATGTTGGAGCAATTTTAAATGCATATACATTGGTGTAAAAATACTTAGCCCACAAATTGCAAGATTTTAATTCCTAAAGAAGTAATATCCTGATCTGCAACAGATCTGCAGCAGAACTGAAATTATTCTGTATGAGCTGGATTTTGACTCCAAGTCCAAGCAGATTTTTCCCATTCTTGTATTTCTAATCTTGTAATTAGTCATTGGAAGAACAAATAAAATGAAATGGTCTCCCTCATGATCTCTAGTAAGTTCAGTGATGTCTTCCCATCACATTTAGAAGCAAAGGAATCTGATTTTATTTCAAACTTTGATCCAAACTTCAAATAAGAATTTACAAGCAGTGAATTTTACTGTACAAGAAACCCCAAAACATGCATTTCCTATTTCCTACAATGTCTTGTTTTTCTCAGTGTAAAGGATCATGTCAAACTTTTCAACATCAGAATAATGAACTAGACTACACCTTCTCTTTCTTTCTTTTTCTTATTTTAGACCAGCCTTAAGGAACTTAAGGTGGTTGTAGATTCCTCTTGACCTTGAATAGAAACAAGCACAAGCATACGCTGCTGATGGAATAAGTAGTTGAGGATATGCTAAAGAGTAGGAATTCATAAAATTCTTGCTTGTGTGAAGCTGTATTCTAGACCTGAAAGCCAAAGAGCTATAGCAGAGAGATATTGTCAGCGTGCACTTTTCAGAACATTGGATTTAATCTTTGCTGTACAAAGGTCTTGGCAGGCAAGTCACAAAACAAGCTGCACATAAATCAATGAAGATTTCTTTATACAACTAGTAAAACAAAAATGTAGGTTTTGGATGAATCCTCTTTAGGGTCTGTTTATTTATCCTTCAGCTTCTCAATTTTAGTCACTATCAGAGTTTCCAGTTGTACAAAGTGTTTCTTTGATTTGCTTTTCTGCTTTCTGTATGTTAGAAGAGTAATCAAATTGCAGGACAGCTACATTTTAATGTAACCTGTCAACTCCTCCATGAAGACTACTTAACCATTGCTAATCTACGCAACCAGCAGATGGAAGAGTCTAGGCCCAACAGAAGTCCCTAAATGCAATTCATTTTACCAAAATTGTTACGGCAAATAAAAAATAAAACCTCAAGAGCCTCATGTTTAAAAGAATTTCACAGGGAGTAAAATTAAGCATCTTTAATCAGATTAAGTACAAATAATAGGTTGTACTGAAGTAAAAAAAAAATATTGAATGTTTCTGATACTATGTATTTTGCAAACATCTTTATCTCATTATAACTTTTATGTATTAACCTAATCCAAATTTCTTTTTTTAAAATAGTGAAAAGCAAAGCCATATTTCACAGCGCATATCATTTAAACTGTTATGGCTAATGTAGATGTAGTCTTTTTGTAACTGTTTTGTAGACTTAAATATATAACCCTGAAATATTAACACTGAGGTTTGGGATACTGGACTCAGTGCTTCCAAATACCGTATTACATAATGCAATTTCACATGAAATGACTAGCCACATTAAAGGCAGTCAGACGGCTCACTAAGTACCCAATTCTACATACTTACACATGGCAAGAAACGTCTTTGTCTAGAGTTTCTAACAGAATCAATTATCTCTGTTGCATACTTTGTCCTTCCCCTTTAACATTACAGAAGACCTCGGTGTTTCCATGTGCGTCCCTTTTACTTTCTCCTTCTGAAAAAAGGGCTGACTGTTGGTTTTGGAAGGAAAACACAAGTCAGTGGTTAAATTAAGGATAGGATCAGCTCTCAGACTGTGCAAAACCAGCAATTTTTGTTATCAGTCTGGAGGTCAGCACTCCAGACTAGCAGTAAGTAGTTCTATAGAGGCACCTCTGAAAGAGCAGCACCTCTGGGGCAGTGAAAAGACGAGGATGCTCCAAAAGCACAGCTTCACTGAAGCCAGTACCCTTCATGCATTCAGCCTTTTGAAAAGCAATCATTCTGACAATGTATTTATGCCCAGCTCAACACATCTTTTCAAAATGATATTTTGAGCTTCAGACGGAAAGTTGGTGTTTTAGAAGAAGGGCTGCTGAGCAGTAATTGTCACTGGAGCTATATAGTGTTTAGAAGATTAAAATATCTACTAGTTTACCAGGAGATCTGCTAGTCCAATCCTGCCTCTTTACCTCGCAGCAGAAAGAGTTAAACAGTCTTGCAGTGGAGTGGCCACATACTGAAACACACATAATAGTGCTTTCAGTCAGCTCTCTCCTCCATTAATTCCTCTAAAATATTTCCAGGCTATCATCAGTCTAAATTTGATCTCTCATGATCTAACTTCTCTAAATCTAAATATTCTAGGTATAACTGAGATCCAGCAAAAATGTTTCCATCTAGGTAAAGGTCACAGTAGAAATTCTTTTTAGATATAGTGATGATACATTTAGTCACCCACAGTACCTGCAGTGAAAGCCCTTAGCTTCTAACTCACTGTTTACTTTAGCAGTTTGCAGTGCCTCTCTTTCTTGAATTAAATCCACGTAAACATCTCAAGAGTCTTCAAAATGACATCTTTTTCCCATATCCTCTGTATTTTGGCTTTACTTTTTTTGGCAATTACCTCCTTCTGCAATCAATTCTCTTGTTTTTGTTTCTGTTTTTTTTTTCCTTAGGGATGTACCAATCTGGAGCCATGGAGCTGACTTCTTCCTTGCTGCCTTAACCTGCTCTAACACCAAAATCCTGCAGTCTACAGGACCCTTCAAGGAGGAGGAAGGAGCTCTGCAAAGGTTCCCATGAAATCACGGTCAGCAGGAGTGAAAGCAAAGCACAAAGTCATCTTGTCTCTGCTGACTTGTCCCCATCCTTTGCAGAAATGTATAGTACTTGTACAGCAAATTCTGAACGAAGAAAGGTGTGATTATGCCATTCATCATAAATGCAGATCTTTTCCTTCCCTCCCCGCCCACAATCAGTTCAGCATTCATAACATGAAATCTGTGAAACCTGGAAAAAATAATATTAAAATACTTTATAAAGTTGGAAAATAAATTCCATTAACAGTTGAAGGAAGACAGAAATCAGATGTTTTGGTTTATTTTCCTTATCTTAGCAAAGGTAAGTGTTCAGAAGGAATCTTTTTGTTTTAACTATTTTAGGAAAAAAATGCAAGATATGGATAGAGAAGCTTGTATATTCCGGTTGATGAATGTGCTACATAAAATATACTCCATTTAATATTGAATATTAACTGCGAAGTTAACTGCTAAAGTCATTCTTTCCTCTGTGTGTGTGTGTGTATGTATAAGTGTATATATATATGAAAAATATCCTTTTAAGGGAATGTAAATACAGTGCCTATTCAGCTGTAAAAATAATTTCCAAGTGTAGGTGTGTATGTTCTTACACTCATGTATGTATATTTTAAGGACAGGATACATATTTCCCATGCTAGATTACTTAAATACCTATACAACAGTTAAATACTGGAACTCCTGTATATTTAATACAGCCATGGGACTTTTATAAATAACTAAGCATAGAAATTTATCGAGTTGTGACTGTTCGCTCTATAGTTTCATAGGGCTCTATACATTTGAATGTTTGAGTGGTTGCATGTTTTAACTACATTTTTAAAATAAAATTTAAGAAGAAAAGAGACATCCTGCTTGAAACTTTGAAATGTTAGGAAAGATTTATGTTCAGCTGCTTCACAACATATTATATTCCCACTCATTATGGAAATAAGATTCTTGTGGATAATTCCAGTAAAAATATTTTCATAGAAGGTGATGATAAAGATAAATTTTATTTGACAAGGTTAGACTTTTATTTCTTGGACTAAGCAACAAAAGAAATAATATGTTTATATTCTTAAATTTATGGTAATTTAAGATTATGATTTCTAGGCCTTTTTATTTCCATGCTGTCTCAGAACCTAATTCAGTATTTAAGTGAGACGTGTTGCTGTATAATTCAAGAGCCAGAGATAATCCCTGTTAATTATCATATGGGTTCATGAGAAGCTTGTTTGTGATTCTGAATATCTAAGAAACTATTGATGTTTTTAAATCCAAAGACTATCCTTTTTTATTATGACAAATGTTCTTATGTATACTATTTATTCTTAATAGCATCCATGAATATGCCAAAAGTATGAAAATATTATTTTATTCCTATATAGTCAGTCAGAATCTAATACCAGCTATGCTAGCTGCAACTAGAAACCGCAAGTTCACCAAACGAGAACCTGAGAGCTCTAATTGCAGAAGCTGCCTTTTTGGTGGCAGCACAAAATACTTGACACTTTGTGGAGAAATGTCACTGACTATTGTGTTCTATGATAACTGTGTTATGAATTACAAAGGATGAGTGAAATTTAATTCCTGACTGCCTTTGCTCCTAGAGCTGTGTGATTAACTGTCCCTGGATCTTCTTCCTTCCTTTCTTCTTTCTTCTTTCTTGTTTTGTGCTTTGTTTGTTTGTTTATGATGTGCTCTATTCACACATCATTTAAGTCATCTGCACATCATGTAAGTGATTTGTTAAAACTTAGATATTTGGCATATGGACTAACATAGTCATATTTAAGGTTTTTGTATGTGTATGTTTCTTTCTGAAGAGCTTTCTCTATTCATTTTGTCTCTAGCTACAAAAGAAAAAAAAAGGAATAAAGAAAAGGGCATATCTAAATGGATTCACAAATAAAAGAAGACAAGAATAAGACATTTTTCACTCAAATAAAATATTTAAATTATTTTAGAATGTTACTTCATGTGAGACATTATGTTATATTTTGTTCTTTGTACTCTTTGTCTTTTATCACCTCTGATTGTTTAACTTTTTCCTGTCACCATGCCGTATCAATGACACAGTGATGGAGACAGTAACTATGTGCAGACCTTATTCTAAAATAGTTCCTGACTAAAATTAGCGTTTGAGTTCAATGGTATTCCCAAACATCAATACAGTTATTTTAAATACCTCATGTATTTAACTAAGAAATATAATATCCCTGTTTTCTCAGAGAAAATTAGGCATGTGCTATTATAGCACTAATACCTCCTGGGGTCCTTCTACTTTTTATCCAAGCAGAGTATTTCTAGGTAGACAAAAGCAGATGTACAAAACACAGGGAAGGTAAAGGTATAGTGCAGCCCTGAGCCCTGAGCCTCAATAGGTTTTTGGGATTATTTTTAAACTGTAACTTGAAGTTTCATGATGCATCAAGGGACATTTAACCTTTTTTTCCCAATATAAATTCTTCCACATATCTTCTTTTTTTCTTTTTTTTTAATCTTTTTTTTTTTTTTTTTTTTACTTCCCCCTGTAGTTCCTAATACTATTTTAGGATTTCAGGGATGGTATCTGGTGAGAAAGGATGTAGAAAAACTGCATTATTGTGCCCTGGACAGCTACGTTAGAACATTCAAGCATGCTTATATGTCTGAGTAACAGAGAAATTAAACAAAATTAGATAATTACTTGAAAGGGAGGAAAAAATGGTTTTGTGGTAGACATCTGTGAAATGAGTGATAATTCTTCCCCACCATTCCAGTCCATCTTATGAGCAGAGAAATTTGCAGAAATAGAGGCAGGAAGTGGATTATGTGTTTTCTGAGCAGCAAGTCATGAAAAGTGGTTGGTGAAGCACAAAAATGCGACACAGAAGCACATGCAAACACATTGAACACTGTACACCATTTCTCCAAATAACTTCAAGACCGGAGTGTGGATTTTGCTACTGTTTTCAACCCAGATCACCTGCTGCAGTATGGCCCATTCCTTGCAAACACAGACTGTCTATTCTAGGTTTTCAAATGAAAAGATATTTTGTAAGCACTTTTACATTTGGTTGAAGGCAAAGAAAAGTTTGTTGCCAACATTATCTTGCTGCCAGTTTAAATAATCTTGATTCAGGTCTTTTTAACATTACTGTACCGCTTGAGATACATTAAGTTCAAATACAGCTGTAAACAGGATAATTCCAGGGTTTTTTTGACGTTTCTCTTTCTGAGGAAAAGATTCTCCAGTTATCCACTTCTCTTTTTGAAAATACTAGCTTGGATCAGATATTAAGTCAGCAAATATTTTTATTTCAATATAAGAAGCACTATGGAATTAGGAAGACAGAGTTGCAACTCGAGCTTTTGTTCACATGGTATGCTCTCTTTGGAAGGTTATACACAATTTTTCAGAAATGTCTTCATGTATTGTTTTTCAATTAGTATTATTTCATATCAATATATATTACATTTAGGCATTATATATTGAATATTTTTAAATGTAGTAAGAATTGGAGGCTTTTTTGTAAGGGTAATAAATTCTTCAAGCCCCTTTTTATTTCTCATTCTTTCACAGCTGAAAGGAAAACATAAAAATTCCAAGTACTACAGTATAAATTAGCAAATTTAAATTATTTTTAATGCAATCAATGCCATTTTTAAAAATGTATAAATCAATATATTATAGACTAGCACACATTGATTGAAGTTTTGCCAGTCCCTCCAAATCTTTGAACAAATCCAGAAGAAAAAAAAAGAATGGATTATAATGTCTAATATAGGTGTTAGAGTTTAACAAAGTAACAGAGTTCTATTTTATCCACCTTATATTTGTTTACTGGGTTCTTTTTTCTTTTTTTTTTTTTTCCTAATCACTGTTGAGTGTTTTTAATCATGAGTGTTAAAAAAATAAATGTTAGGTAGCTTTGAAAGTGACAATACGTTTCTTGACAGTATGGTTGCACTGAGAATCATTCCTTGTTTACTTCTCAAACAGAAGTTAGTCACAACAGCTGTGCCCTCATCATTCTAGCAACTCCTTATATTCTGGCACTAATATAAAATAAGTCTTTGCATTGAAGTAATGTAAAGATTCAGTAGTTATAAGTACTCTTAAGTAATAAGGGCTCTAGATGTTCAGAGAACTTTATCAAATCATTATCTTTAAATGTGAAAATTGTAATTGCTGGCCACCCACTATTGTGGAAATCGAAATAGAAGGAGAGCTGGGGTTTGAGTGTGACCATGAGGAGAGCTATCACCAGATGTGGCTTTGGCACACAAGCCTTTATGAGGTCCAAACTTGTGCTCAGACAAGATGAGGAATGCCAAATTCTGGGAAAACAAGTCTAACTGAAATATCTCCTATTTTACAATCGGGATAGCACTGGTAATAATAGTCTTTTAAAAAGTGACATAACATTAAGTAAGCTCTTTATTTCCTGTAGGAAAACAAGTAGGGTATATGAGAGTCATAGTTTCATCTGCTTTTCACTGCAAGCTTCATATTGCCCTTCCGATATGAAATAGTGTGGGTTATGTTGTGGTGATCCCGGGCAGTGGTGGTGGTTGCTGTGGGGATTTTTTTAATTTGTGGGGTTTTTTGTTGTTGCAGTTGGGTTTTTCTGTTGGTTTTGGTTCGGGTTTAGGTTTTTGTTTTTTAACCTCTGGAAATAATAGAGCAATAGAGACACCTACTGGTATTTTCATAATACTGAAAATTAATAAGGCTCTTGGGAAAGTATTTAGCTGTATATTAAACTATTTTATTTCCTATTACATTTTAAGATTTAAAAAGGTTATGGATCTAGGAAAAAAAGTGATAATTCACTGTTCACAGTCAGTTCAGAATATTCCAGATATACAATGTCTTCCCCAAATTCTTATTCTTTGAATATGATATATTCAATTTAAGAGTTCTTAATGAAGTCAGGCCTTACACTGAAAGCATATGATCCTTTTATTTTTTTCACGTATAATTAAAATGGCAAGGGGTCAAATATATATTGCCTATAGTCAACTTCCTGGACTTGTGCAAAGCATTTGACACTGTCCCACACAGTATTCTTCTCTTGAAACCAGAGAGACGCGGATTTGATGGATGGACCACTCAGTGGATAAGGAATTGACTGGATGGTTGCACTCAAAGAGATGTGGTCAACAGCTCAATATCCAAGTGGAGATCAGTGATGAGTGGCACTCCTCAGGGGTCTGTATTGAGACTAGTCCTGATGAATGTCTTTGTTGGTGACATGGACAGTGGGATTGAGTGGACCCTCAGCAAGTTTGCCAGTGACACCAAGCTATAAGGTGTGGTTGACACACTGGAGGGAGGGGATACATTCCAGAGGGACCCTGACAGACTGAAAAGGTGGGTCCATGCAATCCTCATGAAGCTCACAAGGCCAAGTGCAAGGTCCTTCACGTAGGTTGGGGCAATTCCAAACAAATACAGGCTGAGTGGAGAATGGATCAAAAGCAGCCCGGAGGAGGAGGACTTGAGGGTACTGGTGGATGAGAAGCTCAACGTGAGCCAACAATGCACACTTGCAGCCCATAAAGTCAGCTGTATGCTCAGTTGCATCAAAAGAAACATGACCAGCAGGTCAAGGGATGTGATTCTCCCGATCTGTTCCATTCTCGTGAGAACCTGCCTGGAGTACTCTGTTCAGCTCTGGAGCCCCGAACATAAGAAGGACGTGGACTTGTTAGAGCGAGTCCAGAGGAGGGCAACAAAGATGATCAGAGGGCTGAAGCACCTCTCCTGTGAAGACAGGCTGAGAGAGTCAGGGTTCTTCAGCTTGGCAAGAGAAGGCTCCTGGGACACCTTATAGCAGCCTTCCAGTACCTAAAGGGAGCCTACAAGAAAACTGGAGAGGGACTTTTGACAAGGACATATGGTGATAGGATGAAGGGTAATGTCTTTAAACTGAAAGAAGGTAAACTCAGATTAGATACAAGGAAGAAATTCTTTACTATGAAGATGGTGAGGCACCAGAATAGGTTTCCCAGAAAAGTTGTCGATGCTCCATTCCTGGAACTGTTCAAGACCAAGTTGGATGGTGTTTTGAGTGACCTATTATACTGGAAAGTGTCCCTACCCATGGCAGGGAGGGTTGCAACTAGATGATTTTTAAGGTCCCTTGCAA
Organism: Chlamydotis macqueenii; assembly: GCF_036417535.1. NCBI lineage: Eukaryota > Metazoa > Chordata > Aves > Otidiformes > Otididae > Chlamydotis > Chlamydotis macqueenii. The sequence continues at coordinate 146,114,471 of NC_141557.1, read as the reverse complement.
CAAAACACATTCTATGTTTCTATGATACCCTATGGAATAATCTCATTATAATGTCCCTGGATTCTTTTGGACACTTAATGCAATTCTCCATTGTCTCCAGCTATTGCTTTAACTTTTCAAAATAGTAGTAAAATCTTGTATCTTCCTTTTATGCCTGGAAAAAAATAGCATTCTCAAATACTTACCATCTGCTTCCATTTTTTTCTAATGAAGTTACTGACAGTTCTTGAGAGGAAGTGCTCAGTTTTTAAAATTGCAACTTTCTGAAAAATGTGTATGGATTCTACATTGAATGAGCCTGAAAAAAGTGTTATATATTTTCAAAGCAACAGGAGACTTTCATTTAAAAGATGCAAGGCCAATTTGATCACTGTTCTCCATTTTTGTTTTTTAAAGGTCAAGAACAAACCCACTTCTCTTTGTGATACTTGGTTACCTGGCTGTTATTTAATTAAAAACACAAACTGATTATGTACTAATTATGATTCAGAACATTTCCCAGAGGGAGTAGAGGCGAGAATCTGATGTAATATTGTGTGACAGCTGGCTTCTGTTCCTTCCTTATTATTAACATCAGTTCTCAAGATGGTCTGTGCCATAGATTGTTTTATCTGGGGGGAAAAAAAAAAAACAGCACTAGGAAACTTCAGAGAAAAGGTAGTATCCTCAAATTGACCGGTGTTCCAGCCCTACAATAGGAATAGCTGGTTTTGATACAAAATTATTGCACTACATTCTAAGCATAAGGACTAAAGGGAGCCTGTTAAAACCTCATATTGAGCTCTGGTTGTGAATAGATTCAATTATATAGAAAAGAATTTTATAATTAATATGTTATTTATCTATTGATATTTTTGTGCAATATACTTGTATTTGTATGTTTGCTTTAGTTAAAATGGCATTGTAAATAAATGCTCTTCTAAATCACAATATTTAAATTACAATATATGTACTTCATTGTAATTAAGTAATTCAGAAAGTGGCATGAAGTATGAGTAAATATTGGATTTGACTTATGCTGGCTCAAGAAAAGCACGTCATTAACATTAACACTATTACTAGTGCCAAGAACGTTGTATTCTAACCTAAGAATTTATATAGCAAATTGAATACTGCCTCAGAACAATTTTTTTTTTTTTTCCAGAACTGACAGTTTTTCACCATCTGTCATGATAAATGAATTTTTTGGAATTTCACTTATAGGTTATCAATGGATATTGACAATGAAATGAACAGTCCAAAAAGTATCTTGCTTTTCAAGGAGAAAAAAAAGGTTAAAAATTGCATGTGCAAAACAAATGAGTCTATTGCATAGATCTTGTAGTAAATGTCCAATTAACCACTAGCGTGGTTTGTTACTACTAAAGAGTGGTAGCAAATCTGAGTTTCATAGAGAATCCATTCATAACTTTCTGACACCGAATGAAGGCACAGTTTGCATTTCAGTTCTCAAATCCTTAAGCATTTCCTTATTTCCTTTTGTAGCCCTATGAATAAATACAGTCACTTTAAGCAGCCACACCACTCAAATCAATAGGGCTACAGTAAGGCAATAAAACCTGCTTTTGTATCTTGAAATTCCAAGTCCCTAAATTGCTGAGTCTTTTTCATACATGTATTCTCAAATCCTACCTATGTCCTCTACAAGAGAAGAGTTTACTGAACTACACAGGTTATGTACATTCATATGCCATGCTGATATAACATATGTAACTTTTTCTGTCCATATAGTGTCCACAGATTTAGGTTTTGAAGGTCTTTTCTCAAAATTTTTAACACATTGTGGAGATGTATTTGACTTCATAAGCTTTTTGAATTCTACTTACCTTATCTGTATCTTTAACTTCTTGCTATCTGTTATTTATGGTATGTCTAGATTGAAAAAGATATTTGTTGTCAAGACCTAGAGAAAATTTTAAGACTTCTAAGAGTGCTTCAGTCCTGGAGTAAAATGGTAAAATTAAACCTCAAGAGATACTGTACCTTGAATTAAACTAACTCCAAAGTGTATTAGATGAAACAATTCACTTAATTCTTTTAAATGACTTATTCAAAACTCTTATTGCCAGGATTCAAGTTTTAAAAAATGAGTGTTTAATTCTGATAATGTAAAATTCTGTAACTTTAAAAAAAGGATTAATTTCTGGAAGTCCATCAAACAGTCTTTTTTCTAAGCAGATTTAGCTTTGAAAGTCCACAAGCTTTCACAAATAAACAAATATTTTTTAAAATTGCCATCACTAGTTACAGAATTATCCTTTTTTTTTTTAATATACGGATGGAGATCAAGTTTCAACTTGGGAAATATTTTTATTTGAAAATTTTAAAAAATCACACTCAAACAGATTTTGTTTCCTTGCCATTATTACCTCCATCACTACTGTTTCCAGGTAAAAGAATCATACTTTTCACTTCAAAGGATAGTTAGACTTTTTGACTCCTCAGTTTCATCATCAAGTGCAGTTGTAATCAAACACTGGGTTCAACAAGTACTATATGCAAATCAAGAAACACTAAGTGGTCACATAAGGCTGTTCCTAATTAAAATAAGATCTAGACAAATATGATTTTCACATAATCTATACTGATAGAACAACTGTCTATCTAACAATTTGTGACTACGGAATATGCTTATCTAAGAGAATCTTAATGTCTCCTTGCTTGTCCTGCACATTTTCAGGAGTCTGAGGCAATGACCTCAAATTAAAGTTTTCCCACTAGTTGATTTTTTATTACAACTCTACCTGAGCATTTATTTTAAGAAAATTTGTAGGAATTTAGTTTTCTTTAAGACCTCTATGAAAGTTGGATATGAAAATTTATTGAGGGGCAATAGAAGACAGTATGTCATATATTTTCTACAGAAAGTGTTTCCAGTCTTAAAAAGTAACGATGGCCAAACTCATCAAAAAGTCTTTTCTAGGAAGACTGGTCATGGTACACAGCACTTGATTTTGATTTCTTCTGTGTCTGGTATGGTCCTCTTGTGGCCCTAATATGTGTACACATGTGTACATGTACAGTATCTCATATAAGCAGAACACTGTGTTACAGCCCATCAGAGTGGGCAGTATGGCGCAAAGTAAAAAGAGAGAGTGGTACTTCAGCTGCTTAATTAGAACTAGAGACCTACGCAGGGGAAAGACATTATATACAGTCTGATAGACACTGCTTACTGGAAGAACCCCCAGGTCTGAACCATCTCCAGAAGTATTCTGAAGACTTATAGAATCATAAAATAGTTTAGGTTGGAAGAGGCCTTTAAAGGCCATCTAGTCCAACCCTTCTGCAAGGAGCAGGGACATCTCCAACCAGATCAGATTGCTCAGAGCCCCATCCAACCTGGCCTTGAATGTTTCCAGGGATGGAGCATTAACTACCTCTCTGGGCAACCTGTGCCAGTATTCCACCACCCTCACTGTAAATTTTTTTTTTCCTTACATCAAGTTTGAACCTACCTCCCTCTGTTTTAAACCCATTACAACTGGAACTGCATCCTTGCACCCTAGCTTTGTCCTACAGTGTTGCCAACAACAGTATTTCTACAAACTAATCTGTGACCTGGCTTCAGTCTTTTCCTCTTCACAAATGAGGAGAAGCAGCAGCATCTTCAGCCTCTGGGATGGAACCTCTGAGATTTCATCCTACCATGACCATCATGGTAATCACAGATGGCTGACATTAAGTAAATTAACTTGTTTACCATTTCACTTCACTTTTGTTTTCATCCATTAATAACAGGAAATCATCAGACAGCACAAAGAGTGAAATTTTCTGTACTTTCTCTAGACTTGAATCCTAAATTGAAAAAGAGGAAGAAATATGAAGACTTGTAGATTACCAGTCATACTCTTTGTCAGACACTGTTTAAAAACATGGAACATCATTATTGTTATTTATTATCATATATTTTTTAGGTACAAGGTATGCCATTGGTTTTTTTTAAAGAGGACCAGTGATAGAGTTTTACACAATACAAAATAAATGTATCTTTTCATATTGTCCACATGAAAAGGTGCCTAAGAAGTGTTTTGTTGTCAGAATCAATGACTTAGCCCTCAGAAAACTATGAAATTTCATTTTTCCATCAACCTTTTATCTACTACAAACACAGGTTTTTTCCTAGAAAAAGGCATTGTAAGTCTATATTATTGAATTTGCAGCAGTCATATATGCACACAATTTGAATGTAGGTGGCTAAATTAGATTTGAAAAATATTAAGAATATCCCATGTTCTATACAAAATCATTATTCCTCTTTTTTCAAATGCTAACTTCTGAAGACTTTTAGATGTATTTTTGCTACAGGCTGTTAAAAATATTTTTTCCAGAAATTGTACATAGAATTATACCTGAAATTTACAGGAAGTGGTAGGAGTCTTAGATGAAAAAGAAATGTGGTGTGGTCTTCAAGGCCCATTAATCTGGTGCTACTGATGTTTCACAGCACCTCTTCAAAAGAAGAGACAGCCATATTTTTTGTTGACCTCAACTGATACGGTACTTTTGACCATGTATGATATATATGAGAAAACTCATATATATCATTCACTTTTTAAAGCAATTGTCTATGAACTACATATGAGATTATTAGTATCTAGCAAAGACAGCCTTTTTATATCAGTAGTTCTATTCCACAAGCTTATTCGTGTATCTTAAATGAAACATTTTATGATATCAACAACAAATAAAAAAGAAAAAGAGGCAACACTTTAATGAAAGGTCTTTTCCTAATTTCTGAGATATTTTTCTTTAGGTGAAAGCTATTTTGATTTGCTTTGGTCAGCTTCATAAATAACATTAATGAATTTATAAATCACTGACAGGTTTAACATTCACACACCTAGGATCGCTTTTCTCTCTCTCATCTCTGTTTCTCTGTGTGTTCTCAGTTTTTATGTTAATTTTAATTCCTGCTGTTATGTTCTGCATTACCAGTAGCAGACTGCTATATTTTATATTTAGGAACTAGGAATTTGGGAAGAAAGGGCTCCAAGAGAGTCTCCTGAATAATGAAATCCAGCCTATTTCATTGCAAGTAACCAGGAAACAAGAATTTTGTTAAGACAGTTCTCCACAATATCCAGGATAGACCCTGCCACTTTTCTTGGTGCGCCAAAAAAAAACCTCCCTATACCCTGGAGACAATGTAAAGACCTACAGTAAAGAACTAGAAGCCAAATCTACACTATGCTACAGGAAGAGAGCAGAAACTTTATGAACATCACAAGTACCCTAAACTCTCAGTACCAAAAACTCCAAGGTGATCTTAGGGTATGTACAAATTCTGTGGTACAGAAGAGGGTAAGGACTCGACTGGCAATCTAAGCTAGGTATTAACAACTTCCTTTGTTATTTGATGAAGATGGAAAGAGCAGTCAGGTCAGATCCATACATATTGTTTCTAAGCATGACTGATCACCAGTGCTTGGGGAAAAAAAGAAAATAAAAACACACAAGAAAAAAAAAACAAACCATAAATCGATTAATTAGTCTTAGGGTGGGAGAACTAATTTTTCTCTTGGTTCACACTGAAAATCACACTGGTAGATACTCTGAGATTTAGGATTACTGTACCATTTAAAAGATCCAATCTCTTTTTCAAAGCTTAGACATACCTAAAACATTGGATACCTGAAAATTCAAAGGAGAAACTGGTTGTTTGTTCTCCCATTTATTGAAATATATCTTCAGGAATTCCTCCCATAAGCTTATCATAAGTGCTCCTCTCATAATTTTGGTGACCATATCTTCTTGTTTGGTTCAGACTGCTTGGATAGCTGAAAATTTCCTTTTAAATTCTGCAGCTTACTCCTTCAAAAATAGAATAAACTGCAACAACTATGGTTTCTGAAGCTTTGAAGAACACTGTAATCTTATCAAGGTCAAAGTATAAAAATCCTTGATTTCTTATCATATTCTTTTTGCTTTTATATGTCACAGAGATATAGGAATCCACTAAGAATTTAGAAGAGGTGCTACCAGCCAGGGAAGTGAATGTTGTGTTTTAAATGGTGTGTGTAGAATCTCTTCCAGAACTACTGGGCACACTGGATGTGGCTAATTTAGGGGTCAGACATTTTATTTTATTACATTTTATTTTTTGCTTGAATAAAAGGGAGGTCCTTGGAAGGTATATCTTAGCTGCTGAAAGATGAGCATACCATTCTCACAGCTTTCCTTCAAGCATAAGGTCATGTGTTGAGCAATTACTGTCAATAAACACGTCAAAATTAACAACTTCTCACTGAGAAACTCTATTGCCTTTTAGGCACAAATGTTTAAAGTCCATGTGAGAAATATTAAAAAAAAAAAAAGCTGTATGTTACAAGGATAATTATTTCAAAGCCACTAGCATTAATAACAAGAAATTAACATTTATTTCACTTACTTAATCTAAATTAAATACTCAGCTTCCTTTACGCTTGTCTCTATGTGTATAAATAAAGTCAAAGAACAGCATAGAACCAAGCAGAAGTACCTGAAGCCTGAAGCATTTGATGATGCAGGTAATTATGACTATTAAAAATAAAGAGACATCTGTCACTTCAAGAACAGCCTGAATTTTTGAGAATTCCACTATGTGGTTCACGTAGCCTCACAAACTTACCATATGGTTACCTCTTGGGGCATGTCTACATAAATTGGTTTCTCTAGAACTGAGATGCATTGAAGCAAAAGCTGCAGTGTAACTGCTCTGATGCAATTGCATCTGAGATAACTGCCAAAGCATGCTGCTTCTCAAGTTATTTCTTCTACATGAGGGAAATTTATCTCAAAGCATGTGCTCAGCCATGGTAGGTACGTTCACTATGTTTTTTGAACTGCTGCCTTTTCCTATTCACTGTGGGATTGTTCCTGCTGCAGCAAAGGAAGAATTATCCAATTATACTACTGTTTTAGATGGAAATCATATTCCTATTCTTGGTTCATTCCACAGGCCTCACAATTCATAAATGAGAAGTCTTCTTTATAGAGTTCCAGGAATCAGTCCTACCAGCCAAGAAATATTCACAATAAAATTTTCAGGAAATATGTTCTTTATAATAACAAGGAAGAAAAAGGTGTAAGCATTTATTTTCTTTTTATTTGTGATTCTACTACCATGTGTGCTGCAGCCTTGCACTTAGTATCTGGTTAGCAGATAGACCTGCCTAATGAACAAACAAGCAGCTGTAGAATGACAGTGCAGTTTACCTTTGGGAGATAGAAGATGATTATTTAGTGGGCAGCTAGACAGTATCCAGAATTAATGTTCAATATAGAAACTGTGAGAAGAAAACTAAGTACTTTACTGAAATCTGGGACACAGAACAGTGACTATCCAATGAGTAGTTTGCCTCCATGTGACAGCTCCTGTGGGCATATTATCTTCTATGCTTTTTACTCCACTCAAGAGCGAATAATTTGACTATTGGAAGGTACCTTAGTATGCTTTACTTGTCTTCATGATTTTTACAATTTAGACAACAGTGTATCAACACATTTTTCAGGAAGGTCAGTAGATCTTCAGAATTTGTTTTCTGGGCTTCATGAGCATCATGCAATGGTGCCCTCAGTAATTACTGCACAGAGCCTTCAGGTCTTTGTAGGGTCACTGGCCATTTAAGGTACAAGGTATCTATGTCTCCTTTGAAAACATATGCTCCAAAATTCATGTACTTCCAGCTTTTAAAGCTTAACACGAGAAAGTCAAAATCCACAACTCTGAAGTTTAAAGATCATAAACCTTTATGAAAGCATGGTTATGCAGGTTTAGATAGACCTCATGTATTTCATATGCAACATCCTTGGATCATAGGAGAAAACAAGGCTTCTCTTCAGGAAAAGTAAAGGAGAATCTCTTTGCCTTTCAATGGAAAAACATAATAAGTAAACATAAATAAATAAATAAATGTCTAACTTTTTTTTTTAGTTGTCCAAGTAAGACATTAACATGAAAGGTCAGTGCTCTGAGATTCTGATTAACTGTTTTTCGAGGTGGCTGATAAACGATTTCTGTATGAGAGGATCCAGAAGCACTTCAGTATTCGTGCTAAGGAGAAAGCACAGAGCCATATCCATTTTCAGTTAGATTTCTGTAAGAAAAAAACCCTGAAATTAATAAGCCAGAAGCCAGAGTTAAGGAATCACTTCCCAAAATACACTGAGGATTAAAGCAGTAGTTAAATATACAGGCAGTTTTTGTAGGCTGACGTGAGTTAGAGGGGCTCAAAGGCATTTGGTTCCCCTTTGTTAACTGTTTTATCTGTCAGGCAGGACTCTGGTGAACACTGTCTGCTTCCATTCTGTTGGGCTCACATGAGTGATATAGGATGAATTGAAATGAGAAGAGACCGATGGTGCATAAAAACTTTGAAACATACATTCCAGGTATACTTATTTTTTATTACCCTGTTCACTACCTTTGTGTTTTTATCTTTGTCAATCCTGCATCTGCCAGTCAGGATCTGTTCAATTAAAATGAGGTCCTGTTCTGTCAGGTTGAGAGTACCATTGAATCCCAACCTCAATATTGAAATGCAGGTACTTGCTCCATAAGATGAAACAGGAAGTGTCTACAGAGAGTTATTTTACTAGTGGTACACAGCTATCAGTGTGGAAGCTAGTGAAATATAGTTTTGTCCTGTAATCTAAGAACTTCTTGGTATTATTTTCTAAATTTGAAATTCCATTTTACATTTCTATCTCTTGTATTGCAGATTTTTCCATGTTGTAACAGTCATTTTGCAATGAGATACATGTATGAAGGGTAGCAATAAGTTCAATATGCAGTTTGTGCTTTTGGATTTCCTGCCTGTTTATATTGTAATAGTGCTCATTGCAAGATTGTAAATAACATTGATAAGGGATATATAGTTAACAACCTTGAAGATTTGTTGTTTAGTTAAACTTGTAGCTTTGTTGATTTTGAAAGACACAATATTTTAGTGGGAAATCATATCAAATTTTGACTGCCTTCTTACTTTAATACCTATTGCTATCAAAAATGACCACCTACTTTGTTGAACAGTTATGCTAAAGAATCTGCTTTGTTACTCTGCTTCACATCTGAATAAATATTCTACACTCAGACTTGTGTGTTTTTCCCTATCTATGTCAGTCTTGCTTATGTCCTCAGACTGAGACTGAAATAATAATACTGAATTTTGAGTTTGACAAATGAAATGAAGAAGCTCGCCACAAAGATCGGATAAGGACAGCAATATGTTCAGACAGGTTCTGGATGTATCCTGATGGTTAGTGGAACTGATAACTTTACTCAGGTGTAAAACATTCTTTTAAGTATGATGCTAGAATCCCACAGTGACAGAAGAATTCAATTTCAGATTGGAAGGCATGTTTTGAGAGCAGTTTAATGTTATATGCAATTTATTCTAACTATGATCTGCTATTGAAAGGGGCAAATTTTTTTTCCACCTAACACTGTTTGCTGACTTTTATTGCCATCCCCGTAACGATCTAAATGGCATGTCATCTGGAGTGTTAGTTTGACCTGTTTAGAAAGTCATAAATTAAAAATAGTTTTCTGTCAGATTAACAAACTTAGACTCAAAGAATATCCAGAGTTGGAAGGGACCCAAAAGGATCATCGAGTCCAATCCTGATTTGTCTGGCACACTTGTAAATCATTCCTGTTTGATGCAATGAAAGAGATACGGGTAGGATATGCATTCTACTTGGGAATCAGGAACAGTTTGCATCTTTTGATGAGTTGTATCTGCTCTCCACAAAAGCTCCTAGGATCATATTTGGACTGGGGACAAAAATATAGAAAAGAATGGATTAGAATAGACTATTTCAGTTGCAAGGGACATACAACGACCATCTAGTCCAACTGCCTGACCAACTCAGGTTTGACCAAAGGCATGTTGTTAAAGGCATTGTCCAAATGCCTCTTAAAGACTGACAGGCTTGGGGCATTGACCACCTATCTAGAAAGCCAGTTTCAGTGTTTGACCACCCTCTCAGTAAAGAAATGCTTCCTAATGTCCAGTCCAAACCTCCTTTAGTGAAGCTTTGCACCATGCTCATGCATCCTGTCACTGGATATCAGAAAGAAGAGATCAGCACCTCCTTCTCCACACCCCCTCCTCAAGAAGCTGTAGAAAGCAATGAAGTTGACCCTCAGCCTCTCTTTCTCCAAACTAGACAAGCCCAAAGTCTTTAGTTGCTCCTCATAAGACATTCCTTCCAGCACTTTCACTAGCTTTGTTGCCTCCTTTGCATGCATTCTAGGACCTTCACACCCTTCCTAAATTTTGGGGCCCAGAACTGCACACAGTATTCAAGGTGAGGCAGCACGAATTCTGAATACAGCAGGATAATCACCTCTTTTGACCAGCTGGTAATACTGTATTTAATACACTCCCAGATGTGGTTTGCCCTCTTGGCTGTCAGGGAACACTTCTGATGTATAGTGAGCCTTCTGTTGACCAGCACCCTCCGATCTCGTTCTGCAAGGTTGCTCTCCAACCACTCCTCTCTCAGTTTATACTTTTACCCAGCATTACTCCATCCTAGGTGTAGAATATGGCATTTTCACTAGTTAAATTTCATCCCACCAATCATAGCCCAATACTGCAGTCTGTCTAGATCCCTCTGCAAGGCCTCTTGTCCCTCAAGAGTGAACAGCACCTCCCAGTTTACTGTCATCAGCAAACTTGCTAATAGTGCATTGAACTCCTGCATCCAGATTGTTGATAAATATATTGAACAGAACTGTCCCTAGAATTGAACCCTGAGGAACACCACTGGTGACTGTTTGCCAGCCAGATGTAGCCTCCCCATTCACTACAGCTCTTTGAGCCCTGCTGTTCAACCAGTTCTTCATCCAGCACACCATGAACCCACTCATCCCGTAGTTGGATGTTAGCAAAGATGTTAAAAAGTTTCCTTGTTCATATTGTAAAAGAGCTAGTTTGTGGTAAATTCCAAAATGGTTTATCTTAATTCCTTTTTATGGTTTTGGTCCTATCTTTGTAAAGATATATTTGATCTGGAAATCATGTACCTTTTAATTGCTGTGTGGTTGATTTTACTGGCCAGATATCAGGCTTTAAAACACTTCAAGTACAAAGAGATATACAAAGCTCATGTGGAAGTTATTTGCAACATCATTGTTCTGCATTTATTTGGCGGGGGGGTTGGTTGGCTATGGTGGTAGCTTCTGTAAGAAGCTGTTCCCCTTTGTCTGGTGGACTCGGCCAGGCCTAGGGCAGACCCACTGCTGGCCAAGGCTAAGCCAATTGGTGACAGATGGTTCTGTGATAACACTTCTGCGATAAAATATTTAAGAAGGGGAAAAACACAAACAAAAAAAAAAAAAAAAGAGATGTGACGAAGCTGAAGCAGGGCCAGAGAGGGAGAGACGCAAGCCTTGTGGGCCTTGCAGGCCTCACCTTCTGGTCTCCCGCCGGGTGGCTGTCTGGGCCCAATCTGGCTGCAAGAAATGGAGACGAGATGAGATGTGAAGAGAACCTGAGAGGCATCTACCTGCCTGATGTGAAGAATTTCAAGAAGAGGGGGGAGGAGTAATGCTGCTTCTGGACAGAATTTCCCCTGCAGCCTGTGGTGATGACCACGGTGAAGCAGGCTGTCCCCCTGCAGCCCATGGAGGTCCATAGAGGAGCAGAGATCCACCTGCAGCCCATGGAGAACCCCACGTCGGGGCAGGTGGATGCCTGAAGGAGGCTGTGGCCCATGGAGGTCCCGCTGGGACAGCTGTTCTGGAGAGACTGCACCCCGTGGAAGAAATGAGCCACGTTGGAGCAGTTTCACAAAGGACTGTAGCCCATGGGAGGGACCCCACGATGGAGCAGGGGAGGAATGTGAAGAATTCTTCCCCCAACAAGGAAGCAGTGGCATAAAATGATGTAGGATGAACTGACCATAACCCCCATTGCCCCTTCACCCCTGTGCCACTCGGGGAGGGGAAGGTGGTAGAGATAATGCTAAGTCCAGGAAGAGGAAGGGGTAGGGGGAGGTTGTTTTGTTCTCATTTGCTCTCTCTTCTCTGGAAATTGTGGAGCCACAGTAGCATGTGGATCCAGTGCCTGGGCTCACGCTAATGAAACTGTACCGACTGAGCTGCACATAGTTTGGATCTGGTCAGTCTGGGACAGGAGTAGAGGAACTTGACTCTGTTTGTGTACACAAGTCCTGAATCTCTGTGCTTGTGTTTTCCACCCTGTTCAACAGTGCTGCAATTACTGAAATCAGAGATACTGTAAGAGATGTAACCCTACACCATTTTTCAATACAGTGAACTAATATTTCCACTGCACTTACAATGAAATAAAAGATACTAAAAATGACGGTGCTCAGCACCTCTGAGAATCAGGTCATAAATACAGGTTGTTAACTTGAAAATGAAGATTAGATAAGACATGATTAGATGTGATTAAAATTACTTTAAAATTATGTTGTTTAGATTAAAGATTAGATTTTCCAACCATGCTTGAAAGCGTAGGTTGCAGTTCTGCCTCTTGGCTTCAGGACTTAGTCACAGTACTTTCCTATCAGCCAAATCTTCTGTTTCTTTAAATCTGTTCTGAGTGATGCTTGATGCAGTACTTTTTTTTTTTTTTTTTTTCTCTTTCCCCCAGGATGTGCAGAATTAGATGAGGAGCTGGATAAATGGAAAAAATAGATTTCTGCAAAACATGGCTTTCTGTGCTTTGTGTGCTCTAAAATCAATACAGTTACAGGATTGATTTAGAATTAGTTTGGTGAATATTTATCTATAATGTAAAACACTTCCCCACCCCCAAATTACACATTGCAGGAGTTTTGCAGAAGTCTATTATCTTGTTGACCAAAAGAACCCATATTTCCCTAAGTGTGGATTTTGTCAGTCAAGATAGCTGAGTTATTCTCCCTAATTAGACTATGTACTTTGTTTCACATCAGTACTGTATTACGCTAAAGAGCATTCCAGTTAAATTGAAAATAGTCATTCTGAACCTTTACTTCCTGCAATCATTAGTGTAGAACTAAGAGTAGTGCAGAATTCCCACCTATTTTGCAAATGCTTCAGTGAGCATGTTCATATTTAAACTTGAAGTTGAACAAATGTCCTCTGTACTAGAACCACAGAATGTCCTGATTCTCTTGACACAGCATCAGTATGAGAATAGAAGCGTACTAAGCAAAATCAGTAAGAATGTCTGTATTTGTCATCAGCTCAGGTATTATAAGAGTATAATTATTCAACTAAAAAAAGGACATATACATAATAAGCACTTTGTCTGGCAACAGTCTTAGTCTACACTAAGAGTTGGTACTCTCTTGTTATTCATCACAGATTGAGGAAGCTCTATGCATTTCACGACTGTGAAATATTTCTGCTACTTTTACTAAGTATTTTCTATGATTTATCTATATAGTTCTGTGAAAAATAGTGAGGTGTATGATATGTAACTGAAAATGGGCATCCTGCTCAGAGGACATAGGAGCATAATTAAAGTGCCACAAAGACCATGAAGTAATCACCTAAATCAAAGACAATGATTTAGAGCACTGTGTAAGAGACTGTCGAAAACATCAAACCACCACCTAAACAATGGAACATCAGTCAAACCATAGGTCTAGAGTCTTCCTCTTTTCCTGCAAGATGATTCCCTTATCTTGCAAGCCAGTCAAGCCACAGGACTGGAAGCTTCCTGTTTTCTTCCTATTTTCCTGCAAACCTGAATGCAGAGCTGATTCTGCAAAATTTAGCCTTACCCCTACGTATGTGCCCAGACCCAGGCCAGAAAAACAGAGGGGCCCAGAGACAGTATTGGGCATGCATATCACCGTCAGGTGAAGGGTGCAACCAAGCAAACCCGCTCTTGGAATATGTGACATGATTCTTGGAAGGACAATGAATATGCAATGAGATGAACAATAAAAGGACAGAAACAACCAACATCAAAAAAGGAACAAGCATCGACAGAACCAACATTGGAACCAACATCAGACAGAACGTTCCCCCACCAAGTCAACTGGACTGTTGGGACACCACAGCTCCGTGGTGGTAGCTATTGCAACTGAAACTCTTTTCCCTCTTTCCTTTCTTTCTCTCCTTTCTCTTGCATTTGTGAACTTGTTGTTGGGTAAATAAAGTTACCTGGCACTTGATTCCATTTTGAATCTTAATTCTGTTCCCAAGAATATGAGCCAAGCCTCGCTCCGGTGTGTGAGAGGTTGGTCCAGCCCTGCCTAGCCTCCCAGACTCATCTGAGGTTGGCTAGAACACAAGGGGGCCTTCCTCTCATCTGAAATCAGAGCATGACGCACTGGAACAAAATATTTGGGTCCCCTGTGCAGACAGCAGAGAAAGAAACATGCACTGAAAACCTCTGAGGAGTAATCAGACATGTCTACTTGGGTTACTAATTAGTGTGGTAAAGGCCCGCTGTGCAGCTCCTCCCAAGAAACCCTATGTACAATGAGTGGAGGCTCTTTCTTGATGGAGACTATCAGAAGGGATTGCAAAATCCTACCATAGCACAACAATGGCCAAATCAAATTTTATCTTGCCTGTAATTTCCTAGGAAGTTGCAGCAGTTTTTTCCATGTTCCAAGGGTTCTGTTTGTTTTGTTTCCTCAGTAGCATATAGCCATAACGCTCTAGCTCTTGAAATTTTGCAGAGAGGAAAGCTGTGGCAATGCACAAGGTCTTATTGAGCAGATGGCTTGATAAAATCATACAACACCAGCAGGTGTGTCACTACACACATTTTTTCTGACCCAGGATAGCTATTTTTTCTTTCTGTGTATTATAACATTTTTTAATTCAGTTGAAGGTAATGTTTAATATCCGAGTGTTAGGATTCATTGGACAATGTTACATTGATTAACACTACTTTAGTAGTGTATTTTCACCTGTGTCTTATCACTATGGTAATATGTTCCAAATTCCTGCTCTCTGAGAAAATACAAGGAAGAATTAAGCTGGCAATATAAACACAAACCAGCTGTTCACAGCTAAGAGGATGTACTCTATCATCACATGAGCAGGGTTAGAAAAACTATATTTGAAATCATCTCCATTGAGAAAATTCTTACTACGGTAGTTAAATTATTATTTCATATAAGAAATTTCTCTGAAGTTAATACCAAGCAGTAACTTGGTTACTACTAAGACAGATCAACTAAAGAAGAATAATCTTTGTCTTATTTTCCTTAGTGTATGTCTCTCACCTTAAGAAGTGTCTTGCTCTTTTCTTAGATTTAATGGCATTGAATTTAAAAAAGGAGTTCACATTTAAATAAGAGTTCATCTCTCAATTTGTGCTGTGGGATCTTGTTCCACTACGTGAAGGCTACCAAGAGCTCAGTGAGCAGTAACATTTAAACTTATTGCATTAATATTAGAAATATCTTTTATGTGCAAGCAAAGTACTTAGGATTCAGATTTTAAAAAGCATTGGAATCACAAAAGAAAATTAGAAACTGATCTATGACCATGTTTACTTTGCAAATTAAGTAAAAAGACAAAAAGCCTGAGAGAATTGAGCATACATTTTTTTTTCCATTTAAAAATATGCTGGTATACCACACCAAATAAAAATAGAATACCAATGTTATGTGACAAGTTTCAATGTAGATTGTTTAAAATACAGAATTGTTTAGAAATATTTTTGTTGATCAAGCATATCCTTAGATTAAGCTTTATAGGTTTCACTTTCTTGTTTATTTTCCCTTGAATAGCCTGTACTTTGAGAAAAATTGTCTGGTCCCACTGAAGGCAACGTGAGCTTTTGGAAAGCAACGGGAGTTTCTACCCTACAGCTCTGTAATGAGCTCAATGCAGCTGAAAGTCAGCATCTCCCCGAGTCTCAGTGAGCTCAGTGGCACTCCAGGTTAATGCAATGGACCACTAGTACAAAGGATATTTCAAGATAATTCCCAAAGCATCACTCCTGCGAAGAAATTCAGATGTGCTTAACTTTAATGCTGACTTCAACAGGACAAAGAATTTATAAGCTTGCATGACTTTGCATCAGGTTCCAGAGAGTAAATAGTGTATCTGTAAGAACCTCTGCTTTTGCAATATAGAATCTAATCTATAAACATTTTATTGGAGTAAGAAAAGGTTATACAATGACTCTCTAATGTTCTACTTCAGACACAAGCTATAAGAAAACTTATTTAGTTAATACTTAATTAAGATAAAAATTATTTACAAGAGTATAAAGTACTTGAAATCCTAATTCTGATGCTCCACTTAATTCACCACCTCCCCCCCCAAAAAAAACCCCAAAATATCTAGTACTTCAGCATTCTTAGGCTTAGAATTAAGATTGCAGGATAAAGAGTATACTCATTGCTATTTTATGTTTGAAGTTGGTTTAGAAGGAGCAATAATTTCATATTTACATGGAGTAATTTCTGTGGCAACTGAGTATATAGAAGTTTAATGTGTTACAGAACTGTACTACAAAATACGACCATATTTGCAATACTCTGTTTCATGTCTCATGTCAGTATATCTAGCACACTGGCCTAGTCATAATTACTTTTGTATGGAATGCAATCATATATGCTCTAGAATGGAGACTGCATCATACCCAAACATTAAGAGACAGTATAACAGCTATGATACTGATCATGGAACTCATCAGGCTTATTTTGAGTTCCCAAGTGACATGTATAATTTAAAAGTTTCATATCTTTCAGCTCCCTCTATAGTTAATCATGAGAAATTGTCACCTCCAGGTGGTAATACTGTATGTCTATATACATTCCCTGGCTGCACTTTATTTCAAGGTTATTTAGTGGGAAGTTCTTCCCTCCTCTCTGAATGGTAGCTTCTTCTGGAAGAGACAGTGACTATAGGTCTGTCTTATATTTGACTTATCAAACAATAAGCAAAATAACTTAATTTCAAGTAGTTTTGTTATGATCATTTTTAATTTACCAAGTTTGTCTTCTCTTTTGTGCCACTAGTTGTTTTTATTGCACAGATATATACAAACAGTAAACTGTATCCTGACATTACATAGACTTGTCTCATCTCTACTAGAGATGTTTAAGTGTATGTTTACTTTAAAATGGATTTTTTTTTCTTTATTCCTCCATCATGGTTCGGCCCCACTCAGCAGCTAAAACATCACACAGTCTCTCACTCACTCTCCCCTCACCACTCTCCACAATGGAATGGGGAGGAGAATCAAGAAAGAAAAGAAGACAAAACTAATTTGTTGAGATAAAAAATGTTTAAGAGAACAACAGACGAAAACAGATGGAAAACAAACACCAAACCACACCCTCCTCCTCCCCTCCTCCTCCCAACGAAAAAACACTTAAGCACATAATTTACAGTACAATAGCTCAGCAGTGAAACCTGATACCAGGCTCCTTCCAGAGTAGCCGGAATCTTTCCTCAGCCCCATCCCACTTTTTTGTACTGAGACTGAAGTCACATAGTATGGAACAGCCCTTTGGCTAATTTGGGTAAACTATCCCAGCTGTTGGTTGTGCCCCCCAGCCACAGGTGCAACCAGCTCCAGTTCCTCTCCCAGCCCAGGTGAAAATTAACTCTCTCCTGTCTGCAACCAAGACACCCTCTTTCACTAATGCCATCTGACTGCAGGTTTCTATGCCTTATTAATAAATAAATAAATAAATAAATAAATAAAGTGTTGCACATACCTTTGTTTTTCAGGATGAGGTTTACATGAGAACTTCCACTGTGAGGCAAAACCTATTCAGTGAGTTGTGGAGATGTCAGATCTATTGTCTAGAGCAGCAGCCACTGTATATCATAACAGTAACGTCAATAAGAACAATGTTTTGTCAAATTTTGAGTTTTGTTTAGTAATTAATGAATAAGACAATCATTTCAATACCAGATAACATCCTTGTGTCTATCAAAATAGTACTATTTGGAGCTGTGGAGCCATCTACTGAGGACAGTTTAGGCCTGGAATGTTGTTTTTGGATGTTTGAGCATAGCCCCTAGCATAATGTGTCTCTGATCTAGAGAAATTTGTGAGGTGTGTGTCAATAAAGTATTATTTCTTGTCACTCTCTGAGGGCATTGCCCTTGCAGCTTTATTTATACAAGTCTGATCATGGAAAGGGAAAAATAACATTCACACAGAAGGGGCAGTGGGAAAGGAACAAAGCTTTAAAAGGCAAAATGACTTTTCTCTTCTTCAGTGAGACTTCTGTTTGTATTCAACAACTAGATGTAGATTGAGTACATTGTTATAATCACACTATATTAAAAAGTGTAGAACTAGAACATATCAAAACCATTAAAAATAAATTTGCATCTTTATATTTTAGATCTAAGCAATCCTTGTGGAAATAAATTAAACTTCAGGCAAATTTAAGTCTTTAAAAAATGTAGTGAGTGAAGTTGATGCTATTAGAGATGGATTTATTTTAGGATCTAGATAAAAAAAAAAAAGAGAATGGAGAATTTAAACCAGTATATGCATGTACATGCACCTGTCTTCATTGGAGTGTGATCGTGGAGCTATGCGAACAGAAGCCAGTTGACAATTTTGTCCTCTAGGCTCATCATACACTGACGCTTACACCAATAAAACTTAACTCGTAAAGTTGGAGTTACTCCCAACTTATATTTGTGCTAGTGAAAAGAGAATCAGACCCATTGATTTTGTGACAAACTGCTAATGGTTCTTTAAAAGTATGCTGCTTTTAAATGAATGTAAGGGTTGATTGCTTCCATACTGCATACTCACTGCTTCCTTCTGTCCTTGACCTTTATCTGAGAGACACAATATCAGGATGACTTGGTAAAAGACTTTTCAGGAGAGCCTGCACCTGGTAGTCTGCAATTTGCTTTGATTCAGACTTCACACATACAAAAAAAAAAAAAACCCCAAAAACCAAAAGGAAAGTGGATTAATTACATTGATTATAATTTGTGTGTATATATGTATGTTCAGTGGGTTTCAATACATGCATATATAAAAATAACAAAAAACGAATGAATGGAAAGTGTTTAATGAGTTCAGTTAAAACTACTTTATTTGTGCATCAGTTTTCCCTGAGGATTATAAATCTCTGTCATTGCACTGATTTCTAAAAAAAAAAAGGATAATAAGAAAGCTTAATTTCTTGTCTGATTTGCACAAGGTACATGGGATAAGTAAACAGCATAAGCAAGGGAACACAAATTTAAAAGATGACTAGTGGCTTTATAAATGGTAATTTTGAGAGTCATAATCTCATCCCCAGTGTTGAGATTTATATCATGTAGAGTGCTTTGACAACCTGGAGCTTGTCAGGAGATTCGTAAGAAATATCAGTAAGTGAATACTGCCAATGCAATGCAAAATATCTCTTTGGTAGACAAATTAAGGACTCTAGTTTCAGGTTTGTCCGTCTGTGACAATATGCAAGAAATTAATCGCCCATCTGCAAGTCTGTCCATCTCTCTCAAGGATTTCTGATCACCTACCTCCCTTGCACCTAGACTAAACTGTTTGCTCCTCTGTTGAATCAGCTTCGATCTCTGAGAATGAACTACCATTAATTATACAGGCTGGTTTTTGAAATTTTCCCCTAAAAGTCAAGAAGAAATATTCCGTAGCATCACTGTATGTTTTCCTGACATATTTCCGTTACTTCCTTTCATTACATTTCAGTGTTATTTCCTATTTTTCCTTCCTTATGTTGAATATTCTCTAGCTTTCTCCAATCTACTATGTCCCTTTGTGCACTTAAATATACAACACCTATTGTTACTACTTTTTGTTACTACTGTTACTACTTGTTACTACTTTTGTTACTACTTTTTTAAAGAATTGCCAATTTATTTGGGTTTGTTCACAATAAAACAGTTTTGCATTGTAACTGTGCTATGAATTTTCATCAGGAATGAATGCATAAAGTAATTGAAGGTTAGCCCCATTACCCAAGAAATGTATCAAGCCTTTTAAATGTAATTGCTCCATAGTGAATTACCAAAGATTATCTGAAATACCTCATTTACAGTAGAAAAAGGTATAATTATCTTTAAACATGGTAACTTGAATGCATTACATATATACTATATTGACTTGGTCAGTGTAATGTAAAAAATGCTTTACATGCTTACTTATGATTCCCATTGCTGAATTACTAACAGAATGAGTGCAAGATTTAAAGAAATGAAGTAAATAACAGCAAATATAATAGGCAATATGAACAGAACAAAAATCAATTGTTACCTCAAGAGGAAAAACATACATTACAATAGAGTCATAACAAACATCAGAACTAGAACACTAACAATACATCTCTATCTCTAAATTAATGTGTGTGTGCTACAAATCGTATTTGTTTTTGAGGAGCCTGAAGAGGTGGAATATGGAG
The DNA here is from genome assembly GCF_036417535.1 of Chlamydotis macqueenii. Taxonomy (NCBI): domain Eukaryota; kingdom Metazoa; phylum Chordata; class Aves; order Otidiformes; family Otididae; genus Chlamydotis; species Chlamydotis macqueenii. The sequence goes on along the minus strand of NC_141557.1, from coordinate 146,094,149 downwards.
TAATGTAATAATAATAATGATCCTGATGTGAACACTTCAGACTAACAAAGCAATATATCTAAGAACACAAACTTTGTCCCAATGAAAAAAGAAGAAAACTAGTACCATAGAATCATAGAATCATAGAATGGTTGAGGTGGAAGGGACCTTTAAAGGTCATCTAGTCCAACCCCCTCTACGAGGTAATGAAGGGCTGGAGAAGGACAGGTGTATCTGGCATGTCTATGACTTTTATATTGTTTCATAGTATTTAGAGGTCACTGCAATGCAGTGTGGTAAATTTCATTTGTTAATGGTATAATATTCACAATTTGTTTGGGGAAAAGGAACTGCTTTGGTATACCACACTCTAAAAGTTGACACTGAACTTTCTTTTCTCAGATACTTTTAAATTAGACAATTTTTTTTTTTAGTTTGATGACTTTTTTTTTTTTTGCAATTTTTCCTTCTCACTTTCATTCACTTCTTCCTTTTCTGCATATTGTTTCTCAAACCCTTTTTTTTTTGTTCCAGTATCTACAGCCAGTCTCAGCTTTTAACTTTTTTTCAGACCTGCTCTTTCATTTCAGCCCAACCTCTAAAGTCTTTTCAGGTTCTTCACCCATTCAGCACGAAAAAAATTTGCTCTCACTTCAGAAAACTAATCTCCTCTGCCCTACAGATTATTGTCTAATCTGTTTTCTTGAGTTCAACTTTGCATAGGTTGTTGACCAGAACTGATTAACGAAGTTCCTACCCTATATACTTACTATTCTAGTCTGAATTCCGCCTTTCACTCTTCACTAAAAATGCCTGTAATGACCAAATCTTAGAGTCTTTCCTCAATCATCATCTCTAAATCTTATTCCATGCAAATGTATTCTTAAAGCTTTTGCTAAAAAAACTGATACTAAGACTGGCAAGACAAGATGAATGTTATATTTATTTTCCTGTTTTCATATTTTAAGACCCTTTAGATCTGTGGCTGAAATGGAGAATAAGTTTTAGATATCATGTACAACTATTCTACATGAATGTCTCATCAAAATAGTTTCTGTAAGTTAACTAATTACGGCATTTCTTTCATTGTGCCTATAAAGCAAACCATGTATGTTCATTGTTTTAGAAAACCTAGCCAAGAACTATACTCCTGTGTGTGCCTGTGTGTTTTTGTATTTGTGTGTAGGATACAGAGACATTCTGGGAGACATTTTTTTAAACACAGAAGAGTGTTGTTTGTTTTGTTTTGTTTTTTTTTCTCTCATAATAATATTTCAAGTTTACCATCTCACATATTTTAAAATTAGAGAAACATAGGGCACAATGACATTATTATTATCCTCTGACACTTAGATAGCCTGGTAGAGTTGTGTATATCTTTTTTTTCCCCATGTATCATATACAGAAATATCCTTCAGATATGTTAAAAGGTAGGTAAAGAGGCAGAGGGACATATTGTCCTATATGTAAAAATCAAAACAAAGAACACAAAAAGTGTGTTGACTTTGTCAGTTCACTGTAACCCCAAATACACTGTTATATCTGGAGTACACAGGCAAGTATTTTAAGACGGTTTCCAGTTATTTTGGTGGGAGAAAGTTGCAGCAGATTTCCAAGATTGATGACTTCTAGAAGTTCTCTAGATGTTTGTGGCTCGACCATAGTCAGCCTATCAATCAAAAATGTGACCAGAATACAAGGGCTTAATACAGATGTTAGGTTGTGTGATGAAGTGCTCATCTCCACACACAGGAAAGGCAGGCAACATCAAAGGCAAACAATAAAGAAAGGCGGATAGGAGGACCTGAAAAGTCCCTAGGCCATCACAGGAGAGTGATAAGACTGTGAAAGGCAGATCTCCACACAGACATGCACACACGCAGAGGATCACAGAGGCAGTGAGGGAGCCCCAGTGCCCCAGTTAGAGACACTAGCCCCTGTCCCAGCCCCCCAGGGCTGTCTCTGAAAGCATCAGCCCCACAGGCCAGGTGAGACCCAGCACTGTAAGTCTCTGGGGCATCACACATCCTGAGGGGTCCCTGCCTTGGGGCATGGCACTCATTATGGCATGCCAGGGTAGGGCATTCTGACATTGTCGAAGAATTATTATGGGATGTTTAAGGGGTAAGATAAGGTAAGGAAACGGTGGTATGAAAGTAGATGGGGAAGAACAAGTGTGGGATAATAAAGGGATAAGAGGATAAAAAGATATGGTCGTCTGTAAACACTGTGCTGGTCTGTATGCTCCTCTGACCATGTCCTGCCCTGTTCAACGTTGTCTATCTTGTCTTCTAATTAAACTCAGTTTTTAACTCTTTTCCTAGGAGAGGAACTCTCTCTTCTGTGCACATATGCATATATGGAGCTTTGAGTGCAGCAGCTAGAGTACGTCAGAGCGACCAGTTGTCATGCTCCAATTTCGGATGAGAGGAAGGCCCCCTTGCATTCTAGCCAACCTCAGATGAGTCTAGGAGGCTAGGGGCAGCTCGACCAACCTCACACACACCAGAGCGTGGTTTTGCTTATATTCTCAGGAAAAGAATTAAGACTCAAAATGGAGTCAAGAACCAGGTAACTTTATTAGCGTGACAAGAAGTTTGCAAGTGCAAGAGAAAGGAGAGAAAGAAAGGAAAGAGGGGAAAAGAGTTTCAGTTGCAATAGCTATCACCACGGAGCTGCGGCGTCCCGACAGTTCAGTTGACTCGGTGGGGGAACATTTCGTCCGATGTTGGTCGTTTCTGTCCTTTTATCATTCATCTTATTCACGTCACATATTCCAAGAGAGGGTTTGCTTGGCCGCATCCCTCACTTGCTGGTGATATGCATGCCCAATACTGTCTCTGGGCCTCTCTGTTTTTCTGGCTTGGGTCTGGGCGCATATGTACGGGTAAGGCTAAATTTTGCAGAATCAGCTCTGCAAATTTTCATGGGAAAATAGGAGGAAAAAACAGGAAGCTTCTAGTCCTGTGGCTTGACTGGCTTGCAAGATAAGGGAATCATCTTGCAGGAAAACGGGAAGACTCTAGACCTATGGTTTGACTGATGTACCATTGTTAGGTGGTGGTTTGACGCTTCGACAATGTTGAGACAAACCTTCGACACAGTCTCTCATACCAGTGCTGTGTGTTTATGGTGCCAGCAGGTGGAGCAAGTACAGGTACACAAGTCAGGGTGCGATCACCAGCAAAGATCAAGCCAGACAAGTCAGTGAGTAAGTGATGTGGCCTGGGAGGCAGGAGTGTGCATGTCTTTCTTGGAGTGAGGTACCTGGACAAGAGGGACCAGACCAGAAGGTCCAGTCTGACTACTAGAGAGACAATGGAGTCTGGGAGTCAACTGAGAGACCTGCTTGCACATGTGTGTAAATTGTAAACGGCCTAAAAACACTGCAACAGCCTGTCTTTTAAGAGATATGCTCCTTTAAATGCTATATGTTTCTTTTGACAACTGGTGAGAGAGATAATCTTCTGTCAAGCTAAACCACAATAACATGTTTCCATATTCCTCTGGGCAGATCCTCTGACTTAAGTTTGGAGGCCCACATCTAGCGAACTCCCTAAGGATGTGTTTAGCACAGCTACTTGTAAGCATCAGATTTAGAATACATGAAACATTAAGGCAATCTGGGTTTCAGAGTATTATAAACCGCGGGAAAAAAAAATGCAGTAGCTTTATCTGATATGAGCAGAATTTGCAATGAGGAAAAACATCCTAGAAATGTCAATTAATTATGAGTCTTACTTTCAGTGTCAAAGATTTATCACACCCTAAGAGAATCACTGGTATGAATTTGGTTCTCTATATTGCAGATGAGTATTTTAATCATCAAGATATGATCTCAAGCTCTCTAAAGTAAAATTCATGCTTAACTATTCTGTAGTGATTCCAGTAAATAGAAGGAACTGAAACAAAGGTTGACTATATAATCTACTGGCTAGGATAGAGTAGGGAGGGGAGTCTTACTTACATACAAAAAAAATCTGCAGGATAGTATCCATTTTGGGTTGATTACGGCTATTTTTATTTTATGAAAAAAATGTAAGTTCTCATTATGACTTTATTTTACACTTCCAAAAAAAAAAAAAAACCTAAATTTTAAAAGGCTTTTTTTTTTTTCTTTCTTGAAGATCATACTTTTACATAATATGAATGTGCTGTAAATGAGCACTGGAAGTCTCTTTATTAAAAGGTTGAAAGGGAATGATGTCCAGTTAAAGAAGTACAAATTTGATATAGGAGATAGGCACTGTATGCAATTCATTCTAGATCAACATAAGTTATAAATTCCTTTGTAACAGATATTCAATAAGTGCCTGTTACGTGGAGTTTCATGGTTCATATTTTAAAAAATACTGGATGATAATCCTCTTGATATATTTGCAAACTCTGGAAGCCTTCTTAGTTCTCGTTAACCCAGTATTTAGAAGAAATAATATTGAATATTCTCATTATGACATAAAAAGTGAGAGGGAGAAGCTTAATTTTTCTTCTTACTAATTTAATTTCATGTTTGAAAAAAACTCTCCATCACTACATAGTACTCTCCTACATTTAAAGTATTAATTTCCAACACATTTAGATCTCACACTAATTTGTATTTATTATTATCTATTATTTATATAAAATACACTGAATCATGAGGGTTGACATAGTAAATGGATGCCAACTGCAGCAACTTCAAGAAGGTTGTTTCGGGAAGGAAGGCTGACTGATTCATGATTTATTTCTTCAACAAGAAAACCTCCTGTGTTTTTTCATTAACACAACCCTCTGATGTTATGATTTAACTCTATATAAAGTCTATAAAGCACTGAACTCTTGCAAATTACATTAATGGCACCAACAGAGAAGGTAAAAAAAAAAAAAAAGTGACTCTTCTTATTTCCTGAATATGGCTACAAGGCTAAGGTTGATAAGAAATGGTGCAGTAATATGCATATTGTCTGTCTTCAGTACTAAAGAAAGATGTTAGTCAATACTAGGTTTGATTCTACAGCTCACTGTTTTATTTACTTTCTGAATTCCATTTATTCTTCCGTGTTGTCTAAATAAATAGTTTCATTACCCAGAAGAGTTTATAGTGCACAGCTGAAAATGAGTATTCACTTAGAGTCTGAGGAGAGAGATTTGAATTCATTCCTAATTGACACAATGCTTAACAAGTCTAAGTTTAAATGAGAGTTACTTTCTGCCGTGAATATTTTATGTTCTGAAAAGCCTAGGAATAGAATCTAGGTATAACTAAACAAATATTCTTAAAATTTAATTGTGTGGGCTGCAACTATAACCAGTGGCATAATGTGTGCCTGTACATGTGTGCATTTAGAATGCACTCATTGCAAGCAGAAAAAAAAAAACCAAACAATTATTTACTTTATTGAATAAGAAATGGCCAGTTTGACTGAAATGCTTATACTGAAGTTTGTTTCACTTTTATATCTTTACCTGTAACACAATGCATAAGTAAGAGTTCATAGTGATTCAGCCACGATAAGAAGAGGCATTTCCATTACTAGTAATGTAATACAGAAGGGAAATAATCTAGTACTAGGAGTTTATTATATTCTTCAAAATTGTTTGCTAGCATTACATGAAAACAAAAATAGTAAAATAATAATACATATAAATTTTGTATAATTGGGATTCTTGACCTTGACAGGCTGGAGAGGTGGGCCCGTGCCTACCTCATGAAGTTCAACCAGGCCAAGTGCAAGGTCCTGCACCTGGGTCGTGGCAATCCCAGGCACAAATACAGACTGGGTGGGGAATGGATTGAGAGCAGCCCTGAGGAGAAGGACTTGGGAGTGCTTGGGAGTGGATGAGAAGCTCAACGTGAGCAGGCAATGCGCCCTTGAGGCCCAGAAGGCCAACAACATCCTGGGCTGCATCAAGAGGAGCATGGCCAGCAGGTGGAGGGAGGTGATTCTCCCCCTCTACTCTGCCCTGGTGAGACCCTACCTGGAGTACTGTGTCCAGTTCTGGAGCCCCCAACATAAGAAGCACATGGACCAGTTGGACAAGGTCCAGAGGAGGGCTACGAAGATGATCAGAGGGCTGGAGCACCTTTCCTATGAGGACAGGCTGAGAGAGTCGGGGTTGTTCAGCCTGGAGAAGAGGAGGCTCCAGGGACACCTTATAGCAGTCTTCCAGTGCCTCAAGGGGACCTACAAGAAAGATGGGGAGAGGCTGTTCAGTAGGGCCTGTTGTGATAGGATGAGGGGTAATGGTTTTAAGATAGATTTAGATAAAAAAGATAGAAAAAAAAATTTACAATGAGGGTTTTAGAACACTGGAACAGGTTGCCCAGAGAGGTGGTGGAAGCCTCATCCCTGGAAACATTCAAGGACAGTTTGGATGAGGCTCTGAGCAACCTGATCTAGTTGGGGATGTCCCTGCCCCTTGCAGGGGGGTTGGGCTAGATGACCTTTGAAGGTCCCTTCCAACTCTAACCATTCTATGATTCTATGATTCTATGATTCTAAATTGTGGAAGACATTTGTTTTTTGTCTGCTTCAGGTATGCAATGAATTGTTCTATATGTAATGATCACATTATTCTTATTTCATCTGCAAAGATACACTGATTTAAGTAGGAATGTATAAGATGAGAACATGAAATTCGATGCATTCTAATTGGACGCATCCTGCCATGATGTATAAATTTTTCTGTGATTTTCAACCTATTTTTTCTGCACTAAAGAGTAGTGCTAGGAACAGATCAGCATTGGCTGAGGCCACAATCTCCTACAAGACACAAGCTGGACCGATGGGCCGAGGTGAACTGTATGAGGTTCAATATGGCCAAGTGCCAAGTCCTGCACTTTGATCGCAACAACCCCATGCAATGCTACATGTTTGGGGAAGAGTAGCTGGAAAGCTGCCCAGTGGAAAGGGATCTGGGGGTGCTGGTTGACAGACAGCTGAACATGAACCAGTGGTGTGCCCAGGTGGCTAAGAAGGCCAAGAGCATTCTGGCTTGTATCAGAAATACTGTGGCCAGCAGGGGTAGGGAAATGATCATGCCCCTGTGCTCAGCACTGGTGAGGCCGCACGTCGAGTACTGTGTGCAGTTTTGGGCCCCTTAGTACAAGAGGGATGTTGAGTTGTGGGAGCACGTCCAGAGAAGGGCAATGAAGCTGGTGACGGGTCTGCAGAACAAGTCTTACGAGGAGCAGCTGAAGGAACTGGGATTGTTTAGTCTAGAGAAGAGGAGGCTGAGGGGAGACCTCATTGCTCTCTGCAAGTACCTGAAAGGAGGTTGTAGGGAGGTGAGTGTTGGTCTCTTCTCCCAAGTAACTTGTGATAGGACTAGAGGAAATGGCCTCAAGTTGCAGCAGAGGAGGTTTAGATTGGATGTTAGGAAACATTTCTTTACTGAAAGACTGATCAGGCACTGGAACGGGCTGCCCAAGGAAGTGTTTGAGTCACCATTCCTGGAGGTGTTCAAAGAAGCTGTAGACGTGGTACTTCAAGACATGGTTTAGTAGGCATGGTGGTGTTAGGTTGATGGTTGGACTTGATGATCGTGGGGGCCTTTTCCAACCTTAAAGATTCTATGACTCTATGATCTGAACAAAGAATATATGGACTTCTAGAGTCTGTAGAGAGTAGTTAGTGGATGAGCTGGTGACTGAGAGTTATGTTTTTGTAGTAAAACCATACTGTAATCCCTGTATTGATACAGAATTTAGGACATGAATGTTTAGGAACCACTTATGGGGGTTGGACTAGATGACCTTTAAAGTTACCTTCCAACCCAAACTATTCTATGATTCTATAATTCATGTCCTATTTGAAAAAAACAACAACAACAACAACAACAACAACAACAAAAAAAAAACCTAATGAAATGTTGGTGGTAAAAGGCAAAAGACAAGATGTAAAAAATGGAAAAAGGAAAAAAGAAAAGTATAACGTGACTGAAGGAAAGAAACCACAAGTTTCTAGTGCTATCAAACACTAAAAGAGTCATTGATAAAAGCATAAATTTCACATTTAAATAGAATTTTCAAAGTAGAAAAGTCTGATTCCTTCTTCAGCATCTACAATCACAACACTAATCTAGGATAGTCTACAAGGTTCACTTATAACTGTCTTCTTGTCATTAATGAACTAAAACTATTATACTTTGTGTCATGTATTATCTATTTCAATTTGAATTCAATTTACTTTAGATTTACTTGACTCTTTATTACATAAATTTGTTTTATTTTGGATGAAAGTCTACATTTAAATATCTATTCATTGTTAATTTGTTTTTTCTTCTTTGTAAATCTTGAAGTATTAGTTATATCTTTTCTGAACAACCTTATCAAAAGAACCATGTCACTGTTAAGCCTTTTTAAACTTCTGTTGTGAGAAAAGCATACTAGGAAAGAAAGCCTGTTTAATATCAGTAATTTTTCTTTCTGTTGCAAATTGGAGGAAAGGAAACAATTATAATATTGTTCCTGTTTAATTTTAAATTAAGTATAGTAAAGAATATGTATAGAAAAAGAAGCATCTGAATTTCAGAGTAAATTTTTAATACCTAAAAAGACAATTAAATGCAAATATTGGATTTTATTTGTACTAGTTTTGTAATTCTCAGATCCTAATTTCTAGCTTTGTGTTGTATCCAATACTATTCCCCCATGTCCTATAGAGCCAATGCCAACAGGCTCCAGGATGGAACCACTGCTGGCCAAGGCCAAGCCCATCAGCGACGGTGGTAGTGCCTCTGTGATACCCTGTTTAAGATGGGTGGAGAAAAGTCTGCACAACAGCAGTCAGAGGAGAGGAGTGAGACTATGTGAGAGAAACAACTCTGCAGATGCCAAGGTCAGTGAAGAAGGAGGGGGAGGAGTAAAGTTGCTCCTGGCAGAGATTCCCCTGCAGCCCATGGTGCAGACCATGATGAGGCAGGCTGTCCCCCTGCAGCCCATGGACGCCCACAGAGGAGCAGAGATCCACCTGCAGCCCATGGAAGACCCCACGTTGAGGCAGGCGGATGTCTGATGGAGGCTGTTTGAATTGATGAAGGCTAATGAATTTAGTTACAATATTAAATAAGTCCAGACTTTGTTCTAGGATTGTAACCACCATGTGATCCAGAGTGCCTACCTGTTAATGTTTGTATATGATGCATATATTTGTTCCATGTACAGAACACATAAGCTGGAAGATCCTTTGAAAAATCTCAATATGGACAGGCAGTTGATCTTCTTTAAATGATATTAATACATTCCATGTGGATTACTGGAAACGTTCAAGGCCAGGCTGGATGAGGCTCTGAGCAACCTGATCTAGTTGGGGATGTCCCTGCTCCTTGCAGGGGGGTTGGGCTGGATGACCTTTGAAGGTCCCTTCCAACCCTAACCATTCTATGATTCTATGATTCTATGATTCTATGATTCTATGATTCTGTGATCTCTGCTGCAGGATCAAGAGGCAACACTGGACCTAATAATTGGTATGGATACCTTTGTGCATTTAACAACAATTGTATATACATATACTTTATTAAACAATGAGAGAGAAACAGAACTTGCTTTGAGATATTATCTCCCTCCCAAGTCTATTCTGGGGAAATTGAAGAACTAAGTTTCATTAAAGACACTCAACCTGGATTCAAAAAACATAAGCAAGAAACATCCTTTCCCAAAATACTTTTTGGAAATATTCCAAGGATAGTTCAATTTAAATATAGCAGTTCTCACAGACAAAATATTCATTTAAAAATATGATTTCTCTGGCAATGTTGGGAAAGTCAGCACCTAAAGAAAATACTGAATTGTAAAATTATAACATTTCAAATAGCTTTGCGTAAAATGTCCAATCACTCATCCCTTATAGTCATAGCATTTATCTTAACAGTATTTTTGGAACAGACTCTTCTCCTGGCCTCTGTGGCTGACATGTAGTAGCTGCGGTCAACGGCTGTTCAACTTCTGCCACATCTTTGAACAGAGGTATTTTTTAAATTAGATACATTGAAGGAGAATTAAAATCAGCTACAGAACTAAGGGCAGAAAAAAGAAAGCTGAAGACAAGTTAGAGCCCCATTTTTTAGCTGAATGAGAACACAGCCTGGTTGTATCTCTGTGTATTAAAAAAAAAAATAAAATAAAATAAATAATACTGGTTGTATCTTTCCAGTATTAAAAAAATAAATAAATAAGTCTCCCTTCCTTTCTTGCCTCCTGCAAACAAAGGAATAAATAGGTAAATAAAAGCTATTCCTTAGGGCACCATAAGGCAACTCAGAGCTCTTGCTGTGGTGGAGCAGTTTGTCTAAAACCAGTGTAATGCTAATTATGAATGTTTAGAAAATTTACAAAAAATTATCAAGTTCTGTTTCTTTTAATACGTGTGAATAGATATGCAAAACTACACATATTTTTGTACAAATCCTAAAACTGTCGATACTCAACCCTTTCATCTGTTTCTCACAGGATAAAAATATTTAATCGAACTTATTCTACAATTAATCATCAAAAAGATTATTAATTGTAGAATACATATTGTATTACAATTTTTCTACATAGTGGTTATATAGGCCTGGAAGACCCTTACCTCCAAATGTCATATAAGTGATGCTGTAACAAATATTATGGTTTTGGAGGTTATCCATTATCAAACTTGTACTGTAGAGTTTGAGTTGACTTAATTTATTTCTTTTTTGTGTTCTTTGTAACTAATTCAAGAGAACATAATTCTCTCCTCCCACAATTTTCTCCATTTGAGAAACAGTCGATAGCTTGCTAGATTACATCAATGAAAATGGATATAAATAAGCTGCTAAAAATTAATTTGCACTATTAAGTTTCACCTAGGATTATGACCTAGCACTACAAAAGAAATAATGCATGACTTGGATTGTATTTATTACTGTAAAATACATTAATGCTTTAGATGTTGCAAGACGTGAAGAATATATCATTACATAAACATATGTACACATATGAGGAAGATATCCAGAATTTACAATAAAGGGATAGAAATTTTCCCTCTTACTAAAAATGTTGAAATCATTGAATGAATTGTAAGCTATACATACACTGACTTGAGGTTTAAATGTTTCAAGCCAGCTGTGTGTTTAACCAGGAAACTAACTTTCATACTGAGTGAAATTTGATCATAAAACTGTCAGAGAGGAAAAAAAAAAGATAGCTAGAATAAAATCTGCAGAAAATGTAAATGATCTCAATATTTTTTATGATAAACTTTGTTAGTAAGAAAAGAGGTCTGAATTGCTGACTGTGTTGAACAGAAACCTACTTGGGAGACCTAAGTAGTGAATTCACTCTTATCTAGTCTTAGTATAACTCTTGACATAGTCAATGGAGAGAAACAGGCTTTTCCAGAGTTTCCAGAGCCACCTCAGTGAACATAATTTAAAATCTCAAGTGAAAACTACCCCTAGCAGAGAAAACCTAAGAAGAGTAACCTTCTAGCTTTGGCTTTAAACATTACACATTGTATTGGGCTTAAGCGGCAAGGTTTTGGCAGGAAGAGGGACTGCAGGTGTGGCATCTGTGAGAAGGTACCAGGAGCTGCCCCTGTTTTGGATACAGCCAGTTCCAGCCGTTTCCAATGGATCCACCACAGGACACAGCTGAACTGATCAGCAGTACTGGTGGTGCCTCTGTGAAAATGTATTTTAAAAAGGGTAAAAAATGCTACACAGTAACAGTATGAGAGACAAGTGAGAGGAACAACCCTGCAGACACCAATGTCAGTGAAAAAGAGGGGGAGGAGGTGCTTCAGACACCAAAGCAGGGTGGAGAAGACTATGAAGAGCAGGTTGTCTCTTTGCTGTCCATGGAGAGCCACACCAGAGCAGGCTTCTGGCAGGAGCTGTGGCTCGTGGAGAGGACCTCATGAGGGAGCAGGTTTTCTGACTGGACTTGTGGCTCGTTGAGGGGCCACGTTGGAACAGTCTGTTCCTGAAGGACTGCACCTCATAGAAAAGGATCCATACTGGAGCAATTCTTGAGTTGCAGCCAGTGGTGGGAATCCATGTTGGAGAAGTTCACAAAGGACTGTATCCCATGGGAGGGATGGCATGTTGGAGCAGGGGAACAGCATGAGGAAGGAGGGGCGGAGATAAAGTGTTGTGAACTGACTGCAGCCATCATTCGCCATGCCTCCTGCATTGCTCAGGGTGGGAGGAGGCTGAAGACTTGGAAATCAAGGAATGAAGTTGAGTGTGGGAAAAATAGTGGGTGGGGCAAAAGTGTTTTTTTTTTTTAGTTTTGTCTTTGTTTCTCACCATCGTACTCTATTTTTAATTAGCAATAAATGAATGGAGTTGTCAATGGAATTTATTGGAAATAAGTTAAAGTGTGGCCAGATATGTATAAATATGTGTGTGTATATATATATATGAATATATGTGAGATAGGAGAGAGACAAGCAGTTATATAACGTACATACACACCAATCTCATGTCATGTTGCAGCACTATGTACTGTAAACGTCTTCCCACACCTTAAATAACTGTTTCCTAAAGTAGAGAGTACCAAAGTAAACAAGAAGATTAATTATTTTCAATGTTGTCTAAATAACTCAGAGGAAATTAGATTAAGAAATGGTGATATCTATGTTACTAATTATAATGGCAATAATTAAGTTCAACATCCTTAAAAATTAGCTTAGTCCTACTTAAAAGTAAACAAATAGCTTATGCTTGGCTCAGAATACAGAGAATTCAGTTTTTAACAAAGTAATGAAGAAATTAAAGCAGCAGTCTGTTCAGGTGAAAATGTTACAGCAGTCAATGATTATCAGCCTGATCACAATGAACCCAGGAGTAGCTGTAATACTTGCCACTTTTGCTTGTTTCCTAGTAGCTATTTTTCTGGCCAAATAAAAAACTGACAGAGCAGACGGACTTAAATGACTTTCAATTTAGAATTGAATAAAGATTATTTGAGCTTTTCATCAATCAAAACTGAAAATTCGCATCAGCTCGGGGCAATTTATCACCTATCTCCAAACAGATTGTGTTTCATGTTCTTCCAAAATATATCTTGTTCAATCGTAAACAGTCATTTCCAGTTCTGAATGTTATCATTCAATTCCATTTAAAAACATCTCAGACATAAAAAATATTTTATTGGAGAATATTGACACTCACTCAAAGTTAGATTTCTATTAGCAAAAAAAAAAAAAACTGAAAAAAATCCAACAAAAAACCCCAAACTACTTTTTAAAAAAATTAGTGAATATTTTTACCTTCTATGTCTCTATCCTCCTATGTCTTTACAATACAGGACAAAAAAAAGGCTGACTATGTTCTATGCAATACTGATTTTTTTTTTTCCTTTTTTTTTTCTGTGTTAGTTTAATTGGCTACTGGTGATCAATGACACAGAAATATGTCTGAAAATGACTGTTCTTTGAACTGAAGGAAGAATGATGAGCCAACATGAATACTTTTAAGTCTGTTTGTAACCCTTTGTGGAATCTCAAGGATTACATGTAAATTCTGATTTAAAAAAGCTGGAGGATGTCACTTTTTTTTTTTTCTACTTCTTGTTACAGTGAAAAAACACAGATTTGAGAAAGAAATTTTGTGATAATAAAAATAAGGGGTAAAGAGAAGAGCTGATTAGCTTAAAATGAAAAAGTAGAACACATGCTGTCCTGGAAAACATACAGAATAGATACAAAATATGCAGAAGAGATACAGATGGTTTTAGAGACTAGTCTGGATGTTAAACCAGTATATCTTCAGGTTAGATATTCCCATATCGATTAACTTCTTGAGCCTGAAAGACCGGATCTAAGATGACTGAAATGAAAATGAAAGATTTTCTTTTTTTTTTTTTTTTTAAAAAAAAAACATTGACATAAATGTGAAAAACTTGTATTAAGAATGAAATAATTTTATTAAAATGGATTCAAAACATTTGGACCGAAATGTACCTTTCTTTAGAATTAGATACAGCAGGGCTTTCCTACCAGCTTAGCTAACAACATCACAGAACTTCAAGGTTTCTAACAGAAAAGTTACAGCTCAAAAGCTTTCTCACAATTATTCCTTCCTCTGTCAGACATCAGTTCTAATCTCCAGCTATTGACATATTCTTTTACATTGTCAGTGAAGTGCTAGTTTTTTACTTTTAAAGAACTCAATCCTCCCCCTATCTCCAACAATAAAACTATACTTTGCATAACGTTGCAAAATGACTATATTGATCTATTGAATTTCAGCGGCTGCTTGAAAGACTGATTTTATCTCAGAGTTTTTCAATTCAAGCATAAAACACAAATAAGGAAATATTTATTACAGGTCTGGTTGATAAATTACATTGACCAAAGAAAGTCCTAATAAAACAGTAATGAGTTTGAAGATTACACTTGACCTACCGCCTTTTATAATAAAAAGAGAAAAAGATTCACTGATTTGAGATTTGCCATCAGAAGCACATCATAAATAACCTGTTTATTTTTCCTACTACCAGTAATAGTGTAAAAAAAAGAAACCAAAAAACTACAAAACAACAAAACAGTTAACTCCATATGCAAACATCATTTCCATAATTAAATGCATGGGAAGAAAAAATAGAGTAAAGAAGGATTGTGCTATTGGAGTTGCCAACTGTGGGAATAAGTGAGAAATTTTATTAAAGGCAGGAGACCTTCTGGACGGGCTGCTTATTTCCTCTCACAGGCTCTCCATAGGAAAACAGGATACACAATATATTACTTGCAAGCATCAGAATATTTGATACTCATCACAATTTTCTAGAGTCCTGAACTTCGTATGTGTGAAATACTTTAGCTTTCCTTTGAAAGAGTAAAAGGATGTTTCTAGTCCTTTATCTGCAGATAAATGATTCAGAAAATGAATTAAAGTCTCAAATCAAAAGGAAAAATAGACATACTTCATAAAACTTAAACAAAGTTTGACTTTTTTTAATAATTAAAATGGCTAGATTGTTAATAAGGAGCTCATCACCCTTTCAGAAGTGTAGGATAACATAAGTTTTGGCTTCTGGAGTATTAATAGTAAATTAAACTTTACTACCCTTCTATTTACAAATACAGTTTAAAATTAAAAAACAACAAAACTAAACTAAGTGCATGGAAAACAGAAGGCAAATTAGAAAAAACTACACTCAGGGTAAATCTCTATGATTTTTAAATCTGGATCCATTGTTTTTGAATTAACAATATTGTTGACTGTAATTTACATTAATAAAAGTTGACTTTAACCAATTCTTTAAAAATATATGTGGATTTCTTTGTCTCAGGCAGGTCAAAGTTCCCAGGATACACTGGAGTAAGGGAGAAACACCTTTTTCTTCAAAACAACTGTTATTTTTCACACAGGCAGCTCTGTGTGAGCCATACTGGTCCACTATTTCTTCCTTAATCAAAACATAAAACAGCAGGATGAAGATGTGAAAAAAAGCAAAAACAAATTCATCATTCAAAGAAATTCTTGAAACACAGTGCTGATGTATATTTATATCCATGAAGATCTCTAATTTCACTGTGTTCAAAATGTGATATCTGTAATGCAATTATCTAGAATTTGAAATGCACACAAGACTTTCCAGAGAACTTGGCACTTGTGCTTAATAACACACTCTATGAAATCAGCAAGATGACTGTCACTTCATCATCCTGAGAGACACAAGTTTTTATATTTGGAACACTGTTTATAGGGAAGCTACAAAAACAACTCATAGATGTCAAGCAAGGTAGAATTACAAGAACAAGCCGATTTCACTTGCATGTTACAGAACTATACAGGTAGTGGTCTGTGAAATCAACGTCCATGTCTCCTTTCACAAAAATTAATGCTAGTAGGGTTGGAAAAACAAAAGATGACTATAACATTTTTGAGAAGTATCAGCAAGTGTAAATTTGTTGATTTTCTGTAAAGTTATTCCAGGCCTGTATTAATAATCTGCTTACATATTTTAAAAATAAAATTACATTAAAACAAAGCTCTGCATTGGGATCCCACTGTAATACAATGAGCCATGCTTATCATAGGGAGCCTTCCTTCCAGATCTGTATCAAAACAAGGTATCTACAGGCACCACAGCCTGTCCTACCAGACACCCTGGAAAACAACCTGAGCATGCAAGCTGGATGAGAAGAACAGCATACCATAATGGCATATCTGTCCTATAGCCAACACATGCCTTGACTGCAACAGAAGATAACAGAGGATCTAGTCTAATGTGTTTCTATTAATTGGATTTCAGCTTTTGCTCTGCCTCTCAGCTGTCAGTTTTTTAATGGTTTTGAAGTTTTTGCTTGTTGGTCTGTTTTCCCAACAGACCTCAAACTTTCATGATAGTAAGAAATTTTTCTATCATTTGTGAAAATGACTTTTTACTTTCTACCTTTTCAAAGCCATAATTCCTTCTTCCAATGTAACTGTATGTTCTGTGAAGAAGAATGATTTCTGGGGAAATTTGAGATTCCTGGAGGAGAATGGGAGAGATGCTATTGCAAAATCTTTGAAAAAATAGAACATACTGAGATCTAATGATACAGTAATTTCCTGTAAGCTATTGTGTAAGATAATGCCAACCGCATCCTGGGCTGCATCAAGAGAAGCATGGCCAGCAGGTCGAGGGAGGTGATTCTGCCCCTCTACTCTGCCCTGGTAAGACCCCACCTGCAGTACTGTGTCCAGTTCTGGAGCCCCCAACACAAGAAGGACATGGACCAGTTGGAGAGGGTCCAGAGGAGGGCCATGAAGATGATCAGAGGGCTGGAGCACCTCTCCTATGAGGACAGGCTGAGAGAGTTGGGGCTGTTCAGCCTGGAGAAGAGGAGGCTCCGGGGAGACCTAATAGCAGTCTTCCAGTATCTCAGGGGAGCCTACAGGAAAGATAGGGAGAGACTGTCCATACTATGATTCTATGACAATAAAACAAAGAATTAAGGAGGAAATTTTAGTGTACTTATAACAAAATACAAGCTTAAGATATTTTCATATAGCATGACAGCAATTACAGAAATTTAGAATCATAGAATCACAGAATGGTTAGAGTTGGAAGGGACCTTCAAAGGTCATCTAGTCCAACCTCCCTGCAAGGAGCAGGGACATCCCCAACAAGATTAGGTTACTCAGAGTCTCATCCAACCTGGCCTTGAATGTTTCCAGGGATGGGGCATCCACCACCTCTCTGGGCAACCTGTTCCAGTGTTCTACAACCCTCAGTGTAAAAAATTTCTTCTTAATGTCTAATCTAAATCTACCTCCCTCTATTTTAAAACCATTACCCCTAGTCCTGTCACAACAGGCCCTGCTGAAGTTTCTCCCCATCTTTCTTGTAGGCCCCCCTTGAGGTACTGGAAGACTGCTTAAGGTGTCCCCGGAGCCTCCTCTTCTCCAGGCTGAACAGCCCCAACTCTCTCAGCCTGTCCTCATAGGAGAGCTGCTCCAGCCCTCTGATCATCTTTGTGGCCCTCCTCTGGACCTTCTCCAACTGGTCCATGTCCTTCTTGTGCTGGGGGCTCCAGAACTGGACACAGTACTCCAGGGGGGGTCTCACCAGGGCAGAGTAGAGGGGGAGAATCACCTCCCTCGACCTGCTGGCCACGCTTCTCTTGATGCAGCCCAGGATGCGGTTGGCCTTCTGGGCCGCAAGGGCACATTGCCTGCTCATGTTAAGCTTCTCATCCACCAGCACTCCCAAGTCCTTCTCCTCAGGGCTGCTCTCAATCCATTCCCCGCCCAGCCTGTATTTGTGCCTGGGATTGCCATGACCCAGGTCAGCAATGCAAAGTGTTTTCTTCCTGGGTGGCAACTTACACATATAGCCACCTCTGGATCCCTATAAAAGTATGATTTCTATTTCTTGCTATGCTGCAGTATTGCTGCCCCTGACCTATCCTCACTCTGAGTGCCATGGTAATTGCTATTAAGAGCAAGAGAGAAGACAAGCCATTTTGCTCCCCAAGAAGGTTTTATTCAGACCTGAGTGCTGCAGCCAAGAGCAGTCCAAGAGACAGCCTCTGTCTTCTCTGCTCAACCCTGCCTTTTCAAACAGAATGTGCAGCACTTAGAAAAGTCATAATGAACATGAAAAGAAACACAAGATATTCTGAAAGATCTCAAAGATCCAGTAAACTGGATTAGAACCATGGTCTTAAAATATCACCTTTCTATGATTACAACGATTGTGGTAAGTCAATGGAGATGCATAGACTTGGAGAGATAAATTTATCAAGAGGAGGATTGCGGGAGGTGTTATTATATATTTTTCTGATAAATTTGTTGGAATCATTTGGGTTTTTGTCTTGTTTTGTGTTGTTATTAAGTTTTACTTAAAATCTTTGAAGTTCAGGGGCCTCTTGGTACCTTCCATCTAGAATCTGAGAAAGAAAATAGTAAGATACTTTAAAGGCTTAGATTGTTTTACATTACTCTATCTCTGAAATTATTTGAAGAACCACAAATAAGAACATTAAACTTGTAAACTAAGTTTCCTACTTTGTGGATAGTTACTCCTTTCACTTTTGCATACATACAATTTTAACTTTTCTCAGTTCTTCCTTCATAGTAAGAGGAGCATCTTATGGAAAGAACTCAAAATTAAAATGTGTAAGTAGAAATATCTATTTTTAGTTATCACTTTGGGGCATTTTCTATACTGCTTGGACATCCTAGTGGGTCATTCTCCCCATAAGACATTATTATTTGTGGTACTTTCTTAGTTTGGGAAATAGTAGGCGAAATTATTTTAGTCTGTCTATTTTAGATATCCAATACAGGAGATACGGAGTTTTGCACAATTTATTTGTCATCTTTGTGTTTGGATGTGTTCTAAAATGGGGCTGAATATAACTTGTCCTTTTGATTTATATGCTTTTCCATACAAAAAGTTGCAGCTGTATACAGGGAGAGAGAATTAAGTCCATTGGATTACTATTCATTGAAGAAAATACAGAAAATTTTCTGGTATTGTGCTCTTTCTAATTTAAAACCTGTGAAAGGTGGAAGATGTGGTTCACTGATAGAAGATGTTGACTATGTTCTTCTGAAAAAGAAGCTTAGTTTTGGTTCTCTAAAATAATTTAAAGGGCATGGTGAGAATATATTGAAGAAAACTAATATATCTTCATTCTTTCAAATAAACAGAATGACCTTTTCCTGAAATTTGAAATAATCTGTTTTTCATTAAGTATTTCATATTGTATGGTTTTCATCATGTGACTTAGCAGTGGGAATAGAAATGTTACTGCTGGTCAGATATATATGATAGCTCTACTTAAAATCTAAAATCAAAAAGCTAAAATAACCTGCTGAAAGGTTAGTTTTACTTAAAGCATGTCATAAGAGATCATAGGATCATGTCCGTTTAGTTCTGCAAAATGAATTCTAGAAGTCTGCATATTTTGGGAATTAGGGAAACACTATTAATTTCCTTTTATTTTTCCTATGCTAATAGTTAAATCTCTAGTCTGGCAGGATACAATGCTTTAAAAAATAAATAATGACATTATAATTTTTATGTGTGAGGGAGAAAGTAAGTAAGTGGAATGGTCTGTAATCAGATCAGGCTAATGCATAAGAAGAAATAACCAAAGTGCAGTTGGCAACTAAGCGAGAAAACATGTTTTAGCCACAGGTCAAATTAAATTGCCAAAAAGAAACACAAATTTGAATAAAGAAATAGAAAATCTTGCCCTATATACACAACAAAGTCATATAAAATTAATCTTCCTTATGTCCCGTGAAAGACTGAGCAGTGAACATAAAATACCACAGCTGCACACTAATGACCACATTCCAAAATGATGCCAAATTCACTCCACGGAATCCTAGACACTCAAGCCACTTTCAAATAAATAAATAATAAAAAGATAAAGTAGTAGGAATCTCTACGGACAGAGAAAAGGGAAATATGTAATGAGAACTCACATCAGACTAGTGCTAAAAACAGCACAAGACGACTTACAGAAATCACTTCCAGTTATTAAAATATAGATGAAAAGGACAGAGTCCCTACTGCTTTTTTCCATCCCACAAACAAGAAAAAGAAAATAACTCTCTGGGAAAATTCAGTCTAAGATGGCTGACTTCATTTATTTTCCCTCAAGAAAACTCTCACAGCTAGACATACCATTTTCCACATCACAGTTTAACTTTCAGCTAAAGAGAAGAGAAACACTGATATATTTATTTTTTTTTTTCTAGGAAAAAAAAATTTGAATCCATTCTCCGTAAGTATAGGAACCCACAAGTGATATAAGCATATTTTCCAACATTTCCTGTATTTGATACAGAAAATACATTTGTCTCCAATAAAGTCTGTGCAAGAAAAAAATGCAACAGTCAGTTGTAAATTACTGATTCAATGTTAGGAAACAAATTACTGACTAACCAAGAATACAATACTTTACTGTTGAACTACTTTATATAGTGTTTTCAACTGTGTTTCTGAAGCAACTACGTGGAATTATGATCACATATAGTCTGTAAGACCATTAATTTAATTCCTACTAAAGAAACAGGTTTTTACAGTCAAAGACAATAAGAGAAATAGAAAAATCCCTCCCAATAAAGAAGATTTAATTCTATCAAGAAAAGACAAAAATGAATGTAATTACTATTAAGTTGATCAAATACATATATAAATTTATTTCTGTTGCTAATCTGCCTTTCTTTTTTGGTGCATATTTTAAGAAAGATGAGAAGCTTCACATGTAATTTTGTACTGTGAAGCATTAGATTATTAAATTTGATTTTGAAAAGAAACCTGAAAAAAAGCTAGCCAGTATTAAAACAATAACAAAACAATGCTGATGATTTATTTTCATTTGTATTGAATTTGACTGTGCAAATTATTGAGTAGTTTTCTTCAGGAACAAAATTTTTGGTTATTCTGCTCTGAGCGTAAACTTAGTTTAAAGTAAAGAAAATCTTTCTCAAATCAAGGAAAAGCTCTTTAGATACCTGAGGGTCAATATTTAACTGTGATTGTAATAACTTCTAATGAAACTAGTAAGAGTATTATTACTCTGTGTCTTCCACTAAATAAATAAATAAATAAATAAATAATGGGGGAAAAAATGTGCATTGCTGAGTAGATAATGTTTAAGAACCATCCTCAACATGGAAACAAAGCTATGTACTTCTATATTTAGCATTGCCTTTTCTATCTAGCAGCAGTAACTTTGGAGAATATTGCTTTTTAGGGCAGGATTAGACTAACAGGCTTAGTCACCATGGCTCTAATATTTAGTATACATATTCAAAAAGATTTCCTACATACTCCCTCCTACCCTACCACTTTAATTTTATCCTTCCACTTCTACAGTAGAAAGGAAAATTAATAACCTTCTGAAATTACTATTCTCCTAAAACAGAATGTAACCTCCTATTCAAAAGCATAACCATTCGCAGCCTCTTCAGTGTAACTTTGCCAACTCCTTCATATTTATGTCTCATAGACCTTTATTTCAACAGGTAATAAAAGAAAGAATAGAATAGTAGAAAAAAAACATTTCTCACAGATAGCTTGAGTCTGAGGAGAAGAGTATGGAACATAACTAAAGATGAAATATCCTGCTCTTCCTTTGTCAAAAGGATGGTCCTCTTTCTTCTACTCCTCTCATTGGCTTACAGGAGCCATTTTGAGGTACTGAAGTGAAAAATACATTTAAATCTGTTTCAGTGAGAAGTCTTGGTCATATACCATATAATGTACTGTTGTGGAGCACATCACACAAGGATCCTCCTTTGTACTACCTTGTGGACATAAATCATTAAAAAAACAAACAAACAAAAAACAACTCACTTAAGGCTTTTCTGGTTTATGTTTGTGCTTGTCATAAATGTGTAAAAAGTTTAAATGTTATCTACAACTGACTGGAAATGTTCTGGTTTGAAATTCCATTGTCATTTAAAATAAATTTGAATTTTTGGGCTGTTGATTCTAGAGTCTCAGTGTTTAAAGAAGATGCTCTTGTGGTCTTTCTACATGCAGGTTCCTCCCCAATGAAATTATGCTGTTCACGCCACACAGCTGGCCTAGCTCAAATATTGAATAAAATAATAACTTTGTATCATGATTTTATACTCAAGTGATTTCATTTCTTGTGACATCAGATGAGATTATGTCAACCAGAAGTTCTTGTGGTAGGATCATTGTTGTCTGTTGCAGACTGATGTTGAACTGGATATTTTTCAGAAACCCTAGACAAGAGCTAGATGCTTGAAATGTTTTGATTAAAAAGCTTCTTTTCCAGTGTAGTGAAAAGAATAATAGAAAGAGGAAACATAGTTTGCATTTTTGAGGACTGATTCCTATCACATTCTTAAAGAAGAAACCTTCAGCTTTACTGGCATTTAAGTTCCATCCACCTTCCCACTGAAAGAACAAAATTATATCTGATTGATAGAAGGGGAGTGAGAACATGGTATTGGAGATTCTAGAAATAATGTGTTGCATTGGTTTTGAAAGTACCCTTGTTCAAGGCAGAAACAAATGAGACAGCCATAACACTGTGGGACATGCATGAAAGTCTCCCATCTTCAATTCCCAGAAGTAGATATATCACTATATTTGTACCAGTGGAAGAAGAGAAATATCTACAGCTTTGTAGACCCTTAATATGCAAAAAATTGTGAGTAGAAAAAATGAAAAATTATGTATTTAAGAGGTTTCTTTTATTTATATATTGTTTTAAACTGCTAGGTGCACTTATGTTTACTTTTCAAGTTTACCCGAAGGAACAAGAAATGTACTGTTTTTAAAACAAAAGCTTAAATTCTCAAAAGAATATATGAAATCCTGACAGAGTTTTCAGCAGAAAAAAAAGCTATAAGATATGAAATACACTAAAATAAAATTTTAACTAATGGCAAATTAAATTAAAATAGCAAACACTAAAAAAAATTAATTCATTTATAGATCTATTTTGCCTTGAAGCATCATGAGTTTCTGTCTTATAGACATCTGAAACTTTATCAACTACTTTTCTACATACATTTTCTAATATAATATTTTGCCTTTAATTTTGAATGTTGAATTTTCTCAGAGGTACTCTGCAGTGAACTCACTTCTGTGTGGCTCACGTACATATAAAAGACAACAGATGATAAATAAATACAGAAACATTCAGATATGTCAAACACGGCAATTTTGCCAAAAGATTTAATAAAAAACAATCAAACAGGATCTGTATACTCGATTAAATATCTAAACTGAGGAACACTACAGTAGGAATTCTCTTTTACTTTAGTGGTAGAGTCTTAGTTTGAGTACTTTACATTCTACTGTACAATACTATTCTAGTTGTACAGTACGATATTATATAGTGCCAGTGGGTAATACAGAACTGTCTAATAATTTGGAGTTTTCTTCCAGCTTTGTGGCTAAAATAACTAAGAAAATTTGTCATTATGTTTTTAAAAGTTCTCGAAAAATCTAAGAAAACAAGAGAATTATTTTCTACTATTTGAGGAATTTGTTTGCTGCTGAAAAGTTTCATGTGTGTTAAAATGCAGAGTTTGTCTTATTAAATGCGCATTTAGAAAGATGTCCATGTCTGTGTCCCTGTTTTGGAAGAACACTAACCTACTTTCACTTTCAATATGTTAAACCTTGCAAGTCTCTATAATCCTACCGGAATTTCTTGGCATTTCAAATATATAAATATACCCCCCATATCTGTATGAAATTTTACACATAAGAAATAATGGAATTAATGAACAGAAAATTTAAAAAAAAATAGGCAAAACTTGTCAAAAGTTTCACTGCTAGTTTCACTGTTTTCATATCTCATACCCATTCTGGAGAGGCAGTTAGATCATACTTGATTTAACAACAAGCAGATAAGCTAAAACACTGCTTGTACAGTGCAAACATTAAATATACATTATTCTACTGGGAGATAATTTTTGGTTCAAATGGAATTGTTAGCCAACCATCTGATTTTTTTTTATTTTTTAAATACACCAGCTACATTTTTTTCCATATCTGACTGCTGGCCTGAAGTGTTTAATATAGTATGTGGAAGTGACAAGAATCTGAATGTATTCCAAGCTGTTACATTGCTTGATGATATAGGACAGCAAGCCTTCATAATTCTTTCCCTTACTCCCCTCATGACATGCACATTCATAATTCATTCTCATATCATATCTAGAAACTTTGAATAAGTATCAAAAGTTTCACTAGGATATTTCAACTTTCAGAATTCGTGTATAAACCGAGATAATCTGTATCACCCATTATATACCAAATAGGAAAATATGGAAAATAATATTCCAGTCAACTGTTTTGCAGATGTCCTCAAAGTTTTGTGCCCAGTGCATAAAAAGCATAAGGTAATGGCAACACATTTGCTCTTACTGTAACAATCAATACATTTAGGTCTGCTTCCATTTTACTTTTCCAAAATTAAGGTGTTTTAATTATTGGGCCACATTTGTAAGATATATTTTTTGTTTAAAAACATCTCTCCCCTGGTATACTCCTCACAGTAAAGTACACTGAGTTGAATAACTCCCGTTTATTTTATTAAAAAAAAAAAAAAAGCTTTTCCTTTTCAGAGAGTATAAAGATAGAAGTTAAAATCTTTCCATTATATTCTAGGTTTAGTTTCATCAGGTGTCGTTGAAAGACTAGGACAATAGTTAAACAGAGGCAAAAGACACTCTTAAGGGAGGAAAAAAAAGAAACATCAATCAAACAGGGGGAGAGAGATTTGTGTTTACCGCATAATCCACAGTATCAGATAAACAATACTGAAACCCATGATACTGGGTTTTTTTTGTTTGTTTGTTTGTTTTTCCTGTCAGAAGCTTTTCTCCTTTTGAAGAAAACTGGCTCTAGCAATTGAATGGCTGCTTTCCATTTTGAGAAAGATTCTTTAACTGGCTTCAAGCAAATTGCATTTTTAATGGCTTTAATATTTTCCTTGGTGTCCTTCTTCTACTAGTTTCAGCAGTCCTTCCAGGACTGTATTATAAGGAGTTCCAGTTGTCTCAAACGCAATAGCAAAAGCAAGATCTCTTTTCCCTTGAAGCTTTTATTGTGTCCTGGCAGATGCTGAAAAGAGAGAAATTCTTCAGAGATTTAAGCAACTTTGTTACATTGACTGGTTCTCTTCTGACTATACAGACAGAGAAATACAAGGTGAAAACAAAAAGTAACAAAACCAAAAAGCATGCTTCAAAGTCTAAAAGTCAGGCTTGCAGAAGTTTTCCATTGAAAGATGAATCTCCAAATCATTACTCCTTGCTCCCAGGCCTTCTTCCACATGGCATCAGAAACCACAATACAAATACAAATCTAAGACTAAACTGCTAAACCAAATACTCCATACTTCTGTAAAAAGTTTCATTTGACATGAGTCAGAGAACTCAAAGCAGGAAGTTTAATATGTTTTATGCCACAGCTACACATCCAGTGACTAGTTAAATATTTACAACTGCTTAGAGCTCTGGATGTGTGCTATTACACACGACCAAGATGTTTGTGTGGCTCAGGAAACAAGAAATTACTAATGAAACGAACGACTTTAAATTGTACTGCTAACAGCTCAGGGAAAAAAAAAAAAAAAACCAAAAAAACCTTCTCTGCCCAAATTTGAAAATAACCTGATATGAAGATTGTTCCTTAAATTTTTAGAAGCCCTATTTTCATCCAAGCTTGCTCACTTACCACATATCAGTAAACAGTAACTCTAAAAGTATATGTAAATTTTAAACGCTTAAGTTTGCAGACAATGGTGGCAACTGCACAGGATGAGTAACATCAGGTTCAATAAGCTCTTGTAGTCCCTGATGCACTGTTACAAAATCAATGGGAGCTGCATGAGGGACACGTCATGATCAAACTGCCTCTTGGGAAACGGGAAACTTGGAAAAGTCCCAGGAGCATCATAGCTCCTAAGCCCAACCCAGACAGGAGGGTCGATCATTCTTTTAGTTAGACAATCACTTTCCTGTCCTCAGGAATTGTCATTGATAATTAAATTAAATTGAATTTGATTCACAAATATAGCCATAGCTTCAGTGTTCATGCACTCTCTGCTAAAAAACAAGGCTATAGAAATGATCGAGCCTACAGAGCAAAGACTGTGAGCATCTTGAACAGACTCCCAGCATCTAATGCAACTTCTTAATATTCTGGAGCAAGAGGCCATTTTGTACAAATAACCAACTAGAATTTGTGATGTCTGGATAGCTTTACATGTCCATGTTGTAATTGCTTTGTTATATCTTTCCCAGTGTGATCACCTGTGGTAGTTAAATTGAAGCCTGTATGCAGACCTGCTAATCTCACTGCAGACGCTCTCTCTGTGGAGGTCTTGATGAACCCTGATTATTCAACAGAACAGAAATATGTTGTCAGTAAGAATTTTGGCTGCTGGCACTTACAGTTAACTCTGCATGGACGAGTTGTGTTAGTTCTTCTATAATTGCTGTTGATGCCTGTTCTTGGCAGAAAAGGGTTCATTGCCTAGAGAAGATTATACTACTGATGTCTTACCCTCAAACTTTTCTAATTGCCTAAATATATTTAAAAGAAAGTAAATATATGTAATGAAGGGGGGGAAGGGGAAAATATGGGAGAAGAGAGGAAATTAATTCAGAAAGTAAGTTATTAGGAGATGGAAACTGAGGGATGTAGTGAAAGTATGAACAATTCTAAAAGAGAAGAAGTCATAAGGAACCCTATCTTATGTCTTTCTGTGGTGAGTTGACTCTGGCTGGAAGCCAGGTGTCCTAAGCCACTCTATCACTCCCCTCCTCAACTGGACAGGGGAGAGAAAATATAACAAAAGGCTTGTGCGTCCAGATAAGTGCAGGGAGATCACTCAGACTCCTCCAGTGTCAGTCCCCCGTGAGGTCCCAAGTCCTGCCAGCAAACCTGCTCTAGTGTGGCCTACCCATGGGGTCACAACCTCCATTGAGCATCCACCTACTCTGATGCGGAGTCCTCCAGAGGCTGCAGGTGGATCTTTGCTCCTCCGTGGGCCTCCATGGGCTGCAGGGGTCAGCCTGCATCACCATAGGCTGCACCACAGGCTGCAGGGGAATCTCTGCCCCGGTGCCTAGAGCACCTCCACTTCCTTTTCCTTCACTGACCTTGGTGTTTGTAGAGTTGTTTCTCTCACATATTCTCACTCCTCTCTCCACTGCTGTTTCCCTAGCAGTTTTTTTTCCTCTTCTTAAACATGTTATCACAGAGGCTCTACAACTGTTGCTGATGGGCTCAGACTCGGACAGTGGTGGGTCGGTCTTGGAACCAGCTGGCATTGGCTCTATTGGACACGAGGGAAGCTTCTAGCAGCTTCTCATGGAAGCCATCCCTGTAGTTCCTCTGCTACCAAAACCTTGCCATGCAAACTCAATACACTTTCAAACATTTCTGCTTTTTCTCACTTTTATTTCTAGAAATATTTTTTAATTGGCTCGTTAGAACCTCATTAGAAAGATTTTTTTTAAAAAATATTACTAATACACTCATATGATCATAAATAAATAAATAAATAAATAAATAGAAATGTCCTATACTTCACTGGCATAAAATTTTCATCTTTTTTTTTCATACAACAGAATTCTGATGAGAATGTGTAGATGACTAAGAGGTGATTTTCATAGATATTAAGAATCTCTGCCTCTGTCATTGATGATGAGTCATGCTATGAAGAAGACCTGAAGAGTCGGAATTTTAAAAGAGAGAATGAGAAAAGGGGAAAAACATTAGCAGCAATAGCAATTCAAACACAATAAATGCTAAAATCTATAAAAAGAAACACTGATGTCTTAAAAGTGCATGATTAGCCAAAGGGAAAAATTCAAGTTATATCAGAATGTACTCTATATTCTGTATATTCTTTGAGTGGTCAGACATAGGAATAAATAAAAAGAGAGAGAGGAAAAAGAGTGTTGGGTTTTTTGTACTTGTTTGATTGCTAGCAGCAGTAATACCAGACATAATAAAGACTTAGTACTAGACAGACTTAACTGGAGTTCACTAACATTAACACAAATATAATTTAATATTGCCACTGTCAACTCACTGTGTTTCTTTAATGTGTGACAAATTATTTCAAATATCACATCATGAAAATCATGGAAACTCAAAAGTGGTTTCATAACTACATTCTAACACAGCCCTTTGCGTTTACCATTTGCCCAGTGGCTCTTACTTGTAATGCAGAAGTACATAAAAGCAGCTGTTTGGCTTAAAGGCAGGTTTTTAAAGTAAACAAGAAGAAAAAAAAAACAGATCTAGAGCCATGTCCAGTGTTGTGCTAGTAATAAGAACACCTTCTTGGCATAGCTGGTTGCATGTTTTTTCATTGCTTAGAATGTAAACAATTTGTCTCTATTTTCTGATACTTAGGATATCACTTGGATTTAGTTAGACTGATCTCTTATATAGGGGTGAATGCTTGCCTATGTAAAACAGATTTCACTTTGACTATGGCTAACTTTGTCTTACTACATTTTTGCAGAAACTGAGAAAGCTTTTGGTGGATTTTATCAGACCAGGTCAAGCTTTTGGGAGTGTTGCTGACATTACAAGTGTTTCTAAAGTTTGCACAGGGAATAAGCAACAAGCAAGAAGATAAGTGGAGTGAAAGTATTTTGTGGGATAGATGTTCCGTGTAGTAGACCCCGCAGTTCTTTTCTTCCTGTCACACAGACTGGGGAAATGGAACACTATTGCTTTTTTTTTTTTTTTTTTTTTTTTGCATACTTGGATTTTCTACCAAAAGAAGCTAGAACTGGAAGGGGATAGTGCATTCAATTTCTTGAGGCAACCTAGGTGTCTCTGGGGTTCTGAGATTGATATAAGCATCTGCACAGGTTAAGGACACATTACAAGTGTCTGCAAAGTCTGCACAAGGAATAAGCAACAAATGGAAAAGCAATCACAGGCATTGCAGTGTTTCTGCAGTTAATACATATTCTGGGAATGTCCCTGTAATGCCATTATGTAGGTTACAGCACAGCCAGAGAAGCATGACTGGATTTAGTTAAGTGCTAATCCAAGAGTATAGTCTGTAACAGTCGTGTGGTTTGCATGTCCTACTACACCATATACCTGCGCAACAATCCAAGTGACACATGCTTTTTTGTCATTAATTATTATAATGAATATTGTGATGAAAGATAATCAATTTCACCTTCCACAGATGAGTTAACTCTGCTAGAAGGAAGTATCTCTGGATACATGTAGCTGAGGTGGTGTTTGTGCCATATGACCAATTCAGACGGAAATATTTTGTCCTTAAACTTCAAAACATGTCCTCTGCTCATTAGTCTCAAATTACAGCATGAGATTCCTACTTCATGATTGCTGATTGCCTGTTGCAATATTGCAGTACAATCGGCATCTTTAATGGCAGGCTCTGAAAAATGTTGTGATTATAGTCTTGACAGAGCAGTGTAGAAAATTTTGAGTTTCCTGTTGTTGATGTGGGAGATTTTGCTCTCTGGGACTATCAAAACTGCATGTTTTAAAAGCGGTCACTTCACTCAGAAATTTATCTCCTAAATATACTATAAAGATAGATCAATTAAATGTAAAATAATAATCTCAGAAGTAGTTTATGGTTTTATACAGAAACAGAAACAGTTTTCAGTAACTTAAGTATTTTACTACAATCATTTTCTTCTAATCAACTCATTGAGGAAATGTTCAGATACTTATGTATAAAGAATAAATTGTAAAACTTGAAAACAACAATTCAGCTAGTCATTATGAACCATATAGATTAGTTAGTGATCAGACTGCACATTTAAATGAGTGCAGGGAAGGTTTTTAATGTTTCATATGAAAAGAAGAGTAAATTACAGAAGGAAGGAAGATTAGAGATAATATATATAAAATTGTTTTAGATTGTGTTATATGGACTATCAAAACAGACTGAAACAACTGGATTTTAAATATTGAGTTAAGATTGGATATGATATTAATACAGGCTTTGAAATACATAATGAGTGTGCTGTATGCCAGAACTAAAAAATACATTTAACAGCTGTACGATAACTGAAAAACAGAGATACTATTTGCTGAATATAAAAGTTATTTTTGGTATGTGATATATCTACCAGGAAGATTTTAATCTAGTTAACTGTAGTCTTTCCAAATACAGAACACAGGAAATACAGACTAGCATATTAGCCTGACAGATTATATTAATTTACTGAAAAAGAAGAAATGCAGAGTGACAGTAGCTATTATGTCAACTTGACCAGTCAGACTGTGTTTTTGTAGAGTATTTAGACATTCTGAAAGTGGACCCCAAGTTATACCGCATCACTACGAAGAACGTATTTTCTGTTTTCTGTATGTAAATTGGTACAAAAGTCTTGCCTGGTGACTTCTATGATGAGAAGAGATGGCCTCAAGTTGCACAAGGGGAGGTTTAGATAGGATATTAGAAAAAGTTTCTCCACTGAAAGCATTATCAAGCACTGAAATAGGCTGCCCAGGGAAGTGGTTATGTCACTATCCCTGGAGGTATTTAAAAGATGTGTAGACGTGGTACTTAAGGACACAGTTTAGTGGTGGACTTGGCAGTGTTAGGTTTACAGTTGGACTCGATGTTCTTAATGGTCTTTTCCAACCTAAATGATTCAATGATTCTATGATCTTATCTGGAAGTAAGAGCTATTTGCATAATAGCTCTGATATAATTTTTCTAGAGCTCTTTCAGGAAGAATTGACAGCACTTGCTGTGCTATAGGTCTGCCAGAGACAAATGTTGTCAAATCTGACATGATGCTACAATAAAGGCCTTCTGAGAGAAACAGGTAGCCTTGGTCCTCTGAAGTCCAAGGAGCCAAAAAAAGGCGAATTACTTTTCAGAAGTCTTCAGACAATGAGACTTACAACCCCATTAGACTGTCTTCAGCAAAAATAATGAAAAGAATACAACAAAACTGTTTGACAGGTCACATGGAGTTCCTGTCACCAATGATCATAAAAATACATTTGAATTCAATTGCTCATTCTTTTTTGAATAAATCTCCTTTACAAAATAGCCATCTCTTCAACAGAGCAATATAGAAAAGATAGGGAAGTAAAACCAACTTTTTACATTATCATTGGTCAAATTGTTATTTTATGAATTTTAATTACATACAATCTATTAAGGATAATTTAACCTTTTTATCAATTTTTACTGTATTCAGTTTTGCATAAATTTTAGTTCCAAAATATGTTAACATTTCAAAACTTAAAAACTTCATAATTTCTTAATAATTTATAATTTTCAGTTAATATGAAATTAACCTCTAAACTGAAATGCACTTGCCAAGTTACTCTCTTGAAATAACATTTTCCAGATAATTATTTTTTCCCTGATTGATTTTCTTGCTGATTGGCCTGAAGCAAGAAATGCAATCAAATTCTTCAGTGGTTCTGAAGGTCAGCTCTAATCACCTTCCCAAGTACCTATAATAATTTTCTTTCTTCTGTAGAGCTAAGTTTCACCAGCAAGACAGAGTATAACAACCCACAGTCAATAAGGATATTGGGGTTTGCTGAAGAAGCAAGGGGAATAGAGTTTTTACTTGGCTAGATTATCACTCACACTCACACTTACTTATTCCCCTCAGCATTACGTTTGGTAATGGTCTCAGCTTCTCTTCCCAGCACTGAGGTCTTTTCTGGTGAAGGAAGGCTGGGCCGAAAGTTGCATTAGATTGTGCTGTACCACTCCTTCCAGTTAACAGACTTACTTGGGTGTTACCAGGCAAGGTTCCTCAGCCTCCTGCTGCATTAATCTCTATGTGTCTTCCCCAACTTCAGTTTCTTCCTCAACTTCCTGGATCTTTCCTCTAGCTATATCTTCACCACCTTCTTTCTAAGCCCCTTCTTTCCAGGGCCACTTCTTCTTTTCAGTGAACACTTCTTTTAGGCTTCTTGTCCCTGGTTTTCCTAATCTATCTAAATAGTTTTTATGTACATAGACACAATGTATGATCAGCTATGTTTCTGTTGTGAGGGTGACTGAGCAATGACACAGGTTGCCCAGGGAGGTTGTGGAGTCTGCCTCCTTTGAAATATTCAAAAGGCATCTGGACATGGTCCTGGACAACTGGCTCTACATAGCCCTGCTTGAGCAGGGGAACTGGACCAGATGACTTCTGATGTCCCTTCCAGCCTCACCACTATTATTCTGTGACTTTACACAATGGCTCTGTGTCAAAAGATAAATACCTTTTAACACAAAAAAAAAAAAAAAAAAAGAAAAAAGAAAAAAAGAAAAGCAATGTTATTTTATGTTCTATCTAAAAAAATGGAGAATAAAAACCTACTGAAGGAAACACTTCTGAGGCCTCAAGGACATAAACAGCAAAGACTTTTGTTAGGTTTCCTATATTTCTAACAAAGCTCATTAAAAATTGCCAGATCAACATATTTTAAATTGAAGCAGCTGAGATAGAAGGAGGATGTTTTAGTTTCCTTAATCTCCAAATTTGTTTCAAGAACCTCAGAACTTATTTGTAAATTTTTGAAAGGGCTACATAGCAATGAGAACAGGGACAGAATGAGAATATTAGTACTGTTTAAATAATTACATCTGATTGCATTAGAGAGTGGAAAAATGTTCAGTAACTAAATGCAAATTTTTTAAAATTTCAATGTTGGAAGGAAACTACGGTAAGTAAATCAAAGTCTCATGTACACAGCCTTGGGGAGATCAAATTAAAATCCCTACTCTGAAGAATATTTCATTATTGACAGACACTGTAAGAAGTAGGAGGAAATGAGTGAGACCCTATGCCAGAATAGCTGATTTAGTGAAGGTGATGAGGTAGGGTATGAAACAGCAGGTTGAGTGCTAAAATAGATTCTTGTAACAAACATTACAGGTGATCCCTGAGCTCTCCATTACTGGCCAAATTAGTAATTTTAAGGGTAAATTGTATCCTAAAGGCAAAGCCTCTCTGATTGAGAAGCTCCCATGAAATTTAACATTTTGATAATTCAGTGTATTCAAGTAAATAACAATGTCTTTGGAAAGCTTCCAACTACCAGCTTAAAATTAACTCATGATCTTTACTTTTTCATTTGTTCCAGAAAAACAAAACAACACAACAACACAAGGACTGTTTAAATTCCAATATTTTTCTCTTACATTTTTACACTTGAAAGAAAGCTTAGCCAAAAGTCTAGGAAGGCTAGAAAAATAAAAATGACCTAAAAAGAAGATAGAAGTCTTTGTCAGCTTCATGAATCATAGCTTTGAAGAAACTAATATAGTATTCAGAACTGTAGGTTATTTGTGTCTTTCTTTTCACTGGTCTGGAATTTTGTTTTATATTTCATTATCATCTGATTGAATGTAACAATTAGTCTTGTATGAGTAAATTGATAACATGCCAGCAACTGTTAATACAGTAGGTAAGTACGTTATGCTAGTGCACAGGAGTTCCTTTAAGTATGAAGATGTGAACTATGCAATTGCAGTACTGTTACTCAACTGTAACTGTACTGTTACTGGAGCTCTGTAATGCAGCTATTTTAGTCTGTAGATAAAAAAAAAAAATATTTTAATTATATGAAAGCCTACTGAAAAATTGAAGAACTGATGAAATTATTTTTTTTCCAGAAGTCATTCCAGAGTTGATACTAAAGACATATAACATAATTGTCTTGCCTTGTATCTGTCTCGTATATGTAGAGCTGAGGCTACAAATTTAAAAAACAGACTTCCTAAAATGAGTAGATAACCAAAAATGGCACTGGCTGTACTCATCATTGCCTCTTTTCCATTACAAAAATTTCCATTCTACCATACTTAAATTGGAATAAAATTTAAAATACAGGATGAATCACACAACACATAACCACAGAGGACATATTAAAAATGTCTATTGGAGTAACATTTTCCTTCCATTTGCATTTCATTTTTAGTCACTGGGAAATTCTTTCCCAAACATAAAGTATTTCATGCCCCACTACTGCATAAAATAACAGTCAGGACATTGAGATCACATCAGGAAAAACAACAGTAGGTTTTTGAAGAAGTGCAGAAATAAGGCAAGTCATTGCTGCATGAACAGACATTTACAGTATGGAAAGCCAATGAGTGAGTGTTTCATGAAGTTCTAAACTGACTTGCCTGCAATATAATGAATTTCTTTAAAAGGTAGCTTCAAACATTGAAGAGATGATTCTTTACTATTAATTTCCTGAAATCTCAAAGTTTTCTTTAAAGAATATTACCTGAAGAATTTTAAATTTTTCTATTTCAGGTTTTTCATTCATATTTATTATTTATTTCTTCATACATGCATAGGCTTCCTGTAGAAGAATGCATAGAAGAAGATAGAATGCACAGAAGTACACTACAAGCTTTATGTTTCTGCAAAGGACAAGAGTAAGAGATGGATGAATTCTGAAAGTATAAGGAACAATTGCAACATCTTTCATAAAAATCAACAGAAGCCTTCAGCCATCAGTTGTCAAGTTACATGGTTTAGCAGAATGTAGGAGTTGTTCTTTCCAGTTGTCAATATATTTTAGAG
This sequence comes from Chlamydotis macqueenii, assembly GCF_036417535.1. NCBI lineage: Eukaryota > Metazoa > Chordata > Aves > Otidiformes > Otididae > Chlamydotis > Chlamydotis macqueenii. Next base: position 146,059,697 of record NC_141557.1, on the reverse strand, counting down.
CTTTTATGTACCATAACATCTTCTGCAGTTATCAAAACAATGCTAATGCCTGAGCACACCTTAGGTCAGGAAATCTCTACCTCTCATCTTTCTCAAATGAGCCATATACTTTGGCACAGATAAGAAATGTTGAAAGACTAAACCACAGAAAACTCAGACAGATTATTGGTAATTTTGAAGTGCTTCACTGTCTTCAACATAAAGGGAGTTCCTCCAGGCTGAATATTTCTCGGTATGCTTTTATCACAATGGTGTAAAAAGCAAAGCTTCTGCATAAAAGAATCCTGAAGCTCTTTTGCCAATACAGTTAAGTTGTACTTCCTTATCCTCCAATAACTACTTGTTATTTCTTGTATTTGGTAGTTTTTAACTGATGCTAGTCATAATAAGGATGTAAAAACATTAATTTGGGGAATTCTGACATTTCTGGTTGCATTTCAAAATCTGCTGTTAAATGGTGAAATGTTTTGTAGGAAGTGTGTGTATTATAGTGTATGTATTTCACTACACGTTTCTCCAGTTTCTCAATTTATCAGAAAACCAAATATGTGAATTTGCATGATTAAGATGGATTTATTTCAATTATTTTTTATATATACATGTATATATGTGTATATATATACATGGAAGAATGTGGGATGTGTGTGTATAAATGCTTTAAAAATTTTAATTGAAATAGGGCTAAATAATCTGTTGAAAAGCAGTTTCATTGGATGCTTTTCAGTGATACTCTAATTAATTAACTTATTACTGACTTTCTTGAAACAAACAATAAGATCAGTTCCTAAAGTATGATTAAAACATAAGGAGGAATGGTAAATTTTGAATGAATTCCTAGTTCAGGATGTTTATGTCCTTTTTCAAAGTTAATGAAGGAAAATCAATCCAGATTCCATTGTTGAACAGCTATTTTCCACCCCCAAGAGAGCTGTAAATACTGTAGTCAATAATAGTACAAGAACCAATAACATTTTAAAGTGTTAAATCAGACAAGTAGATTTTCAATTTAGCCCCAAAGCTAGAGAATGATATTTTATATTTGAAAGAAAAAACTCCCTTCCAGGCCTAGAAATCTCTAGAGTCGAGGAAAGAGACATGAGTTCAGGACTAAAAGGTCAAGAGAATGGATGCTGACAGTCTAACAGCTGAGATGGGTTTCTCAGTTGGCTATTAAAGATATAAATTAAATAGCTTTTTTGTTTAGTTGGTTTGGTTTTATTTCAAGGCTAAGTTCACTCCTTAGATGAGAAGTATAAAATAAAAATGTATAATAATATTAAATATTAACTATTCTGTTTCCAGTTATGTAGAACTAGCAAAAATGTTTAACTGCTTTTAATAGGCATGTAACTAGAGCTGGTTAAAAAAATTGACAGAAAATGCTGATCCAGAAAAATCCAATATTTCAGGCAAATATTAAATCATATCAACACTGCATATGGAAACCAAGAAACCAAAGCATTCAGCTTCATAAGTCTTCCAAATCTAAGTGATTTTCTCAGGCTCCCACACTCATTTTACAAATTTCTGCTGCTTTCCATCTGCTGAGCTGTCTGTCTCTCCAATCCTGTGCACACCACAGCTTTTCCTCCTGTGAACCAGCTAAAAAGACTGCGAAGTTGGTGAGCAAAGCAGCCCTCTTACCTGACCAAAAGGCAGAGATCCCGGAGAGTCACCCAGACTGTCAGGGCACCAGCTTGACCAGGTTTGCAGGGCCATCAGGTATTTAGCTACGTGCATTTCACAGGGTGCCTGATGAACTTTTAGGTTTCATTAGCAACTGGCTCTCTTTGCTCCTGATCTGATGATTTGACTAAACATCTCCCAAGCTTTCCAGACAGCTAGAGCAACTCGCTTCCCATGTAGCTGGCTTGCCTGATTGCCAGGTTCATTGGACTATTGACATCCCCAAACAGGTAGGAATAGAAGTTTTCCTGGAAGCAGCTACATTCTAGTAGCAGCTCTAGGAACTACTGTCTGGTGGTGAAATGCTCCTCTTTCTGACTCACAGAGCTCACTTATCTAACTTTCTGGTTTGCAGAAACCTAATAATAAAGTAATTCATTAAAGAGTGGCTGGGAAATTCAGAAACACAGTGCAATCTTGCAGGGTTTCAGTTCCACTAAATACAGCCCAATGCTTTTTAACTTTTCATTTTTCTTTTTGCATCGGGTTACAGTCATTTGTAAATGGTAGAAATGTTTTGCAGGTCAGACCTTTTGTTCCTTAGGCGGGTCACGCCAGCACAAAGTTATGAATGCCTTTGTAGACATCTCCTTGAAAAAAAAAGTAGGAGAAATCAAAATTATAACCTTTTAAAAAATACATATAAATTATATAAGTAGCTGCCTTCACTTATGAGAGTTACTTATTTTTCAGTAGAATCACTTACTGATAAGTCTGCTCTTTTTTACCAGTCATTCTAGGGATACAGATTAAGACAAACATTCTAATGCTCAAATTTATATTTTCTTTCACCCTCTTTTAGACAGAATCAGATTCTTACTCTATCAGCCTTAGGCAAGATTTACTGTCACTACTACAAGTTACCACCGTGAGGTTACTGATTCTTTTCCTCTCCCCCATGAGATAGTGGAGTACTGAATATTCCCATTTTATGACCAGGGCTTTTAGAAGCATTAACTATACTACTCAGCCTGTGTAGCCTGAACTCTGGTGCACTCCAAGTCTTAACTCTAAGTGCTTATATCACTATATTTTTTCAGCTGTCTGAACCAGGGTGCTACAATCCTAAGCTTTCATTTTATCTGCTATACTTTGTACTGTAACTGCACGCTAGGAGAGATACCAAGCTGCTTTATCTAACCATCACTAATCACAAGGCTAAATGGATACATATGGGGAACTTAAGCATCTGCTCAAGCGTTCTGATAAGCTCAGGGCCTCTTTACCTCTATTGATTATTAAGAGTCTGGATGACTACAGATAACATTTGCTGAGATGAGTACTACACTGGATGATTTGTCCCAGAGCTTATAAAAGACACAAGTGCAAGGTGCATCATGTTACTTGTAAATTATAGTCCTAATTATTAATGTACAGTCCTAATTATTAAACCATCTTTCCACTTTGTCCCTGTATTGTTTCTTGTCTCTATGTTCTCTTACTTCTCCTTCTTACTTCCTACTTCTTCATCAAAGTGTATTAAATTCAAAGAGACAATAACTTCCTTAGAGTCTTTAGGCAAACCTTAGAGTCATTAGGTAAACACTTTCAATGATTATCGGAACATGGTAAGGCTATTAGTCTTTTAACTTTTAACAGTATGCATTTCCCTAGTTAGTTTCCCAGGATACAATTAATTTTAGTTGTTCCAAATGCTCACTTGTTTAATTCATTCACTGCTTCACTTACATGTAATAATGGCTGCAGACAGAAACTCCAACAATATTCATGCCTCTGAGATTTGAATATATTTGCTATATACTTTTCTCTGTGAAAAGTAAAAGTAATGCCATAGCAGAATGTACATAGCTTTACTGCAAAAACCTACATTTTAAGACAAACAATTCTGACCAAGGACATTGTAACAAAGATACTAAATTTTATTTTTATCTACCATTCAAGCATATGACAAAATACTTTATTTGACTTAATGATTCTTTTTAAACATTAAAAAACAGTTTGTATAGCTGTCTGAAATATAAATTGCGAGGAAATATAAGTGAGAGAAATAAGATCTATTTACAGAATAAGTAGTACCTCTGCTACAAAACTTTTCACATTTGGAAGTTACTTCTTTAAAAATCAAAATAAAATTAAAAAAACAACAACTTTGTAAATGTGCATTGCAATGTATATGTATTTCTATAGATTTTCACTTGGAACAAATATATAAGTACTTACACTCCTCCTCAGGAAGCTCCTTCTTCTTCTTCTTTTTTTTTTTTTTTTGGAAAATCATCCTAAAATTCGTGTCACTCATCATAGTTTGTCCAGTAATATTTTAGGATGAAAAGTGTTACAAATCTAGAAAAGATAACAGAGTTATTCAAATAAACCAAAGAATTATATTACTATCTATATTCCTGGATAGGTGGACTGAATCACTCTAGGGCAATTAACTAGGTATGTCTATAAAATTACTTGCAATGGGATAAATTATTTCTTTTTTTTTCCCAATCAGACTTTCTGTAGCAGGAAAAAAAATATACATATTTTTCATTTAGGTAAAGTTCTTTCTTTCTACTAAAGAGAAAGGTTATAAATTGAGTAACTTTATTCACATACTAATTAGTAGTCTCAAAATTAGTATAATAAACCTGGTCTTGGATGAAGATTGAGAGAGTCCACTCCTTCAAAATTCTGTTTTAAACAGTAGCTGTAAGTTATTCTTGTGCCTTTTCCATATGTTAACACTTAAAAGTATTTCAGAAATTGAAAATTTCTGGTAAGATTATGGACTTCACAAGTGTAGGAAAAATTGGAAAATACCTTCTATAAACTGATTTTAGAAAGAAAATAAGAAATAAAAGAAAAAAAGACAAGGGTTTTTTTTTAGGAAAATATCATTATTTTTTACACAAATGTCAAAACTTTAAGGGTCACGATTTAAAGCTGATGGCACAGACAACTCTTGATTATCTACACTTAGCTGCCAGTATAAGCATATTCTAGGTGACTGAACAAATTGTGAGAGGATAGCATTTGAAATACAAATGCAAGCATCAGGATAATATAAGCTACACTATTTTCATTTCAGGAAGATAAAATTTAGTAAAAACTCAATAATGATATAACCAGTGAATTAGCAGGCACTCAACAAGTATGAATAGTGCCATTGTTCTTTGAAAGTATTCATAATCAAGGACTAAAAGTCAAAGATAATTTGCACTTGCACTAGCTGATATCTCTACTAATTTTTCCCTGAACATGTAAAGGATTTTCACTAGTTAGAGCAATGGTAATCAAGTTATAGCACACCTAAGTAGCACTTCATAGATAGTAGACTCATGTTACTAAAAACACGGATCTGAATGGTGTGGATCTTCTTTTAAATCACAATACTTATTTTTTAAGAGGATGTCCTAGCAGTAGCTCTCATAAGAACACATCAGTGCAGCCTCATTTGGTTTAATCTTTTATCTAACAGGAAATATTTTCCCTAATCTTGAGAACTCTCTCTTGAATGCAAAATCTTCCAATAAAACAGTAATTTCACTTAATAAGAAACTCTGCAGATATTAATTAGACTGGCACTCCCTCACTTCAGAGAGAAACTACAAGACAGGTTCAGTAACCTTCCTATGATCCTGGGCCACAAATTAACCTGCTGAAGCAGAAAGCATATGGGATACCTGCCAGCAGTAGAACACTTTCAGATCCCTAAGAAAAGTGTTAGTTACTAAAGATAAAATATAATTTAGAAGTACAGGCTCAATTTTTTTCTTGCCTTATTCTACAAAATATAGGTAAGGATGTAGAGAGTAAAGCAACAAATAACTGCACACTGTTAACAGATTACTGGGTAGTCTTGAGACAATGGGAGAAGAATTTTTTAATCTATTCTGTTTAATAATAAAATACATTGTCTTTCTTTGAGGTTGTTAAAACTATTAAATATTGGGGGAAATCGCAGGCATGAGTACAGGCTGGATGGAGATTGGATTAAGAGCAGCCCTGAGGAGAAGGACTTGGGAGTGATGATGGATGAGAATCTCAACATGAGCTGACAATGTGTCCTTGCAGCCCAGAAAGCCAACCGTATCATGGGCTGCATCCAAAGAAGCATGTCCAGCAAGGTCAAGGGAGTTGATTCTTCCCCTCTACTCTGCTATCATGAGGTACCTGACCTGGAGTACTGCGTCCAGCTCTGGAGCCCCCAACATAAGAAGGACATGGACCAGTTGGAAAGAGTCCAGGGAAGGGCCACAAAGGTGATGAGAGGGCTGGAGCACGTCTTCTATGAGCACAGGCTGAGAGAGTTGAGGCTGTTTAGCCTGGAGGAGAGAAGGCTCGGGGGAGACCTTATAGTGGCCTTCCAGTACCTAAAAGGGCCCTACAGGAAAGACAGGGAAAAACTCTTCAGTAGGGCCTGTTGTAATAAAACGAGGGGTAACGGTTTCAAAATAGATGGAGGTGGATTCAGATTAGATATTAAGAATAAATTTTTTCAGATAAGGGTGGTAGAACACTGAAACAGGTTGCCCAGAGAGGTGGTGGATGCCCCAGCCCTGGAAACATTCAAGGCCAGGCTGGATGAGGCTCTGAGCAACCTAATCTAGTCAAAGATATCCCTGCTCCTTGCAGGGAGGTTGGACTAGATGACCTTTGGAGGTCCCTTCCAACCCTAACCCTTCTATAATTCTATAATTCTACGATCTGCATTGTTATAACTGAGGAATAAACTGGTTTCAGTGTACTCCTTTTGTTCTTAGACACTTAGATGATTTCTTCACTTGGTTTTATTTTCCTTCTTTAGAAACAAATTATTTTTCAAAATTAGTTTGACAAATGTCCAGATCTGATCAGGGATATCTTATATTTATGCTAAACATGTGTCAGGACTCCTATAAGATTAAAATAACATAGAATCTTGTCCTTCTTGGATACAAGAGACTGTATAGCTAATAAAGTCTAATGCTGCACATTATGTATGGAAGCCCATTTTTTTTTTTTAAATGACTGTCTATGTTTATGGAATTTGCTATACTACATCAATGTCTTTTGCCTTGCCAGTTCCAGAGGAGAATGTACTGTTGCTACCAGGACACATAAATAGCAAACACTTGCCCCTACAGAGGCTGTGTACATGTATGGGTAGTCTTCAGACTGATTCTCTGTTTTGCACAAGATAGATTAGTCTCCTGATACATGAAAAGACAAATATCACATTCTATGTCAATCTTCAGAATTTTACATTGTGTTGAGTGCTGCCCTTTGAAATGGGAACATCTTAATTTGAAAGCAGTAAGACGTTCTGAGTCTGATTGCAAAACTTTCCAAATAAAAAAAAGTACAAGATATAGTGGGAGGTACAGATGCTTACCACTTCTATGTAACAGTTCGTGGTGGTAATTCAGTTTACTATGGAGGTTAGCATTCACTTGTGCTAGAGACAGCTGAATAAGTCTAAGCCACATTGACTGCCTAACTGAATATCTGTTGAGTCTAATGGGAGCTTGAACAAGTAGCTCACATGCACATGTGGAAACATAGATTTTTCTGTCTTAATGTTGAAAGAAATTATCCTATTGTAGTTGTCCCAAAGTGGACTTCTGGAAAGTCAAGAACATGCACTGATTTTTAATCCTTTTTTTTAGTCTTGTGAGGATAAAGTGTGAAATTAAGAAAGAGTAATGTAATTTATTTGTTCAACTATAACAACCTTTTACAATTTTACTATAATAGTACTGAATGCTACTTTGAATATTTGTCTTCAAGTTCCATTTCATTACTTCATCATGTGAACTAAAGTATAGAAAGCCCAGAAGCTCTTGACCTGAAACCAGGCTAGTAACCCACAACAGATTTTGAGTGAGGTTCTATATCTAAGCCCCACTAATTTTCTCATTCTTTGAAACGGTAGCTAAACTAGTACAGGATGTCATAGGAGAAGAATGGAAATGAGTGAAAATATATCCTCTGAAGGCCTCTGAACTATTTTTGGTTCTTCCTGCCAGGGGCTGCAATCAAACAATGCACAATGAATATTCATTATGGAGCTGAGTAATCGATTCTATTATTTGCTTTTATACACTTTGCAAAACTAAGATCAGAAGAGAAAGACACATCTGGTTGGACGATGGAGCAATGTCTCTCTGACTCTTTCACTTCCAGAGTGCAGGCAATGACAATATTCAGGAAACGAGACATTCCTCAAGTCTACAAAAAACTAATATGAAAGACCATTTTTCCTGTTGTAATTAACTTATAATGTTTTGTTGAAGGCAATAGAATTTTTCATATTTGTATTAATAAAGGTTTGATCCTTAATAATTTGCTTTAAGAGGACCAGAATTCTTTCTAGTTGTGACATACTGTCATGATAAGATATGATATTGTGTTGATAGAGGACAGGGATGGGAGTTACCACGAACCCTTTTCAATTTGACCAGCCTGCCAATTTCCCAAGAAAGATGAGACCGTTGTGCCTGACCAGCCTGCCAGACTCCGTTTAAGGAGAAAGGAGGTTTCCTCGAACCCTTTGTAATTTGGCCAGCCTATCAGGCTTATGCTAATAGTGTCACTGGGAAAAATCCCTCTTGGCAGCCCACAAGGTGAGAGGGTGGTTGTCTAACCTATTCAGGGCTCTTCACAGGTAGCAACACTAAAACAAATCCCTTATATCCTCTACATCAATGACTAAAGTTTCTGGAAACTTATATTTACAGATAGACAAATTTTATTATATATGTTTGTGACGGGGTAAAGGTTCAAACAGAGCCAGTAATAAGATACTGACTGCAAAAACAAACTTGAAACAATGTATAAAATACGTTTTAATAGCTAGCAAGATATTAGTATCTAAGCATGCATAACATAGCTCTTACCTAATTGGCATCCCTATGGAGGGGAAAGAGAGAGTCAGCCTGTTGACTGGTCCCCGACGTTCCCATGGAGGTCTTCCCCAATATCCCCCTTTTCTTAAGCTATTTTATACTGTTTTTTACTTTTAGGTGGAGCTCGAGTGACTCTAGTCATACATACCTTTGTTAGGATCGGTGTAAATTTCCTTGCTTTGCTTTTGAAGGTATAGACTAAAAGAAATTCAGAATGCATGCTCAGTGAGGGGTGGTCACACCTTGGAGGTGGGTCGCTTTTGGGATGGAGGTGTGTTTTAGTATTATAAGGAGCAAAGTTCATCTAAAGAACAGGATTTCACCACAGTTCTTTTCTCAGCAACTGGTATTCTTGTTTGACAATTGCAATGCAGTTCATCAGCTACTATACGGTCTACTAGCCACCAGGTACCATGAAGTTCCCATCTCTGCAGGGAGTGTAACAGAGTTTGGCCGCAGCGTCCCCACTCCACTCTACCCTCCGTTCTGTTCATTCCTCTCACTTTAGCATGTGCTAAGGGAGGCAGGGTGTGTTGCTCAGGGAACTGCTGCAGCAAGCATGACAACTGCATTTTTTCTTGGTAATAGCAACTGCTTTTTACCCTAGAAGTTCTTCTATTAGGATAAATCTTAGAGAAACTAATTTTTACCCCCCCCCAGTCATTGTTCCACACATACTCTGTATAAAGTTCCCTGATTTAGACCATCTTCAAGTTATTTTTATTTCCCTTTTACAGTCACTTGCATGTTACTCTTACTCAACAGTTATCACTTCAATGAAAATTGATAGAAACTAAGTCTTGGGAGATTTCTTCTAAGAAATTGAAGAAAAAGGTACTACAAAAGTTGTGTTTCAGTCTGGCAAAAAGCTGGAAGGCAGAAAGAGACAAATGTTTTTTATTCCTACTGGTTACATCACCTGCTACCATGCAAATAGCTGCTTTTTCATGTGTTTGTAGCTGTGAGCAAAACTGTCATGGGAAACTGTCTTAAACATTTTGCTTATCTAAAAGCACAAAAGCTTCTTGAACAGTCTTTACAGTTCTGATGGGAGTAGAACACTTTCAAAGTGTTATTTTCCACCTGTGTTCTCTAACTTTTAGATTTTTAGTCCAAATCCCAGTGTGTTTTCATGACTGCAATGCCAAGTGCGACTCTATCATGTTAAGAGCTTTCTGTTCAGCATGACTTTCTCTATATAGCTGTCCTCACTCTTAGACGTTATTCACAGCAATAAAGGTGATTAAAGTGACTCTTTTGTTTAGTGACAAACAGGTATCACTAATTCATGATCTGTAATACTAGGCTGGGACCTCATAAACACACAACTGAGAAAAAATTACTAACAAATTGTTACACTGAAATTGTTAGGTGATTCATTACAACAATGCATATAGAATTTGATTGGTATTTCTTCCTAAATTAAGGCATCACAGAACATAATTAAGAACACTTATAAACACCACCTCTATAATTTTGAAATGTTTCCTGATGTTCTTGGTCTACAAGTAAGAACAACTTTTCACTATAAATGTCTTAGTTTTCAATTAATCAGCAATGAAAACTTTTAAAGAGCACAAACAATGATAAAAAGAGTTTTCAAGTTTATACCTTCATGCACTCATGTGCCTCTGTAGAAAAATCTAGAATATTATTTGTTGAAAGAAGCAATTTAAGGAGTGGTATAATTTTCAGAAGAAAAACAAAATCTTTCATTAAACCTTTGCATTCCCACTGCAGAAGTTTGTGTGCTTGTTTGCTTTCACTCTTTCTTTGAATGCAGACTGCACTTAACTTTGACAGTGTTTAATTTGCAGATGTTTTCAAAATGTGAGCAATACACTGTAGCAAGTATTTCTCTACAGGCTTGCCAATGGAATATAGGCAATCAGCAGACGGGGAAAAAAAGCAAGTAGCCAAGAGAGACTTCTTGCTCTTGGTTTATTGTGTGGAGTGGGAGCCCATTATTTTTTTTTTTAAAATCAGTTTTTATGTTAAATTTTCAAGTCTCTTTCCCCTACCAGCAGGGAAATACAAAAGCTATTGGAAATGCTGTCTTTTGAACAATGGCAAAGTGCTTTTAGAGTTTAGTCCCCACAGGTAAGTAATGGGTTTTTGAGTCTTGTATTCCATCTTTTATAAGTGTAGTGAAATTGTGTGATCAAGAGCAAAGCTAATCTTTGATAACATAATATAAAAGATGTAGGCAGTTCTGGCTCAGTATCAGATAAACATTTGGGAATCCATGTAAATCAGAAGAATCGCTATTTGTGAGTCTTGGCCTTGAATGTGCTTAATCAGCCAGAATTTTCTATTAATGAATTTTGAATAGTCATGGCAAAACTGATTACTTTAAAGATGGGCAAATAATTTTGACAGGAAAAGAGATGATGTTTTATAATGGTAAATAATATCTCTCCTCCACAATATGCAACAGTGCCGTACTGTGTGCAGTGCATATCGAAAGGGAATGGGTTATGCATTAAGTTCATCAAATAAGAATTGCAATGTACGGGTTTATCACAGTTCTGAGGTCTTTTAGTTATTCTTCACAACAAACCTACAGGACTGATCTCATGATCTCTGGTTTGTTTTGGTTTTTTGTTTTTTTTTGTTTTTTTTTTTTTTTTTTTTAACTACAGTAGAGGTTAAGTCAAGGACAGCAAAGATGGATTGAGAAAAAAGTACAGTTCAGAACTTGTTGCAAGGCTATTGCAGACTGCCTGTCTTAGCTACCTTGCACTTGAGTTCAAATTCTTCAAGGTCATCTTCTTTTCTTTTAAATATAATATAAATACAATTAATAGTCTTGCTATATAAACCCATTCCTGAGGATTAATAAAGCATATGGATCGTGCTTCATAGGATTATTTTCCTTAATGACTCAATGATTTTGCTTTCAGTTTGTAGTTGAAGGATATCAACATTTCCTTTCTATTATCTACCTATATTTTAGATATTTTTGGGGGGATAACCACTTAGTAAAAGGCTGCAGAATTTGTATGGGGTTGGAATTGATTGTAGTCTTACTTGACATTTCCAAGCTATGGCTTATGAAACATTAAATAATAGCTATAATAATAATTATTATTATTCAAAGCCTCAGCAGGATTTTGTACGAAACTCACAAGTACCCAGTTCCCTGGCTTGTATTTAAACTGTTAGAACATGTTGTTTTCTCTTTCATAATGATAATGGGCATATAGCAATTTTCATGCTATGAACCAAAAAGATTTTAGAACTATACACAGTATATAATTAATGTGAGACAATCTAAATGCTCTTGGGATGGAAAACCAGGGAAACTTTGTGTAGGCTAGGATTTAGGCTCTAAGATAACCAAAACTAAGGACTGTAACCCCTGTAGTGCTGTGCTTTGTATTTGTAGCTAGAATGGTGTTGATAACACACCAATGTTTCGGCTAGTGCTGAGCTGGACTCTAAAACGCCCCCTTCCCAAAAAAAGGCTAGTAGGCTAGGAGTGGGCAAGAGGTTAGGAAAGGACACATCTGAAATAGCTAACCCATACTGACCAAGGGGATATTCCATACCATATGGTGTCATGTGCAGCAACAAAAGCTGAGATAAAGGGGGAGAAGGGGGAAATGGTTATAAAGGTGTTTCTCTTCTGAAGCAACCCCTGTACCTACTGAGTTCCTACTTCACAGAAAGTGACTGGACATCACCTGCTGATGCGAAGTAGATTATAAATCTTTTTACTTTGCTTCACTTGTCCATGTGGCCTTTGCTTTTCTTCATTAAACTGCCTTTATCTCGATCCATGAGTTTTTCATCTTATTTTCTCCCCTGTTCTCCTGAGGAGGAGGAGTGAGGGAGTGGTTTGGTGAGCACTTAGCAGCTAACCAAGGTCAACCAAAAAGGAAAAAAAAAAAAAAAAAGACCTTTTAATGAATGGATGCATATAAAAGTGATTATAATGAAATTATGAAAAAAATCTGGACAGGTCATGCAGTCTAATACAGAAACACTATGGCATGTACTTAGGTCAATGTCCATTTATTAAATTCCTTCTTTAAAACTTGAACTGAGTGAGCTTTTACAGTTCTCTTCTTTAACCATAATAGTGCTGGTGGAGATCAATTAGGTGTTGGGTCAAGAAGATATTCATAATACACCATCGTAACATAAGATGTCTTAAAATGAAAGTAAAGTTCTCTTTCGTAAAAATGAAAAGAGGTGAACTTGCTTTGGATGTGATTGCATTTTCCTGAATGACAGAGAGCTTAATTTTTATGTTCTTTATATGTGTATATATATTTAATATGTATCATTTTATAGATAACCCATATTTGTAGTATATATATATTTAATAGTTTCTGGAAAATGTGATAATTACAGATAAATATTAAACACTTAGCAACAGGGAATAATAGAAAATACTAAGCAGTAGTTAATTAGATTGCAACCACTTACAACAAAATACTAAATAGACTTGGAATCAGAGTTCCTGTTTTGTTGCACATCTTGAACAATATATACTCATTACTACTAATAAAACTCATCCTAAAGCAGTAAAGAACTACATATTTGGAAAAGATTTTGTTAACTATTTAAAAATTCCATAGGTGAAAATAATTTTAAATCACTTACATAATTTCAAGTGTATGCATACATTTGAAGTTAGAAAATGTGATCAAACGGTTACTTCACTACTGGCCACTCCAGAGTGAAAAATCACCACATTTCAAACCTGTTACATTGGTTGTTATAATCTCACTGTAGACCTGTACTCTTTCCTTTGATTACCTTTATTGCATGTCTGGTCACTTGTTGTTCCATACATTTTTTCATACAAATTTTTAATTTTCTTTTTTTTTTAATTCCATTTTTTATTAGGTAAAAACAATAAGTATCTAATATTGCAGAATCTTTGTCTGTCTGACTGGAGGACCTATGCATGCTGTAATGAATAATAGTATAGATTAATAATTTCTTCGAAGTCTTATGAGACATTACCTCTGCTTCAAGTAGATAAACGACTGTAAGAAGAATTTCTAGATCAATGTGGTTTTGTCATTCCTGGAAAACTTACCTAATTTATCCTTTTTAATTTCTTTTTCTCAGTACATATAAGACAGCAGTTGGCATTACAATCCTATTATGTTACTCTATGAAACATTCAGAACACACTGCATAAAGTACATTGCCCAAACTATATTAGAGAGTGATTGAGCTTGAGTACTTTTATTAAAGGGAAACTAGTGGTTGAAGGTAGTGACAAAGGCCTGCCTTACCTAAATGACATAGGATCAGGCCACTAGTGAATTTTGCATGTTGCATTTTCATACATTGTATTAAAGCTTGTGAAAAATTGGATATTTAAAAGCCAAAAAATCATGAGAAAAAAAAAATTCTAAGATTTCAATGAACAGAATATACCTGGTGCCAGAAATTTCATTAATAGATGTCTGTTCAGTTGACCAGCAACAAAAAACCTTACCTTGTGAGAGCTGAAGATGTAGACAAAATACATAAAATTCCTACAAGTTTATCAACTTCTTAGTATGTTTAAGTGGAAGCAATGACCTGTCAGATACAATGTAACACTAATGCTATGTGACAAATTGTAATTCAGTGCAACATGATTTGATGTGCTAATAAAATACAACTTGTAAATGTATATTACCTTTGGCAAGCTAAGCCCTGTCAAAACTAATGAAAATTAAAATATTTGCCTGTCACAGACGAGTAGAATTTATTTTTATGCTGTTCTTTTCTGACATGTAAACACATTGTGGTACTGATAAGGTAAGACTAAAAAATACTTCTGTCTAAAGAAGTGTAATTTAGAGGAAGATTAAAGTAGTTTGCAGAAAATTTGAATTTATGATAGGGAGGTGAAGGATGAAAATGTTGCACTTGGCTGGCTGAGGTCAGGTATGACAGGACTTAACATAAACTTCCACAATGAGATGCTACTGAGTTTCTCATATCATGCCTGAATACTGTCCTCAAAAACACTATTGTCAAAAGAGATTCAGCTGAAACAAAATGTTGATTAACAGACACCATGACATTTTTCCCGTAAGTGGCACCTGTGGCAGTTCTACATGTGGCTGATGTTTTGGAGGTATTTTGGGTATTTTTCAAATTCATCTCCAGTTGAAGATGACTAATGTGCTAACTATAAAGGACTGCTGGAAGCTAAGCCCCGAGGTTGCTTGACAGCGTAAACTTCAGCTCGTAGTTAATCTGACCAGACTTCCAAATAAGGGACAGGTATAGGAAATGGTTTCTGAATATTGTGTTCTTGGGAACATCAGTATGTGTACCACCAAAGCTGACTGCTAGAAGAGTCTTTGCCCAAAGTTTAATTCTCTGGTGCTCTCTTCTAACTCCTCTAAAACTTGATTAATATACTCCCATACATATTGGTGTACACACTTAAGCTGTTCCTTTGTCACTTAAGTTCCAGCCAGCATTGCTTTTATAACTACTACATGCTTCATATCATGCTTGCTGTTTTATATTTTAGCTTTTGTAGTAGGTGTGTTTTCTTTTCCTTACTGAAATATTTTTACTAAGGAATACCTTATACTTTTGTTATGTCTAAAGAATCACAGTAATGATCACTACTTATTGTCTACATATGTAAACCCAAATATAGACACACAAACACACATATATAGATATACACACATTTTAACGACCATTGTAATCACAAGCACTTTGCAAATCAACAGCTCCCTTACCTTCCAAGGAAGGGAACAGAGCTTTGAAAGATTATTTGATAACTCAACAACAGAGCTTTTTTAAAGCAGAGAAGCTGAGCTGCAGCTCACCACAGAGCACAGGATCTGTGCCAAGGGACCACTCATGACAAGGACTGGTCCTCCCCGGAAAGGGCCATGATAGCAGAAGTTTGCATATGGGAAGGTAATGCTAACAATGATCTAGGAGATGTCCTGGCACTCATGATCCAGGAAGGATATAAGATTAAATCTCCAGTTAAGGCACCTGGGTTTCCCACTTGACAGTTGATTCTTATCTTCCCAAGTACAAGATTTGATTAGCTAAATGATAGATGGAGGACCAAAATATTTCTGCTTAGTGAACCAAGTAGAGACAAGGCTTTGTTTTTCTTTAAATCACTTAAAGGCTGGTAAAAATAGTATGGCTAGATGTTTTTTCCTTTTTTTTTTTTCTTGTTTTGTTGATTTTATGTTTGTTTATGATCCTTAATTTTTTGTTGTATTGACATAAACACTGGTCCATGGAAACAACTGGAAAATCTTCCATTTACTTCAAGCACTCCAGTCTTTGTCCTCTTTTTCCCTGATGTTACAAGTAGGGTCACAAAACTAATTTCATTAAAACTCTTTTTGAGCACAATCATAGTACGTGCATTTGAACGACATTCTCAATTCATTATCATTGTCTGGTGGATACTTCTGTGGCAAGGGTTTTTGATAGAACTTTTAATCCCTATATCTAGTGATTAAAAAGTTCTTTTTTTATTAAAAGGTATTATTTACCTTGTATACATGTGATCAATAAGTTAAATTATTTTATTCACTCTCTAGTGACTGGAGAGAGTGTTTCAGAGGGATTTGGAGAAAGACTAACTGCTTTTCTTTTTACAGTGGTGGAAGTGAGAAGCAACCTTATTGTAATTAATGTAGTTATTTGATTTTAAAGATCAAATGAGTGTACAAAGGATCAGAAACTAAACGTCAACCCTGTGTTATGGCAATGAACAGAAGTTTGAACTGAACTGAAGGGTAAAGGAGGAGAATTAGATTTGTTAAAAGCCTGATGAGCAACTCTGGATGAGCAAAACATTGAAGGGCTTGTCTAAGTAATCTGAAAGCAATTTATATTCAAATTAATGTTTAATTTGTTCTTACACATTACACGAAAGCTTCTTTTCCTTCACCTATACTTGGCCATTATCTGTTCCAAAAGAGAAGTTGAACACTGCAAACAGACCCTAATCAAACCAGTCAGTTGACAAGGCTTTCTGAAAATATGAGACATATGAGACATTCCCCTAAGGAGGAATGGGCCTCCTAAGTCCTCTTGGGGTCAGCGACCACAAATGATAGAGTTTTCCGTTATTGGAGAGATAAAGAGAGGGGTCAGCAAAACTGCTACCATGGACTTCTGGAGGGCAGACTTTGGCTGATTAAGGACACTGATTGACAGTCCCTTGGGAGGCAGTCTTGAAGGGCAAAGGGGTCCAGGAAGGCTGGACGTTCTTCAAGTGGGAAGTCACAGGAGCAGGCTGTCCCCATGTGCCATAACACGAACTGGTGCAGGAGATGATCAGCCAGTCTTCACAGGGAGCTTTTGGCAGGATCCAGGGAGAAAAGAAGAGTCTACCACTCTTGGAAGAAGGGGCAGGCAACTCAAGAGTACAGAGAGCTTGTAAAGTCATGTAGAGAGGAAATTAGAAAGGCAAAACCCAGCTAGAACTCAGTCTGGCCGCTGTTGTTAAGGATAACAATAAATGTTTGTAGAAATACATCAACAACAAAAAGCGAGCCAAAGAGAACCTCCACTCTTTATTGAATGCAGGAGGGAACATTATCACCAAGGATAAGGAAAAGGCTGAGGTACTTAATGCCTTCTTTGCCTCAGTCTTTTAGTAGCCAGACCAGTTGTCCTCAGAGTGTTCAGCACGCTACGATGGAAGACAGGGATGGAGAGAGGAATGAAACCCCCACAATCAAGCAGGAAGCAGTTATCAATCTACTGCACCACCAGAACACACACAAGTCTATGGGCCCAGATGGGATCTACCTGAGGGTACTGTGGATGCTGGCAGAGGAGCTTGCCAAGCCACTCTCTATCATCTATCAGCAATCCTGGTTAACAGGGGAGGTCCCAGATGACTGTAGGCTTGCCAACGTGATGCCCGTCTACCAGAAGGGCCGGAAGGAGGATCTGGAGAACTACAGGCCTGTCAGCCTCACCTCGGTGCCAGGGAAGATTATGAAGTAGTTCATCTTGAGTGCTCTCACCTTGCGCATGCAGGACAACTAGGGGATCAGGCCCAGCCAGCATGGATTCACGGAGAGCAGGTCCTGCTTGACCAACCTGATCTCCTTCTATGATCAGGTGACCCACCTAGTGGAAATGTATAAAATTTGCTGATGTACTATGGAGAATTTGACTGTAATCAAGTTTTTATTTGTACTGAAATTCTTTATATTTTGATATCAGATTTATAATGGAACAATTGTATTAGTGTTCATGGTTATTAATATTCACTTGATTATAATAGCAGTTACTGTGAGAAATTTGTGAAAATGTATCTTTAATTACATCACATCTAAAAATATAAACTAAATTTCTCTGTATTATATTGAAAATTAAATTTGCATTCACAACATCATAACTAATTCTTACCTATAATTTCTACATATCAAAATATCTCAGATTTATGTCCTAGCTGGATAAGACTTATTGTGGAGAAAAAAAATATTAGAACCAAGTAATAAACAGAAACGTGTGGAGATTTGTCATTTAAATTCAAATAGAAAATTAAGTTATGACATTAATAACATGTCTGGAAAAATTTTCCTGATTAAAAATCTCAAATGCAATATTTAGGAAAATTAACATGAGATACCCAGGTCTGTCTTTCTTTTTTTTTTTTTTAATACGTTCTCCATAATGAATTGGAAATGTTTTTTTTTTATTCTACAGCGGATATCTTATTACCTGTAGATTTATAATTGGAAAGAATATACACTACAGGAAAAATTAATTTTTATTAATTGGTAGGGAAATAAGCAATTGTAATTTTATGAAGATGTAATCCCTAAATCTGTTGAATTGTGATTGCTTTTATTATATGTAACTGATTTGTCAAAAACAAAATAAGAGATATCACTTCCTCACATGGCTATTATATTGAGATTGAAATAGTTATTTGCTATCACCATTTACTGCAGACTGTAGTATCTTAATGCCCAACATTTCTAATTCTGTTATATTATCTTTTCATAGGACTGTACTATATTTTATAATTAATTAGCTAAATCTGGTAAGGAGGAAAATTGAGATACGTTTAAAAATCAGTAGAAGTACTTTTATTTTAGGATAACTAGAGAAGTAAAATATATTGAAACAGAACTGTGGGAAGTATTTCAACAGTAACTAAGGGCTTCTTGTAACATAACTGTAGAAGGCAGAAAATAAAATGAAAAAGTAATTATCAAGGAAGGATAGTTTGTAATAGGATGAAGATGGGGAAATAAGACTATTTAACATTTATTTCTGTTTTGTCTTAAATGACTGTAAAAGAGCTTGCAAGACAGTGCAAGACTTCTGCTATACTTTACGAGGAGAGTATTTTGGATATAAACTATAATACACATATTAAAATACGAAGAGAAATGCTATCTTCAAAAAGGAAATAAAAGTCAGATTCATGTCCAATTTATCTATAGCCTTTTTTCTAGCTGTATCTCTTATGAACAAATGCTCGTTTGTTCAGTTGCCTCCATTCTTTACCAACAGTACTTAGTACTTCCACTTTTCACTTGGGGTTACACAGATGGGTTTAACTTGCCATTTCTGCCACAGACTTCCAATGTCACATAGAATGGTTGGGGTTGGAAAGGACCTTCAAAGGTCATCTAGTCCAACCTCCCTGCAAGGAGCAGGGATATCTTTGACTAGATTAGGTTGCTCAGAGCCTCATCCAACCTGGCCTTGAACGTTTCCAGGGCTGGGGCATCCAACACCTCTCTGGGCAACCTGCTCCAGTGTTCTACAACCCTCACTGTAAAATATTTTTTCCTAATATCAAAACTAAATCTATCTCCCTCTATTTTAAAATCATTACCCGTAGTCCTATCACAACAAGCCCTAATGCAGGACCTTGCACTTGGCCTGGTTGAACTTCATGAGGTTGGCACGGGCCCATCTCTCCAGCCTGTCAAGGTCCCTCTGGATGGCATCCCTCCCTTCCAGCGTGTTGATGGCACCGCACAGCTTGGTGTCATCGGTGAACTTGCTGAGGGTGCACTCTATCCCACTGTCCATGTCGCCAACAAAGATGTTGAACAGTGCCGGGCCCAACACAGACCCCTGAGGGACACCACTCGTGACCGGTCTCCACTTGGACATTGAGCCTTTGACCACCACGTGGCCATCCAGCCAGCTCCTTATCCACCGAGTGGTCCATCCATCAAACTCATGTCTCTCTAGTTTAGAGAGAAGGATGTTGTGCGGCACAGTGTCAAATGCCTTGCACAAGTCCAGGTAGATTGATATCTGTTGCTCGTCCCTTGTCCACCAATGCTGTCACCCCATCACAGAAGGCCACCAAATTGATCAGGCATGATCTGCCCTTGGTGAAGCCATGCTGGCTGTCACCAACCACCTCCTTGCTCTCCATCTGCTTTAGCATGGTTTCCAGGAGAATCTGCTCCATGACCTTGCCAGGCACAGAGGTGAGGCTGACCAGCCTGTAGTTGCCCGGGTCCTTCTTGTTCCCCTTTTTAAAAATGGGGGTTATGTTCCCTCTCTTCCAGTCATCGGGGACCTCACCAGACCACCACGATTTTTCAAATATGATGGCCAGCAACTTGGCAACTTCACCCGCCAGTTCCCTCAGGACTCGTGGATGGATCTCATCAGGTCCCATGGACTTGTGCACCTTCAGGTTCCTCAGGTGTTCCTGAACCTGCTCTTCCAGTCCAGTGGGAGGTTCTTCATCCACCTGGTCCCTGCTTGTACCTTCCACAGCTTGGGTGGCAAGACAAGAGCCCTTATCGGTGAAGACTGAGGCAAAAAAGTCATTGAATACCTCAGCCTTCTCCATGTCCTGGGTAACTAGGACACCAGCTTCCTTCCGGAGGGGGCCTACATTCTCCTTGGACTTTCTTTTGTCCCCTGCATACCTATAGAAGCCTTTCTTGCTGTTTTTGACATCCCTGGCCCGATTCAATTCCATCCGGGCTTTAGCCTTCCTCACTTGATCCCTGGCCACTCGCACAGCCTCTTTGTAGTCCTCCCAGGCTACCTGTCTCTGCTTCCACCCTCTACAGGCACAAGATATTTGGAAGAAATCACCTAAAAGTGGAAGTTCCCACATTTCTGTGTTTCATGGAGGAAGTGATATTTCCCATTTTACTGCTGTGCATGACAGGCAGGGAGCAGGAAGCAGTGTTCTCTCCTCATCCACTGAGAGCTAGTGAAGCAGGATACACTGCTTAGAGTGGGACTTAGCTTTCATGTAGCTAAAATTAAGTGAGGTGAATTTTTGCTTCTCCCTAATGCAGATTACCTATTTCAGCTTCTAAACTAGCACTTAGACGGATGAAGTCTTTCACATTTCAGTAGTTTTCTAATCCTCAGCTAACTTTCTGTTTGGTTCTTAGTGTGTTCATTGCAATTTATCACCAACGACAATAGATATGGTCTTTCATCCACAAACATGGTCAAAGAAGGGTATGCCACTGTATTTCCTTTATAAAATATCATAAGCAAGATCACTTTCAGACCACAAAAACATACATGAACTAGTGTATCAGAAAACACTTCTTATATTTATGAACAAAAAAGGGAAGATATTGATTTTTTAATTATTTTTTTTTTAAATATTTAAACAAGATTTTTCAGAATGCAAAAATTCTTCAGGTAAAAAAAAAAAAGACAGAAGGCCTTTACTTTGTAGGCAAGGTGTTAAAAAGGAGAAAGATTCAGATTCCTTCTTCCAAAGGATCTTTTTTTTTTAATTTGATTTTGTTTCTTTGTCTTCATTATATAAACAGTTCTAGGCATAGGGGCTGTAATAAGATTCATTAGATGGTTTAGATCTAATATCTTAACATAACAGAGAGGAAGTTTAAAACTGGAAGTTCAGTCATTTGGAGTTTTTCCTCAAGTAAAAAGTATTTGTGAAATGAAAAATTATGGCTGTCTTAAATAAATGTTCAGTACTGTTTAAATACTGTCATATTCTGTTCTAAGAAGTATCAAAGAAAATTAAGTATATGTGTGACTAACCAGTGTATATTACATGTAAAGTTTAATTATTTTGCCCTGAATTACATTTAATGTCACATCCAATAAACAGTGCCATCTGAAAAATGTTTTCATAATGGATTTCAAACCATTGACTGATCTTTGAATAGTAGTTGATGGCTAGAAATTCCAAAGGCCAATGGGAAAACAGTGTCTTTTAATGAGGTAAATTACAGCAACATTGCTGAATTTAGTAGTGGTTTCTTTTTCTTTAAGTGATCTTCTACAACAAAATAATAAGTTTGAGCAGAGCCTTAGAACAATCAGACACAAATCAAGTCATCTTAGCCTAAAAAAACCCATGAAAAAAAAAGTAGTCTGCTGCAAATGTCATCTTAGGACAAAACAGATGTCTAACTTCTGACTGATTTTGGTAGACAGATATTCAAATATTGCTGAAACTTGACCATCATTAGAAGCATTTTGAAGGAGAGTTTTTGCAAGAACCTAGAGAAAAAGATGAAAAACTATTTTGATAGGGAACATAATTCTAAGAAGAAAAATAAAATTCATTTATCAACTATGAATGTGACTGAAAAATTACTATTCTTGTTATGCTCTTCAGCAAACTGACTAAATTCACAGATGCTACTCAGCCTTTTTTTTTTACATTCAAGATATATTTTCTTTTTTTTTTTCTAAAAACCACAAATTAGGCAGAATATTCTTTTTGATGACTGAGAAGTAGAAAAATGCTTGTTTCATATGGCACTACTAGCATCTAAAATGTGAGCAGTGTTTAAAATTTAAATTAGACTAATACAGCTCTATAGCTAGAGGTAAAAAATTTGTATGCATACTTCAATAAGCAGATAATGAAAAGAAACATTATAAAGAACAAAATGTAAAGTACCCTCCCCATATTCCATCTGAAACTATTATGCCTAGGAGAAAAGGTATAAGAATGATTTTTTTTTTTAATATACGTTAAAAATGCTATATGAATTAAAAATGAATTCTAAATCATAATTACATTATGTTTTTTCCTCTTTTTTTTTCTTTTTATGAAATGAAAAAGTTTTTTGGAAGAAGAAAAATCATACAAGTAAGTTAATACCAGATTATTAGCTACAGTAAATTCTTGTGGCTCCAAAACAAGTAGGGTCCAATTTGTACAAATAATTAATAGTCAAGTGACACAGACACAAACACTTTTGTTATCCTGCTTGCTAACAGGCAGACAGAAAAGCTTTATACAAGGTTTCTGTAGAGCACTGAGGATGATTTTTTTGATACACGCAATCTATGGAAGCAGCTGTGCTGGAGTTGTTTCTCACATTTAAGGAAGAGTTGGTTGGTGATGTGCTTATTGAGGGTATCCTTGACTATAGGCACTGTGAGACTGCTGTTTGAGATTCTGAGAGAAGCGAACAAGAAAGGTAGTAGAATTACAGCCATAAACCTCTGGAGCAGATTTCAGGTTGTTTAGGGCTCTTCTTGGTGAGATCCCATGGGAGACTGACCTGAAAAACAAAGTGGCAGCAGAGAGCTGGTGGAGCTTCAAGGACAACGTCCTCAAAGCACAGAACAGTTCATTCTAACATACAGAAAGTTGAAACGGCAAGGCAGAAGGCTAGCATATATGAACAGGGAACTCCTGACGCAGCTTGGATGCAGAAAAGAAGTGCATGGAGCATGGAGGCACATAGCAGGACCACAGATACATTGCTTGTGTGTGCTAGGTTGGAGATCAGAAAGCCAAAGTTGAATGGGATTTGGGACTCACAAGAGGTTTCAAGGGAAAGAAGACAAGCTTCTAGAATTTCGTTGGTAGCAGAACGAAAGCTGAGGGAACTGTGTGCCCACTGCTCAGTGTGGAAGGGATCTGGTGATGATGGATACTGAGAAAGCTGAGGTATTTAATGGATTTTTTTGAAAGCTTTGCCCCTACATCTCACAGCCTCTGAAGCCCACATTCAGGCTTTGTGAAAGTAAGATTGAAGGCAGAATTACAGAGCACTTAACCCACTTGGGTCCACACAAGCCCGTGGCACCTGTTGCAGGCACTGATGGTGCTGGCTGGCACTGATGGAGCTGGCTGATATACTTGCCATGTCACCCTTTATTGCCTTCAAAAGGCCAAGACAAGGAGGTAGGTTCCTGACGCCTGGGCAAACATCACACCTATCTTCAATACATTCAGGAAGGAGAAGGTGGGAAAACTGTAGTCTAGGCAGTCTCACTTCATTTTCTGGGAAAATCTGGGAGCTAGTCCTCCTGGAATTCAGATCCAGGAAGTCACACAAAGCAGAAAACAGCCAGCACAGAGTTGAAAGTACTTACATAGAGAATTTCACCAAATAACACTGAAAATATTTTAGAGGTATTTTAAAATGGTTTGCCAAAACGTTTATGTATCAGTCCCTCAGATTTGAATAAATAATAAAAGGTACAAAAATTAAATCAGCTACCTATGTAAGAAATTAAAAACACATAGGCATCAGCTCTGGTTCTCCCCAACTAGAGCTTTCAATCAACTTTTTTTTCTCTAATTTATGTTTATATTTGAGTATTTGGTCTTGAACTAAATGTGATTTTCTTCAAAACTGAAAATAATCTACCAAATGTTACAGGCTTTCAGATGAAAAATGTTTTACATTTTAATGAATTTCTTTTGAATTGATTTGAAGGAATTTCTTTTGCAAAACCTCATATTTTTGTTTTTATTTCATATCTATTTCTTGCCCAGTGAAATGCCAGTGGAGCTGGGAACTTTGTTCTTTTGTCTCACATATTTTTGGTTAAAAAGAAAGGAGAAAAGAAAAGTTGCCTGAAATCCATGAAATGCTAGTCTGGCATAAAATAGTCTCCTGTTTATTTTGCTATCAGTCAGCTTGTCTAGATTTCCAGACAGTGCTTTGCCTCTGACACAGTCATATATAACATGATGTATTTGTATGTAACACATCATTGCTTGGATATGCATTTGACAATCATGTTATAAAAAAAAAATCAATTTACTTCAGTTTTATTTTAGAGCACTAAAGAAATTATTTTCAAACTTTATACACAGCAAAGAATACAGAAATATTTATACAAATACATAAAACTGATGCTCCTGTAAAATTCACAAAGTTGACAACAATGAAGTTCATTGAGACTGATGATTTTATTACTGGAAGTGTTTAAATCATCCGTGCTTATTTCAATTTAGCAGGGTTCAATTAAACAAAAAAGTAAATCTTTACTGCTTTTAAAGAGGAAGAAATAAGCAATCCTGTTATAGTGCAGATAGAAAGACCTATACTTCTAATTAATTTAATTCAGTTCCTTCTTAAATTTCCTGGTCTGTACTTAACCTGCTACACAGGAGAAAAAAAAAAATAAAGAACTTATTAGGCAGAATCTCTTCGGGTAGTCTCCACATCAACCAGTAAGGAAATCCAACATTTCATTTCAATATTTTTTAGAAAAAAAAAAAGTTAATTACTGATTTTTTTTTTTAATATTGATTGATGGAATATTTCTTATACACTCAGGAACTACAGCAAGCAGCTTCCTGAAGCCAATAACATGGTGTTTCTTTGGCAGAGAGTTCAATGGAATGAAGCAGAGATAAGCTTTATCACTCCTTGTTTCAGAAAACACCAGGAACTCCAGCATACATATCTGCTCAGAAAGACTGCTGCAGAGCAGATATTGCCTTTCTTAGGTCTGGAGACGGGGGACTGGAAATGTACATGAGGACAGCTGCCTCACTCTGCTTCTCATATAGTGTGTAGATCAATTCTGAATAACCTGAATGCACAGGGACAGGTTCAGATGAGGGAACTCCCCTCCCTTCCCTTCCCTTCCCTTCCCTTCCCTTCCCTTCCCTTCCCTTCCCTTCCCTTCCCTTCCCTTCCTCCCTTCCCTTCCCTTCCTTCCTCCCTTCCCTTCCCTTCCTTCCCTTCCCTTCCTTCCCTTCCCTTCCCTTCCCTTCCCTTCCCTTCCCTTCCCTTCCCTTCCCTTCCCTTCCCTTCCCTTCCCTTCCCTTCCCTTCCCTTCCTTCCCTTCCCTTCCCTTCCTTCCTTCCCTTCCCTTCCCTTCCCTTCCCTTCCCTTCCCTTCCCTTCCCCTTCCCTTCCCTTCCCTTCCCTTCCCTTCCCTTCCTTCCCTTCCCTTCCCTTCCCTTCCCTTCCTTCCCTTCCCTTCCCTTCCCTTCCCTTCCCTTCCCTTCCCTTCCTTCCCTTCCCTTCCCTTCCCTTCCCTTCCCTTCCCTTCCCTTCCTTCCCTTCCCTTCCCTTCCCTTCCCTTCCCTTCCCTTCCCTTCCCTTCCCTTCCCTTCCCTTCCCTTCCCTTCCCTTCCCTTCCCTTCCCTTCCCTTCCCTTCCCTTCCCTTCCCTTCCCTCCTTCCCTTCCCTTCCCTTCCCTTCCCTTCCCTTCCCTTCCCTTCCCTTCCCGCACCTTCCCTTCCCTTCCCTTCCCGCACCTTCCCTTCCCTTCCCTTCCCTTCCCTTCCCTTCCCTTCCCTTCCCTTCCCTTCCCTTCCCTTCCCTTCCTTCCCTTCCCTTCCCTTCCCTTCCCTTCCCTTCCCTTCCCTTCCCTTCCCTTCCCTTCCCTTCCCTTCCCTTCCCGCACCTTCCCTTCCCGCACCTTCCCTTCCCTTCCCTTCCCGCACCTTCCCTTCCCGCACCTTCCCTTCCCGCACCTTCCCTTCCCGCACCTTCCCGCACCTTCCCGCACCTTCCCTTCCCGCACCTTCCCTTCCCTTCCCGCACCTTCCCTTCCCTTCCCTTCCCGCACCTTCCCTTCCCGCACCTTCCCCTTCCCGCACCTTCCCTTCCCGCACCTTCCCTTCCCTTCCCTTCCCGCACCTTCCATCCTTCCCTTCCTTCCCTCTCCCTTCCCTTCCCTTCTCCCTTCCCTTCCCTTCCTCCTTCCCTTCCCTTCCCTTCCCTTCCTTCCCTTCCTTCCCTTCCCTTCCCTTCCTTCCCTTCCCTTCCCTTCCTTCCTTCCCTTCCCTTCCCTTCCCTTCCCTTCCCTTCCCTTCCCTTCCCTCCCTTCCCTTCCCTTCCCTTCCCTTCCCTTCCCTTCCCTTCCCTTCCCTTCCCTTCCCGCACCTTCCCGCACCTTCCCGCACCTTCCCGCACCTTCCCTTCCGCACCTTCCCTTCCCTTCCCGCACCTTCCCTTCCCGCACCTTCCCTTCCCTTCCCTTCCCTTCCCTTCCCTTCCCTTCCCTTCCTTCCCTTCCCTTCCCTTCCCTTCCCTTCCCTTCCCTTCCCTTCCCTTCCCTTCCCTTCCCTTCCCTTCCCGCACCTTCCCGCACCTTCCCTTCCCTTCCCTTCCCGCACCTTCCCGCACCTTCCCGCACCTTCCCTTCCCTTCCCTTCCCTTCCCTTCCCTTCCCTTCCCTTCCCTTCCCTTCCTTCCCTTCCCTTCCCTTCCCTTCCCTTCCCTTCCCTTCCCTTCCCTTCCCGCACCTTCCCGCACCTTCCCGCACCTTCCCTTCCCTTCCCGCACCTTCCCTTCCCTTCCCTTCCCTTCCCTTCCCGCACCTTCCCTTCCCTTCCCTTCCCTTCCGCACCTTCCCTTCCCTTCCCTTCCCTTCCCTTCCCGCACCTTCCCTTCCCTTCCCTTCCCTTCCCGCACCTTCCCTTCCCTTCCCTTCCCTTCCCGCACCTTCCCTTCCCTTCCCTTCCCGCACCTTCCCTTCCCGCACCTTCCCTTCCCGCACCTTCCCTTCCCGCACCTTCCCGCACCTTCCCTTCCGCACCTTCCCGCACCTTCCCGCACCTTCCCGCACCTTCCCGCACCTTCCCTTCCCTTCCCTTCCCGCACTTTCCCTTCCCTTCCCTTCCCTTCCCGCACCTTCCCGCACCTTCCCGCACCTTCCCGCACCTTTCCCTTCCCTTCCCGCACCTTCCCGCACCTTCCCTTCCCTTCCCTTCCCTTCCCTTCCCTTCCCGCACCTTCCCGCACCTTCCCGCACCTTCCCGCACCTTCCCTTCCCTTCCCGCACCTTCCCGCACCTTCCCGCACCTTCCCTTCCCGCACCTTCCCTTCCCGCACCTTCCCTTCCCTTCCCTTCCCTTCCCTTCTCCGCACCTTCCCTTCCCGCACCTTCCCTTCCCTTCCCTTCCCTTCCCTTCCCGCACCTTCCCTTCCCGCACCTTCCCTTCCCTTCCCTTCCCGCACCTTCCCTTCCCTTCCCTTCCCTTCCCGCACCTTCCCGCACCTTCCCTTCCCTTCCCTTCCCTTCCCTTCCCTTCCCGCACCTTCCCTTCCCTTCCCGCACCTTCCCTTCCCGCACCTTCCCTTCCCTTCCCGCACCTTCCCTTCCCTTCCCTTCCCGCACCTTCCCGCACCTTCCCTTCCTTCCCTTCCCTTCCCTTCCCTTCCCTTCCCTTCCCTTCCCTTCCCTTCCCTTCCCTTCCCTTCCCTTCCCGCACCTTCCCTTCCCTTCCCTTCCCGCACCTTCCCTTCCCTTCCCTTCCCTTCCCTTCCCTTCCCTTCCCTTCCCTTCCCTTCCCTTCCCTTCCCTTCCCTTCCCTTCCCTTCCCTTCCCTTCCCTTCCCTTCCCTTCCCTTCCCTTCCCTTCCCTTCCCTTCCCGCACCTTCCTTCCCTTCCCTTCCCTTCCCTTCCCTTCCCTTCCCTTCCCTTCCCTTCCCTTCCCTTCCCTTCCCTTCCCTTCCCTTCCCTTCCCTTCCCTTCCCTTCCCTTCCTCTTCCCGCACCTTCCCTTCCCTTCCCTTCCCTTCCCTTCCCTTCGCCTTCCCTTCCCTTCCCTTCCCTTCCCTTCCCTTCCCTTCCCTTCCCTTCCCTTCCCTTCCCTTCCCTTCCCTTCCCTTCCCTTCCCGCACCTTCCCTTCCCTTCCCTTCCCGCACCTTCCCGCACCTTCCCGCACCTTCCCGCACCTTCCCGCACCTTCCCTTCCCGCACCTTCCCGCACCTTCCCTTCCCTTCCCTTCCCTTCCCTTCCCTTCCCTTCCCTTCCCGCACCTTCCCGCACCTTCCCTTCCCTTCCCGCACCTTCCCGCACCTTCCCTTCCTTCCTCCCTTCCCTTCCCTTCCCTTCCCTTCCCTTCCCTTCCCTTCCCTTCCCTTCCTTCCCTTCCCTTCCCTTCCTTCCCTTCCCTTCCCTTCCCTTCCCTTCCCTTCCCTTCCCTTCCCTTCCCTTCCCGCACCTTCCCGCACCTTCCCGCACCTTCCTTCCGCACCTTCCCTTCCCTTCCCGCACCTTCCCTTCCCGCACCTTCCCTTCCCTTCCCTTCCCTTCCCTTCCCTTCCCTTCCCTTCCCTTCCCTTCCCTTCCCTTCCCTTCCCTTCCCTTCCCTTCCCTTCCCTTCCCTTCCCTTCCCTTCCCTTCCCTTCCCTTCCCGCACCTTCCCGCACCTTCCCGCACCTTCCCGCACCTTCCCTTCCCGCACCTTCCCTTCCCTTTCCCTTCCCTTCCCTTCCCTTCCCGCACCTTCCCTTCCCTTCCCTTCCCTTCCCTTCCCTTCCCTTCCCTTCCCTTCCCTTCCCTTCCCTTCCCTTCCCTTCCCTTCCCTTCCCTTCCCTTCCCTTCCCTTCCCTTCCCGCACCTTCCCGCACCTTCCCGCACCTTCCCGCACCTTCCCGCACCTTCCCTTCCTTCCCGCACCTTCCCTTCCCTTCCCCTCCCTTCCCTTCCCGCACCTTCCCTTCCCTTCCCTTCCCTTCCCGCACCTTCCTTCCCTTCCCTTCCTTCCCTTCCCGCACCTTCCCTTCCCTTCCCTTCCCTTCCGCACCTTCCCTTCCCTTCCCTTCCCTTCCCGCACCTTCCCTTCCCTTCCCTTCCCGCACCTTCCCTTCCCGCACCTTCCCTTCCCGCACCTTCCTTA